>NC_080165.1:64700905-65300905 GCF_950295315.1 Erinaceus europaeus
TTTTTCACACATAGTAAATTAATTAGGTGATATTTGCTAACAGTATAGAAATCCAGGTCAAAAGAGGAGCATTTCTTATAAGTACAACTGTTCTGTTTCATGGATAAATATTGGTATTGTGTTAGGAAATGAAATAATTTACCTATTTTAAATTGTCATTAACATCTGTTAACATTGTCACTTATTAATAGACTAATAGTTCATTCAATTAGGGAAATTAAATTTAGAACCACTAATGGACTAAATTTAAATAATTAAGTCTAGTATAAGTAGGGAGGAATTGTAGGAAAAAACTGTGTTCTGATAAGTGTTTCTTGAGTGAAGAAAAGGAATCCTGTGTATGGACAAAGTCCAGGTTATACATGATATATACATGTGTACTCACACGTGAGAATCTGACAAATGACACTCAGAGGTGAGGTTGAATTTTTATGTCCTTGAGAAGGTGCTATCAGGTCCTGTGGATGCTTTCCTGGCATCCCCTCACCAAGGAAGGCCAGGATATTACATACACACATCAGAAGGGAGAGAGAAGGATGAAAACCACCTTTATCATCAGATCACATTTAGTCTTGTTTGTGGGCTCCAACTTCTCCACCATGGTTACCAACCCTGAGATTTCTCATGGTTCTTATCATTTACCTCCTATTTTCAGGGATCATCTTTCTGAACTTGACCCTTTTGTTCTAGGTCTGGAGAGCTAGTCAATTTCATAAAGAACTTCAGAGCAGCCTCAACCATCACCTGTTTACAGTTCATTATACCAGCAATGTCAGAATCCATGACCATATAAGGAATTAACTGGGGATCACTACAGTGTGCAAGGACCAAGTTTAAGGCCCTGGTTACCATCTTCAGGGGGAAAGCTTCACGAGTGGTGAGGCAAGGTGTCTCTCTGTCTCTTTCCCTCTTTATTTCCCCTCCCTACTCAATTTCTCTTGGTCTCTATGCAATAATAAATAATAATTTTTAAAATAATTAACTGGGAGATATTGTGGAACTTAAGATTTATATTAGCAAGTCTACAGAGGACCTAAAAGTCTGCATTTTAAAATGTTTGTACTGTCTGAAAAGATTCAAGGTCTCACTTTATGCATGGATGAATACATTATTCAACTCCAGGCCCTATCTAGATTTGGAGCTCATCCGATCGCATGAAGGTGGACTAGGCTAGAGCATCCCAGCTTCTCAATTAGCACTGAGTGCCACTTCTTGAAGCTGAGTTCTGCCCCAGGGAGTTCAAAGGCTCTCAGCTAAGAAAACTGGACAGTACCCATATGCTGTCTGGTATTGAAGCAGATGAGAGGGGTTGTGGTATTATAGAAGGAAGTATACTGACCAAGTTCAAGCAAAGCCTTCCCAAAGGAAAATTCCTTAAGTGAGTAACTGGAAAGATGAGCTTGTGTTGTCAGTGGGTGAAAAAGTAGGGGTAGAGAAGGGAATTTTTTAAAATTTATTTATAGAATGAAAGTATCGACAAGATCATAGGATAAGAAGGGTACAATTTCACACAATTCGTACCACCAGAGCTCCATATCCCATCCCATCCCTTGAAAGCTTTCCTGTTTTTAATCCCTCTGGGAGCATGGACCAAGGATCCTTATGGGTTGCAGAAAGTGGAAGGTCTGGCTTGTGTAATTGCTTCTCCACTGGACATGGGCATTGGTAGGTCAATTCATACTCCCAGTCTGTCTCTCTCTTTCCCTAATAGGGAAGGGCTCTGGAGAGGCAGGGTTCCAGGGAAAATTGGTGAAGACTTTGTCCGAGGAAGTCAAGTTGGTGTCATGATAGCATCTGGAACTTGTGGATGAAAAAGCATTAAAATACAAAGAAGAACAAATTGTTTAATATTCAACAACCTCCAGGCAAGAATATAGCAGATGAGATTTGGGGTCTCCATTTTGGAAAAAGCTAGTAGGTCTATTTTAGGTAATTTTCAAGAGGCCCATGATTTTACTAATTTTGCCTGAGCCCATGAGCTAACATGCAAGTGGACCAAAGGTATTATCTGGGGAGATGGTAGTATAGGAGTTGGAAATAGGACTAGAAAGTTGGATGAGAGCAGAGAGTAGCTCCCATGTATGGTAAAAGTATACAAATATTGTTAACTATAAACCCCTTATTTGATCTGGGGCCCATATTCAGTGCAGGAGCCTGTGTAACCTCTAAAAACCTGTATATCTGAGCTCAAATTATGTGGTCATGGCTAGGGACCTTCTAGCCTGCCCTAATTTCAGGACCCATTTTCTTCAAGTGGTAGAGCATGTTGGCCCAACCTCCCTTCGAGGAATAGAGATGTCCCTACCATTGCTGGTCCACACTAAAGGCATCTAACTTTTGATAAAAGGGCCCAGATTAGTAAATGAAGGAAAGAGACTCTCTTTAATAAATGGTGCTAGGAAAATTGGGTTAAAACATGCATAAAAATGAAACTGTACCACTTTATCTCCCCAGAAACAAAAGTCAACTCCAAATGGACCAAGGTCCTGGATGTTAGACCAGAAACTATCAAATACATAGAGGAAAACATTGGTGGAACACTTTCCCATCTAAACCTCAAGGTCATCTTTGATGACACAAACCCAGTTGTAAGAAAGACTAAATAAAAAACAAATCAATGGGATTACATCACATTTAAAAGCTTTTGCACAGCAAAAGAAACCATCACACAAAGGAAGAGCCCCCTCGTAGAATAGAAGATATTTACATGTCATACATCAGACAAAAGACTAATAACCAAAACATATAAAGAGCTCACCAAAGTCAGCAACAAGAAAACAAGTGACCCCATCCAAAAGTGAGGCGATGATATGAACAGAATATTCACCATAGAAGAGACTCAAAAGGCCATTAATATGAAAAAGTTGCTCCAGGTCACTGATTGTCAGAGTAATGCAAATAAAGATAACAATGAGATACAACCTCACTCCTGTGAGAATATCATACATTAAAAATGACAGCAGCAACAAATGCTGGAGAGTTTGTGAGGACAAAGGAACCCTCCTGCACTGCTGGTGGGAATGTAAATTGGTCCAGCCTCCTGTGGAGAGCAGTGTGGAGAACTCTCACAAGGTGAGACTTGGACCTTCCATATGACCCAGTAATTCCTCTCCCAGGGATATACCCCAAGGTCACTGTAACACCCAACCAAAAAATATATGTGAATACCTATGTTTATAGCAGCACAATTCATAATAGCCAAAAACCTGGAAGCAATCCAGGTGCCCAACAACAGATGAATGGCTATTAAGAATAATGGTTATTAAGAATAATGAACCCACCTTCTGTGACCCATCTTGGACAGAGATAGAAGGAATTATGTTAAGTGAGAGAAGTCAGAAAGGCAAAGATTTAGTATGGGATGATTCCACTCAAACAGAAGTTGAGAAAGAAGAACAGAAAGGGAAATGAAAAGCAGAATTTGACTGATTTGGGAATATTTAACCAAAGTAAAAATCTCTGGGTAAAGGATGAGGGTAAATTTTCAGCTTCACTAAGGGGGTGTGGGAGGGGGTAGGGACACAGAACTTTGGTGGCAGGAATGATGTTAATACACACTCCTATTAACTTGTAGTCTTACAAGTCACTATTTAATCAATGTGAGGGGAAAAATAGATTGAATGTCTCAAAATTTTTTATATAGACCCCAGTTCTGATTATATATTCCTTCAGTTTAAGCACTTAGAACTTCAAATTGGTAACCTGATTGAATTTTAACAGCAGGTTTAAATTGTTAATACATTTCTAATAATGGCTTTTTCTTTGAAATATTAAATCATCTATAATCTTAGACCAGAAGCAACTGGTTGCATGACTATATAAGATACAGCTATATGTAAATAACATTAAATGACATAAATCATGGTGAGGTCTTGTATTATACAGCAAATTCTAATAGGATTTTCAGTCAATCAAATTTCCAAGTATCTTGGTTAGGGTAATAACTATCTATTGTCTTCTTAATCCCTAAGACAGCAGGAACCCTCCCCATTCTCTATAAAACACATATTTCTCCCTTTACTGGAACCTCTAGGGTGGGGCTCGCTCTCTTGTACACTTCTCTGGATTCATATCAGTTGATACTGCATCTACTGAGCTCAACCTAATCAATGCAACCAGTACCACCTCAACATGTTTCACTTTGGATTGTGTCTGGAGACGCTAGGTGTGGGATGCATTACTCTAGTGAGACCTCTAGTGATCCATTACTCTAGTGAGACCTATTTCCTAGCTCATAGGGCTCCTTAATTCCATTCAGGGTGGTACACTTCCTAACAAAGCCACAGAACCTAGATATAGAGTTCATGAGATAGGGTATATGTGCACATGTATCTATAAGTTAGGGGAAAATATATACCTTAAAGTAAAAGTGCACAATAGTTTGCAGTGACTCAATAAGTTTAGCAAGCAAGTAGAAATACCTTAAAAAGACACCATAAAGTACTTAATCAAATAGATTATAGTTATACCTGGATACTCTGCTTACTACTTCCTATTTCACTTCCTCTATCACTCTAAGGCTAAACTTGTCAAATAAAGCAAGTACTACAAAATCTGGGTAAGGGGCAAGAGATTGGTGTTGGGAAATTGTGCAGATGTGGTTGAACATTGGAAGGGCCCACAAACCACTATATTTCCATGCAAGTATTATTTACAGATCTCCACCATGTTATCCCCTCAGGATATTGCTAATTCAGTTAAAACCATTACAACAGTTGCTAAGGATGCTTCCACCTTCCCAACATGCCTTTTCCCTCTCTCCACCCCCTTTCCTAGCCAATCCCGTCCTGACTTACCACTTCCGTAATTCTCCCATAAAAGCCTCTTCTGTTTCTGCTTTCACTCTCTTTTTCTCTTTTCTCTTCCACGACCTGACCCGGAGAAGGGCTAGTGGACATAGTTGGAGGTGGCCATTTTGCTAGCTCCACGTGGCCTAAACCAATGTGCTCACAGCCAATTCTGGAGCATCCATGTGAATAAAGATTTGTGTTCCCTCTCTGCCATGAGTTCTTGGTCTCTTCTCTCTCCCTTGTGACGCAACCCGACAGATTGGCATACTGTTATGATGGCTCTTTTGGTTACTACCAGGCCACCCCATCCTCCGGGGCCCTAGTCAGGGAATTCTGGTATTCTAACATAGAAATGCTAGGGCTAGACCTCTAACAAATCCCTCTCTCCATTGTCACTCGTCCATCAGGAACATCATAGTGTCATCCTTTGTGAGTCCCTACAGGGGGAGGGAATTTTAACAACAGTATAAGCAAAAGCCCAACCTAATGAGACAAACATTTCTTTCCATTATTAGCACCTGCTCCCAAGGTCTGAGAAATGCCCCACCTCACCTATACCTGATATACTATCACTCCTTCCTGTGAAACCTTTGTGCTTTATCTCTCCTTTTCCTGTCATGCTCACCCTCATTCCCTCTGATATGATACCATATGTAAACTTGGCAAATGATCACTGTTGGTCAATGTCTTCCTGCAGGCAGCCAAGAAGAGCCACCTAGAGTGATTTCTGGCAAAGTGGAGCAGTCCACATAATAGGGGTGGGAGCACAGACTACACCCACATTGCAGAGGCATCTAACATGCCAGGTACCCATCAGGTGCTCAGAAAACCATGATCACATTAGGGCATAATTAAAACATACTCTGGAACCCAACTGCCTGGGTTCAAGCCCTCCAATTCCACCTGTGTGACCTTGGGACAGTTATCATCCCTGTAAAACTAAGCAGGGAGCCAAGTAGTGGCGCACCTGGTTGATTGCACATGTTACAAAGTGCAAGGACCCAGGTTTAATTCCCCAGTCCCCACCTGCAGGGGGAAAGCTTCACAAGTGGTGAAGCAGTGCTGCAGGTATCTCTCTTATCTAACCCCCTTTCTTCTCAATTTCTGGCTGTCTCTATCCAATAAATAAATAAAGATAATTATTTTTTTAATTTATATAAAAAATAAAGTTCTGCAGCCTTCTCCTCATCTGAAAACAAGGAACATGCCCAACTTAGAGGTTTCATAAGCTTTGAATCAGATACTCTGTTATATGTCTTAATACATCAATGCTAGGTGGATATTATTTCTCACCATGTCATCATTTGATTCAGGCAACTGGAATCAACTATCCTAACATCCAAAGTCCTAACATCTAAGCCCTATGAATTTTTGCCTTTGAAATCCACTCGCCACTTTCATAAGAAAATAAACTGGTACAGTGCTGGAAGCCTTTCCATTTCCCAGTTGTTCCCTGAAGCCACCTATGGTCAAAAGCTCTGCCTGTGCAGAAAAAACAACAGAGATGTTCCTGACTTCCCAAACACAACCCCATGTCCTTCCTTGAATCTCCAAAACACATTAAATTGCACCTAGAAAAGTTTCCCCTACTTGCAGGTGTCTCTCTATCTCCCCCTTCCCTCTCTATCCAATATATAAAAATAATTTTAAAAATGTTTTTTTAAAAAATAAAATAGTTTCCATTTTCTTTATATTTCACTTCATCTTATTTATTTGAAAACTCACTTTGGGCAGGGGAGATTGCATAATAGTTATGCAAAAATCTTTCATGCCTGAGGCTCTAAGTTCCCAGGTTTAAAATCCCCAGTACCATCACCAGAGCTGAGCAGTGTTCAGATCTATCTCCCTGTGTGTATTTTTCTTTCTGTATCTCTCTCATCAAAATAAATACATAAATTTTAAAAAGATAAACTCATTGTATTATACCTTTGTGTTTGTTTAGTTGATTTTGTTTGCCACAAGAATTATTACTAGGCTTCAGTGTATACATGTCTCCATCACTCTTGGCAGTCACTTCTTTCTTTCACGTCTTCCCTTTAAATAGAATGTAAAAGCCACAGAGAGAAGGGAAGACAACACAGCACTATCCACCACTCATGAACCCTTCTTCCTGCCCCCCTCAGGTCTTTGTACATGGTATACATGTGCTCTACCAGGAGAACCACCTGCCAGCCTCAACCCCCAATTTGATGAATTTGGCCTAGCTGGGAGAGAGCAGAGATTAAATGTCACACAGACCCAGGTCCACATCCTTGTTCTGTCACCCCTAATGAAGTTCACAGCCACAGCAGAAGGTAACGAGCTACTCTCTGCAGTTAGAATTCCTGGCTCCAGCTTCCATTCCACCACCACCACTAAAACAAGTACTTTCATAAACTGGGAGTTGGACTGATAGTGGCATCTCCTCCTAGGTCTTTGAGAATTAAATTATAATGATACAGGTAGAGTACTTGGTTTGTAAACAGGCTTGATATTCAGCCTACTATTGTACCATACTGTCAGAGGTCAGGATTTTTTTCCCTCCTCCACCCCACCTCTAGTTGAGAGCACCACTGGCCTGGG
Organism: Erinaceus europaeus; assembly: GCF_950295315.1. Classification (NCBI taxonomy): domain Eukaryota; kingdom Metazoa; phylum Chordata; class Mammalia; order Eulipotyphla; family Erinaceidae; genus Erinaceus; species Erinaceus europaeus. The sequence continues at coordinate 64,708,258 of NC_080165.1, forward strand.
AGTCTATGGACTCCTAGGAGCAAAAGAGGACAGTGTCATGGGATCAGAAACCCAAGTGCCTCATTCACGCTAACTACTGTTTGGAAACATTTTTTACAGAATATATGGGGGGTGCTTAAAATTATAGAAAGTGCCTAACTTTGAGTGAGGGACATAAAAAATGACAAGGGCATGTTAAATGCTCCCTTTTCTCACAGAATAGTCTTGGGGAGATCCTTTAGAATAAAGAATTCACCTCCCCTACTTCTACACCTACTAGTGGGAAGATGTCTAGGGCTGGCAAGATGAAGAGTAATTCTGGGCAGAAAATTGTATCAATCTCCCTGGTAATATTTCTTTCACCTCTCATGAAATGTAAAAGTTAGGTTCAACAAGCTTGGTGGTCTCCCAAACTCAGACATCCAATTTACATATAAATGGAGACCAGAAACTTCAGATGACATGGGCATTGGGGAAGAGGTGTTCTCCCTTGAGGATAAAGTCTCAGGGGGGTTCAGAGGAGAAGGACCCTGAGACTGGCTTTCTTGTGTTGACCTACACAAAGAACCCTACTGGATCCAAGTGGGTTAGGGCTTTCCTGGGTCTACTTTCTTTTCTTTTTTTATTGTTTTAATATTTATTTATTTTCCCTTTTGTTGCCCTTGTTTTTTATTGTTGTAGTTATTATTATTGTTATTGATGTTGTTATTGTTGGATAGGACAGAGAGAAATGGAGAGAGGAGGGGAAAACAGAGAGGAGGAGAGAAAGATAGACACCATCAGACCTGCTTCACCACTTGTGAAGTGACCCCCACCCCTGCAGGTGGGGAGCCAGGGGCTCGAATCGGGATCCTTATACCACTCTTTGTGATTTGCACCACGTGCACTTAAGCCACTATGCTACAGCCTGACTCTTTCCTGGGTCTGCTTTCTCAGACAGTTCTCACATATTGAGGTCTGAATGTTAATCATAGCAGTGACTTTGTATGTGGAATTTCTGGGATGTGGGATACTGAGTACTTTATACTCATGTCACCATTTAGCCCTTAAACATTCTAAGGTTGATTGCCATCTATATTCTATATCCTATAGTTGAAGCAACAGAGGGTTAGAGAGGTTAAAACTATGTCTAGATGGGGTTTACAGTAGACAATATCTATACACCTTTCCCATATTAGGGAGCTACTCTCCTCCAGCTTTCTGGTCCTTTTTCCATCCATGACATCATCTCCCCAGACAATAACTCAGATCCACCTGCATATCAGATGTCAGGCTCAGGGGGAAAAAAGGAAGAAAGAAAGAGAGAAAGAAAGAAAGAAAGAAAGAAAGAAAGAAAGAAAGAAAGAAAGAAAGAAAGAAAGAAAGAAACTAGTATAGTCATGGGCTCTTTGGAATACAACGAAAATAGGACTACTAACTATCTATAAAAAGGAGATTCCCTCCCCCCCCCAACTCTTCATATGAACTTTTCCAGCCTTTAGGTTCATGATTAGTCAATAATTTGTTTGACTCTTTTTTCAGCTACAAGGTTCCAGATGCTACCATGATGCCAACCAGACTTCCCTGGGCAGACGACCCCACCAATATGTCCTGAAGCTCCGCTTCCCCAGAGCCCCACCCCACTAGGGAAAGAGAAAAGCAGGCTGGGAGTATGTTTCTACCTGTCAATGTCCATGTTCAGCAGGGAAGCAATTGCAGAAGCCAGACCTTCCACCTTCTGCATCCCAAAATGGCCCCGGGTCTATACTCCCAGAGGGATGAAGAATAGGAAAGCTATCAAGGTAGAGGGTGGCATATGGAGTTCTTCTGGTGGTGGGAATTGTGTGGAGTTGTAGCCCTATTATCCTATGTTTTTTTTCAGTGTTTTCTTTTTATAAATATAAATTTAAAAAAAAAGAAAAGTGTCTAGAGTCTCAAGGTTAGGAAGCAACAAAGTCATTGCCACACAGCTTTGGCATCAAATAACTAGGAGCCGAAAGAAGCTCCCCAACCTGGGCCTGTGGGTCTGAAGCCTGAGGCCACACTTCCTAGCACTGTCAGCCTGCCTCCAGAAGTTCCCATTAGTCTACTTTCTGTGCAACCACAGTTGATACAACTTTCTTTACTATATCTCTGACTTTACCAAGCTAATATAATAGTTAAGAGAAGGTCCATTAGGCAGAAGGTAGACATTCAGCAGGGGTGGGTGGGTGGGATAAGATACAGTCTTTTGGTGGTAGGAATGGTGTTTATGTACAGTCCTATTAAATTGTAGTCATAAAAATAAATGGTTAAGAGAAGGGAGTGGGGTGGAGGTGGAAGATAGTGCAGAGGGAGCACACTAGACTTGCATGCCTGAGACCCCAGGTTTAGTCTCTGACAATGTCATAAGCCAGAACTGAAGAGTATTTTGGTCTCTCTCATGAAAATAAATAAAATCTGTAAAAAAAAAGATAATTTAGAGAAGAAATATGGCTTTCACAAAAAAATAAATATATAAAATAAACAAAATCCTCTTCTAAAGCCCTTACAGAGAAGAAGCATTTGTCACCAAAGGTACATTTGCTAATTAGGGAGAAGCAAATGGGAGACATGAAACAGTTTTGTGTTAACAGTCATCAGTTTTCATGCATGTATGTATGTAAGTGTGTTTCATTAGGGCTCTGTGCCTACATGACAAATTTTGTATAGATTTAAAAAAATAATAAAAACCTGCTGAGAGCAGTGCATATAGTTCCAGTAAAGCCCTGGAGACAAAAGAAGGAAGGAAGGAAGGAAGGAAGGAAGGAAGGAAGGAAGGAAGGAAGGAAGGAAAAATTGAGCACAAAGCTACCTCATAAGCTGGTTATGCAACTATTTTGTTGTTTTATGAGGGTATCAGTATATTTAATATTGAATTTTTCCCTGGTTTAAATCTTGGTCTGATTGAGACTCTCAGCTGTAATGGAGAATCTAACAGTTCCTTTGTGCCTCCCCCACCCCCAAACAAGAACATACAAAATAGTTTTAAAAAGGTTTACTCACCAAATGGCTGATTCTGTTTGAAAATTTGTCTCCCAGCTGTGGCCCAGAATCTGTCAGGGACACCAGTAACTTGTAAGCAAAGCACATATGGATTGGAAGAGATCTCAACCATCCCCCGGCCCCAGCCCCTGACTCCTTACCAGTGTGTGTGTGCAGAGGTTCTGAGGAGAGTCTGCCCAGGGTACATAGTTGATTTCCACCTGGTCAGGCTGGAAACCCAGTTTGCTCACTGCTGGGCCAGTGTCCTGCTCCCTCAGCCCTTTTCTGGTGGAGATAAACTAGGAAGCTCATTAGAAACACACTCCATCATGGTGTAAAGTGCAGGGACTGGAGTAAGGATCCCAGTTTGAACCCCCAGCTCCCCACCTGCAGGGTGGTATCTTCACAGGTGGTGAAGCAGGTCTGCTGGTGTCTATCTTTCTCTCCCTATCTCTGTCATCTCCATCTCTCTCCATTTCTCTCTACCCTAACAATGACGACATCAATAACAACAATAATAACTGCTATAACAACAACAACAATAACAAACAATCCATTAGCAAATACAGGAAACCTCATCAGTTGTAGAAAGCAGGGGCCATTGAGCATAGCTCTGGAGAGATTAAGTACTCACCACTTTTTTAACATTGTCATAACATCTTATTTTTAAGATAAACTGTTTTTCTACATAACAGCCCTGTAAATACAAAGGGACCCCTGTTTAAGTCATTTTAGGATTAGGATAGCCTTTCTTATCCCCCCAAAAGGAGAGGAAACTGTCATTAGCAGAGGGTTGATTGGATGTCCAGTGGGTTTTTTTAACTTCATTTATCATCACTGTAAATGTGTGATAGGGTAAGGGTTTAATTAAGTTTTCATAGGTGAGTCACCTGAGACTCAGAGAAGTTAGGAGATTTGGCCCATCCACACTCTATGTGACTGAGCTGAGTGTCATCTGACGGCCAGGTGGTGGTCTTTTCTGCCAGGCTAAGATAGCGGGGACATGTGGAATCCAGAAACATCCTCAGAAGGAAAATTTGAGTTTAATAGGAAGAGCATTGGACTCAGTGGTCAGAACACCTAGATGGTGGATAACCACAAGGCTAAGTCCACTAATCATGGCTCTATAAGTACTTACAGAATTAAAAAGTACTGTCATATGGCCCAGGAGGTGGTGCTGTGGATAAAGCATCAGAGTAACAGGTATGAAGTCCCAAATTTGATCCCCAGCACCACATATACCAGAATAGTCTTCTGATGCTTTCTCCTTTTCTCCTTCCCTATCTCCCTCCCTCTCATATTCTCTCTCTAGTTCTTTTTTTCCTCTTCTTAATACGTCATTAATTTAAGTACTATTAAATCTGTCAAAGTACTTGTGTGTATTAAAAACTCCAAAAACTCAATAGTCAAAAGATTGGTAACTTCTTGTTTAAAGGGCAAAAGACTTTACCAGTTGACCAAAAAGACAGTAAATGGTCCCTGAAAAAAAATGTTCAGTATCAACTGTCAAAGAAATACAAATTAAAGTCATAAGGAACTCCCACGACACACTCACCAAATTAAAACTGTGAAGGTGAATAACCTGCAGTAGAGATGGAAATGTGGGTAATTTTCTCACACTTATGGTGACAAATGGCACCTATACTCTGGAAAGGGTCTGCAAACTTCTTATAAAGTAACCGATCAGTTTTACTTCAAGGTATTTGCCCAAGAGAAATGAACACATATACCCTCAAAAAAAAAAATTGTACAAAGACTCCATCCAAGATAGCTCAACTGGATAATGCATCTGCTTTGCCAAATGCTTGACTCAGGTTTGAGCTCAGACCCCATTACAATGGAGAAAGCTTCAGTGATGTGGTAGCCTGCCTATCTATTTATTATTATTATTATTATTATTTTCTATAATCATCTATCTATCATCTTCTACTGACCTATCCATTTGAAAATATCAACCCAGAGCAATAAAGCCCCAACAATGACAAGTAAAAATTTTTATAGAAAAGTGTACATGGTAGTTTTATTTATACTCACTCAAAACCAGAAGCAACCCAAAACTAAACTACAAAATAAATAAATAAACTCAGTTCTGCTTGGTGAATGCTATTTAACAATAAAAAAAGATGATACATACAACAACATGGATGGTTCTCAATAGTACACTGTGTGAAAAACCATTGCTCTTAAAGTGATATGATGACTGATGGTGTGTATGTGATGTCCTAGAAAAAAAATAAAACCAGTGTTTGCTGCAAAGTATCCTGAAAGTGGTTGCCTGGAGTTTGAGGCAGGGCTTAACTGAGAATGAGACAAAGAACTTTCTGAAATGATGGAATGATTTGCATTTTGATAAGGATTTCAGTCATACCTGTCAGGAATACGATATATATTGAAGTGTTTTGGACTAAAGAATCTGCAACTTACTTTGAAGTGCACAAAAATTAGGATGGATAAAAGCAGACAAGAGATGGATTGATGGAAAGATATGTTATTAAAATAAAAAGCAATAGAGAAAAAAGTTAATCATAGAATCTAGACTTTGAGTACATGGCTTCCACTGTTTCTCTTTCTTTGTGTGTTTTAAATTGTTCACAATGCAGTTTGACGTTTTATAAAATAAATGAACAGAGTCCCTCTCTCGACTACAACATACCTGACCTTTAAGAGCACTCTGGTCTCTCCCTGCCCACCTCTGAAGCTTGGTTGCTCTACACTCTCTACCCTTGGACCTTACAAGCCCACACTGGAACTTTCCACGTTGTTATCTTTCAGGAGACACTTATATTTTGTTTTCTCCTGGATGATTATCTCAGACCTCAAGGAGTCTTTCCTTTGATGCTATCTCCTACCCCGAGTAGCTAAAATCTACTGTCTTGGTTCTTGCAGAAGCATGCTCCTTTCTGTCATTGCACTTAACAGGCCCTGTCTTAGTGCAGATATTCTCCTCATGCTCCTAACCCACAGTCCTGACAATACATGACAACAGGACTTTGTCCATTTGAGCTGTCCAAATACATCCACACTCAGTCCAGTAGCTAGTCAGAGCCCCCTGCTCATGAAGTATCTGCAGAATGAATTTGTCCCAACAACAGCCACATGGTCCTGGGAAAGGCAAAACAGTCTCTGATGCATTTTTTTTCAACTTTTCAAATGAGACTATTGCTAACGAACAGTCTATCTTTTTTTGCACAGGGCCATTTCAGAGTAAATATTCAGACATTGCATGTTTTTAATTTAAAATGAAAACAACTTTAATGAATCTTACAGAAAATAAATGTCTTTCCTTCCAGTAAGATTATTCACTTTATTGAATAAAATAATTTCAATGGTAAAATTGATACTGAGTTGCAGCCAATAAATGTTCCTCAGCTGAGCATTGTGAGAAGCCATCACAGGATTCCAAGCACCTTCCTAATTTTCCATCTCTGACAATTCAGAGGTCTCTAGAATCACAAACTTCATAGACAACAGTGATCTTATTTCTTCTCCTAAGTAGGCAGTGTTATCACTCCCTCTTTGTTAATGTTCAAAGTGGGGTTCAGAGAAGTAAATCAACTTACTCAAGGTCACAGAGCAAGTCGATTGCAGAATGTACTTGAATCAATCTATGTAATCCGTCAGGGGTATATTTTCTGAGCACCCAGCCACCAATCTCTCTTGTCATTTGTGTGATTCTTTTCCAGGAGGCATAACTATAGTAGGACCATAGACAACAAACTATAGCTTCTTGTTTCTTTCCAGTTTCAAAGCCCCTGTTTCATGAGATATAGATTGTCTATTTGTATACAAGAAGATCCCATACGTAAGTGTCTTAGACTGAATTCTCCAAACAAAGACTCTGGCACAATCATGTCAAAATAAGTTGTTTATTTGAAAAGTGACCCCAGAAAGCACCCATAAAGAAGAAAAGAAATATAAAAGGGAAGAAAGTTATTATACAGATATAATGAAGAATATAACTTAGAGCTGAGGACTTGAGTAACTACTGCTATTTATTATGTACACAGGATACACCATAGATCCTCTGCCACACAGGAGGGTCTAAACATGGTACAGTGGAGGAAGTGTTCACATATGCTTGCAGAAAGGGATCACTATTATGTGAGGGAATGGCTTAAACAGGCACATGCTCAAAGGTCAGAGATGGGGTACCAACAAGACAGGAAGGTCCAGCTATAGAGACTTTAGTTCTTTGTCTCACACTCCAGCATGTTATTTGATACCTGCTGTTGTAGTTAAGGCCATGGTCACCTACCCTGAAAGAAAGGGGTTCCTCACTCCTGGATTCTAAAAACTCTGCCTTATACCTCAGTGGCATCAAAACAATCCAGGGTTCCATTTCTGCTTCAGAGAAAATTTCCCTTTAATCATGCTGCTCTTTAGGAACAGAAAGGTAGCTGGCATGTCATGGGGAAGACAAAATATCTGCCTTGGAAATATCACACACCAGCCAGGTTTCCTTTATATGTTTTCAAGACTTGTGCCCCTTTTCCATTCTTTTATTCTCCATTTTATTTTTTAATTGCACATACAGCTGGGGAGACAGAATATTGGTTATTCAAAAGACTTCTTATGCCTGAGGCTCCCACCACAAGCCAGAGTTGAACAGTGCTCTATTATATACATATCATGTATCTATCTATAATCTATTTTATTAAAATAAAATAAATAAAATATTATTTTATTTTATTTTTTATTTGTAAAAAGGAAACATTGACAAAACCAGAGGACAAGAGGGATACAACTCCACATAATTCCCACCACCAGAACTCCATATCCCATCCCCTCCCCTGATAGCTTTCCTATTCTTTATCCCTCTGGGAGTATGGACCCAAGGTCATTGTGGGATGCAGAAGGTGGAAGGTCTGGCTTCTGTAATTGCTTCTCAGCTGAACATGGGCATTGAATGGTCGATCCATACTCCCAGCCTGCCTGTCTCTTTCCCTAGTAGGGTGGGGCTCTGGGGAACAGAGCTCCAGGACATATTAGTGGGATTGTCTGTCCTTAGAAGTCTGGTTGGCATCATGCAAGTATCTGGAACCTGGTGGTTGAAAAGAGAGTTAACATACAAAGCCAAACAAATTGTTGACCAATCATGGCCTAATGGCTAGAATAGTGCAGATGAAGAATTGGGGAATACTCCACTTTGTAGATAGCTGGTAGGCATATTTTAGTTATATTCCAAAGGTCCTGTGACTGTACTAGTTGTTTTTTTCCCCTGAGCCTGAAATTTTATATGCAGGTGGATCCAAGTCATTGTCTGGGGAAATGATGTCATGGCTGGAAAAGGAACATAAAGCTGTATCAGGGAAGAGAGTAGCTCCCTAATATTGGAAAGGTATATAAATATTGTTGACTGTAAATTCCATCGATTTGATTTGGTCTGGGGCCCATATTCAGCTTAGGAGCCTATGTGACCTCTGCATCCCTCTAGATCTGAGCTCACATTCTGTGGTCATTTGTAGAAACATTCCATGCTGCCCCAATATTGACCCATCTTCCTCAGGTGTATCATAGACTATGCTGTTCATCCTCCCTTCGGAGGATGGAACACTCTATACTGTTGTTTATGCAAGTTGAGAGCAAGGACCTATGGGGGCCCACAAAGGGGTCTGTTGTGTTGTTCTTCATAGATATGACCAGTAACAATGGAGAGAGGGATTTATTTGAGGTCTAGGCCCACCATGTCTGTTTGGGAATCTCAGGACTCCCCAGTTAGGGCCCCAGCTGATACTGTGGCCTGATGGTGACTAAAGAGTCATCATTAAAGTATGCCAGTCTCTTTCCCTTATTCAGATTTTGCAGTCCTTGCTTTGGTGAGGTTAGCTTTGGAGTGAGTGAGAGAATTGTAATAGGAAGTAGGTGAGGAGGTTATCTAAGTCAAATTAGATACTATTTCATTAGGAACTTTATACTGACTCACTGCAGACTATTGTGTACTTTTGCTTTCAGGTATATATTTTACCCTAATTTATGAATATATGTGAGCATATGCTCTATCTCATGGGACCTGGTCTATATCTAGGTTTTGGGACTTTGTTAGGAAGTGAGCCTGCTGGAATGGAATTAGAGAATATTATAATAGGGCTGAAGGGTTGGCATTCCATGCCTGATGTCTCTGGACACAGTCTGAAGTGAAGCACGCTGAGGTGGTACTCGTTGCACTGATTAGGTTTTTTTAAAAAAGAAAATTAAATGGGAGTCATGCAGTAGCACAACGGGTTAAGTGCATAAGGCCCAAAGGGCAAGGACCTGCGTAAGGATCCTGGTTCAAGCCCCCGGGTCCCCACCTGCAGGGGGGTCACTTCACATGTGAAGTGAAACATGTCTGCAGGTGTCTCTCTTTCTCTCCCCCCTCTGTCTTCCCCTCCTCTCTCCATTTCTCTCTGTCCTATCTAACAATGACAACATCAACAACAACAATAATGACTACAATAATAAAAAAACAAAGGCAGCAAAAAGGTAAAGTAGATAAACATATATATATAAAAAAAAATTAACCATAAACAAGTGAATACTCTACACTCTAAGCTATCTTCCACATCCCTTCCTGAAACTATGATGATCCTCTAATCCCATATCTACTGGCCTCTAACATATCAGAAAGAAAGAAAGAAAGAAAGAAAGAAAGAAAGAAAGAAAGAGAGAAAGACAAAAATAAACAGAAACTCTCTTTATATCATCAACTGTGTTTTGAATCTTTGTTCTAGTAGCTTGACTTGGACCCTAACTTTGCTGTCACTAAGTTGCCTTCCAGCTCTAACAATGGCTCTATCCATGGACAGTAGTCTCATACATTAGGCCTTAGATTCCTCTTCGCACAAGAGCTGGGTCAGTGCTGATGCACCTGAAGATCTGGAATGGGACCAAGTGACCTCCACATGGAAAGACATAGGGAATATTCTGGATGCCTTTATTCTTCCAAAGAGCTATAGAGCTAAAGGGCAGCCATTTCAGAAAGCAGTAAAGAAACATTGAATTGCTTTAGTATCACTGAGGTATAAAGAAGGCGCCTCAAGAAAGATCAAGCTATCTCTCCTCATACTAGGAATACATCTCATAGTTGATGATAAAAATGTTTATTATCTGTCTTCTAAATAGGCCATCTTACTTTGAGGATAGAAACTTGACCTTTTACTTTTAATGTGCCTATTCTAGTCCTTATCAGTACATAGTCAAAATATGGCATTTGTTCAACAGATATTGTTGACTGACTGACAGCCTAAGCTCAGTTCTTCATTGAAATGGAAGTGTCCAACACATCTTCCATTAGAAAATCACTGTGGTCAAGGCCATGGTTATCTTCCAACAGATGGAAATTCTTGTGTGAGGAATGTTTCTCTGTCTCAGACTGGGCTCCATCAGGCAGGGTTGTGTATCCCATTTAGACTGTGGTTCCTTGTAAGCAGGGATGTGCCTTCCCCTCAAACTGGGGTTCCCTTAGAACAAGGTGTGCCTCCTCTGACTGCTGCCCACATTGCTTTGAAGCCTGGATACATTCCAAAGGTGATCCCATATCAAAGGTCTTTTCTCCTCACCAGTGGATTTTTTTTACTGATGAGCTAAGAAAGCCTCCTTGGGTGTGACTGACAAAGATTTCTAATGCTTTCATCCTGAATCTGTTGAGGATTCATAAATATGTGTGGGGGGAAGGGGAGAAATAAAGAAAACAGGGAAAGAAAGGCCAAGCTGTGGCTAAGATCATTCCATCAAGCATCCCTCATCCTCCAGGGAAAACTCTAATGCATGCACAAAAACTTCATGAATAATTATTCTGAGAGGCTTCGTCTTTTAAATGCATGATATTTTTTTTCCTAGTCAGAAGCATACCACAATTATTTATTGCAATGCAGAAGCTGGATGAAAGGTGATTATGTTTGATTTCCAAGTTGAGGGATGAGTAGAGAGGCAAATAGAAAAAGATGGTGAGTCAGGAAGAGGACCAAGCAGCCTGGATACCCAGATTAGTGCTACAGGGGAAGGTGAGGGAGGTCAGAGCCCAGCAAGAGGTCTGGAAGTAATGGCAACATCTCTTCCTCAGGGTCTTCCAGCTTGAAGTTCTGCAAGTTGCTCCCAGCAACTGTGGCCCCTGGGGAGGATGGATAGTTGCAGTAGAAGGAGAACACATATGTCAGCTACTGGTTAGCATTAAGCCTTTGGAAAAATGAAACCCAAAATTGCAACTCTCTAGGTCTGTAAGATGATATAAACCACTCCTTCCCCAAAGCTGGGGTGAATACACCCTAACTCCAACCTTAGAAAGTCAGAACCTGGAGTTTTCCTCCCAAGTGTATAACACATTGACTCCGCTGTTTAAATATTGTGACTACCTTTGGCATCCTTCCTTCATAAGGTTAATAGGATAGAATGCTATTTTTTCCATTTTATATATAAGGAAAAGGAAGCCCATGGTGACTGGGGAATTATCTGCCCATAGTCTCCTGTTCTCTAAAAGAAGATGCCCTAGAAAGTCACTTGTCTCTAGCTACATAGCAAGTAGATAACCAAGCCAGGATTTGAACCTGGGCCATTTGACCCAAGAACAAAGGCCCTGTATGTCCAGTCTCTTGGGTAATCATTATCTGTCCCCTAGCTCTATTGTTAGGTGTCTCCAATGTGAGTAGTAGTGAGGAGGCACTAGACCTATCCTTAGCACCACTTCTATCCCAGAATTTCACTCATCTCTACAGACTGCGTGGTCCTGTTTCTCTTTTCCCTAGTCACAGCTGCTAGCTGAACTCCCCCCCCCACCCCCAGCTCCTTTGTTACATTAGTGTCACTGTTGTCCTTACATCTCAGCCTGAGCATGGTTGCTTCAAGGAGGCACATCTGGCCTCCTCAATGAGCTCCACAAGGCCAGATGCCACTTCTGATGTTTCTCATAAATCCTTTACACGTACTTGAACAGGGTTGGGTGCAGAGAAGGGATAGAATGGAGTCATTTACATAGCCCCATACTAATCCTAGCTAGCCTTAATGAAGCATCTGCTGCATGCCAAGTCTGACTGTAAGAGGTTTATATACATAAGCTTGTTTCATTCTCACATCCACTTGATGGGTATTATCCTTCTTCCCACTGCTCATGTGACAAAGCTGAGGTGTAACATAGTTAAGTCTCTTTTTCACAGTCAAATAGAAAGTAAGCAGCCACACCAAGATTTGAACTGGAATCATTCACCTCAAACACACTACCTTTTAGCACACACTCTGTGCATATGTGCTTACCTGTGCAGATGACCCACCCAGGTGCTCAGATATCTTCATTGTGTGATTATTTGCTGAGTGCCTTCTAACAGAAGTTACTACTATCATCTCCATTTAAGAGGTGTGTGTGGCCAGGCGGCTTCCTCAGGGTCATGGAGCTGGCTTGTGGGAAAACTGGGATTGCAGCCCAGGTCTGGATTGGGAGGCTTCAGAACCTGTGCTATTTCCCCCAAAACGATGCTGCTTCAATCCCAATTATTCCTTCACCAAACTCAGCCCAGCTCAGGACTCAACACAGAAAGAATGCTGCCATGAAGAGCCAAAGGCCTTGGAGCCTCTGACAGTGGAAATGGTGATAATAAAGATGGTTTGGGACCTGCTAGAAGTACACCTGCCATTTCTGACCATTATGGCCACTCCAAACTGACCCCAAGTGATGGGCCATCTTCCAGCACACGTGGGGATCAGATAAGGTAATATGTGTGTGGCAAGGTCACAGATGGACTCAGAATGAGCTCAGAAAGAAACCAGTTTTCTTTTTTTTTAAATCTTTTAAAAAATATTTATTTTCCCTTTTGTTGCCCTTGTTGTTTTTTATTGTTGTTGTAGTTATTGTTGTTATTGATGTCGTCATTGTTAGATAGGACAGAGAGAAATGGAGAGAGGAGGAGAAGACCAAGAGGGGGAGAGAAAGATAGACACCTGCAGACCTGCTTCACCGCCTGTGAAGCGACTCCCCTGCAGGTGGGGAGCTGGGAGTTCAAACTGGGATCTTTCTGCTAGTCCTTGTGCTTGGCACCACATGAACTTAACCTGCTGCACTACCACCCGAATCCCTTTGCTTTGTGTTCTATTAGTTGATTGTAAGTCTCTAACCCTCTCCCATTCTGTGGGTAATGGGAGAAGGGCAGCCTGACTTTATGCTAATACAGTAATCTAGGTCTGTCTCAATGATTTAACCAGTCATTTAAAAGAGCTGGTCTGTTTCTTGTGACTAGAGTACTAATTTCTTTGCACCCCATCTCTTTCTCCCACCCACCAGGCTGGCACCTTCATAGATGGGCAGGGGGGCCTGGGACACTGAGAGGGAAAGTCACATTGGAGTCAAACCAGCCCTTGGGATTGCACCCAGCAAGAACAATATTGCGGGGGCAGGTGGTGATACACTTGGTAGAGAACATGTGTTACCATGCTCAGGGACACAGGTTCAAGCCCTGGTCCCTATTTGCAGATGGGAATGTTTTTTAGTGAAGCAGTGCTATAGATGTCTCTTTTTATCTTTCCTTCTCTATTTTCCCTTCCTTTTTCAATTTCTCTATAACCTATCAAAAATTGTGTGTGTGTGTCTATGTGTGTGTGTGTGTGTGTGTGTGTGTGTATGTGTGTGTGTGTAAGAGAGAGAGAGATAAGTCTAAGTGTTCAGCAGATCTGCCACTTCAGGTAGGCAAGACTGATAGCCTTCTAGCATGTTCTGATGAGAGGTTCCCACATAAAGAACAGAACTTGGCTCTAGTCTCTTCTGTACCAGAATAAGTGTTTATCATGGCATGGATATGCTCCCTCACCTTCTCCTTTTTCCTTTTCTGTCTGCCTCTCTCCTCCCTCAGTCTGTTGCTTCAGAGGTCTGGATGTGCTGCCTTTTATCTCTACTTTGAGTATTCTGAGTTCTAATTAAGTTCATTTAGTCCTCTGATTTCAGAAGCCTTATCAGGACTACTTAACCTGTGCAAATACTACACCAGCCAGCCAGCACAGGCCCAGCATGCAAATGGCACTCCTCAGGGATCTCAGGCAGAGCCAAGTCTGTCCTCCTTGAAGCTCCTTCCTGACCTGCCCTTCTGCCCCCACCACTAGAAAAGGTGGTTTCTGTTCTGTCCCAGAGTTGCCAATTTGGACCATTTGTGACCCAGAGCTCTTGGTTAACTTGCAAGTAGATTTCTCAGAAACTGTAGTTTAGTAAGTGATTTAGGGTGATGCACCTAAACCAGAGGTCTAGCCAAATTTCATGAGCTGTGTCTACAATCCAACTCCTTGGGGCATGAATGGTGAGCAGGGGAGAGAGCTGGCCATGGATGAGCAAGAGAGATGAATTTAATGCTGGGAACATTCGCTGGCTAGTGAGGTCTTTCACAGGCTGTCAGGTGAGTAGCAAAGTGCCTTTGCCTCTTTGTGGCCTCAGTGTCCATCTCAGGACTGGCCAAGTTCACAGCTTTGACCTTGTGCCATACACAGACCTCGGCTCTGTGACCTCAGGACCATCAGAGACTGAGTAAGTAGAACTCCAGTTTCTATGCCTCTTCTTAAATCAAAGTGGCTGCTTTTTCTTTGTTACCTGTGAAAATCCAGTAAAGAGGGCATTTGTGGGAAATAAAAGATACCATAGCTAAAAGTGACTGCAAACCATAAGCCTGGGTGATTTTTTTTCCTGCTTCTTTCCAAGTCTAACAATCTCAGCTTCCAAAGTCCTAACAAAAGAAAGGATCCTGATCCAAAGGTCTTTCTCTATTTCCAGAGCCTTGAATTCATATTTATGTTTCAGCAATATTTCTCAGGCTCTTGGCAGCCAATTCTATAGAGCATCCCTCCTCCCCACCCTACCTCTGCACCCAACCATGTGTACTGGCTAAGCTGGTACAGATGGAAGAGGGACATCTAGACATTCCAAAAAGACTATCTTTGGTGGGTGGGATGGGGTCACAGTCTAGGGGATCCACACTGCCAAAACCATAACCTGGCTGACCCTTTGAATGATGAAGGAACTGTGGAGCAGAAAGGGAATATTGGTGGGAGCAACCAGAAAAGGCTTCCTAGAAGAAAAGAGCAAAGTGTAGGTGTCAATGAAGTCATAGTAAAAGCTCAGGGTGAGGTGTTAGAACACCCAGAAGATCCCATTCTGACTAATTCTGAATCTTGAAAAGACAAACAGAGCTGACACACTGTACACAAGTGGGTTTCCCATCCTTAGTAGAGCAGCCTCCAAAGTCCCCTAAGTTTCAAGACAGACCTAAAAGGTTGAGTATTATTTCTTTTGTATATGAACAAGGTGAAGGGTACTTAAACCAGGGTTAATCTATCAGACCAAATCCCCTTTTAAATAAGCCCTTACAGACAGATAAATCTCATTGGAGGGACGGAGAAGGGACAAAGATCTGGCTGGCCAGGAAGGCTCCAGGGGAAGTTGACAAAGACCAAGACTGGAGATCAGCCCCCCCATATGTAATTCACACAGACCAAGGCAAGAGAAGCTGAGGATGACAGCCAACAGCTGAACTGAGCACCTGCTATCTTCCCCTTGTAGCCACTCCTTTACCCCCTCCCCCATATGTACCCCAGGAGGTGATTCTATGAGCAACTCCTCAATGATTGACTCCCTACCCACCTGGCTTCTAGTTGGGTTTGAAAATAGTTGGGAGAGGAGGGTGAAATAAATCAGGGTACTCATATGCTCTGCCTCCCTGTGTGGCCACAGTTTCTGTCAGCCAGGCCTAGCCATACAATTCATTCTACTTCTTGATTCCACCAGTCTTTTTTCTTGTTGGTTCTTCAGGTGTAAGAATACAAAAATCCCCACTGTGAATAGCACTGGTCTGTGCCCCATCCTTGGTAGTTTCTTTACCCTCTGCTCTCATTTGTATTTCTTTAAAACTTTTATGTGTCAGTTCATTTATTGTAAATAAACAGAGAGAAACTGAGAGGAGAAAGAGAGAGACACCTGCAGCACTGCTTCAACATTCATGAAGCTAGGTCCCTGTAGATAGGGCTTGAACCTAGGTCCTTGCACATGGTAATATATGCATTCAACCCAATGTGACACCCCCCAAAACACACACACACACACACACACACACACACACACACACACACACACATCTTTAGATAGACTCTTGTTTCAAATGATCCAACTGAGAAGTGGTATCTTCTTTCTGCCTAGACTAGGACTGTGATGTAAGCAGTCTACTTCCATTTGGAGTACCCAAACCTCACGACACTTAATTCAGTTATGACATTGTCCCCAAGCTCATGTCCCTATGGCATCTTCTCTTGGGTAGGATTTCCAAGACTTAGACTCTGTTCTTTGAGTTTCATACCTGCCACTCACACCTTGGTGAGTCTGCCCCTCTCATTGCTGAGGAGGACACAGTTTTCCCACGTTGAAGAACAAAAGCATTGCCTGCAGCTAACTTCTGAAAGCCCAGCTTCTCTCTGGGATTTCCCTGGTGCAGGGGGTGTAGAGCTGAATCAGGCCCATGGAGGAATGAAATAAGGATTAAGAAATTGGAAGGTGACAGCTAATCCAGCAATCAGGCAGACCTCTGTAAATCTTCTTGCTTTATTTCCTAAAATACAAATTAAAAAGGAAATCAAGCAATCGGCTCCCTTGCTAATTAGAAGATCTGCAAAAAGTGGCTCACTCAGTAACCAAGACTGGGAAGGGAGGGAAGAGAAATGGGAAGCAGAGTCCATAGAGACTAATATCCATAGAGACCTATATGCCTTGGAGCTGAGGGATGAGCTCTGCACCTCCATAGCTACCCTAACCCCTTTCCCTCTCTGACAGAGTGCAACTGTCTCCAATGTTCTTTTCTTTGAGTGATTTTGCCTTGATTAGAAATAAAGGGTCAAAGACCAAAGTAATTTGCTCCTTCTCAAACTCATTTCCCATGAAGAGTCAAAATAGGATATAAGAAAATGTGGAGTGGGTAGTGGCATGCCTGGTTGAGTGTACATGCTACCATGCACAAGGTTCCAGGTTCAAGCCCCCAGTCCCCACCTGCAAGAAGGAAGTTTCACAAGTGGTGAAGAAGTGCTGTAAGTCTCTTTCTTCTCTCTCAATCTCTCTCTTTCCTCCCTCTCAATTTCTCCCTGTCATGTTAATATATATATATATATATATACATATATATATTCCTGAGGTCAACTTTCATTTCTTTTGAATTTCTTTGTTCTCATCTGTGAAATGAGTCTTATCTCATGGTGATTGTGAATGTAGAGATTATGACCTAACATGCAGTAATAGGGTTATGTGTGTCTTAGAAAGGAAGACAGAGCTGGACATGGAAGAAAAAAGGAGCAATTATGTACAAATGTAGATGGATAGTTGTAGAGATAATAGTTAACCCATGTCTGCAATTTTAGGAGAACTGCAGTGGCTTACAGTGGAGGGATTGGGGATTCAGAACTCTGGTGGTGGGAACAGTATGAAGTTATACCCCTGTTGGAGAGTCCTGTGGGCATGAAATGGGGAAAAGAGTCTTGAGTGTAGAGTAGGGGCTAAACCCAACCTGGAACCAAACTCACCTGAATCTTCTTCCTTTTGGATCTGTGAGTTTCTATTTAGTCCTTGTTAATCTTTCAAGCCTGAGATAATCAGGGTTGATTTCCATGGTTATAGTCAAAGCCAATTAGCTGGCTTCCCAAAATTACCTTCTAATCTACTTCTATCCATTCTACACATCCATGCAATATGGATTTCTAAAATCACAAATCCAATAATGTCTCATCTTACAATGGTCCTATGGCTTCCAGCTGCTTTTAGGATAAAGACCAAATTAATTCATAGGGCCTTCCTGGCCCCATCGCCTTCCTAGTTTCTTTCCCCACCAAAACTCCCTACTCTTTGCTCTCTTCTACTCTAAACACTTTTTTTTTCCATCTTGGAATGTCTTCCTACTTGCTGCTTATCTATTGATAAAATATTTCTACTCGGGAGTCAATCAGTAGTGCAGTGGGTTAAGTGTACATGGCACTAAGCACAAGGACCAGCTTAAGGATCTCATTTTGAGCAAATAGCTCCCCACCTGCAAGGGAGTTGCTTCACAGGTGGTGAAGCAGGTCTACAAGTGTCTATCTTTCTTCCCCCCCCTGTCTTCCCCTCCTCTCTCCATTTCTCTCTGTCCTATCTAATAATGACAATATCGGTAACAACAACAATAATGACTATAACAACAATAAAAAACAACAAAGACAACAAAAGGGAAAATAAATAATTTTTTAAAATTCTACTCAAATTGTGTGTCTCAGGGGTGCTTTTACTCTATTTTGGGAGAATGGAGGATAGGACACAAAGAAATTGAGAGAGTAGGGGAAGATAGGGAGCCAGAGAGAAAGATAGACACCTGCAGACCTGCTTCACTACTTGTGAAGCGACCTCCCTGCAAGTGGGGAGCCGGGGGTTCAGATTTGGATTCTCACACCTGTCTTTGCACTTCGTACCCTGTGTACTTAACCAAGTGCACAATACCTGGCCCCTGCTTTTACTCCTTCAGTGAAGCCTTCACTGATGCACCATACTCTTTACAAATTGGCCAAGCCTTTATAGAAGGTCCTTCACACCACTTGTAATCTTGGGTTGACTTGTGTTATAGTTGTATTAATAAATATTATCTCCCATGCCAGAATGAAAGCTTCAAGAAGACAGGAATCATACCTAAAGTGATTAGCACAGTAGGTGTTCATAAAGGACAGTTGAACAATGAGGATTGGGCTGTGGTACATCCAGTTGAGTAGCCATCTTACCATAAGGTAAGGACCTAGATTCAAATATCTGTTCTCTACCTACAGGGAGGAAGATTCATGAGAAGTGGAGCAATGCTGCAAGTGTCTGTCTCTTTCCACTCTTTCTTTTCAGTTTATCTCTGTCTTTATTATAAGAAAAAGAAAGAGAAGAGGGGGAGGAGGAGAAGAAGAAGAAGAAGAAGAAGAAGAAGAAGAAGAAGAAGAAGAAGAAGAAGAAGAAGAAGAAGAAGGAGAAAAAGAAGGAGGAGGAGGAGGAGGAGAAGGAGAAGAAGAAGTAGGGGCCCACAAGGAGCTATGAGTTCAGAGTCAGTTGGTAGCACACCTGGTTGAGTGCACATGCTATAATGTGCAAGGACCCGAGTTTAAGCCCCAGTCCCCACCTGCAGGGGGAATTCTTCACAAGCGGTGAAGTAAGGTTGCAGGTATCTCTCTGTCTCTCTCCATTTCTATTTTCCTCCTCCTTTCAATTTCTGGATATCTCTGTCCAATAAAGATAATAAAAAATAAAGTTAAAAAAACACTGAGTTGTACTAATAAGCTTGATGACAATGAAAAAAAACTACTTGAATAATAAATAAATGAGTAGCCTATGTACAATATATGACTCAGTTCTGGTTATCTACTTGTAAAATACTGGGAGTTAGAAAAATACCTCATTTGGCTAGAACATCTGTTTTGCCATGTGAAACCCGCCCCACACTGCAATGGCCAAAGAAGCTTCAGTGTTGTGGTTTCTCCTCCACTCCTCTCTGTACCTTTTTGTCTCTTTGCCTCTACCTGAAAAAGCCAAGACTAGCACAGTGAAGGCCTGGAGATGACTGGAAAAATAAATCTTTCTGGAAGTTTTCTCAGAACCCCTGAAACTCTATTGTCCTCTTAATTAGCCTTTCCTTTCTCCCCTCTAACCAATCCATCAAATCACCTTTGTCTTTCTTAAAAGCATCAGCTCAATGACCTCCAGTGGCTATTGCATAACAAACTCTTTCTGTTTCCAGCATCTGTAAAAAGAGATCACTGGAGTCCTCCCCCCCCCCCACACACACACACACTTACTTTTGCTGGTAAGTGGGCACTGCCATCCTGGTACCATCATCCCTACACACACTTTCCTAGCATGGCTGCTCATGCTGCTTCCCCCACCTGAGGGGAGGGTGTCTGCATCCTGTGCCACCTACAAACCTCTGCACAACAGCTGCCTGTGAAGAGCTCCCTTAATTAAACTTTCCCCATAGTTAAGTCTTCCAGTCCCCAAGTTCTTCTTGCAGCAGTCCATTGATTGTAGTTAAGCTTAGCATGGTTTTCCAGATATTTCATAATTGGAGTAGTTCTTCCAGTTCACTGAGCCCCTTTTGCATATATGATCTGATTTGATCCTGCAAACTTTGCAGAGAAGTTGGGGTGAGACTGTTAAGGAATGATTCAGCTGTGAGGATCAGAAACCCACCAAGTTAACTAAAGCAGAGAGGATTTACAATAAAGACACAGGTGGAAGCTTGGATCTCATTTTAGGTACTGCAGGTTGGTCTCGAGGAGTCTTGGAAAGGCATCCAGAAACCATCTTTCTCCTTCTCATCCCTCCTATCTTTATCCATCTGCTTCACTCTGATCTCCACAGTCCCCTCTGAAATGTCCTCTGCAAGTTCACTGTCAGTACATCTTTGTGCAACTGTGGTGCTAAGTTGGACCTTATCATTCAGCTCCCCAAATTATTAAAATACTTAGCTGACTTTTTTTTACATTTATTACTGAGACTGGAGTAGATACAGAGAACCAGAGCATCACTCGGCAATGTGAAATGCTGGGGAACAAACTCAGGACCTTATTCTTGAAAGCCGAATGCTTTAACTACCATGCCACATCCTGGGATGCTTACTCTCTCTTCTTGATGTCTCAGAGTAAGGTTTTGAAGAAGCACTCTGATTGATTGCTGACCATTCAGGCCAAATGATCAGTCTGAGTCACATGCTTAGTAACTGTAATCAGGTGCAGGACAGGTCACATGATACACTAGCGATTCTGCAAGACCTGGGAGAGTGGAATAGAGGTGAATGAGGAAAGTTCATATGTGATGTAGTGGGTATAAGTCTAACTGCTGAACTCATGGTTTTGTACACAAATATCAGCCAGGGTCACCACTGGATTGTGAACTTAGAGAGTCACTATATCTCTCTGCAACTCAGTTCCTCACTCATTCATTTATTTATTTGCTAGAATAGAGGGAAGTTGAGAGGGAGAGGGGAGATAAGGAAAGAGACACCTGCAGCACTGCCTTACCATTCACGAAGCTTCTCCCCTACAGATGGAGACTGGGGGCTTGAACTCAGGTCCACAATTGCCATAATGTGTGTGTTCTACTTCAGCTAGAATCTGGGTTTTTGCACATTTTAACCTGTGTGTTAAATCAGGTGTGTTATCACCCAGCCTGCAAAAAGAAAGTTCTTAGAATGGTATTTAGCATAAAGATATAACAATCAAGTTGGATTATTATTAGTAAACATATACCTTCCAAGTCTCCTTCTGGTCATAAGTTTGTAGGAATAGATACTGGAAAAAATACTCTTCATCATAAAATCATGGGCCCCTTGGAATATACCTAAAATAGACCTTAAAATAGGTTTTTTCCAAAATGGAGACGCCAAATCTTCATCTGCAATATTCTTGCCTTTAGGTTCATGATTAGTCAACAATTTGTTCTGCTTTACATCTTAACTCTTTTTCAGACCCCAGGTTCCATATGCTATTATGTTAACCTGACTTCCCTGGGTAGATAACCCCAACAATGTGTCCTGGAGCTTTATATCCCCAGATTCTTGACCCACTAGGAAAGGAAAGAAACAGGATGGGAGTATGGATCAACCTGCCATCACCTATGTTCAGTGGGGAAGCAATAAGGAAAGCCAGACTTCCCACCTTCTGCAATCCATAATGATATTGGGTCCATGCTTCCAGAGGGATAAAGTATAGGAAAGCTGTCAAGGGAGGGGATGGGATACAGAGTTCTGGTGGTTGGAATTGTGTGGAAATATACTCCTCTTATCCTATGGTCTTGTCAATATTTCCATTTTAAAATAAAACTTATGTAAATACAATTTAAAAAGAGAGGGGTAGAACCAAGATGGCTACTTGGAAGCAGCAACTGTTGTGAGCTCCAAAAAGCAGCAGCTTTTTTATTCTCTGGATAGGGTAGGATACTGAGACATCAGTAGGAGGGTAAACAAGGGGTGGTCAGGGTAACACCAAGGAAGAGCTCTATAACTCACTCTTGGGCTGACAAACAGAGGCCAAGTGGAAAAAGAAAGGAAATCTTTTGAATATTTCAGAGCTCACCCCTCCCCCCACCCAGAAATAGTCCCCAGGGGCTGGACAGCCACTCCTAGCAGACTTCCTGCTGAGCTATTTTCTTTACCAAGATTCCTGCCTCACCAGGGGTATCATACCAAGCCTTTTCCTTTTTGTTTTCCTTCTCTCTCTTTTTTTAAGTGATTGGAGCTCTATTAGAGTGAAAAACACCTGACCAATCAGAGCCTCATCCCTGCCTGGGAAAGACTACCTGGAGGGTTTTTTGTGTTTGTTTGTTTTGGATACTTTGCTCAGGCTGCCTGCAACCAATGTGGAATTGTCCAAGCTGCAGACTGACTGTTAAGGTTTTTTACTGTATTTTATCATTACTATATTATACATGTGTCTCCCTTTTCCCTCCTCCTTTGCAGGGCAGCTTGCTCCGGGTTCCCCACCTAACCAGCCATTGGGCAACAGACTGTCAGAGTGGACCCCCCTGGGGTCCCAGCACAACTCAGCATACAGAGGGCAACTTGCACAGGGAAACAAACACTCAGTCAGCCCTGGGAAAAGCCACAATAGGCAGTTCATTTATTGAAAGGAAAAGTAGATATATAAAGGCCATAATTCGAGTGAGAAGGTGTAGAGTATGCAATAACCCAAGGATAAAGCAAGAAAATCCGTAGTTACATTTTTATCGACAAACTGTTTGATCACAAGCTTTACAATGCACATTTTTCCAGAGGTAAATTGCAGGCACTTCAGAGCAGTAAGAGAGAGGGGAAAAGCTGAGCAATATTTGCTGGAGTTTTAAAGTTAACACAGTAATCCATGGCTTTTTTAAAATTTTGTATTTATAAAAAGGAAACATTAACTAAACCATAGAATAAGAAGGGTACAGCTTCGTACAATTCCCAATACCAGAACTCTGAATCCCATCCCCTCCCTGATAGCTCCCTTATTCTTTAATCCTCTGGGAGTATGGGCCCAAGTTCATTGTGGGATGCAGAAGGTGGAAGGTCTAGCTTCTGTAATTGCTTCCCCACTGAACATGGGCGATGAGAGTTCGATCCGTACTCCCAGCCTGTCTCTCTCTTTCTCTAGTGGAAAAAGGCTCTGGGGAAGCAGGGCTCCAGGACATATTGGTGGGGTTGTCTGTCCAGGGAAGTCTGGTCAGCATCATGCTAGCATGTGGAACCTGGTGGTTGACAAGAAAGTTAACATACAAAGCCAAACAAATTGTAGACCAATCATGAAGGTAACAGTTGGAATAGTTCAGATGAAGAGTTGGGGAAGGGGGGGGGTCCTTCATTTTGTAGATAGCTAGTAGGCATATTTTAGTTAAATACCAAAGAGGCTGTGGCTATACTTTTCTTTTCTTTTTTCTGAGCCTGAAATCTGATATGCAGGTGGATTCAAGTTATTGTCTAGGGAGGTGATGACATGGCTGATAAAAGGACCAGAAAGCTGGATCAGGGAAGAAAGTAGCTCCCTAATATGGGAAAGGGGTATAAAAATTATTGACTATAAACCCCATCAATTTGATGTGATCTGGGGCCCATATTCAGATTAGAGGCCTATGTGACATCTGCATCCCTGTTAATCTGAGCTCACATTCTGTGGTCATGAGTAGGAGCATTCCATGCTGCCCCAATTATGACCCATCTTCCTCAGGTCTAGCATAGAGTATGTTGTCCATACTCCCTTCAGAGGATGGACCATTCTCTACTGTTGTTGATCCAGATTGAGGGCAAGGTCCTATGGGGGACCACAAAGGGGTCTATTGTGTTGTTCCTGTTAGAAATGACCAGTAACAATGGAGAGAGGGATTTATTCAAGGTCTAGGCACAGCATGTCTTTTGGGAATCTCAGGACTCCCCAGTTAGGGCCCCAACAGATGGGTGGCCTGATAATGACTAAAGAGTCATTGCTAAAGTATGCCAGTCTCTTGCCCTTATTCAACTTTTGCAGTCCTGCTTTGATGAGGTAAGCTTTAGATTGAGTGAGAGAACTATAATAGGAAGTAGGTGGGGAGGGTATCTAAGTCTAAGTAGACACTATTTCATTATGAACTTGATACTGACTCACTACAGACTATTGTGTATTTTTGCTTTAAGGTATATATTTTGCCTTAAATTATGGATACATGTGAACTTATGCTCTATCTTACGTAACCTGGTCTATATCTAGGTTTTGGGACTTTGTTAGGAAGTGAACCTCCTGGAATGGAATTAGAGAATACCATGAAAGGAAAGTCTCACCCAAATAATGACACTGAAGGATTGGCATTCCATAGCTTATGTGTCTGAACACAATCTAAAGTGAAGCATGCTGTGGTAGTACTCATTGCATTGATTAGGGTGGGATCAGCGGATGCAATATCATTTGGTATGACTTGAGAGAAGCATGCAGGAAAAGTGAGCCCCACCCTAGAGGTTCCAGGAATGGGAGAAATATAGGCTTTATAGTGGAAGCAGGAGGTTCCTGCTGTCTTAGGGTTTAAGAACAAAATAGCTACTTATTGCTATCACATTGTTTAGCAATTGGGTTAACTTTGAAAAAATCCCTTTGTTAGGATTTACTGTATCGTACACTCCATCACTATATTTTATGTCCTTTGATATTATTTGTATACAGCTATACCAACAGTTGCTTTTGTTCTCCCTAGACTAAGCTTTTAAGAGAGTCAACATATCAGAGACTCAGACTATGTATTAAAAAGACTCAGGGGGGTCGAGCGGTGGCACAGTTGGTTAAGTGCATGTGGTGCAAAGCGCCTGGTTTGAGCCCCCAGCTCCCCACCTGTGGGGAGTCACTTCACGGGCGGTGAAGCAGGTCTGCAGGTGTCTATCTTTCTCTCTCCCTCTCTGTCTTCCTCTCCTCTCTCTATTTCTCTCTGTTCTATCTGACAACGAACAACATCAACAGTGGCAATAATAATAACCACAACGAGGCTACAACAACGGCAACAAAAAGGGGGAAAAATGGCCTCCAGGAGTGGTGGATTCATGGTGCAGGCACCTAGCCCAGCAATAACCCTGGAGGAAAAAAAAAAAAGACTCAGTCTGTGCTTTTAAAAGTTTGAGACATTCAATCAATTTTTCCCCTTTCATATTACTTAAATAGTGATTTATAAGACTACAAATTAATAGGAGGGTGCATAAACACCATTCCCACCACCAAAGGACTCTGTCCCATCTAAACCTCTTCCCGAACCCCACCCACCCACCCCATGAAGCTGAACATCTACCCTCACCCTCAACCCCGGATTTTTACTTTGGTACCCTACTACAAATTTAGTCAAATGCTGATTTGACTTTCCTTTATGTTATTCTTTCTCAACTTCTGTTTATGAGTGAGATCATCCCATACTAATTTTTTTTTAAAAATATTTTATTTTATTTATTTATTCCCTTTTGTTGCCCTTGTTGTTTTATTGTTGTAGTTATTATTGTTGTTGTCGTTGTTGTTGGATAGGACAGAGAGAAACGGAGAGAGGAGGGGAAGACAGAGAGGGGGAGAGAAAGATAGACACCTGCAGACCTGCTTCACCGCCTGTGAAGCAACTCCCCTGCAGGTGGGGAGCCGGGGTTCGAACCGGGATCCTTATGCCAGTCCTTGTGCTTTGTGCCACCTGCGCTTAACCCGCTGCACTACAGCCCGACTCCCCCATACTAATTTTTATCTTATTGACTTAGCTCACTTAACATAACTCCTTCAAGCTCCATCCAAGATGGATCAGTGAAGGTGGGTTCATTGTTCTTAATAGCTAAGTAGTATTCCATTGTGTATATATACCACAGCTTTCTCAACCACTCATCAGTTTTTGGGCACCTAGGTTGCATAGGTGTACACATTTCTTTTTGGATGGGTGTTATGGAGTCCTTGGGGTATACTCCTAGGAGAGGGATTACTGGGTCATATGGAATGTCCATGTCTAGCCTTGTGAGAGTTCTCCAGACTGCTCTCCACAGAGATTGGACCAATTTACATTCCCACCAGCAGTGCAGAAGTGTTCCTCTCCCCCTACAGCCTCTCCAGCATTTGATGCTGCTGTTCTTTTTGATGTATGCCATTCTCACAGGAGTGAGGTAGTATCTCAATGTTGTCTTAATTTGCATTTCTCTGACAATTACCCACCTGGAGCAAATTTTTATATGTTTGTTAGCCTTTTGCATCTCTTCTGTAGAGAATGTGCTGTTCATATCTTCTGCACATTTTTGGATGGGGTCATTTGCTTTTTTGGTGCTAAGTTTGCTGAGCTCTTTTTATATTTTGGTTAATAGTCTCTTGTCTGACATATGGCATGTGAAGATCTCCCATTCTGTGAGTGGTATCTTTGTTTGTGTGATAGTTTCTTTGGCTGTGCAGAAGGTTTTCAATTTGATGTAGTCCCATTGGTTTGTTTCTGCTTTAGTCTTCCTTGCAATTGGGTTTGTTTCATCAAAGATGTCCTTGAGGTTTAGGTGGGAAAGTGTTCCACCAATGTTCTCCTCTAAGTATTTGATAGTGTCTGGTCTAACACCCATGTCCTTGATCCATTTGGAGTTGATTTTTGTTTTTGGTGAGATTAGGTGGTTCAGTTTCATTCTTCTGCATATTTCAAACCAGTTTTCACAGCACCATTTATTGAAGAGAGCCTCCTTCCTCCATTTAATTCTTTGGGCCCCCTTATCAAATATTAGATGTCCATAGGTGTGGGGGGTTAGTTCTAGGCTTTGAGTTCTGTTCCACTGGGATGTGTGACTATTTTTATTCTAGTACCAGGCTGTTTTGATGATGATGGCTTTATAATATAGTTTGATATCTGGGAGGGTGATGTCTCTATTTCTGCTTCTTTTCCTCAAAATGGTTTTGGCAATTTTATGTTTTTTCTGTTTCCAGATAAATGATTATAGTGTTTGTTCTATTCTCTTAAAGAAGCTTGGTGGAACTTTGATAAGCATTGTGTTAAATTTGTATATGGCTCTGGGGAGAATATTCATTTTGATGATATTTATTTATCCAATCCATTAGCATGGGATGTCTTTCTATTTCTTGGTGTCATTTTCTATTTCCTTGAATAGTGACTCATAGTTTTCAGTATGCAAGTCTTTCACTTCTTTGGTCAACTTTTTTCCTAGGTATTTTATTGATTTTGCTGCAACAGTGAATCGGAGTGATTTCTGGATGTCTTCTTCTTCAGATCTGGTGTTTGCATAAAGAAATGCCACTCATTTTTGTATATTGGTTTTTATAGCCTGACACCCTGATATATTGCCTAATAACTTCCAGTAGTTTTCAGCTGTATTATTTAGGTTTTTTCTATGTATACTATCATATCATCTGCAAATAGTGAGAGCTTGACTTCTTCCCTTCCAATCTGTATTATTTTGATTTATTTCTCTTGCCTGCTTGCTATGTCAAGAACTTCCAATACTATGTTGAAGAGTAAACAGTCATAGTGGACAGCCCTGTCTAGTCCCTGATATGAAGGGAAATGCTTCCAGCTTCTGTCATTGAGTATGATGGTGTCTGTAGGTTTGTTATACATGGGATCTACTATCTCGAGGAATATCCTATCTACTCCCATTTTTTGTACTGTTTTGAGCATGAATGGGTGCTGCGTTTTGTCAAAGGCTTTCTCTGCATCTATTGAGATAATAATGTGGCTTTTGTTTTTACTTTCATTGATGTGGTGAATGACATTGATTGACTTACATATGTTGCACCAGCCTTTCATTCCTGGATAAATCCCACTTGATGAACAATCTTTGATATACTGTTTATCATGTTGGCTAAAATTTTGTTCAGTATTTTAGCATCTATATTCATAAGAGATATTGGTCTGTAGTTTTCTTTTTTTTTTTTTTTTTTTTTTTTGTGTCCCTATCTGCTTTTGGTATAGGGTGATGTTGGCTACATAGAAGGTGGAAGGGAGTGTTCCTGTTTCTTCGATCCTGTGGAAGAGCTTTAGAAATACAGAGAATGGGAAGGCTATCAGGGGAGGGGAGGGGAGGGGATGTAGAGATCGGGTTATGGGAGTTGTGCAGAATTGTACCCCTCTTATTCTATGATTTTGTTAATGTCTCCTTTCTTAAATAAAAAAATATATATAGGTATTATCTGTTTCCTGAAAGTTTTGTAGAATTTTTTTGTGAAGACATCTAGTCCAGGACTTTCGTTGTTGGAGAGATTCTTAATAACTGTTTGGATTTATTTGCTTATGATTGGTGCATTTAGGTTTTTTAGTTCTTCTTGGTTCAGTTTTGGAAGGGCATATATTTCTAGGAATTCTCCCATTTCTTCCAGATTCTCTAGCTTGATGGCATATAGTTCTTTGTAAAAGTTTTGCACAATTTTCTGTGATGTCAGTTGAGATCACTCCTCTATCATTTACAATTCTATTTATTTGAGACTTTTTTTTTTTTAGGTAATCTGGCTAGGGGTTTGTCAATCTTGTTTAATTTTCAAAGAATGAACATTTGGCTTCATTAACTTTTTGTATGGTTCTCTTATTTTTGATATTGTTTATTTCTGCTCTAATTTTAGTGATTTCCATACTTCTGGTTGCTTTAGGGTTCCTTTGTTCCTCTTCCTCTAATTCCCTAAAGTGTGCAGTAAGGTCATTTATTTGACCTTTTTCTTGTTCTTTAATATGTGATTGTATGGCTATGAGCTTCCCTCTCAGTGCTGCTTTAGCTGTGTCCCAAATATTTTGATAGCTTGTGTCTTCATTTTCATTTGTTTCCAGGAACAGTTGAATTTATTCTTTGAGTGACTCTCTGACTCAGTGGTTCTTAAGCACTATGTTGTTGAGGTTCTAAAATCTGTGACTTTTAGTAATTTTCTGTTTCTTGTTGAATGTTAGCTTTCCTCCACTGTGGTCTGAGATGATACTTGGGATGGTTTCAATGTTTTGAATTTGTTGATGCTGTCTTTGTGGCCTAACGTGGTCTATCCTTTATGATGTGCTGTGTGGATTTGAAAAGTTTTTTTGGGTGAAGAACTCTGAAAGTGTCCAGGAGGTCTAGGCTGTCCATCTCTTCATTCAATTATCTTGTTTCTTGGTTGATTCCCTGTTTCGTTTATCTGTCTTACTGTGATAGTTGGGTGTTAAGTTTTCTAGTATTATTGTATTACTATTGATGAATTTTTTGTAGTTCTTTCAGTAAGTGTTTGATGTATTTAGATGGTCCCTCATTAACTGCATAGATGTTAATAATTGTTAAGTCTTGGTTGATTGATCCTCTAATCATTGTGTAATGGCCTTCCATATATTTTATTAATTTATTTAATTTAAAGTCTATGGTGTCAGAGATGAGAATAGCTGTTCCTGCCTGTTTTTGTGGTCCATTAGCCTGTATATGATAGTTTTCCTTCCTTTCAGTTTAAGCCTGTGTTTTTGCTTGCTGGGTCAGGTGGGATTCTTTCAAACAGCATATGCTTGGGTTGTGTTTTCTGACCCATCCTTCCACTCTTTGCCTTTTAGTGGGCAAGTTTAAGCCATTGACATTAGTTGATATTATGGATTTAAAGTATTGTAGTGTCATTATTCAACATTTTTTTTAATTTGCTCTGATATAGGGCAGGTATTATAGTGATGTTCTTATTTATAAGAGGTCTCTTAGAACCTCTTTCAGGGCAGGCTTGGTGATCATTGCCTCCTTTAACTGTTGTCTGTCTGATAAGGTTTTGATGACTCCATCTAGTTTGAATGAAAGTCTAGCAGGATATATTATCCTTGGTTGAAACCCTTTTTCATTCAGGGCTCGATAGATATCTTGCCATTCTCTTCTGGCTTTTAGAGTTTGAATGGAGAAGTCTGCTAATAGTTTTATGAGTTTTCCCCTGTATATGACTTTTTTTTTCTCTTGTAACCTTTAGGATCCTTTCTTTGTTGTTAGTTCTTTTCATTGTAACTATGATGTCTCTCAATGTCTTCAGATCTGGGTTGATTCTGTTTGGGACTCTCTGGGCCTCTTGAATCTTAATGTCCTTTCTGTTGTTTAGATATGGGAAGTTTTCTTTTATTATTTCCTCTAGAATCTTTACTTCTCCTTCCTCTCTTTCTTCCTTTGGCAGGTCAATTATATGAATGTTGCTTCTTTTGAGATCATCCCATATGTCTTTGTTGTTGTCTTCAGTGTCTCTCAAACTCTTTTTGAGCTCCTTGACCTCTTTCTATGTGTTCTCTAGCTCATCCTCTGTCTGGCTTATTCTATTTTCTGCTTCTGTTAGCCTATTTTCCCTTCCTTCAGCTTCTTTCTTCAGTTCCATTATAGTATTAGCTTTTTCTGCTAATTGACCTTTTAGTTCAGCTATTTCATCTTTCAGTTCTCTAATTACCTCAAGGTAGCTTGTGTTTTCCTTGTGGGTTTCATCTGTGGTTTCCCTAATACTGATAGCCCTTTCTTCCATAGTTGTCTTAATTTCTGTGATTATCAGGTTTACTATTGCTTGCATACTTTTTTTTTTTAATCTATCGTTACTTCTGACTGAGTTGGAGTTTCTTCTGGGCTCCTGTCTTGATTCATTGTAGTAGCAGTTTTATTTGCTCTTGATTTAACCTTTTTTGTTGATTTTTTTTATTATTCTGTTCTGTCATTCTTCACTTGTTGTGGTTTGAGTACAAGCTTTGCTATACTAAATACCTTTACGACAAATTCAGTCACCAGCCTCAGAAGTTACAACAATAATAACTGAAGCAAGGACTGATGAAGTTTAACCAATACCAGTTAGCCAAACAACACACCCAGTCCAAGAAAAAATAGCTAGCAAATCCAAAAGAAATAGAAAGAGAAAGGAGAAAAGGGAAAGCAAGAATAGACAATTATGCAAATCTACTTTCCAATGAATATTCTAGTGATAGCAAGAGGAGAAAGATAAGTAGAGAAGAGATACACACACAGAGAGTCCACTTGGAGTCAGATTTCTTCCCCAAAATAATTCACAAATGAGTATCAATGAATTCAGAAAGCAAAAGAAGGGGGAAGGAAGAAAAGAAGACAAGAACAAGAAAAAGAAGAGCAGTTAAAGAAAATAGATTTTTTTTAATTACCTAGGAGGAAGGGAAAAGGAGAGTGGAAGGAAGAGGTAGAGTAAAATAAGTTCCTCTCACAAGGGATAGGACACCCAGTCACCTAGCAATGGAAAAAACAGTTAATTTTGGTCAACCTGAAGAAGGAGGCAGGGGAAAGGGACCCGTGTATATATAATAGTAATAATAAAATAGAATGGAGTAAAAAACCCTAGCAGTCAGTCTACAGCTTGTACAGCTCCAGATTTTCTCAGGCAGCCTGAGCAAAGACAAATAATTGTAAGAAGTATCCCCCCCCCCAAAAAAAAAAAAAAAACCTCCAGGTAGTCTTTCACAGGCAGTGGTGAGGCTTTGATTGGTCAGATATTTTGTTGCTCAAATAGAGCTCCCACCACTTCGAAAAAGAGAGAGAGAGAGAGAGAGAGAGAGAGAGAGAGAGAGAGAGAAGGAAATCAGAAAGTAAAACTATTAGAATGACAACCCTGGTGAGTCAGGAATCTTGCTAAAGAAAATAAGCTCAGTGGGGAGCTTGGAATATTTCTACTCATGACCGCAGAATGTGAACTAAAATCTACAGAGATGCAGAGGTCACATAGGCTCCTAAGCTTAATATGGGCCCCAGACCAAATCAAATTGATTGGGTTTACAGTCAACAATATCTATACTCCTTTCCCATATTAGGGAGCTACTTTCTTCCCTGATCCAGCTTTCTGGTCCTTTTTCCAGCCATGACATCTTCTCCCCAGACAGCAACTTGGATCCACCTGCATATCAAATTTCAGGCTCAGGGGAAAAAAAAATTAGTATAGCCACAGGCTATTTGGATTATAAATAAAATATGCCTACTAGCTATCTACAAAATGGAGGACCCCCGACTCTTTATCTGCATTATTCCAGCCTTTATGTTCATTATTGGTCAATTTATTTGGCTTTGTATGTTAATTCTCTTTTCAGCCACGAAGTTCCAGATGCTAGGATGATGCCAACCAGACTTCCCTGGACAAACAACCTGGAGTTCTGCTTCCCCAGAGCCCCACCCTACTAGGGAAAGAGAGAGGCAGGCTGGGAGTATGGATCAAACAGTCAACACCCGTGTTCTGCGGGGTAGCAATTACAGAAGCCAGACCTTCCACCTTATGTATCCCACAATGATCTTGGGTCCACGCTCCCAGAGGGATAAAGAATAGGAAAGCTATCAGGGGAGGGGATGGGATATGGAGGTCTGGTGCTGGGAATTGTGTGGAGTTGTATCCCTCTTATCCTATGGTTTTGTCAATGTTTCCTTTTTATAAATAAAAAAGCATCTAGGTTTGGAAAAGATGTATAGAAATTCAAATAACAATATTTAAGAGGTAAAATTATTTTGTAGTGGATATATATTTATTTTATTCCATAGAATTAATGTTTTTATTTTTTGAAATAATAAGTTAAATATTTTCAGCAGCCAGGTAAAGCACTGCCTCTACAACTACAGTGTGACAAATACCTGAGTGTTATTTGGTTTCTCTCTCTCATGAAATTTTTCACTTTTATATCATATGATTAAAATTATTATTATTATTATTTTACCACCACTGTTATTCCTGTAGGCCCAACTATGACAACAGAAGTCTTTATCTCTCTCCACTGCTAAGGAATATTACTCATCTTCACCCTTGTGTAAAGGTTGCCTTACTATCAAAAAAAATTTTAAAAGGCTAATTTTCATCAAAGTACCTATAAAAACATAAACACATAAAAATAGTGAACACACGCATACACACGCGTACACACACACACACACACACACACACACACACACACACACACACACACAATATTGAAACTCTAGGGCCTAACCTCCATACAAAAGTTCCCTATGGAACTACAAATAACCATTTGCACAAACTCATCTTGGTGCCTTCACTCTAAATAAGCCTAAAAGGGTCACACAGGTGAGTGTGGAGACAGGACTGCCCTCACAGACATTTAATGAGATATTCCGTAAAGTAGGCCTCTCTGGGACTCCCTATAGTGATAAGCTCTACACATCCAACTTGGAGGGCAGAGGTCCCCAGACATCTCTACACCTTTACTCTTGACCTTCTCTTTCTGGGTTAGGCCATTTACTGCCCATAAATTGGTCTCTTTGCAAACTCAAACCCTCGGGGCTGAGGCAGTCTTTCTACTTCGCTCCCCGCCACTCTAATTGCTCTATACTATGTTTTATGCATTTCAATTAGTGCCTTAAATTTTACAGTTAAATCTCAAAGCTCTCTTGCAAAAGACCCGTCTTTAAAAGTTGGAATAAATAAAATTTTTCCTGAGCCAATGACAGCCAGAAAAGGGGGAGATAATTCCCATTAACCGGTCATGCTGCCAACACTATTTTAAGACATGCATGTAGGGCCTCCCAGTCAGGCTGTTGTCTGCCTTCCCTCTTCTTCCTCTGCCCCAAGGGTGCAGTTTGGATGCTCACCTCATCTCCTAATACTTCCATATAAGGCCAGCATTCTACAGGGTTGGGGAGACAACATAATGGTCATGCAAAAGATGTTGATGTCTGGGGGGTCTAAGGTCTGGGGTTTAACACCCAGAACCACCAGAAACCAGACCTGAGCAGTGCAGTTTTCTTTCTCTGTCTCTCTCTCTGGATCTTTCTGTCTTTCGTTAAAATAATAATAAAGTATTTAAAATGCTTATCTATTTAATATGATGGGACTGAGAGAAACTGAGAAGAGATGGGGGTATAAAGAATAAGGGAGAAAGACAGGCACCTGCAGCACTGCTTCACAATTTGTGAAGCTTCCCAGCCAGGAAAATGGGGACTAGGGATTTTAACCCAAGTTCTTGTACATGGTAATGTGTGCATTCAACTGGGTGCACCACTGCCCAGTCTCTAAATTAATAAAAAGACACGTCAGCACAGACTTGTTCAAGTGCTTCTGAAGGTGCTGTGGAGCTCTGACTCTCAGCTTGTAGGCCCACCCAAGAGGCAAGGGCTTATAGGTAGATGTGGGGGATCCCTGGTTTTCCAGTTTCCCACATGGTCCTGCCTTCTAACTAAAGTGGAGACGGAGGATCTCTGGTGCTCAGACCTGAACAAAACACACACAAGTTCCCTCACATCTCCTAGAGGACACATTCACCTGCCCCATTAAATTTGGGCTCCCTTCTTACTGGCCCCCTGTCTTGCTCACTCCTGCATCCTCAATAGACAGAGATGCACCCCTGAGAAAGTTGCCATAAATTTTTAGTGGATAGAAACCAAGCATCTCCTTCCATAAGCTCTATGCCATATATTTCCAGTTTAGGTATTGCTGCCTATTAATCCTGAGCAACCCTATCTATCTATCTATCTATCTATCTATCTATCATCTATCTATCTATCTATCATCTCTACCTCACTTTCTATATTTCCATTTCGAAGGAAATGGGAGTGATGCCAGATACATTTATCACACAGCTATGCAACTCCAGAGATAAGAACTCTTTTTTTTTTTCAGTGTCCAACCCCTCGCAAGTGCTCATTAAGCTCAGTCATCAGAATTGCACACATTTACCTGTCACTCTGTCCCTTTGCCTTGAGCACATGCTCTCTAGCCTGAAGTCACAGTCTGAGAGAAAAATCAAGACCTTCAGTGGGAGTTCAGAGGAGCAGAGATCTGTACCAAGCACATAAAAATACAGATTTGGGAGTTTCACTTCTGGTGATTTGTATGAGGACCTTCAACTTGACCTCTCTGAATTGCCCACCTGAACTAGCTATCCTTCCCCACTGTCCTGTGCAGTGTGTTGCCCTCAGTCTTAGGAGGCCACTCTGCTGATCACAGCATCCTGATCAGTGTGTTCTTATAGGAAAGCAGAACACACAAATGTAGCCTTGGGTGGAGAGAGAAGCCCTTGATCCCACAGTCCCTGGAGGACTCCGATCTTAACAGGCACCAAAGCACTCTGGGAAGAACCTGCTGTGTCAGACTTGGGCACACACTCTCTGACCACTTAGCTCTCTGTGGGGAGGGGAGACATGGAAACATTTCTGCTCTACCATAGCACTTGGATGGGAAAATGGGCAGCAGGGGGAGCCTCTTTCCTTAGGTCCTGAGAACTTGGTTGGTTACTTTCTCCAGAAGAAATGCCAATTCCTATGGTATCCCTGTGCTGGAGAGGCAGATGAAGAAGACTGTGCTGATCCTGGGGGCAGGGAAACAAGGAAACACACTCCTATGATTTTTAATAACCTGTTTCCCTCCTGCCCAGGATACTCTCCAACCCAAGTCTACTTCAAACTTTCTTCTTGGGCTAGACATTGTTCGCTGTCTAGGGCATAGAATTACACACTCCTCTATGTGATTTCAGGACGTTTTGTTCCATTCCTGGGACAAAAGAAGCTGACTGAGTGGGCAGAACAGCACCTCAGACTCAGAACAGCATAGTTTAGGGCCAGCAAAATAAGTCACTTGGATAGTGGACCTGCTTTGCCATGCATGACCCTGGTTGAAGCAGGGTTCCTTAGCATACAGGTAGAAGCTCCCATATTTCTCCTCTTTATCTCCCTGTTTCTTTCTCTTTCTACGTGAAAAAGTTGGCCCAAAGCAGCAGCAACAGCAACATATGTTAGGACTAAAGCCTCGTTTGCTTTATGTCTAACTGCGCAACCACGAACAGTTTACTTTCACCTCTTTGTATCCTATTTCCTCATCTGTAAAATGGTAACAAGGATTCCTACACCATAGGCTTACTAACAAGATCAAATAACCTCAAATATGCCCAGTACAGTGTCTTACTCAGAGACTGTGATTATTACTAAAGTTAATATCAATGATCATCATCATAACAAGAGTCATCCTCTAGCATCTTGAAAGTAAAAGCATGACTTACAACTCCTTAAATATTTTTAAATAATTTGTTCTTTTTAAAATTTTTATTTATTTATTTATTATTGGATAGAGACAGACAGAAATTAAGAATGGAGGGAGAGATAGAGAAGGAAAGAGACAAAGAGACACCTTCAGTTCTACTTCACCACTCCCCTGCAGGTGGAGACCAGGGACTTGAACCCGGGTCCTTGTGCACTGTAATGTATGCATTTAACTAGATGCATCACTACCTGGCCCAACAACTCCTTAAATTTCATCAGTACCTGGGGGCTGGGCAGTGGTGCAGTGGCTTAAGTGCACATGGCACAAAGTGCAAGGATGGGCATAGGGATCCTGGTTTGAGTTTCCAGTTCCCCACCTGCAGGGGGGGGGGGGTCGCTTCACAAGTGGTGAAGCAGGTTTGCAAGTGTCTGTCTTTCTCTCTGCCTCTCTGTTTTCCCCTCCTGTCTCAAATTCTCTCTGTCCTATCTAACAATAATGACAGCAATAACAACAATAACAAAAATGATAAACAACAAGAACAACAAATGGGAAAAAATAGCCTCCAGGAGCAGTGGATTCATAGTACAGTCAACAAGTTCCAGCAATAACCCTGGAGGAAAAAACATTTACCAGCACCTATCTGAAGGTCAAAGGCAACTAGAAGATTAGAGAGCTTTAACTCAAGGCCTGATGACAGACAGGCAAAACAATAACATGTGCTATAATCCCCCTTCTCTCCCTCCCTTTTCTTTATTTTATTTTTATTGCCACCAGGATTATTTTTGGGGCTGGGTGTATGTACCATGAATCCACCACTCTTATTGGTCATTTTTTTCTTTTTAATTTGCTAGAGGCAGAGAGAAATACAGACGGAAAAGAAGGAGGAGGGGAGGAGGAAGAGGAAGAGGAGGGGGAGGAAGAGGAAGGGGAGGAGAGAGATCTGTATCACTGCTCAACTACTTATGAAGTTCCCCTCCTGCAAGTGAGGATTGGGGGCTTGAGGCTGGGTCAACACATTTCATAATGTATATGTTTTACTCCTCTGTTTTCATTGTTTTGACCAGTGGCACTACTCAGTTTTAGTTTATGGTGTTGCCAGGTACTGAACTTGGGATCTCTGAGCCTCAGGTGTAAAAGTTAGTCTGTTGCATAAATGATTGGGATACATCCACTTCCATTCCCAGGCTATGCTTCTCTGTGCAACTACATTTGCAGGTTTCCCCACCCAAACCCCATCAGGAATAGGTCTCCTCTATCCCAACTCTAAGGCACATCATAGGGAGAAAGCCTGATGTTAGCTGGCCTTTAGCCTATGAGAGCTTGGTAGAGGCCACAGTCAAGGTAGGAAGCTGTGGAGGTCTTGGATCTGCTGGTGCAGTGCTGCTGAGGTGTGCACAAAAAGAGGGAGTGATTAATTCACAGAACTCTCTTTTCATTAAGCCTGCACGTTTATACCTGAATTAGCTTTTCACATCCAGTTAAGGCAAGTGGGAGACTGTCAGCCACAGACGTGACAAGCACAGCTGTGACGACTGGTGGAAGTGTGGGCTATGGTGACCCACAAAGCAGAGCCTGGAGCCTTCAGCTTGGGGTGGATGGCGGAAAGGTGTAATTTCCAAGCTGTGCTTTCTCCTTGGAGCAGATAGGTACCATCAGAAAGGGGCAGGTGGGACTTGGGGATTAAGGGCAGAGGTACACCTGCTATAGTGGTTTTGCTGACTTCCTCCCATTGCCCTGCCCACTCAAATGGACACTGTCTTCTTCCTTCTCGGGGCTCTAGTTTTGCTAACCAGTCCAAGGGGTGTTGAACACCTGTTCCAAGTGCTTTTTACTTTTTCAGGGTCCCCACCTGCTTTGGGTCCTAGCACACAGCAGAAACACCTGCAGGGATTCATTAATGACCACACAAAGTAGTTGGTGTATTCCTCCCAGCTTCTGGTTTTCTCTAAAGTGAATGAGTCTGGCTCTGTCTTTCCAGCTGTATATGTTCATTAAACTGCCAGCATTTACTTGGCACCGTTCTGAGATAAACAGCGGACTGCAGATGCCCTCCCTCCCCTCCAGGCACTGAGCCCTGTCAGGGCATCTTTCTCCAGATGCTAGACAGAGTAATCTGCCCTGCTTATCTCCTGAGCTGCCCCATGAGTCATCTGACTAGGTTTTCTAGGAACTTCTAGATAACCTCAGTGCTGTGTACAAGAGAGGTGAGTTAGCATCCCCACAAATAACCCCTAGAGTGGTTCTTCCTTCACTTCTCTCTCGTTTGCCTCCCCCACCCAATTCAAAACATCAGGTCTTCTTTGCAACCAACTCACCACCCCAGCCCTAAAGGTCTCACCAAAGAACCCTCAGTATCTTGAATCATGACCTTAGTCCACTAGTGCTTTAAAATTAAGTGGGGAATTCAAAAGAGACCACATAGGCATAGTGGGGCTAGATGAGCACTTGTAAGTGGTGAGTAATTGAAGGATGGAAAAAGAGCTTGTAACTCCAATCACACTCTTCAGAGGAGGGAAACTATTGTGGACTGGCTCTGAGTCACCAAGACTTCTGTCGTGAAGGTAGGTTTTGAACTAAGCCTTCAGAAATCTCCCCTAGTTGGGTATATTAGCTAAGTGCTTGATTTCCATTTATTCTATCTGGTCCTTACAATGAGCCCATGATTTGGGGGCATTGTAATCATCAACCTGGTCTTCCAGATGAGAAATATCAAAGGGGACATGGGTGGAAGGAGTACCAGGGAATGTGTCCTGGAGTTCTGCTTCCCCAGAGCCCCACCCCGCTAGGGAAAGAGAGAGACAGGCTGGGAGTATGGATCAACCTGTGAATGCCCATGCTCAGTGGAGAAGCAATTACAGAAGCCAGACCTTCCACCTTCTGCACCCCACAATGGCCTTTTGGGCCCATACTCCCAGAGGGTTAAAGAATAGAAAAGCTATCAGGGGAGGGGATGGGATATGGAGTTCTGCTGGTGGGAATTGTGTGGAGTTGTACCCCTCTTATCCTATGGTTTTGTCAATGTTTCCTTTTTATAAATAAAAAAAGAAAAAATCTAAAAAATAAAAGAAATTGGGAGAGCATCAAGGGCTGTAACTCTGGCTGTAGTGAAATTCTAGAACGATGACAAGAACTTGACACGAAGGTCTTGGGAGACAGCACAATTTGGTCACCACTTTCATGTCTAAAGCCCAGAAGTCTCAAGTTCAATCTGAGCACAAACCATAAGTGAGAACTAAGCAGGGCTGTAGTCTCTCATCAAAATATTGGGTTTTCCCCTCCTATACTGCTGGTGAGAATGTAAATTGTCCCAACCCCTGTGAAGAATAGTCTGAAGAACTCTCAGAAGGCTAGAAATGGACCTACTCTATGACCCTGCAATTCCTCTAGTGGGAATATATCCTAAGGAAACAAACGTACTTATCTAAAAAGATCTGTGTATACCTATGCTCACAGCAGTACAAATTGTAATACCCAGAACCTGAAAGCAAACCAGGTGTCCAACAACAGATGAGTGGCTGAGCAAGTTGTTGTATATGCACACAATGGATTTCTAATCAGCTAGTAAAAATAATAATTTCACCGTTTTCAGCCCATCTTGGCTGGAGCTTGAAGAAATCATGTTAAGTGAGATAAGTCAGAAATTATATATACGTATATATTGGGCTGTCAGTAAAGCCACGATGTATTTTCCAACAGCTCAATAAAATAAATACCATCTTGAAGATGGAGGGGAAGGAAGAGGATTTGATTTTGACTTTTAAAAATTTTATTACTGATTTAATAATTTTGACAAGATTATGTGGCGTAAGAGGGGTACAGTTCCCACCACCAGAGTTCCATATCCCATCCCCTCCATTGGTAGTTTCCCTATTCTTTATCCCTCTGGGAATATGAACCAAATATCTTTATGGGGAACAGAAGGTGGAAGATTTGGATTCTGTAATTGCTTCTCCACTGGATGTGGACGTTGGCCGGTCAATTTATACCCCCACACTGTTCCTATATTTCCCTAGTGGGTCAGAGTTCTGGGGAAGTGTGGTTCCAGAACACATTGGTGAAGTCATCTGCCCAGACAAGTCAGGTTGGTGTCATGGTAGCAACTGCAACTC
The DNA here is from genome assembly GCF_950295315.1 of Erinaceus europaeus. Lineage (NCBI taxonomy): Eukaryota > Metazoa > Chordata > Mammalia > Eulipotyphla > Erinaceidae > Erinaceus > Erinaceus europaeus. The sequence goes on from NC_080165.1 coordinate 64,748,187, forward strand.
AGTGGCTGAAAAGCATTAAGGTATAAAGCAAAATAATAATAATAATAATAATAATAATAATAATAATTTAACAATTAGGAACCTAAAGGTAAGAATATAGCAGAATAGATTTGGGGTCTTCATGTCAGAAGAAGCTAGGAAGTCTATTCTAGCTATATTCCGATGGGCCTGTGATTTTACTATTTTTTGCCTGGGCTAAACAGCTAACATGCAGGTGGACTAAAAGTATTGTCTAGGAGGATTGTTTCAGAGTTGGGTATAAAAACAGAAAGCTGGATGAGGGCAGAGAGTAGCTCTCAAATATGGGAAAAGCACATAAATACCACTAACTATCAAACTCATTGATCTGACCCAGGGTCCATGTTTATACATAATTTTTAGAAGGAATGTGCTACTGTAGGCAACTTGAATAGCTCTTTGTTGTAAGGGAAGACCTCTGGGATTCTTTAATTATCCAGGACCCCACCTGGGAAATTCATACCTCTTTTGAGTAAGAGAAGGAGGTTTTATTGTAAACCACACTCCCAAGAACTTCAGAGTATTGGGGCTTTTAGAGATCCCATGCCCCTACCTGATCTAATACCTCTTATTCAATTCATATCAATAAACATTTATGTGTCAGACATTAAGTGCTATCAATGATTAAGGGACAATCCTTGCCATTTGGAAAATGATAGTCTAGTGGGAGTGATAGGCACAAAGAAAAAATCAATATGAATGATAAATGCAATTATTGAAAGCATGGTCATCACAATTGGAATGGTGGCTCTGAAGAAAAGGACGCAGGGACTGAGACTTGGAAGCCAACAGGTGTATGGGAGAGGAAAAGACAAACAGCATGTTGGATTAAAGGATTCAACCTGTACAAGATCATAATTTGCACTGGCAAGTATAAATTGACCAGTTTATGGGCCAGGTGGTGATGCACCTAGTTAAGCTAATTACAGTGTGCAAGGACTCAGGTTCAAATCCCTGGTGTCCACTTGCAGGGGGAAAACTTCACAAGTGATGAAGTAGGGTTGCAGGTGTCTCTCTGATTCCCCCCTCTATATCTTTCTCTCCTCTCAGTTTCTCTCTGTCTCTACCCAATAGTCAACAAATAAAAATAAAATTTACCTTTAAAATAAATAAATAAAATAAAATAAACAGTTTATTAGAGCATGACCTTGGAGACAAGGAGTGGCAGAAATGGAAACCATAGAAGTAGGCAGGGGTGAAACCACAGAAAGTTTTGCATGCCTCATGCTGAGGTCTGGGCTCCACCCTTCAAAGAACTGGAAGTCTTTCAGCTGAATTTAATACCATTGACTTGCATTTTAGAAGAATCACTCTGACTACAAGGAAGGGAATGGATTTTCTTGGGGTAGACAACCCCCGAAAGCTGGGAATAGACTGTTCTATTTCAACCAAGATATGATAAGGTATCAGATAGAGAGAAGTAGAAATGTTTAAGAAAAGACAAGAAAAAATTCCAGAAAGGTAAGGGAAATAATCTGATAACCTGCAGACTTCTGTTTTCAGTGGTATTGCTTTCACATAAGATTTGGAACACAGCTAGAGAAACAAATCATGGAGGTCATATGATAAATAAATTTGGATCCTGTGACTCAACTGACATTCAGACAGAGTCTTCCATTCAGTACCTGAAATCAAGTTCAGGGTAAAGGCTGGAGATATAGAGTTGGGAGACATCAGTAAACAGATGTGCTTAAGGCTAAGAGAATGGATGAGCTCAACTACAGGGATTCTGTCAAGAGGAAGAAAAAAAATCCACAAACAGACCCTCTGGGAATAGCCCCGCCCAAGACGTGAACAAAAACATTAAAGCAGATTCAGCCATAGAGCTGGAAGTTGGGAAAGCAGGCAGAGGGCATCCAAGGAGTAGCCCCAATGTCAGCAATAACAAAAAATGGCCCATGGCTTTGGCAAATGAGTCAAGTTGGCTTAAGACATGAGGTCCAATGGGACATAATGTTAGCTTATCCCCTGAGATTGTCTTTCCTGGAGGAAAAAATCATCATTTCCCAAATAGTATCCCTGGGTGGGTGGCATAAAACAGTACTGCAAAGAACACTGACAGATGATGTAGGAAGGAAGGAGGATCTAGAACACACACACACACACACACACACACACAATTACCTTGAGAAATGTATATCATTAGGAATGTGCAAGGAATTTATTTTTTTATTTTTATTTATAAAATGTATACACTGACAAGACCATAGGATAAGAGGGGTACAAGTCCCATTATCAGAACTCCATATCCCATCTACTCCCTTGATAGCTTTCCTGTTCTTTATCTCTCTGGGAGTATGGACCCAGGATCATTATGGTGTGCAGCAGGTGTAAGGTCTGGCTTCTGTAATTGCATCCTCCCTGAATGGGTATTGGCAGGTCTATCCATAATTCTAGCCTCTCTCTCTCTTTCCCTATTGGGGCAGGGCTCTGGGGAAGAAGGGTTCCAGGACACACTGGTGGGATCGTCTGCCCAGGGAAGTCCAGTTGGCATCATGATATCATCTGGAACCTGAACATCTTGGTACTAGAACAGAAATAGATACACAGAGCAGTGGAACAGAATCCAAAGCCCAGAACTAAACCCCCACACGTATGGATATCTAATTTTTGATAAAGCTGCCCAAAATATTAAATGGAGGAAGAAAGCTCTCTTCAGTAAATGGTTCTGGGAAAACTGGGTTGAAACATGCAGAAGAATAAAACTGAACCACTTTATCTCACCAGAAACAAAAGTCAACTCCAAATGGATCAAGGTCCTGGATGTTAGACCAGAAACATTGGTGGAACACCTTCCCACCTAAACTTCAAGGACATCTTTGATGAAACAAACCCAATTGCAGGAAGACTAAAATGAAAATAAATCACTGGGACAACATCAGATTGAAAAGCTTTTGCACAGCAAAATAAACTATCATCCAAACAAAGAGACCCCTCACTGAATGGGAGAAGATCTTAACATACCCTACATCAGACAAGAGATGAAACAAAATATACAAAGAGCTCAGCAAAGTTAGCAACAACAACAACAAAAAAAACCAATGACCCTATCCAAAAATGGACAGAGGATATGAATGGAATTCACTACAGAAGAGATCCAAAGAGCTAACAAACACATGGAGGGAATTTCTTTTTTTTTTTTTTTTTTTTTTTTTTTTTTTTTTTTTTTTTTTTATTTAAATTTTTAATTTAAGAAAGGATTAGTGAACAAAGGCATAAGGTAGGAGGGGTACAACTCCACACAATTCCCACCACCCAATCCCCATAACCCACCCTCTCCCATGATAGCCTTCCCATTCTCTAGCCCTCTGGGAGCATGGACCCAGGGTCGTTGAGGGTTGCAGAAGGTAGAAGGTCTGGCTTCTGTAATTGCTTCCCTGCTGAACATGGGTGTTGACTGGTCGGTCCATACTCCCAGTCTGCCTCTCTCTTTCCCTAGTCAGGTGTGTCTCTGGGGAAGCTGAGCTCCAGGACACATTGGTGGGGTCCTCAATCCAGGGAAGCCTAGCCAGCATCCTGGTGGCATCTGGAACCTGGTGATTGAAAAGAGAGTTAACATACAAAGCCAATCAATTTGTTGAGCAAACATGGATCCCAAGATTGGAATAGTGGAGAGGAAGTGTTGGGGAGGTACTCACTGCAAACTCTAGTGTAATCCTGCTTTCAGGTATATATTTTGCAGTAGTTTATGGATACGTGTGCACATAAGCTCTCTCTCACAGAAACTGGTATATGTCTAGGTTATGGGACTTTGTTAGAAAGTGAACTACCTGAGATGAAATTAGAGTGTACTATAAAAGGAAAGGTCTCACCCGAGTAATGAAGCTGAAGGGTTGTCATTCCACACGTGAAGTCTCTGGATACACTCTGAGGTGAAGCATGTTGAGATGGCAATCGTTGCTTTGGTTAGGTTGTGATCGGCGGATGCAATATTATTTGGTATGGATTGGGAGAAGCATACGGGAAAGTGAGCCCTATCCAAGGGTGCCAGGACTGGGGGAAGTAGGGGCTCTATAGTGAAGATGTGAGGTTCCTGCTGTCTTAGGGTTCAAAAAGACAATCAATAGTTAATATTACCCACACATTATTTGTTAATTGGGTTAACTTTGAAAAGTCCCTTTGTTATGGTTTGCTGTACAGTACCCAGTATCTTGTATATAGCTGTGCTATTGGAAGCTTCTAATCTACTTGGTCTAGGCTTTTGAGAGAGTCCGCATATCAAATACGTAGCCTATCTATTAAAAAGATTCAGTTTGTCTTTTGAGAACCTTTGAGACATACAATTGATTTCCCCCTCTCATATTAATTAACTACTGATTTATATGACTACATTTTGCTAGGAGTGTACATAAACACCATTCCCATCACCAAAGGACCGTGACCCATCCCTCCCGCCCATTCCCACCCCCCACTGGCCCAGGAAGCTACATGTCTACCCCTCACCACTGGGTTTTTACTTTGGTGCCCTACTTACAATTTGATCAGGTCCTGCTTTTAGTTTCCCTTTCAAATCTTCTAAGTCAGCTTCTGTTGATGAGTGGGATCATCCCATACTCATCTTTAACTTTCTGACTTAGTCCACTTAACATAATTCCTTCTAGCTCTGTCCAAGATGGGTCAGAGAAGGTGAGTTCATTGTTCTTGATAGCTGCATAGTATTCCATTGTGTATATATACCACAGCTTTCTCAGCCATTCATCTGTTGTTGGGCACCTGGGTTGCTTCCAGGTTTTAGCTATTATGAATTGTGCTGCTATGAACATAGGAGTACACACCTCTTTTTGGTTGGGTGTTATGGAGTCCTTGGGGTATAACCCCAGGAGAGGAATTATTGGGTCATATGGAAGGTCCATGTCTAGCCTTCTGAGGGTTTTCCAGACTGCTCTCCACAGAGGCTGTACCAATTTACATTCCCACCAGCAATGTAAAAGGGTTCCTCTGTCCCCACATCCTCTCCAGCATTTGTTGCTGCTGTCCTTTTTGATGTATGCCATTCTTACAGGAGTGAGGTGGTATCTTAGTGTTGTCTTAATTTGCATTTCTCTGACAATCAGTGACCTAGAGCAGTTTTTCATATGTTTGTTAGCCTTTTGGATCTCCTCTGTGGTGAGTGTTTTGTTCATTTCCTCTGCCCATTTTTGAATGGGGTCATTTGCTTTTTTGTGGCTAAGTTTGCTGAGCTCTTTATATATTTTGGTGATTAGTTTCTTGTCTGATGTCTGGCATGTAAAGATCTTCTCCCATTCTGTGAGGGGTCTCTCTGTTTGTTTAATAGTTTCTTTGGATGTGCAGAAGCTTTTCAATTTGATGTAGTCCCATTGGTTTGTTTCTGCTTTGGTCTTCCTTGCAATTGGGTTTGATTCATCGAAGATATCCTTGAGGTGTAGATGGGAAAGTGTTTTACCAATGTTTTCCTCTAAGTATTTGATTGTTTCTGGTCTGACATCTAGGTCTTTGATCCATTTGGAGTTGATTTTTGTTTCTGGTGAGATAAAGTGGTTCAATTTCATTCTTCTGCATGTTTCAACCCAGTTTTCCCAGCACCATTTATTGAAGAGAGCCTCCTTCTTCCATTTAATCCTTTGGGCCCCCTTATCAAAGATTAGATGCCCATAGGTGTTGGGATTTGCTTCTGGGCTTTCAATTCTGTTCCACTGGTCTGTGTGCCTATTTTTGTTCCAGTACCATGCTGTTTTGATGATGATGGCTTTATAATATAGTTTAAGGTCTGGGAGTGTGATGCCTCCATTTCTGTTTCTTTTCCTCAAGATGGTTTTGGCAATTCTAGGTGTTTTCAGGTTCCAGATAAATGATTGTAGTGTTTGTTCTATTCTCTTAAAGAAGCTTGGTGGAACTTTGATGGGTATTGCATTAAATTTGTATATGGCTCTGGGGAGAATGTTCATTTTGATGATATTTATTCTTCCAATCCATGAGCATGGGATATCTTTCCATTTCTTGGTATCAGTTTCTATCTCCTTGAGTAGCGACTCATAGTTTTCAGCATACAAGTCTTTCACTTCTTTGGTCAACTTTATTCCTAGGTATTTGATTGATTTTGCTGAAACAGTGAATGGGAGTGATTTCTGGATGTCTTCTTCTTCAGATTTAGTGTTTGCATAAAGAAATGCCACTGATTTTTGTACATTGATTTTGTAGCCTGATACCTTGCTATATTGCCTAACAACTTCCAGTAATTTTCTACTGGATTCTTTAGGTCTTTCTATGTATACTATCATATCATCTGCAAATAGTGAGAGCTTGACTTCTTCCCTTCCAATCTGTATCCCTTTGATTTCTTTCTCTTGCCTGATTGCTATGGCAAGAACTTCCAATACTATGTTGAAGAGTAACGGTGACAGTGGGCAGCCCTGTCTAGTCCCTGATCTGAGGGGGAATGCTTTCAGCTTCTCTCCATTGAGTATGATGTTGGCTGTAGGTTTGCTATATATAGACTCCACTATCTTGAGGAATTTCCCATCTATTCCCATTTTTTGTAGAGTTTTGAGCATGAATGGGTGTTGGATTTTGTCAAAGGCTTTCTCTGCATCTATTGAGATAATCATGTGGTTTTTGGCTTTGCTTTTATTGATGTGATGAATGACATTGATTGATTTACGGATGTTGAACCAGCCTTGCATTCCTGGGATGAATCCCACTTGGTCATGATGAACAATCTTTTTGATGTGTTGCTGTATCCGGTTGGCCAAGATCTTGTTTAATATTTTGGCATCTATGTTCATCAGAGATATTGGTCTGTAGTTTTCCTTTTTTGTTCTGTCCCTATCAGCTTTTGGTATCAGGGTGATGTTGGCTTCATAAAAGGTGGAAGGGAGTATTCCTGTTTCTTCAATCTTATGGAATAGCTTAAGAAGTATGGGTATTAACTGTTTCCTGAAAGTTTTGTAGAATTCGTTTGTGAAGCCATCTGGTCCAGGACTTTTGTTGTTGGGGAGATTCTTAATAACGGTTTCAATTTCTTTGTCTGTGATTGGTGCATTTAGATTTTGTAGTTCTTCTTGGTTCAGTTTTGGAAGTGCATAGGTTTCTAGGAATTGTTCCATTTCTTCCAGATTCTCTAGCTTGGTGGCATATAGTTCTTTATAGAAGTTTCGCAGAATTCTCTGGATTTCTGTGGTGTCAGTTGTGATATCTCCTGTATCGTTGACAATTCTATTAATTTGAGTCTTCTCTCTTTTTTGTTTGGTGAGTCTGGCTAGGGGTTTGTCAATTTTGTTTAATCTTTCAAAGAACCAACATTTGGCTTCATTGATCTTTTGTATGGTTCTTTTATTTTCGATGTTGTTTATTTCTGCTCTAACTTTAGTGATTTCTGTCCTTCTGGTTGCTTTAGGGTTCCTTTGTTCCTCTTCCTCTAAGTCCTTGAGGTGTGTAGTAAGTTCGTTCATTTGGGCTTCTTCTTGGTGTTTAATATGTGATTGTATAGCTATAAGTTTCCCTCTCAGTACTGCTTTAGCTGTGTCCCAAATATTTTGATAGGTTGTGTCTTCATTTTCATTAGTTTCCAGGAACATTTGAATTTCCTGTTTGAGTGAGTGTCTGACCCAGTGGTTCTTAAGGAGCGTGTTGTTTAGTTTCCAAATTCTATGTCTTTTAATAATTTTCCGTTTGTTGTTAAAAGTTAGTTTTACTCCACTGTGGTCTGAGAAGATACTTGGGATGATTTCAATGCTCTTGAATTTATTGATGCTGTCTTTGTGGCCTAACATGTGGTCTATCCTTGAGTATGTGTTATGTGGATTTGAAAAGAAGGTGTATTCCAGTTTTTTGGGGTGGAGGAGTCTGAAAATGTCCAAGAGGTCTAGTCTGTCAATCTCTTCATTCAATTCTCTTATATCTTTATTGGTTCTCTTCTTTGTTGATCTGTCTAAGTGTGAGAGTGGGGTATTGAAGTCTCCCACTATTATTGTATTACTATTGATGTATTTTTGAAATTGTTTCAATAGGTGTTTAATGTATTTAGATGGTCCCTCGTTGGGTGCATAGATGTTAATAATTGTTAAGTCTTCTTGGCTGATTGATCCTCTTATCATTATGTAATGTCCTTGCCTATCTTTTATTACTTTATTTAATTTAAAATCTATCGTGTCTGAGATGAGAATGGCTGTTCCTGCCCTTTTTTGTGGACCGTTAGCCTGTATGATAGTTTTCCATCCTTTCACTTTAAGTCTGTGTTTATCTTGTTGTGACAGATGTGATTCTTGCAAGCAGCATATGGTTGGGTTATGTTTTCTGATCCATCCCCCCACCCTGTGCCTTTTGATGGGTGAGTTTAAGCCATTGACATTTATTGATATTATGGATTTAATGTATTGTAGTGCCATTGTTCTAAGAAACAATTTGTTTGCTCTGATATATTACAAGTATTATAGTGATGTTCTTGTTTATAAGAGGTCTTTTAATACCTCTTTCAGGGCCGGCTTGGTGATAGTTGCCTCCTTTAACTGTTGTTTGTCTAAGAAGGTTTTGATCCCTCCATCTAGCTTGAATGAAAGTCTAGCAGGATATATAATCCTTGGTTGAAACCCTTTTTCATTCAGGGCTCGATAGATATCTTGCCACTCCCTTCTGGCTTTTAGAGTTTGAGTTGAAAAATCTGCAGAAAGTCTTATGGGTTTTCCCCTGTATGTGACTTTTTGTTTCTCTCTTGCAGCCTTTAGGATCCTTTCTTTATCCTTACTTCTTCTCATTGTGACTATGATGTGTCTTGGTGTTTTCAGGTCTGGGTTGATTCTGTTTGGTACTCTCTGGGCCTCTTGCACCTTGATATCCTTTCTGTTATTCAGGTCTGGGAAATTTTCTTGTATTATTTCCTCTAGGATGTTTGCTTCCCCTTCCTCTCTTTCTTCCTCTGGCAGGCCAATTATACGAATGTTACTTCTTTTGAGATCATCCCATATGTCTCTGTTGTTGTTTTCAGTGTCTCTCAATCTCTTTTTAAGCTCTTTCACCTCTTTCTTAGTTTTCTCTAACTCATCCTCTGTCTGACTAATTCTGTTTTCTGCTTCTGTTAGTCTGCTTTCCCTTGCCTCAGCTTCTTTCTTCATTACAGCTATTTCAGCTTTCAGTTCTCTAATTGTCTCAAGATAATCAGTATTTTCCTTGGGAGTCTCAACTGTTGTTTCCCTAATACTGCCATTTCTTTCCTCCAATGTTGTTTTCATTTCTGTGATTAATAAGTTTATTATTGCTTGCATACTTTTCTTATCTATGGTTACTTCTGACTGATTTGTGGTTTCTTCTGGGCTCTTGTCTTCATTCATTGGGGTAGCAGTTTTATTTGTTTTTAATCTACCCATTTTTTTTTTAATTTATGTGTTTCTCTCTCTTTTTTTTTTTTTTAATGTTCTGTTGTTCCTCAGTTGTTGTTTTTTGAGCACAAGTAACACTGTACTAAATACCTTTATGACAATTGCACTCACCAACCTCCGGACTAACCGTAGCAACTGAAGTAAGTATTGAAGGAGTTTAATCGTTACCAGTTAGCCAAACAATTTCTCCAGTCCGTGAAAAAATAGTAACCAAATCCCAGTGAAGAAAGAGAAAAGGAAGAGAGGATAGCAAGAATAGACAGTTATGCAAATCTACTATCCAGTGTATATTCTAAGGGTAACAAGAGTGTAAAGGGAACTAGAGCAGAGATACACACATAGAGAGTCCACTCTGGGTCAGATTTCTTCCCCAAAGTAATTCAGAAATTCAGAAAGGCAAAGAAGAAAGAAGTGTATGACAAGATTAAAAAAAAAAAAAAAAAAAAAAAAAAAAAAAAGAAAAAGAAAAAAAAAGAGAGAGATTGAGAGAGATAAGAGAGAGAAAAAGGAGAAGATAGGAAGAAGAGTTGTAATTAAAGAGCAGTGCGAGGAACTTCCCAAATGTGTATCAGTGAATTAAAAAAAAAAAAAAAAAAAGGAAAAAGGAAAAAAAAAAAAAAAAAAAAAAAAACAAACAAAAAAAAACCCTGTTTGGTGGTATGGGGTATCCTGCTAGTAGCTGGTCCCAGGCACTGCTTATGGGGGGAGGGGGGGCGGCGGGAAGGATGTATGCTTGAAAATTAAAAGGAAGAAAAAAGAATTTTTTCCCCTACTCTAATTCTTAACCCAAATTAAGTTATAGAAACATCCTTGGTATGACCGTTATGGCCCCTTATTGGATGGCCTGCTAAAGGCAGAAAATCCTATTGTTTACACGAGATGTGTCCGGAGCTCAAAGGCTGGCCGCTTCTGCTTCTCCGGGCGCCATCTTCCGGGAAACCCCGCCCTCCAGACTTTTTTAAAGGATTTCTCAAAAATGAACACTAGCTCCGAGTCCTTTGATCCAATGAGAGCTATACTCAAGAAGTCTTTGGATCCACCCTTAGGGTCGCGGTGGACCCTGGCAACTCCCAAGAGGCAGCCCCCGAGCTAAAGTGCTCTCTCCGGGTCCTCTGCCTGCCGCGCTCTGCAACCGGCGGAGGAGCCGCCTTCCCGGGCGGGCGGAGGACAATGCCCGGCGTACTTGCCTTGCCTGGCGCCGCCTGGGAATTCTGGAGCCCCGCTAGTCCGTGTCACCTTTGCTCTAATTGTTAACCCAAATTAAACTGTAATAACTTCTTTGGTGCCCTCCCCCTTATTGACTGGCCTGCTAAAGGCAGAAAATCCTACCTTTGCCGACGATGCTATCAGAGCACTCGCTGTTAAGCGACTTCTCAGGCCGTCGCCATCTTACCTCCTCCATGGAGGGAATTTCTAAGGACATCTGGCCTGCTTTGCCAAAGCCAGATCTAGCTGTTGTGGCACCTCTGTGTGGGTTTGACAAAAGAAAACACAGGAAGGCTTTCACAGGAAGCAAAGAAAGATTCGGAATTTTCATGCCAAGTATCTTCGGAATCTGGAGAAGTTATCTAGCCTGTGCTTTGGGGTTGTGCTTGTTTCATTGTGAATAGAAGGGTTGCTGAGATGTGGGCAGGGTTAACTCACTCTGGACTGCTGGACTTTCTGCAAAACTTTGTCAATATACGCAAATCAAGAGACAGACAAAGAGATGAAAGCATAGAGGGAAAGAAATCACAGCACTGAAACTTATTCTAATGAGATGGAGGTCAGCTTTGAACCTAGGTCATTTGTATGACAAAGCAGGTACACTATCCAGGTGAGTTATCTTGCCAGCTGGGCTAGTCAAGTCTTTGTCTTTTCAAGGTGGTTTCTAGTCACCACAGCAACCTCAGAAAGATCATCCCTATATAGGAAGGCTGTCACTTTATCATATTAAAAGGGCTAATTTATCAGGTGCTTTTCCTATTTATTTATTTATTCCCCTTTTTTTGCCCTTGTTTTATTGTTGTAGTTATTCTTGTTGTTGTCATTGTTGGATAAGACAGAGAGAAATGAAGAGAGATGGGAAAGGCAGAGGGGGGAGAGAAAGATAGATAACTGCAGACCTGCTTCACCACCTGTGAAGAGACCACCCTGCAGGTGGGGAGCTGGGGGCTTGAACCGGGATCCTTATGCCAGTCCTTGCACTTTGTGCAATGTGCACTTAACCCACTGCACAACCACCCAACTCCCTATCAGGTGCTTTTTCAATTGACCATATCGACAAAATCTTGAAATTAGGTTATTTTAGTGACACATAAAGTTTTTTCCTTGGCTAACACATTTGAGTTTAATTTCACTAATATTTCCGTTAACATCCTGTAATTAAAGCATCTAATAAAGATCAGTAATTCACTTAGCCCTGTGTAATAAAAATAAATAAATAAATAAATAAGACAGAAAAGAAAAAATATGCATTTATGGAACTCAAATTTCATTCTTCTGTTAAATGAACATTATGGTTTTTCTGGGCCTCTTAATTGAATCTTATTTTTAATAGGAATATTAAACAAATTAAATTAAGCAAGCCATTTCCCTTTTCAGGATTATTTAAAAACAAGGACCCAAATGTAAAATCACCTATAACACCACCATTAGTGGAATGGGTGCAGCCCTGTGGGTGAGTGTGTTTTCAGGCATAAGCAGCAATGAGCTGCAGAACTGTCATCCTGGGTGGAACTCTGTGTCCCAGGTTCAGAGCTCTGAAGGAGACACTGTCTCCAGGATCTGTTTCGGTTAGGATGCTGTTGACTCTGGCCCTGGATGACTGAGAGTAACAGCAGAAACCCAAAAGGGGGGTGTCAGGATTATGGAACAGATCACTGGAGTTAAGGAAGGAGTGGAGGTCAACCTAGATTAGGACCGAGGCAAGGCAATGGGCACATGGTGGAAAGTATCATGAACCAAAGGCTGGAGAAATAGCTCACTGGGTAACATGTATGCCTTAGCATGTGTGTGATCTAGGTTCAAGCTCTGGTGCCACATGGGCGGTATCATGGCTCTGAGGGAATCTCTGCTTCTGTATTTTATCTCCCTTACTCTGTATCTGTCTCTTTCTATCTATCTAGATGAAAAGAAAGAAGAGGGGGAAGAGGAGAGCCAGCTCCAGCAGTAGGAGCATCCTATAATGGTGAAATGGTGCACACAAGAGGCTCCAACAGGGAGACTGGTGGTAGCATGCCCAAAGTCCTATTAATAACCCTTGTAGCAACTGAAAAAAGAAATTATAGTATCAAGAGCCAGGTCACTTATACCCACAACTTGACTCCTCTCCTCAGTGCAAAGGCAGAGAACATTGGAAACTCCAGCCCTCAGGAATCACAAGGGATAGAGGGTTCTACAGGTGGGAACTGTGTGGAGTTGTACTCCTCTTATCCTATCGTTTAGTCAATGTTTCCTTGTTATAAATAAAGAGTTTTATAGCCACCCATCTGTGCTTTCTTTCTACTGTGGAGCATGGTCTCCTGTGGTCCAGATGCATTTGATACCAGGAACTGGAAAGAACAAGGCTGGTAATGGACCTCAATTCAGCTTGGTTATGAACCTTAATTCCAAAACTGAGTTATTTTCATAGTTGACCAAAGGAGGCAAATGTTCCTTTGGTAAACACAGTGGAGAAAAATAGGAGCCATTCACAGTTGGAGAGAAGGGTAGGCAGGTGGAGCAGGTGGACAGGAACTGGAGTCCCGAATTATTACTGGGGTGAAAGTCTTCTTTGAAAATATGCCATGTGTCAGAGCTACATAAAACCTTGGGAAAGTAACCAAGTCAAGAATCTGAGATTTAGAACTAGCCCAGTAAGACGCCAAAAGAAGTCAGAGGGATGGAGAACCCCAGGTCCACAGATTGAATGGGAGCATCAGGCCAATACACAGTGGTGTATAGGCACTCAGTGATCATGGCTGGCCTGTTATATTTCAGACCTAAGGGGAACTTCTTTTTAAAGTTTTTTTCTTAATTTTTTTATTTATAAAAAAGAAACATTGACGAAACCATAGGATAAGAGGGGTACAACTTCACACAATTCCTACCACCAGACCTCCATATCCCATCTCCTCCCCTGATAGCTTTCCTATTCTTTAACCCTCTGGGAATATATACCCAAGGTAATTGTGGGATGCATAAGGTGGAAGGTCTATCTTCTATGATTGCTTCCCCACTGAACATGGGCGCTGACAGGTTGATCCATACTCCTAGTCTGTCTGTCTCTTTCCCTAGGGGGAAGGGCTCTTGGGAAGCAGAGCTCCAAGGCACATTGGTGGGGTTGTCTGTCCAGGAAATCTGGTTGGCATCACACTAGCATCTGGAACCTGGTGGATGAAAAGAGAGTTAACATACAAAGCCAAACAAATTGTTGAACAATCATGGACCTAAAGGCTGGAATAATGCAGATGAAGAGTTGGGAGGTCCTCCATTTTGTAGATAGCTAGTAGGCATATTTTAGTTATATTTCAAAGGGCCTGTAGCTATACTAGTGTTTTGTTGTTGTTGTTTGTTTGTTTGCCTGAGCCTGAAATCTGATATGTAGGTGGATCCAAGTTACTGTCTGGGGAGATAATGTCATGGCTGGGAAAAGGACCAGAAAGCTGGATCAGGGAAGAGAGTAGCTCCCTAATATGGGAAAGGGGTATAAATATTGTTGACTACATGGGGAACTTCTAATCAAATGAAGAATACCTTTACCCCCTCAATGAGTCCCTGGTCTAATGAAGAAAAAAAAAAGTAACCCCAGTTCATTCACTTTACAAGTGTTAGTTGAACAACATATACTATACCTTGCCTATACATCTGTGGAAAACAAAAACAGCAAGCATCACATTTTAGAGTCTACATTCCACTAAAGAGCTATATGGTGCTTAACACAATAAATACGGGTTCTAGTGTGTTGGAAGTTGAAAATATTATGGTGTAACAGAGACTGAGGTGGAGTGCAGAGGGGCTTTGATATGAAATGAGATGAGCAGAAAGGACCTCCTTGAGCTCAGGAGGTGAGTGATTAACCATATAAAAATCCAGGGAAGTGAATTGAAGAAATAGTTTACTGGGCAGGGCACATGCCTTGCCTCAAGATGCTATGGAGGAAGTTCAAGTGTCATAGTGTGTGTGTGTCTCTCTCTCCATCTCTGTATCTCTGTTTCTCTATTTGACTGAAAAAGTAGCTGGAGTGCTGAAATCACGCATGTGTGAGATCTGAGCTCTCAAGCAGAGAAAATTACCTGTGCCCAGTCCTTGAAGAGGGGTGTGAGATGATAACTTTGATAATGGCAGGGAGGCCATAGTGGCTGGGATAGAGAACCCAGAGAGGATGGGGACCATGTACGATGAAGTGCTATAGGTCTTTCACAGAGAGTGAAACTTGGAGCTTGGAGTCATGACCAGGATCTGAGCAGAAAGAATATAAGCTTTAATGGGCTGGTTGTTTCTGTTGCATTGAAAATGGAATTTTCAGGGGCTGGCACACCTGGGTTAGCACACATGTTACAGTGTGCAAGGACCCGAGTTCAAGCCCCCAGTGCCCACATGCAGGGGGAAAACTTCCCAAGTGGTGAGGCAGTACCTCTCTCCCTCTCTATATCCCTCTACCATTTCAATTTCTAGCTGTCTCTGTCCAATAAATAATGATAATAAAATAATTTCAAAAAAAGAGAGAATGGAATGTGTATGTGGGGTAGGGGTGACAGAGCAAACACTGACTCACCCAGTTGAGCTTACACCTTAGAGTATACAAGGACCCGGGTTCAAACCCCTGCTCCTCATCTGCAGTGGGGACAGGGAGACACTTCTTCACATATGCTGAAGCAGGTCTGGAGATATCTATGATTCTATCTCCCTCTACCCTTTCAATTATTTTTCTGTTCTATGAAACAAAGAAAGAAAGAAAGAAAGAAAGAAAGAAAGAAAGAAAGAAAGAAAGAAGGAAAGAAAGAAGGAAAGAAAGGCAAGGCAGGGCAGGGCAGGGCAGGGCAAGGAAAAAATATATATTGCTGGGATCAATGGATACATAGTGCTTGCACTGAGCCCTAGCAACAACCCTGATGGCAATGAGACGGAAAGAGAGAGCATAGACTACAGGGAAAGGGAGGCCAGTAGAAGTAGAGAGGCCAATAGAAGCCTAAAACAGAAAAGGAAATGAGGATGAAAGTGGCTCCAAACAAATGACAAAAGGGCCTGCCTAGTCTGGGTAAAGTGTGATGGATTTGTGGACAGACAAGATCTGGATTGTGAGGGAATGATGGCTTCTCCATGTATTGAGTTAAATGGCTAATTCAGTTGCTGGCCTGACATATATACACACACACCACCACCACCACCACCATCAGTCCATGGTAATCCTGAAGTGCTGACTTGGGCAGGAATGCTCCAACTCTGCCTTACCTCCACTACCGGTCCCCATCCTGAAAGAGACATCTTGGAGAAACACCCCTCCCTTCATGTCCTCCAAACACTGACACCTCAATAGATAAACAAGACCTTGAGGTCATCACATAGGCAGCCCCAGGGAGGCATGCTAAGTCAGTGCAACTGCATGGCTCCATAACCACATGTCAAACTCACAGTTGATGATTACTCTTTTAACACAGACTTGTAAAGTCCCCACATGGCCATGAATCAGGGACATTCAACCAGCCAGAGCCAGGAACCAGCTTGAGAAGCAGCTGCTGTGGTTGTTACAGTCACCTTTCACCACCGCAAGCATCTTTTCCTGCTTGTTCTGGAAATGAGAGAGCAAGTCAGTCATCTCTCTGGGAGTGGAGCCTCCAGCAAATGCCTACGGTTAACTGGAGACAGACTAAACCGTCTGATGGAAGAACACAAAGGGAAATGCTTGGGATTGTGAGGTCAAAGACATTTAACGTTTACCTCTACTTTTTTTAAAATTAATTTACTACTAATCCTTGAATAAGTCATCATGTGTAAAACCTAGTTTACAGTTCTGCATTGCTTAGTACATGTGTTACTTTCATGCCTGAGACTCCAAGGTCCCAGGTTCAATCCACTACACCACTATAAGCCAGAAATGAATAGTGCTGTGTAGTCTTTCTCTGTATCTTTCTCTATATATCTCTCTTATTAAAATAAAAATAAAATAAATAAAGTGTTCTTATTTTGTTTTTAATACTTTATTTATTTTGGATAAAGACAAAGAGAAACTGAGGGACAAGGAGTGGTATTGGGAGACACCTGTAGCACTGCTTCACTGCTTGTGAAGCTTCTCTCCTGCAGGTAGCAGTCAGGGGCTTGAACTTGCATCCTTGCTCTTTGTAATGTGTGTGCTCAACCAGTGTGCCATTGCCTGGCCCCTAAAATGTTTTTTAAAGGAAAAGAAAAACCACTGGTCTGCTTCCCATGGAGCATGCCTTTCACCCACAAAGTAATGCAACCATGTGTTCATCATGCAGTGAAGTAACACCTTATTCCTTTATCTTTTTTTATATAATTTATTTTATTTTTTATTTTTATTTATTTTCCCTTTTGTTTCCCTTGTTGTTTTATTATTTTAGTTATTATTCTTGTTGTCATTGTTATATAGGACAGAGAGAAATGGAGAGAGAAGGGGAAGACAGAGAGAGGGGAGAGAAAGATAGACACCTGCAGACCTGCTTCACTGCCTGTGAAGTGACTCCCCTGCAAGTGGGTAGCCAGGGGCTCGAACCGGGATCCTTCTGCAGGTCCTTGTGCTTCACACCACCACACCACTTGGGCTTAACCCGCTGCGCTACCACCCAACTCATCTTTCTCTCTTTATCTATCACCTCTCTCTCTCTCTCTCTCTCTCACTTTCTCTCCTCTTTCTCATTGAAAAATTTAAAAACCTATAACTATACACTCAAACTGAGGAAGAGGTACAACCCATGAAGGCCAAATCTGTTGCAGTGGCCCAGAGCAGATGCCACACGCCAAGAATGGATGACTGCATTCCCAGGCAATTCTGGTGCTCATGTTACTATTTGCAGCACTTGACAGAAAACACAAAGGAACTCCTTGGCCTCTGGATGCATGTGGCAATTGTTTTCTGCAGTAAGATTCAATGTAGACTGGTGGTAACAAGAGTCTGCATCCCAGGAATAAGTTTCCTATTATGAGAGAAGGCACGTCGTCCAGAGAAGCTGTTGCCAGTAGAGAAAGGGGATCTAACCGCAAGGTGACTGAGTATAGAAAATGGGACAACTAATGGGATACCTGTTGGACAAATGACCAGATGTGAAGTATGTGATATTGGTCAGTAGAGGGAAGCTCTCTGCCAGTGACTAGTCTGTAGGATGTGTGGCATGAGGTAGGATGTGCTGCTTGGGAGTGGAGGGTTGTTTGCACACTGAGTGAGACTAAGAGTCACTGCTGGGTAGAAATGAAACTCCTCATACCTGGCAATTAATCAGAAACAGGCTGGCATCTGCCCAGTCTCTGTCTCAGGAACCTCTAAGGCAGAAGAAATTTCCTGCCAGCTGTCAGCACAGCTGCTTTCAGACCCCAGAATGACACAAGTAAATGGAATGAGGGAGGACCACCCAGAGAGAAAAAGAGAAATGAGAGAAGGGAGAAAATCATAACAAAAGATTAGTTTAGCATCCCTCTCTGCCACCCCCCTCCCAAAAAAATAAAATCAGGTCTTAAAAATCTTCCCTTTTCAGAAACTGAGACAAGTCAGGGAGAGGAATTGGTACAAGTCTACAAGACTGTAGTTCTATTTCTAATAAGATAATTAAGCCTGCCCCAATCTACCTCTGGAACACTGGTAGATAGCCCCAGCTACCTATCAGAATAGTCTGGGTGCTCTTATAATGTCCTAAAGCAGGCTCAGAAGATAGCATAACGGCTATCTAAAAAGTCATACCTCAAAATCTGAGGTCCCAGGTTCATTTCCAGGCACCATCATAAGCCAGAGTTGAACAGTGTTCTAGATAACAATAATTATGATAATAATGATAATAAATTTGAAAAGGGATTTTAAAACTATTAATACCAAGGTGCCTGCCTAAAAAGAATTATAATTAGGTGGTTTGTGGGGACAGTCTGAATACTGATTAATTTTTTTTTAATTTATTTACTGCAGCCCAGTAGATGGTATAGTGAATAAAGTTTTAAACTCTTAAGCATGGTGTCCTGAGATCAATCCCTAACAACTCATGTGCCAGAGAGATGCTCTGGTTCACTCTTTTTCCTTCTCTCTTTTATTAATAAAAAAAGAAATATATTTAAAAAGATTTATTTATTTATTTTAATAAAAGTAGGGATACCAGAGCATTATTCAGCTCTGGTTTATGGTGGTGCTAGGGACTGAATCTGGTACTTCTGGCATGAAAGTCTGGTGTACTACTGCTGTGATGTCTTTTCAGCTCATGAGCATTCATCTATCTATATCTATCTATATATATATTTTTTTCCATTAATATGCAGTCAGAACTGAAATCCATTGCTTTAGAGTCTTTTCTCCTCTGCTCCCATCCGTATAACATTCCCTGCCTCACTTTTTCCCTGATTTTGGAAAGCATGGAGGCCCTCTTGGCACTGCCTTTATCAGCCATGCTTTTGCACATGCTCTTTAAGTTTTCTGGAATTTCCACTGCACCTTCTTTCTCTGCCTGGCAAAGACCCTTCCTCACTGAAGCTGTCCCTGATTTCTATAGACTAGGCTAGTCTGTGTGGCCCTGAGCTCCACTCTTACCATGTTACCTGCCTCTGTGAAGACATCTGCTAAGTGGAGCTCCACGTTATCTATTTACCTGATCCCCAGCTGACCACCAAACTTCTTGAGAATAGGGATGATACATGAATTAAAATATATTAACTATTGATATATATTAATGCACATGCATATCTTAATATAATTTAATATACATGAATAGTTCATCTATTTTGTATATTTTTTTACTACTTTCCTTAATGGATACTGACTGCACTGAGGCTAGGTATGTGATGGCATATAGGTTAATCAAGTCTTTCTTCTCTTTCAACTTTTTCAACCTCTTTCACCTTTCATATCTTTCTTTTTTAAAAAAATATTTTATTTATTTTATTTTTGAGAGAAATTGAGAGAGTGAGAGAGACGCAGAGAGAAACACCAGAGCACTGCTTAGCTCTGGCTTATGGTGGTGCGGGGGACTGAACCTGGGATTTGGGAGCCTCAGGCATGAGAGTCTGTTTGCATAACCATTATGCTGTCTCCCCCACCCCCTTTCATATCTTTCAACCTTATGGCATATAAGTTCAATAAGTGCCTGTTGAAGTGAACAGCTTTCTAATAGAATGGATAGAATAATGTATTAAATAGGAAAATTAGGAAATGTGTCAGAGACAATGCTATGTGTATCCTCCTGGCTCAGCAGCTCCCATGAAATGAGATTGAGCCAGGTCCAAGAATGTGGGCAGAAGTGATAGAAGTCTCACTCAGGGAAGTCCTGTGCTGGCATTCATGTAATTTTGCATTTCTCACTCCCTCTGCCTCAATGACCTAGCCATGAGGTAGAGTGTTGTGCAATTAAAATGACCTTAAAATAAATGAGACATAAAAAAAAATATGCTTAACCTCCGAGATATGTAAGTCAACATGTTATGGCAACAACAACTGACTCATCCTTACCAGTACTGAGTGGTTTGGGCTACAAGTTATAAGACATAAATAAAAGAGGTGTAGGAGTCTTCTCTCAAAATAAACTTGCAGATCAAAGGCTTCTTGCATTGAATAGCAGTTGTTCTACATTTAGGAAACCTCAGACCTGTGTCATCCATACCATACCATCTGCCATCTTCAATGTGCCAATCATTCATGATCATAGGATGACACTCACAATTCCTAGCAATACATTCTCATGTCAATACCCAAGCCAATAAAAAAGGTGAGAAAAGCACTGTCTTACCATATCTTCCTTTCTAAGAGAATACAGTTATTCTCCCAGAAGCCCCAGAGACTCTTCCTTGTATTTCATCAACCAGATTAGATTACCTGGCCATTTCTGACTGCAAAAAGGGCTGAGAGGAAAGAATGGAACATTTCTCTGTTTGATCTTGGGAAGTGAATTGTACCAGGTGGGAGCAGCTGGGTATCTCTGCCTCCCCACCAGGCCTGTGGAGACATGAGCTGCCTGAAGTAGCCAAGCCAAAGGTGGAAAGATTGCCTGCTTGATGTTAATAACAGCACTTCCATGCAAGAACCTAATTACTAATTGTAATTTATACCTGAGTTTGTGATTTGGGGAGAACACCAGGGAACTCATTGCTGCCTCTGAGAGGCAAGATTCAAAGGCAGGATCATTTGTTTTATTTCACTTTTTCATAAGATTCTTATGAGGCATGTCTTTTATGCTCATTATATTTCAAATGCATTCAAGTATCCTTTATCCAATATTCAAGTATTGCTAAGAGTCTGGATGATTTTTTTTTTTCTCCAAAGCACTTGTGAGGAAAATAATAGTAGGTGAACCTGGATGAGCCTAAGATATAGTGGGCTTTGTTCTCTTACAGGAAGATTATGTTGTTGGAGTAGGTAGGGGTGATTTACAGCTCGGAGATGGGAACTCCCCACCTGCAATGGCTAGAGTAGGAAGGCCAGACCAGCCAGTAAGGACTAAGGTGATAATCACCTAGATGTTGGGGTAGTAATCCTCCATGAAAATACTGTAACCCATAAAAAAAAAATCCTATTTCCTGTCCTCAGATCTTTAGCTTCCATATGGAGTCCTCCCTTAGGTCAAAGAATTGTTTCTTCAAGTTTCTACAACATTTACCTAACTGAAGTGAAAAGTCAGCGGATTTCCTGAGGCTGCTTATGAGGGATAGATACCCAGCTGGTTACTAGTAGAGTGGCATTCTCCCTTACCCATTGGTATATGATGCTGTCTGAATCCCTGAGTCCCTCCCCGTCTTCTTCTCCTTTGAGCTTCAGTCCTCCCCACAACCCAGCCACTAATGACTCAAGCTCTGATTTTGTTGGGGTCCTTCAAGACCCCTCTACAGTTGATAGGTTGCTTCTCACACTACTTGCTAAATCACCTGTCACTTCCAAAAGCAGCCCCAAATGGTCCATCTGAATGGCTCCTATTTTATTTGAATAAAAACATGATAGCAAAAGTTATATCCTACAACATTTACCCATAGTTATGTTCACCTACAAGTAAAATCTCAAAGCACTATTCGTCAAATAAAATGTTGCTACAAGAAGATGCATGAAGCTCACCCTGTGACTTTAGTCCTTTCATTATATTGTTGGGTATCCATAGGTAGTGGGGAACACACTTTGAGAATCAAAGGATCTAAAGTACATCAGAGCATCAATACACAATTGTGCATAAGATATCAAGATGGAAAAACCACCCTCCCTCAATCTCTAGTCTATCCTCAAATTTCATTTTGGGACAAAACTCACCTCAATAAAACTCGACTATTTAGCTGTCCCCATTTGGCCAGCCTAACAGAGTTATGTCTCATACTCCCATCTATCACATGCCTTCCTATCTCTAGGTCATTTTGCTCATTTCTCTATGACACATGGGACTGCTCTTTCCTTCCACTCAGTTTTCACAGTAAGCTGTATCATTCCCTCCAGAGCAGGCCCCAAGCTAATTCTTTCTTGTTATTTTTTAACTTATCCTGGGGCTCAAGATCCTTTCTATTCAGCATTATAGCTACTTACACTCATTTTTTGAACTTAAATATCACTTCCTTGAGTGAGGAGCTAGACAAACTTAACAATTTACTCTATACAGTATTTTACACAATTAGACATGGAAAAATTCAGAAAAAAATGTGTTCAGTGGATCACATATAACACTCACCTCTTTTATCTTGATTTCAGTCCATTTTATTTTCATTTTATGAGACAAGATATCTAGAATATAGGGTGTGCCACTTTGATGGAAAGAACATAAAAAGCTTTCAATGAATTCAGACCTCAGACTAGCATGGGTCAATTTGTGGGTCAGGAAGAGGCAGCACAGGCCTGAATATAATGCTGGAGTCACATACCTGGATTCAAAACCCAGTTTTGCTACTCTATCATCTCAAGAAAGTGTTGAACTCTGTGGTTCCATTTTCTCATACATTAGATGAGGATACTAGGACTGTCTGGCTCATTCATTTTTGGAAAAAAAAAAAAAAAAAAAGAATGAGTTAAGGGGTGGAGCCAAGATCATGACTCACAAGCAGCAGCTGCTGTGAGCTCCAACAAACAAACAGCAAGCTTGTGACAGGGGATTCTCTGGATAGGGTAGGATACTGGGCCATCAGCAGGAGGCCTGGGTTCTAAGGGTTCTAAGGATGAGACCACTCTTGGGTTAGAAAACGGAGGCCAGGGGGAAAGAGAAAGGAAATATTTTGATTATTTTTGAAACCCCCCCCCACCTAAGAACCAGCCCCAGGGGCTGGATAGCCACTCCTTAGCACTCTCCCCACTGAACTATTCTCTGTACTAAGATTCCTGGCACACCAGGGGTGCTTTTCCTTTTTGTTTTCTTTTTCTTTGTTTCCTAAGTGGCTGGAGCTCTATTTCAGTGACAAAATACCTGACCAATCAGAGTCTCACCACCAACCCTGCCTGGGAAAGACTACCTGGAGGTGGTTTTTTTTTTTTGGAGGGGTACTTCTTACAATTGGCTGTCTTTGCTCAGGCTACCTATAGCCAATTTGGAGCAGTTCAAGTTGCAGACTGACTGTTAGGATTTCTTTTACTCTACTCTATTTTATTATTACTATTATTACACATGTGTGTCCCTTTTGTACCTTCCTTCTTCAGATTTACCAAAATTAACTGTGTTCTTTTCTCCATTGTAGGTGACTGGGTGTCCTATCTAGGGTGAGAGGAACTTGTTTCACTCTACCTCTTCCCTCCACTATACTTTCTCCTTCCTCCTAGCTAATTAAAAAAAAAAAAACTCTTTCAAAGCTTTTTTTTTTGTTCTTGTCTTCTTTTCTTCCATCCTCCTTCTTTTGATTTCTAAATTCACTGACACTCATTTCTGAATTATTTTGGGGAAGAAATCTGACTCAGAGTAGACTCTGTGTGTGTGTGTGTGTGTGTGTCTCTCTCTCTCTCTTCTCTACTGCCCTTCCTCCTCTTGCTATCCCTAGAATTTACAGTGGACAGTAGATTTGCAAAATTGTCTATTATTGCTTCCCCTTTTTTTCCTTTCTCTTCTTTTTCCTTTGGATTTGATTGCTATTTTTTCTTGGACTGGAGGCGTTGTTTGGCTAACTGGTATTGGTTAAAATTCATCAATCCTTACCTCAGTTACTATTGTTGTAATTTCTGAGGTTGGTGACTGCATTTGTCATAGAGGTATTTAGTATAGCATGTTTGTACTCAAAACACATCAACTGAAGTAGTACAGAATAGAAAGATAAAAACCACATTAATAAAAAAAAAGTTAAATCAAGAGCAAAAAAAACTGCTGCCACAATGAATCAGGACAGGAGCCCAGAATAAACTCCAACTCAGACAGAAGTAACCATAGATAAGAAAAGTATGCAAATAATAGTAAACCTAATAATCACAGAAATGAAGACAACTATGGAGGAAAGGACTATCAGAATTAGGGAAACAATAGATGAGACCCTCAAGGGAAATACAAGCTACCTTGAGGTAATTAGAGAACTGAAAATTGAAATAGCTGAGCTAAGAGGCCAATAATCAGAACAAACTAATACTATTAATGAACTGAACAAAGAAGTTGAGGGGAGGGAAAACAGATTAACAGAAGCAAAAAAAGGATTAGCCAGACAGAGGATGAGCTAGAAAAAACAAAGAAAAAGGTAAAATAGCTCAACAAGAGTTTGAGAGACACTGAAAACAACAACAGAGATATATGGGATGATCTCAAAAGAAGTAAAATTCGTATAATTGACCTACCAGAGGAAGAAAGAGAGGAAGGGGAAGTAAAGATTCTAGAGGAAATAATAAAAGAAAACTTCCCATATCTAAACAACAGAAAGGACATTAGGATTAAGAAGGTTCAGAGAGTCCCAAACAGAATCAACCCAGACCTGAAGACCTCGAGAGACATCATAGTTATAATGAAAATAAGTAACAATAGAGAAAGGATCCTAAAGGCTGCAAGAGAAAAAAAAAAAGGTGCATACATGGGAAAACCCATAAAACTATCAGCAGACTTCTCCACTCAAACTCTAAAAGCCAGAACAGAATGGCAAGATATCTATCGAGCCCTGAATGAAAAAGGGTTTCAACCAAGGATAATATATCCTGCTAGACTTTCATTCAAACTAAATGGAGGAATCAAAACCTTATCAGACAGGCAGCAGTTAAAGGAGGCAACGATCACCAAGCCTGCCCTAAAAGAGGTACTAAAAGACCTCTTATAAACAAGAATATCACCAAAATACTTTCCCTATATCAGAGCAAATAAAAAATTTGAATAGTGGAACTACAATACTTTTAATACATAATATCAGTAAATGTCAATGGCTTAAACTCACCCATTATAAAACAGAGAGTGGGAGGATGGATCAGAAAACACAGCTCAATCATATGCTGCTTGCAAGAACCCCATCTGACCCAACAAGACAAACACAGGCTTAAAGTGAAGGGTTAGAAAAGTGTCATACAAGCTAATGCACCACAAAAAAAGGCAGAAACAGCCATTCTTATCTCTGACACAATAGACTTTAAATTAAAGTACTAAAAGATAGCCATCACCATTACATAATGATTAGAGGATCAATCAACCAAGAAGATTTAACAATTATTAGCATCTATGCACCAAATGAGGGACCATATAAATACATCAGACACCTACAGGAAGAACTACAAAAGTACTTCAATATTAATACTATAACAGTGGGAGACTTAACACGCCACTCTCACACGTAGACAGATCAACAAAGCAGAGAATCTACAAAGAAGCAAGAGAATGAAATGAAGAGATGGACAGACTAGACCTCCTGGACATTTTCAGAGACCTTCACCCCAAAAAAACTGGAATACATATTCTTTTCAATTCCACACAGCACATACTCAAAGATAGACCACATATTAGGCCACAAAGACAATATCAACAAATTAAAGAGCATTGAAATCATCCCAAGTATGTTCTCAGACCACAGTGGAGTAAAGCTAACATTTAACAACAATCAGAAATGACTAAAAGTCGCAGAATTTGGAAACTCAACAATATGCTGAGTACCACTGGGTCAGAGAGACACTCATGCAAGAAATTCAATTGTTTCTGGAAACGAAAATGAAGACATAAGCTATCAAATTTGGGACACAGCTACGGCAGTACTGAGAGGGAAATTCATAGCCATAAAATCACATATTAGATTACAAGAAAAATGCAAATAAACAATCTTACTGCACGCCTTAAGGACTTAGGGGAAGAGGAACAAAGGAACCCTAAAGAAGCCAGAAGGAGAGAAAACACTAAAATTAGAGCAGAAATAAAAACATTGAAAATAAGAGAACCATACAAAAGATCAATGAAGCCAAATGTTTATTTGTTGATAAATTAAACAAGACTGAAAAACCCCTATCCAGACTCACTAAAAAAAAAAAGAGAGAGAAAGACTCAAATAAATAGACTTGTAAATGATAGAGGAGTGATCTCAACCATCAACACTGAAATCCAGAAAATCATTCAAAACTTCTATGAAGAACTATATGCCACCAAGCTAGAGAATCTGGAATAAATGGAAGAATTCCTAGAAATATATCTCCCTCCAAAACTGAACAAAAACTACAAAACCTAAATGCACCAATCTCAGACAATGAAATTGAAACAGTTATTAAGAATCTTCCCAACAACAAAAGTCCTGGGCCAGATGGCTTCACAAACAAATTCTACAAAACCTTCATGAAATTGTTTATACCTATATGTCTAAAGGTTTTCCACAGGATCAAAGAAACAGGAACATTCCCTTGCACCTTCTATGAAGCCAAGAATACTCTTATACCAAGAGCAGATAGGGACAGGGCAAAAAAAGGAAAACTACAGACCAATATCTCGATGAATATAGATACCAAAATATTAAACAAGATCCAGGCCAACCAGATACATCAGTATACCAAAAATATTGTTCATCATGACCAAGTGGGTTTTATCCCAGGAATGCAAGGCTGGTTCAACATACATAAGTCAATCAACGTTGTTCACCACATCAATAAAAGCAAACCAAAAGTCACATGATTATTTCAATAGATGCAGAGAAAGCCTTTGACAAAATCCAACACCCATTCATGCTCAAAACACTACAAAAAATGGAAATAGATGGGAAATTCCTCAAGATAGTGGAGTCCATGTATAGCAAACCTACAGTCAACATCATACTCAATGGACAGAATCTGAAAACATTCCCCCTTAGATTGGACACTAGACAGGGCTGTCCACTATGACTGTTACTCTTCAACATAGTATTGGAAGTTCTTGCCATAGCAGTCAGGCAAGAGAAATAAATAGAAGGAATACAAATTGGAAGGGAAGAAGTCAAGCTCACACTGTTTGCAGATAATATAATAGGATGCATATAAAAACCTAAGGAATCCAGCAGAAAACTACTGGAAGTTATTAGGCAATATATCAAGGTGTCAGTCTACAAAATCAGTGTACAAAAATCAGTAGCATTTCTTTATGCAAACACCAGATCTGAAGAAGAAGACATCCAGAAACCACTCCTATTCATTGTAGCAGCAAAATCAATAAAATACTTAGGAAAAAAGATGACCAAAGAAGTGAAAGACTTGTATACTGAAAAATATGAGTCATTATTCAAGGAAATAGAAATGAACCACCTTATCTCACCAGAAACAAAAATCAACTCCAAATGGATCAAGGACATGGGTGTTAGACCAGAAACTATCAAATACTTTGAGGAAAACATTGGTGGAACACTTTCCCACCTAAACCTCAAGGACATCTTTGATAAAACAAACCCGATTGTAAGAAAGTCTAAAGCAGAAACAAACCAATGGGACTACATCAAATTGAAAAGCTTCTGCACAGCCAAAGAAACTATCACACAAACAAAGATACCACTCACAGAATGGGAGAAGATCTTCACATGCCATATGTCAGACAAGAGACTATTAACCAAAATATACAAATAAATCAGCAAACTTAGCACCAAAAAAGCAAATGACCCCATCGAAAAATGGTTGAGGATATGAACAGAACATTCACTACAGAGGAGGTCCAAAAGGCTAACAAACACAGGAAAAATAGTTCCAGGTCGTTGATTGTCCAAGAAATGCAAATAAGACAACACTGAGATACCATCTCACTCCTGTGAGAATGGCATACATCAAAAAGAACAGCAGCAACAAATGTTGGAGAGGCTGTGGGGACAGAGGAACCCTATTATACTTCTGGTGGGAATGTATACTATTGTACTGCTGGAGGAAATGTAGTCCAGCTGCTGTAGAGAGCAGTCTGGAGAACTCTCACAAGGCTAGATGTGGACTTTCTATATGACCCCATAATCCCTCTCCTAGGGATATACCCCAAGGACTCCATAAAAGCCAACCAAAAGTAAATGTGTAGTCCTATGTTTAAAGCAGCACAATTTGTAATAGCTAAAACCTGGAAGCAATCAAGTTGCCCAACAAGAGATGAGTGACTGAGAAAGTTGTGGTATATATACACAAGGGAATATTACTTAGCTATTAAGAACAATGAACCTACCTTCTCTGACCCATCTTGGATGGAGTTAAAAGGAATTATGTTAAGTGAGCTAAGTGAGAAAGATAAAGATAAGTATGGGATGATCCCACTCATAAACAGAAGTTGAGAAAGAATAACAGAAAAAGAAACTCATAGCAGGATTTGACTGACTTTGGTATAGGGCACCAAAGTAAAAATCCTGGGTTGAGGGTAAGGATAGATGTTCAGCTTCACGTGGCAGGGGGTGGGGGGTAGAGAAAGGGTGGAGGGGATACAGTCTTTTGGTGGTAGGATTGGTGTTTATGTACACTCCTATCAATCTGTAATCATATAAATCACTATTTAATTAATATGAGAGAGAAAAATTTTTTGAATGTCTCAAATTTTTTAAAGCACAGACTGTCTTTTTAATACATAGGCTAATTCTTTGATATGTTGACTCTCTTAAAAGTTTAGACCAGGGAGAACAGAAGCAACCAGTGGCACAGCTGTATGCAAATAATGTCAAAGGACATAAAGTATCATAATGTATGATACAGTAAATCCTAACAAAGGAATATTTCAAAGTTAACCCAATTGCCAAATAATATGATTATAGTAATAGCTATCTATTATCTTCTGAAAAACTAAGATAGCAGGTTCCTGCCACTTCCTCTTTAGAGCCTATATTTCCCCGAGTCCTAGAACCTCTAGGGTGGGACTCACTTTCCTGCATGCTTCTCTCAATTCATACAAAATGATATTCCATCTGCTGGTCCCAACCTAATCAATGAAAAGAGTACCACCTCAGCATGCTTCACTTCAGACTGTGTCCAGACACATCAGCCATGGAATGTCAACCATTCACTCTCATTACTCATGTGAGACCTTTCCTTTCATAGTATTCTCAAATTCCATTGTAGGAAATTCACTTTCTAACAAAATCCCAAAACCTAGATATAGACCAGGTCACATAAGATAGAGCATTTGTTCACATGTATCCATAATTTAGGGCAAAATATATACCTGAAAGCAAAAATACACAATAGTCTGTAGTGAGTCAGTATCAAGTTCATAATGAAATAGTGTCTACTTAAGACTTAGATACCCTCCTTACCTACTTCCTGTTACACTTCCCTCATTCACTCCAAAGCTAACCTCCTCAAAGCAAGGTCTGCAAAAGCTGAATAAGGGCAAGAGACTGGCATACTTTAAGTTGACTCTTTAGTCACAATCAGGCCACCCCATCAACTGGGGCACTAATTGTAGAGTCCTGAGATCTCCAAACAGACATGCTGGGCCTAGAGCTGGAATA
The DNA here is from genome assembly GCF_950295315.1 of Erinaceus europaeus. Lineage (NCBI taxonomy): Eukaryota > Metazoa > Chordata > Mammalia > Eulipotyphla > Erinaceidae > Erinaceus > Erinaceus europaeus. The sequence goes on from NC_080165.1 coordinate 64,777,469, forward strand.
AATCCCTCTTTCCATTGTTACCAGTCATTTCTATCAGGAACAACACAATAGACCCCTTTGTGGGCCCCCATAGGAACTTGCCCTCAACTTGGATCCACAATGATAGAGAATTTTCCATCCTCTGGAGGAAGGCTGGACAATATGCTCTATGCTACACCTGAGGAAGATGGGTCTTGATATTGGGGCAACTTGGAACGTTCCTATTATGATCACAAAATGAGAGCTCAGATCTACAGGGATGCAGAGGTCGCATAGGCTCCTAAGCTGAATATGGGCCCCAGATCATATCATATCGATGGTTCTACACTCAACAATATTTATACACCTTTCCCATATTTGAGAGCTATTCTCTTCCCTGGTCCAGCTTTCTGGTTCTTCTGCCAGCCATGGCATCAACTCCCCAGACAATAACTAGGACCCACCTACATATCAGGCAAAAACAAACAAACAAACAAAACACTAGTAGAGCCACAGGCCCTTTGGAATATAACTAAAATATGCCTACCAGCTATCTACAAAATGGAGGGCCCCCCCAACTCTTTGTCTGCACTATTCCAGCTGTTAAGTCCATGACTGGTCAATTATTTGTTTGACTTCATGTGTTAACTCTCTTTTCAACCACCAGGTTCCAGATGCTAGCATGATGCCAACCAGACTTCCCTGGACAGGCAACCCCAATGTGTCCTGGAGCTCTGCTTCCCCAGAGCCCTTCCCCACTAGGGAAAAAGAAAGACAGGATAGGAGTATGGATCGACCTGCCAAAGCCCATGTTCAGCAGGGAAACAATTACAGAAGCCAGGCCTTCCACCTTCTGCATTCCACAATGACCTTGAGTTCATACTCCCAGAGGGATAAAGAATAGGAAAGCTATCAGGGGAGGGGATGGGATATAGAAGCCTGGTGATGGGAATTGTGTGAAGGTGCACCCCTCTTATCCTATGGTTTTGTCAGTGTTTCCTTTTTATAAATAAAAAATTAAATAACAAAAATGAAAATAAATTTTAAAAAAGAATGAGTTAACATAAGAAGCATTAGAACAAAATCCAGTAGACAAAGATCCTTTGATACATACACTGACTATAATTGTATTCTCTCAGCTTTGCCCGTATCTCAGTACCATTTAGTTATGGTGTCAACCTTTTTGACAATTAGAGATTAATTCAATTTGGTCAACTCCTTTTATGAAGAGGAAATAAAAAGATGGTTTTATCAAAAGATAAGTAGTTATTCACAGTTCAATGTGAATTAATAAATCAGATTGACTTTTTTTAAAAGCTGTGAGCCTCTGGGAATAGAGAAGAGAACATGACTCCATCATTTTTTTTTTAAGTACAGAAATGAATTAACCACAGTAGTTAAAGTTTTTTTTCTTTTTTCTTTATAAAAAGTAAACATTGACAAAAACTATAGGATTAAAGGAGTAACACTCCACACAATTCCCACCACCAGAACTCCATATCCCATCCTCTCCCCTGATAGCTTTCCTATTCTTTATCCCTCTGGGAGTATGAACCAAAGGTCATTGTGGGTTGCAGAAGGTGGAAAGTCTGGCTTCTATAATTGCTTCCCTGCTGAACATGAGCATTGACAGGTCAATCCATACTCCTAGCCTGTCTCTCTCTTTCCCTAGTGGGGTGGGGCTTTGGGGAGGCAGGGCTCCAAGACACATTGGTGGGGTTGTCTGTCCAGGAAAGTCTGGTTAGCATCATGCTAGCATCTGAAACCTGGTGGTTGAAAAGAGAGTTAACACATAAAGCCGAACAAGTTGTTGACTAATCATGAACCGAAAGGCTGGAATAGTACAGATGAAGAGTTGGGGGGGGGTCCTTTTTGTAGATAGCTAGTTATATTCCAAAGGACCCCCGGCTATACTAGTTTTGTTGTTGTTGTTGCTGTTGTTGTTTGCTTGCTTGTTTCCCTGAGCCTGAAATCTGATATGCAGGTGGATCCAAGTTATTGTCTGGGGAGATGATGTCATGGCTAGAAAAAGGACCAGAAAGCTGGATCGGGGAGGAGAGTAGCTCCCAAATACAGGAAAGTTGTAGAAATATTGTTGACTGTAAAACCAGTCAATTTGATCTTATCTGAATACCATATTCTTATTTTTTTAAAGATGTATCTACTTATTAACAAGAGAACTAGAGCATAGCTCAACACATACATTGAAGGGCCTTGAACTCAGGACCTCACTTACAAGTTCTATACTCCACTGCTGTGCCACTTCCCAGACTCCACTGCCTCATCTCATACAATTCCAGGGATTGAATCCAGAGCCTCACATATGCAAGACATGTGCTCTACCACTGAGTAACCTCACTGGCCTCAGATTGCCTTTCTAACCTGTAGCTGAAACCAATTCACTCAGAAAACAGAAGCGTAGGTAGATTGACATTTAAAACAGGAAAAAAAAAAACATAGCATATTCAAGGACAGGCTGGGAGAATGTAGTATGGAAGGGCTTAAGAATAGAGGTGCGGTTTGTGTGTGTGCGGTGTGTGTGTGTGTCTGTGTATGTGTGTGTGTGTCGGGGAAAACTCAAGCAGCAGAAAAGCAATGAAAGGAAACTGAGACTAAGAGGTAAGTAAGGCTGAGGGAACAAATAAAGAGCAGAAGGAAATCTAAATAACTATTCTATATTTTTAAATTTCGCCTAGTGGTTACTTTGGATGGATATAAGGTAGATGTTACAGCCCAAAGCAATACCACAATTTTAGCTTTAGAATTGGTGATGCTGCTCATCTCCAGGCTAATGTAGCTGGAGTGATCAGAGAGACACAGTAGCTGAGCCTTGAGTAACTGCCGTCCCCACACCCACCCCACCTGTAGTGAACAGAACCATGTTTTTTCCATGGTCCTCATGACACACTCATTAGTGAAGTGACAAGTTGTCTCTAGTTCCTTCAATACCCCACTGCTTGTCTCCCTGATCTTATGAAAAGGAGCACCCTTTTGCCCTTTTGCTCCATCTCTGTAAAGGAAAATATTTACTCAGCCAGTCCTGGTGACACAAAGGAAATCACTGGAATAAATAGCTCCCCTATCAACCCCAACTTAGCTGGAAGCATCCATCTACTTATTTATTTATTTATTTTTTTAAGTACAGAAACTTACTGGGTTTAGACAGATGTCAATTGGTCAGAGAATCAAATAAATGGAAGAGTCTTAAGAGAAGATCTAACTCAATCCCTTCAATTCACAGACAATGAAATTATGACTCAAAGAGGAGAGGTGGTTTCCCACAACCACAGCCAGTTGAACATCTAGAACCAAGAATTTCTGACTCTCTTGCCCCTTCAGTCACCATACTGGGCCATTGCAGACATCCCATTTATGGTGTCTCTGCAAGCATCAGAGAATGCTTTGGTTGTGAGGAACTGAAATCCTCACCTCAACTGATATTCCTGAGGAACAGTGCTCTCACACTAAGGACACCCTGGAGTAAAGAGGCTACGACAGCTGGTATAGTCAGTGGTTCAGTGCAGGGTTGTTGTAGGTTCCCTGTACTTTTCCAATTCATCATTTTCAGCATGTTTTAGCTCCCCTCCTGACTGTAGAATTGCTGCTACAGTTCAAAGGGGTCACTATGAGACATGAAATATCATATCGTAGACTATAAGTTATTTCCTCTTGGGTGTCTTTTTTTATTTGTGAAGAATTCTGTTTCCCAAAACTCTCTAGCCACATTTTTATCATTGCTAAGGATTAGTTTTCATATCCTTTAAAAAAAAAAAAACGGTGACTGGTCAGGGCATTGGGACTGAAATAATTGGTTTAGATTATGTGAGATGTACTCAAAGCTCTAAAGTCAAAAAGCTACAGTAAAACAACATAACGGTGATGCAAAAGACTTCCATGCTTGAGGCTTTGAGGTCCCAGGTTCACTCCCAGCACCACCATAAACCAAAGCTGAGAAATGTTCTGGTCTCTCATTCTCTCTCTCTCTCTTTCCCTCTCTCTCTCTCCCTCTCTCAACGTATTTTTTTTAATCTTTGGTAGAGCCAACAAACTATCACCTAGATAGTGTGCCTGCTTTACCAATGTGTGCCACCCAGGTTCAAGCTTGTCCTCACCACAGTGGAAGAAGCTTTGATGCTATGTTCTTCTGTTTCCTCTCTCTGACTAAAGTCTACCAGAGCAGCAAAACCTCAGCAACAATAATGACAAATTCTGGTAGTGTATAAACATTTAATGGTATTTGCCACATTTTATCACCAGCATCTGAAAATTGAGTGTTTAAACAGTGAAACTAAAACAGCTAAATTCAAATCCCCACTCTGCTGCTTATAATTTGCCTTTAATGCCTCAAATCCCCTGGGCCTTATAATAAAAACTACTTCATGGTGTTACTATGAAGACTATTTAAGTTCATATGTGTAAATTACACAAATGTGTGTGACATGTTAGGTCCCAGTGAATGTGATACAGAGAGATCCTTGGTGAGTTTCCTTCTAACTCCCTCCCAGACATCCACACATTTCCCACAGCCCATATGGCTGCCGCAACCACCATGAGTATCTCATCATTATTCCAGAACTGACCTGCATTTTTCAAACCATGGGACTTCCCATATGCCAGCCCTTCCACTTGTAAAGATAAACTTCCCACCATCTTTCCTATTGACATTTAAGAGTCAGCACACCACCACCTCCTCTATAAACCTTCCCTGATCCCTCCTGGTGGCCATTAATCTTCTCCCCAACCCACCTCCAGACTTCTAAGAACTGGGTGCTTCCACTGAGCCTCTTATGCATTATGCCTTTGTTTCTAGTAGGTTTTGTATCCCCTCCCTAGATTGGGAACCCCTTTAAGACAAAAAAGCCACCCTTGACCTAGTCTTCAACTCTTCCTTAGGAAATATATTCTCTGTAAATGTTTATTGACTCACATAAAACTGAATCAAAATAGAAAGTTTCTGACTTCAAGGAGTCTATTTGTGGAATAGGATAGACATATATAAAGATAACAGACCTTGTAAATTTTAAAGCATCAGTGCCCCAGGTGCTACCACCCCAACCATACCAAATCTACTTGGCATCTGTATTCCTTTACAATTCTTGTCTTTTCACATACTGCTCCCTCTGCCTTTGGAAGTGTCTTCCTTGACCCTGGCACCCTTTGACATCTGACAAACTTCTAGTCACTTTTTGAGTACTATTCACTTGATTATCACCTTCTCCAGGGAGCCCCTCCTGGTGTCACTGTCTCCCACTCTGATACTTCCATATGGCAGCACTCAACATGCAGAGCATGTCTCCCTCCCTCTTCAGCATGGGTGCTCCTGTCAACATCTTGGTATCCCAGAGCCCATTGCAGAGCTTGGCAAGTAGCAGGTGCTCAATGTACATTTGTTGATTGAGTCCAAAGGCAACTTTCAAACACTATAGAGGATTTATGTTATCTATGTCTGTCTCTTTCCCAGAACAGCACCCCTGGGGCTTTGGTAAGGACCTAACAATAGGCTGGGGAGAGAAGGATGAGAAGCACATAGGAGACCACACACCTCCTGGCCAAAGAGATAAACACATACTTAGTGCAATCCCTGAGCTGAGGGCAGCAACACCTGCTGAATGTTTGCCTCCAGAGGAAGGTTTCAAGGAAGGAAAGCTTGGTGAAGTGGGGATTACATGTTTCTCTGTGCCAAGTGACCAGGTGGGATGCCGGGGAAGGATTGTTCTTCTAAGGTTCACCAATGGCTACAGCTGTGCAAGCCTTCCCCTACCCTGCATCCCTCTCCCCCAAGATCCTGGGTTCTTGCTCCTTTAAGGATGTCTGTAGTGTGTGCTTCTAGTTGTGATTACTGCCTTTTCATGCTTACACCATGCTTTTATAGCACCCTGAGCCTCTTCCTGTGAGTTACTTCACTCAAACTTTATATCAGCTCTGCAGGACACTCCTGACTATGTTCTGAATGAGGAAGACTTTCAAGGAGATCAATGGCACAGAGATAGTGGCACAGAGCCTCCAGATTTAAACCTAAAACTGGCATGATTTAATGTGTCCAGAAGGAGAGCTGGCAACTGAAGATTTCTATCTTTCTGTCTTCAGGTGAGTTAGTGGTTTGCTACCAGCACCTGTGGTCTTGTGGGACACTGGATTACTATTCTGTTCACTTGTCTGCTAGATAAAGGGTGACGGTGTAGGATACCAGGTCTTTATAAGGAGTTTATGGAGTGTGTATACAGGTAGAAGTGTGTGTACCTGGGAAGATGTGCTTAGGTGTATTTCCTGGGCCTAGGGATGAACTGGGTGAATCCATGTCCCTCATTACATTACACAAAATTGTCCCTTCTCACTGTCTTTAGTGTCATAATCCCTTCCAAATGCATGGTTAGGGTAGTGGCATTAAAAGAAAATCTTGTATTATTACTGTTTTTTTTTGGTCTGCTTCACTGTGCAAAGGCAACAGAGGTGATAAAATAGCGGTTGTGCCATGAACTATAATCAGTAAGCCACCTGAGGTCATTTTCAACAGTGAGAAAAGGAAAACTCACTCCACTGTCACTCTGAGGCATTAGGGTCAGGAAGCTCTCCCTTTGTCACTAGTTCCTTTGCTTTCTTGTCCTTTTTTTTTTTTTTTTTTCTGAAGAAGAACTATCAATATGCAGGAATCCTCAATGCCAATGACCTCTGCTCTGTTTATGGGTTGATTCTGGGACAGTAGCATAGTTTTTGGGTGGTCTGACTGGACCCAGAACTTCTGCCAGCTGGAATAAATCACCTGTCATTTAAAACCCACATTTCCTCATCTGCAAAATCAGAATCAAAAATCTCAGAATTCCCCTGAGAGGATGAAGTATATAATACTCGATAGACTGTTGAAAGTCTTGCATACCAACTGTTAAGGTGCCAGTCTTTAGTGGCCATTAGCACCTCCTAAAGTCTGGAGTCTCCACAGCAAATGTCTGTCTCTGACTTATCTCCCTCTGGAACTGGGTCCCTTCAGGCCCAGTGGGATATCTTTCCTTCTCCACCTACCAACTGGCCTTCAAAGCCTCTGTTTCTGCAGTTCTGCCAAAACAACTAAGTATTTCAGTCACTTGTTTGTTTGTTTTACCAAAGTATGGTTCATCTCTGCTTAAGGCCTTGTTGGAGATTAAACCCAGATCTCTGGTGCCTCAAGCATGTAAGTAAATTTTGCATAACCATTAAGCTACCAGTCCTTTGTTTCTGAGTCAAAGGCCATCTTCTGCTTGGAAGTGTTTTGATTCAGAAAGTAGCTCATGTTCAACAGTATGATTTTCATGGGGAAAATAGGGGAGAGATATGCAATGGCCTCTCTCTGCCCTTATGAAGATGAGGCTCTAACATTTTCCCTTTAACACAGGTTGAACTATCCTTCTCTTCAGAATGTGCTAGCCAGGCATAACTTTCTCAGAATTCCCTGAGTCAATCATGCAAATTGAGGAATTCCAGAGATGTGGCTATGGAGTAGGAGCCATTTCAAATCTCACTCCTGATAAACTAGAAAAAAAACAATGAAAAATCACCTGAAAACTCAACAAAATACAACTGGGATTTCTCCAGAAACTCACTAAGTCACAGCCAAGAAATTATGGGTTCTACTATGACTTCATCCTGAACTCCCTGGACAGATGACCTCATCAATGTGTCCTAGAACCTGGGGTTATGGGTCAACCTGCCAACACTCATGTTCAGTGGAGAAGCAATTACAGAAGCCAAACCTTCCACCTTCTGCACCCCAAAAAAATTTTGGTCTACACTCTCAGAGGAATAGATGTTAAGGGTATGACCAGAGAGCTCTGAACTCCAGTTCCATCAGAGAGAAGAGGGTGGGGGAGGACACTCAGAAGTAGTAGGTGTGATTTAGAAAGGAAGAGAAGGCAAGACCATAGGAAGAAAATGGGCAAACATATAAATATAGATAGTCATGGAGATAATAGTCAACCTATATCTATGATCTTGGGGAAACTAATGTAGTTTCCGGTGGGGGAAATGTGGACACAGAACTCTGGTGGTGCGGAATTATGCCTCTTCATCTTATAATTTTTAAAATCAATATTAAACAATATACATTTTTTAAAAAATCATGAAAATTGAATATTCATAAGATGTCCTTGGGATACTTGTTCTAGACTCTTGCTCTTCAAAACCTTAGCCACAAACAGATACATAGACGTTACTTGGGAGTTTGTTGGAAATGCACTTTCACAAAAAAAAAAAAAAGCATAGATTCTAATGAATACATGAACCCTTGATGTTTACAACAGCATTATTCACAGCAGCTAAAATGTGGAATCAACCTACTTGTCTTGCAATAGATGACTAGATAAGAGTTTGAATACTATCCCGCCACTAAAAAAAAATGACATTGTGTCTTTCAGGACAACATAAATAGAACTGAGCATGATTATGTTAATTAAAGCAAGGAGTGGAGAACTACTAGCAGATGATTTCACTCATATATAGAATATCAATAATAGCTAAAACAAACTTGTCCTGGAACATGATGGCAAAGGACCTAGTGAGGGTTGTATGTTATGCATGTACAAACTATTGTATGTATTGTCAACTAGAAAACATTAATCCCCCAATAAAGAATTTTTTAAAAGACTTGTAAAAACTAATACTGAATTACCCAAATACTCTGAAAACTATGGTGGTTATCAGAAGAAAATGGGAAGAGAGAGGAAGGTAGGTAGAAAAAGAAGTTTTTGGTGTGGTACCACTGGTGGTGAGTCTGATGAGGGATAAATACACACACACACACACACACACACACACACACACACACACACACACACACGTGCAGAATTATACTATTAAAATACTATAACACTGTAAATCATTTAAAATTTATTTATTTATTTAGAGAGAGAGAGATAGAAAGAAATGTAATCTCAGACATAACCCAGATAGCTAAGCTAGAGTCTACATTTGAAAAAGACTCAGGTGATTTCTGAGTACAGTGGTGTGAAAACAACGACTGGGCTAGGAGGAGAAGGAGGAGATAGAACAGTAACATATGCCAACCCAGTGATAAAGAAATCTGTCCCTAAAGTGAGTGAAACAGTGAGCTGAGTGACTAAGATAGGCAGAAAAGGTGGCCATAGGGGATACGCCTTTAAAAAATTTATTTATCAGATAGAAACAGGGATAATTCAAGAAAGAAGGGGTATATATATGGAGAGAGAGAGAGAGAGAGAGAGAGAGAGAGAGAGAGAGGGAGGGAGAGGGAGAGAGAAATAGAGAGACTTTTAGCACTTCTTCACCATTAGATTGACTGGGGCCGGCGGAGCTGTCCCCTCAGTGGACACACTGAGGGACCAGTGGGTGATCACCCAGATCCAAAAATATTATGATGCTGGATTCCTTTTAAATAGTTGAATTTATGAGAGGCCAGGTGGTGGCACACCTGGTTAAGAGCACACGTTGCAATGCTCAAGGACCCAGGTTAGATCCCTCCCCCCGCCCCCGTCCCCACCTGCAGGGGGAAAGCTTTGCAAGAGGTGAAGCAGTGCTGAGGGTGTCTCTCTGTCTCTTTCTCTCTCTGTCTTCCCCTTCCTCTTGACTTCCGGATATCTCTATCTAATAAATAAGTAAAGAAAAAAGAATAGTTGAGTTTATGTAAAGCCAACTTGCTTTACACACTGCAGGTGGGAATCAGGGGTTTGAACAAGAGTCCTTGAACATTGTAACATGTGTGCTTAACTTGGTACATCAACATCCAGCCCTCACAGGGCATGTAAAGACAGGGCACTTGGCAGAGGGTCTGAGATATTTGTTTGTCCCAGATGTCCATCCAGTGCAGCATCTTTTCTTCATTTGTATCAAGTCAGGTGGATAAAAATCCACTGACACCTGAGCAGACTGTGCATTTGTGTTCCCACTACTGAGAACCAATTAACTCCATCTGCCTTTGGTTATCAGTTTAATGATGGTCTCTTTGGATAAGTTTTTCCTCTTCTATGTTCAGAAGAGTTTGAAGATGATTGGTGCTAATTTTTTTATTGTTCTTCAGGCCAGAGTATAACTCAGTCTGGTAAGATGCCTGTCTTTCCATGAGTCTGGTATGGGTATGAGTCTCAAGTCTCTAAACAATTATGCTATTGTGCCCAGACTTCTGATCAACATAGTCTGTGAGATAATGAATCAATGTTGTTTCAAGTTACTAAATTTCTGTTAATTAGCTCTAGAGCAATAGAAAACTAATATATTCAGCTTAGAAAAAAAATCAGAGTATTAAGGATGCCCAGGGGAGTATGCTTTGGATCTCAAACCAAGTGCCTGCATGAACAAAATATTAAGTATTGGTATATCTGCATTTGGCCACTTATCTCCAAAGTTTGATTTTCCCTGAGTTCCCTGCATTCACTACCACCCCAGTCCTCACAGGTTGGGGCTAAGGCCAGTAGAGTTACCTACTCAGTGGGCACACTGAGGTATGAGTTGGCAGTCACCCAGAGCTAGATGCTGGTTTCACTTGAAATAGTTGGATTTATATAAAATATTGATAACAAGTTGGCAAGAGTGACAGAAATCTAGCATCCTTGAATATTGTTAATATACAGCGGATCAGCTTTCAGAGCACAATTTGGCAAGGTCTACTAGAGTGCAAAATACACATATTCTTTAATCAAGCAATTTATTTTTAATAATTTGCCCTAAATTTTTAAAATTTATTTTATTTATACAAAGGAAACATTGACAAAACCATAGGATAAGAGGGGTACAAGTCCACACAATTCCCAGAACTCCATATCCCATCCCCTCCCCTGATAGCTTTCCTATTCCTTAACCATCTGAGAGTATGGACCCAAGGTCATTGTGGGATGCAGAAGGTGGAAGGTCTGGCTTCTGTAATTGCTTCCCCGCTGAACATGGGCATTGACAGGTTGATCCATACTCCCAGCCTGTCTCTCTCTTTCCCTAGTGGGGTGGGGTGGGGCTCTGGGGAAGTGGAGCTCCAGGACACATTGGTGGGGTTGTCTGTCCAGGGAAGTCTGGTTGGCATCTAGCTAGAATCTGGAACCTGGTGGCTGAAAAGAGAGTCAACATATAAAGCCAAACAAATTATTGACTAACTATGAACCTAAAGGCTGGAATAGTGCAGATGAAGCATTGGGGGGTCCTCCATTTTGTAGATAGCTAGTAGGCATATTTTAGTTATATTCCAAAGGACCTATGGTGAACCCACCTTCTCTGACCTATTTTGGCTGGAGCTAGAAGGAATTATGTTAAGTGAACCAAGTCAGAAAAATAAAGACACATATGGGATGATCCCACTCATAAACAGAAGTTGAGAAAGAACAGAAAGGGAAACTCAGAAAAAACAAGAAAAATTTATCCTAAGCTCCAGTTATATATAAGAGTATTGATTGCAGCATTGTTTTCAATGAAAAAAATGGCAATACCCTACATGCCTATCAATAAATGATTGGTTACATAAACTGTGGTATATTCACACTGGAATACTATCCAGCTGTTGAAAAAATGAGGTTCATTTATATGTAATGGCATTTCCATGATATACTGTTGTGGGGAAAGCAAGTTACAGAGCACTATATACATTATTTCATTTTTTGTTAAAAGTAATTACATATTTATATATTAAAATATGCATAGAAAAACTGAAAAAAATAATAAAACAATTTTTAAAGAACAGTTATTTCTTGAATAATGGGCAAATTTCTGTTTTATATATCCTTCTGGATTACGTGGTATGATGGATAGCTTTATATTTCTGTATTGTTAGGAAAATTTACTGTGTGCATTCATTAATTTTATAATAAACAAAGCTATAAATATGCCTTTTAAATGTGAGATTAAATACCCCCAGATCCTTCAATTACTGAGTAAGAAACTGAAGTGAGCCAGTCAGGTAATGAGCAAGTTGCCTGTGCTAGGCTTCCTGTTGGCCTGGAGACCTGTCAGCAGGTACACAGAGTTTTTCATCAATGTTAATGAGCAATGGGAAATGAGCTATACCTAAGGAGTGGTCTGATCTTTGTCCTCAGTTGCTAGGAGGTGATCTCTAGACACCACCTCCACAACCACCCCCTCCACACCAGAAGTATGTGTTTAAGAGCAACATTTTTGTTCGTTAGAGGCTCTAGCCACTGAACCATTGTACCATCTAACATTTATGGTGTGGATTCTGGATCTTGCATTAAGACATCTCCTTTGTAGAAGGTTTAAAAACCAAAGTTCAGCTGCATTGGTAATATTTAATAAGTCCTCAATAAAAACTGTATCCAAAAGTCTTGGCTTCCCTCACTGGCATAACTCCAAGTGTGTTGTTATGCACCCACAGCAGAAAAGTAACACTATGAGTTTATAAGGAGAGAACATGTGACAGTATTCCTGGACTTCTGTATGTCTCCCCTTGGTTAAAGAGAATATGCATTCTCTCCTTCAATAAACCAGAGTTGTAACTATAATAGATTCCAGTGAGCTTTCTGAGCTCCTCTAGTGAATTAGCAATTCTAAGTGTGGTTTGGGGGCTCTTCCCTTGCAGTTAGTATCAGAGTGGGTGGTCCTGGTTTGAACTGTTCCTTCTAACTTTATCATATTTTTAACTCTTCACAGCTAATGAGGGAGTCCAGGAGCATAGAATACCCACTTCCAATGCTTTGTCAGTGAGCAGAAAAGGTGGTTTCTTACAGTCTCAGATCATTGCTGTTGATTATATTTTGAGCTTGAAAGCTGGAACAGGCAAAAAAAAAAAAAAAAAGTTCTTGGAGGGCAGGGGAGATAGCATAATGGTTATGCAAAGATAGTTTCCAGCCTGAGGCTCTGAAATTCCAGATTCAATCAAACATAGCACCATAAGCCAGAGCTGAGCAGGGCTCTGGTGTAAATAAATAAATAAATAAATAAATAAATAAGTCAGGCAGTAGCGCAGCAGGTTAAGCTCACGTGGTGCTAAGGGCAAGGACCAGGTAAGTATCCCAGTTCGAGCCCCCAGCTCCCCACCTGCAGGGGAATCCTTTCACAGGCGGTGAAGCAGGTCTGTATATGTCTATCTTCCTCTCCCCCTCTCTGTCTTCCTCTCCTCTCTCCATTTCTCTCTGTCTTATCCAATGACTGCAACAATAAAACAATGAGGGCAACAAAAAGGAATAAATAAATAAATATTTTTAAAATAATAAATAAATAAATAAAATCACACATGCACAAAGTCCTGACAATAAACAAATAAAAACATCCCTAGGTTTTAGCACCAACTCTGTTTTCCACCAGGTACAAGCAGCAAGTTACAACAGAAATTGCCATAAGCATTCCTGCCAAGGTGACAGTGTATACTCAAACATAATGCCCTTAAAAGCTCCCTCCTCACCCACAAACACAGCTACCACTGCCCTGTAACACAGATCTACCCTACTGGTTGTGCAGAGAATCTTCTGAATATGTCTCTTTTCTACCTCCTAGGCCACACTATTGTGTCTTCTATCTCAATTCCTCTCCGTATATCTCTTTAAATTCCCTCCTTAGACCAACTTTCTGGGGTCTTATATCAATCTAGACATCAAAATACCCCATTTCCTAATGTCATATCTAAAATTCTATGGAAGTAAGAATAGGGTAAAACAAGAAAAGTTCCTAGGACACAAAATCTACAAGAATGTCCTATGATAAATGTCTCTGCATTTGTATGACCCTGTGTGCACATTTTATTCTACTTTGTGCACAGCTGTAATCTCATCCCAGAATCACTTGGCCCTGTCTCCTCGACCCTTCCCTTCTCTTCCCCTTGATCCAGGACTGTCATCATTATAATCGATGCCTTTTTTTCTTTTCTTTTCTTTTGTCTCCACTTACCTCAGTGTTCTCCCTTTCTTACAATGAATAATACTCCTTTCAGTTTTCAGGACATCACATGTACCATTTCTTCTGCCTGGAACACTGGACATGAGAATAGAGTTGCAGTGTGTGGGGGTGGGGTGGCGGCGTCAACTCAAGCAACAGAAAAGCAGTGAAAGGAAACTGAGTCCAAGAGATAAGTAAGGCTTGGGGAATTAAAGGAAGAGCAGAAGGAACTCTAAATAACTATTCTATAATTTTTAATTTAGCCTAGTGGTTGCTTTGGATATGAATATAAGGCAGATGTTACAGCCCAAAGCAGTTTCTCCACTACACCCAACATACAGTCTTAGTGCTCCTCCCTATCTCTGATCTTAAATATCACTGCTGTAGAAATATAATAAATATATGTCCCACTGAGGGGCGAGCGGTAGCACAGCGGGTTAAGCGCAGGTGGGGCAAAGCACAAGGACCAGAGTAAGGATCCCGGTTCGAGCCCCCGGCTCCCCAATCTGCGGGGGGGGGGGGGGGGGTCACTTCACAGGCAGTGAAGCAGGTCTGCAGGTGTCTATCTTTCTCTCCCCCTCTCTGTCTTCCCCTCCTCTCTCCATTTCTCTCTGTCCTAGCCAACAACAATAATAATGACAATAATAATAAACAAGGGCAACAAAAAGGAAAAAAATTGCCTCTAGGAGCAGTGGATTTGTAGTGCAGGCACTGATCCTCAGTAATAACCCTGGACACACATACACACAATAAGTATGTGTCCCACTATACAGTCATAAAACATATCCATTCTTTGGCACATGTATCACAAATACAATTAATTCTCTGTGCAATTATTTTGATTAAGGGTGTCAAGACTACATATTACATAGAGATAGGTGCAGAAATCAGATGGAAGAGAACTGATGGTGTACTCCAACCTAATAAATGATTTTAAGAGTTTGGGTAGCCAAAATGTAGAAACGTTAATTCTCTCAGACAGAAAGGTAAGAGTAGATTGTGGCTACTAGAATCTCAGACTCTATCTCCTTTCTTTTTTTTTTTTTAAATTTTATTTATTTACTTATTTATTCCCTTTTGTTGCCCTGGTTGTTTTATTGTTTTAGTTATTATTGTTGTTATTGATGTCATTGTTGTTGGATAGGATAGACAGAAACGGAGAGAGGAGGGAAAGACAGAGGGGGGAGAGAAAGATAGACACCTGCAGACCTGCTTCACCACCTGTGAAGTGACTCCCCTGCAGGTGGGGAGCGGGGGGCTCGAACCAGAATACTTACACCAGATTTTGCATCTATCTCCTTTCACTGACAGTCTCCTGACTTTTACTGGTCACACCCAGAGAAGGAGAAGACAGACAGGCAATGTAATGCACTCCTTCCAGGTCAATCTGTAGGACACAGAGAAAGTGGAGGAAAATGGAAAGTCAACTTGATGGAATAAATTAAGATATTTATCACTGCAGGAACACATATATTTTCTTACATCTGAGTCTCTAATGTGTATCCAGTCCCTAGCACCAAGTAAACAATAAAAAAATAGTGGTACTACTATAAATAGTGTAGTAATGAACATAGGGGTGCAACCTAAATGCCTACTGAAGATGGCTGGATAAAGAAATTACGTAGTATATAGTCAATGGGACACTGTTGTGCAATTGAAAACTGAAATTGTGTCATTTGGAACAAAATTAATGGAGCTAGAGATGATTGTGTTAAATAAAATAAGTAAAACAAGACAAATAAGCTTGCAAAAAAATGGTAAATAAATTGTCTCTTGGACTTTATGAGAACTGTGGTGATTGTGGTGGAGGGAGGTGAACTTTGGTGGAAGATGTGATGACATCCATACCATATATGGGTGTGAAGTGATACACCTAAAATTTCACAGGTAAATGTGTATATGGTGGTGCTGAATGATGTTCTGAGAGCATGAAAGGACAATTTCTCCCCTCTCCTATGTTTCAGCCATATTGTAAGATCAGGCAAATGGGAGTATTCTAGGAACCATGAAGTAGTAAATACACAGGAAAGATTATCATTCTTCTGCTTATTCTGTTTCCTTTGATGCAGTTAACCTCTGCCAGCAGTGAATCACAACTTCTGGAAGGAGCCAATTGGATGCACTTGCTTTCTTGACTGGCAAGTGCACCAGCCACAGAGTCCTATTGGTCTGAGCATCTGACCTGAAGGCATCCTTGGGGGATGAACTGACCCTCTGTGCAGGGGAAGCTCTGTGCAGTGAGAGCATATCTACACCACAAGGACATTTTATATTTCCTTTATTGAGTTAAAAATAAAATAATGACATTTTCTGGAAACAAACGCTCCTTGTCATACCTGGGGACAAAGGTTTACTGCAACTTTATTAAAATATATTAGATAGATTGAAATGCCATGCTTTCCAGCCAGATGACAGAGCCACTGTCTCCCTGTAGATGTTTTGGTTTTGTATTAAGAAAGTTGTCACAAGTAATTTGGACTAGAGCATGTAGTTATAGACTGCCAAATGTTGATTAATTAAGGCAATGTTTGGATTAGTTCTGCCTGATAGTTTCATTAGGAGAAAATGGCTGAAAATGTGGAATAAAGCAGCAAAGAGGAATAGGAGGCACCATCCCACAAGTGAGGCCTAAGACAAGGAAGCTCGTCTGCAATCACTAGTGTGTGCATGCACATATATGTGTTCAGATAGCTCAGAAAAGGATGGATACATTGGTGTAAGGGTTGTAATAACGTACATGAATTGTACTGCTCTTATCAGATACTTTTGAGAGTTGACTCTCAAACTTCCAAATATTTATTGAGCCTTTATCCATTGAGACAGAGAACATCCCATGGTTAGACTGGCCATGCATGGGGCCCTGAGGAACAGTCAAGCAGAGTCTGACAGGGGAAGCTGAAACTCCGTTTACCCACTCAAGTCATGCAGAAATTTTTGGTGGAAGGTCAGATTCTCAGAGAGAAGGTCAAATTCTCACTTTTCTCACCCTTGGGGGAGTCAACATTTGATGAAGACATGAGCTCTAATATCATATGCCTTGAAGAAATTGTATTTTTGCAAGTATCTAACTCAAATAAGAAAAGATGGGCATCTTTAGAGTTTGTATATATGCACAGAATTTTCTTTACTGTCATAAATTCAGTCATGCAGTAGTGAATATTAAGCATTAATGTTCAGCCCTGAGCTATTCAACTCACAAGAGGAACAAAAGACCTAGTCCTCACATTTTTTTAAATATATATATATATATATTATTTTTTATTTAAGAAAGGATTAATTAACAAAAACATAGGGTAGGAGGGGTACAATTCCACACAATTCCCACCACCCAATATCCATATCCCACCCCCTCCCCTGATAGCTTTCCCATTCTCTATCCCTCTGGGAGCATGGACCCAGAGTCATTGTGTGTTGCAGAAGGTAGAAGGTCTGGCTTCTGTAATTGCTTCCCCGCTGAACATGGGCATTGACTGGTCGGTCCATACTCCCAGTCTGCCTCTCTCTTTCCCTAGTAGACAGTTTCCCATCTACACCTCAAGGACATCTTTGATGAATCAAACCCAATTGCAAGGAAGACTAAAGCAGAAACAAACCAATGGGACTACATCAAATTGAAAAGCTTCTGCACAGCCACAGAAACTATTAAACAAACAAAGAGACCCCTCACAGAATGGGAGAAGATCTTCACATGCCATACAAACAAGAAACTAATCACCAAAATATATAAAGAGCTCAGCAAACTTAGCACCAAAAAAGCAAATGACCCCATCCAAAAATGGGCAGAGGATATGAACAAAACATTCACTACAGAGGAGATCCAAAAGGCTAACAAACATATGAAAAACTGCTCTAGGTCACTGATTGTCAGAGAAATGCAAATTAAGACAAAACTAAGATACCACCTCACTCCTATAAGAATGGCATACATCAAAAAGGACAGCAGCAACAAATGCTGGAGAGGTTATGGAACCCTTTTACATTGCTGGTGGGAATGTAAATTGGTACAGCCTCTGTGGAGAGCAGTCTGGAAAACTCTCACAAGGCTAGACATGGACCTTCCATATGATCCAGTAATTCCTCTCCTGGGTTATACCCCAAGGACTCCATAACACCCAACCAAAAAGAGGTGTGTACTCCTATGTTCATAGCAGCACAATTCATAATAGCTAAAACCTGGAAGCAACCTAGGTGCCAAACAACAGATGAGTCCTCACCTTTTGAAATTTTTAAATCCGTGTGAAGTCAGTCTCCTGTGTATGTCTCACTAGCCCCACCTACCCTCAACTGACATGTACTGTTTTTGTTGTTGTTTTTTGTTTGTTTTAATCCATAATGCACATTTTTTAGTTCCTTAATTGTATTAATTGTCTCTTTCACTGTCAGAATTTTGCTTGAGCTGCTTCCCACTATCTGGAATATTTTTCTCCCAACCTCACCAATTCATCCTCAACTCTCCTGGATAAGTCATATTCATCCTTTAGAATTCATATTTGCCTAGAAGTCATTTCTTCCATGAAGTCTTTCCAACTCACAGACAGGTAGCCAGGGTAAGAAGTTCTCATTGTGTTTCCCAGAAAACCCAGTATTCCCCTGATTTCAAAGCTAACCACATCCCATTTTCATTGTTACTTAACTATTCACTATCTTCCTTCCCCATGACATAAGCACAAGGAAGAGACAACGTTTGTTTGGTTGTAAATATCCTCAGTACTCAGCATAACAGGTAATCAGAGAGAATAAAATAGAACATAAACAAAAATCTACATTACTTCTACCTGACTGAACAGTAGGAACCTTGGCATTCTACCTCCTCTTTTCAAAACCTATTGCTTCATCTAAAATGAAAAGAATAGGTAAGATCTCCTGCTCATGTCTGGTGTCAACATAAAGGAATCCAGATACCAAGTACTACGGTGGAAACCTGGGTTCAGTCTCTGGAGATTGATGTTTGTGCCTTAGAGTTGTCCTCCAGAGAAATGAGAGGCTGGGATATTTGCCTACTAAGTCCCATTCTTCGATGATTGTAAGAATTGCTGCAATCAGCAGCCAGATCAAGCAACCATTTTACAAAAAGTCTACAGAGGAAGCCCTCAATATGGGAAGAAAAGGCATAACATCTTCCTCTTTGCATAAATGAGGAACTCTGATGCCTTTGAGTAAATTCATGAGTAGATGCATAAAGAAAACAAAATCATGATGCATATCTGGCCTGAAAGTCTGAAGGTTAAACCACAGTATCTTTAAAAGGGATCAGACTTTGAAATCTGATTTCCAAGGCCCATAGCCTTCAGTGAACAACCTAAACCTAGCTGTCCCAATTTCAGGACCCATCTTCCTCAGGTGGAGCATAGCGTTTGTTGTCCAGCCTCCCTTCAGAGATGGAACATTCTCTACCATTATTGATCCACATTGAGAGCAAGGTCCTATGGGGCCCACAAAGGGTTTTTTTTATATTGTTCCTGATGGAGATGACCAGTAAAAATGGAGAGATGTATCTATTCAATGTCTAGGCCTTTCACATCATCTCCCCAGACAATAACTTGGATATACCTGCATATCAGATGTCAGACTCAAAAAAAAAAAAAAAACTAGTATAGTCATGAGCCCTTTGGAATATAACTAAAATAGACCTACTAGCTATCTTCAAAACAGAACCCCCCCCTCAAATCTTCATTTGCAATATTCCAGCCTTTCAGTTCATGATTATTCAACCAAGTGTTTGGCTATATATGTTAACTCTTCTTTCAGCCACCAGGTTCCAGATGCTAACATAATGCCAACCAGACTTCACTGGACAAACAACCCCACCAATATGTCCTGGAGCCCCACTTCCCCAGAGCCCTGCCCCACTAGAGAAAGAGAGGGACAGGCTAGGAGTATGGATCAACATGCCAACACCCATGTTCAGCAGGGAAACAAGTGCAGAAGCCAGACCTTCTGCACCCCATAGTGACCCTGGATCCATACTCTCAGAGGGCTAAAGAATAGGAAAACTATCAGGTGAGGGGATGGGACATGGAGTTCTGGTGGTAGAAATTGTGTGGACTTGTACCCCTCTTATCCTATGGCTTTTGTCAGTGTTTGCTTTTTACAAATAAAAATTTTCAAAAATAAATAAAAAAGAACAACCTAAACCTGTGCATATTTGGGATCCCCAACCCTCTACATCTGGTGGAGGAGACTGAATTTATTTAGGGATGTCACCTTTGAAGAGCTGGCCAACATGCAAAGTCAGTGACTGAATAATAAGTTGGAGCACCTCTCACCCAAGACACATCACATGTGTTTTGAGTGTGAAAGAATAAGTGGGTCTGGAATTAAATGGGTCTCCCAGATGGCCCACCAGCTGTGTGGCCTTTGGAGTGCTATTGAATCTTTCTCGGTCTCAATATCCTCATTTTTACTTCCAATATCATCCCCACAGTTTTCTCAAAAGTGTGGTGAGGATTGTATATAAGCAGATGTATCTACCACTTAAAGAACAGGGCCTGGGAGAATAAAGATCACCTGTTATCCCTCTCCAGTCCCCAGATCCACACTTACAAGGTCCAGAGCATGACCAGCCAGCTTGTTGGTCAATTTTCATACTGATGTTGTGAATCCCTCAATGACAGGCCGATCTGTGCTCAGAGGCATTATGACAACCCAGAGTCAATTTATCTTTTCTCCCTGTGATGCTAAGAAATGGTGTTGGTCTACTGAAAACCAGCCAACCATGGGTAGAGATCAGTGGCTATGCTGGTAAGGTTACTATACACTCAGGCTGGATCTGTTGCCTTGTTCAGATATCTGGACCCCATTCTGCCAAGAACTAGGCCTCCCTTTTCCTCGAATCAGATAAAATAGACTTTGCTGCAGTTGTAATTCTTTATCAGGAATTTAGCACTAATTTAAGGCATTCAGTACTATCTCTTTCTTTTTTATTTGCAAGCATGCACACATGTATATCTTGGGAGAAGTGGAGAGAGAGAGAGCGGCATTGACAGATGGGTCTGGAAGAGAGAAAGATAATGGAAATGTAAGGAAGGAAACAGAGAGATGAAAAAGATATGCAGGCCCTCTGAGTAGGGAGGCCTAAAAGGACATTAAGTCCAGTTGTGGAGATGTGAAGTCCTCAGAGGGAGAGGTGGTAGGCAGCCAGCCTGTGGGGGACTAAATTCAGCTTATCATGTTAACATCCTGATAAGGATATATGAGTATACATATGTGAAACTCATGTGAATGTATATCATGTGTGCTAGTTGTACAAAAATCAAGCATAGCACAAAGATAGGAAGCAGGTAGCCTAGGAACAATGCAGGAGGTTACTAGGTAGCCAAATTAATTTCTTAAGGGGTGGGGGATGTCAAAACAGTACAGACAAAGAAATGATGAAAGATAGAGCCCAGTCCTTTCCCAAGAGAGAAGTGCACAAACAAGACATCAGTGCTGATAGAGGCCTTTCTATCCACTTCTCACTTTACTGCCATCCTGCAAAAGCCAATCAATAATGATAAAGTGCCAAGTTGCTAACCTACAACCTTGGGGCTCAAATCTGTACTTTTCTTTTTAGGAATATTACTTTCTTCCGAGTTAAAATGAGTTCTGCTCCAATATTCAACTCCCTACTAGACTGAAGGCACCCTGAAGGTATGTGCCACCTATTGATATTATTTACCTTTGTTTCACCTGCAGTGTCCAGCATAGTACCAGGTATTCAAGGAATGGTTGTTAAATAAATGAGAAGCATGGGGAATCCATCATGGGTCCCCCTGTATAGAGTGGACTACAGGCCAATACCTGGGGTTTCCATACCTTGCCAACAGCTCCTGTGCTTAACTTCCTATTCTAACATCCCTTGTTCTTCCTTCATCCCTCTAACTTTCCTCCCACCACCCCTACAGTCCTCTCTCCTTTCTTTCCTTTTTCCTTCTCCTTTTCATCCCCTTCTTTTCCTCCTGCCCTTCCATCTTTCCTTCCTTCTTCCCCTCTTCTCTCTCACAAGGATTTAGCAAACTTTTAGAACTAAAGGAAGTCCACACCCTTAGTTCATTTGACGTTTTGTGTTTAGTTCAAGACTTCACACCATTGGAAAACTGGGAAGGCATGAATTAAGTTACTGTGAGTGCAGGGACAGGTGAAGGAAGCAGCATACTCTATATGAAAGAGAGAAGGACTGGATCCTGCCAGTCCCTGATCAGGGTGCCATTTGCCAGTCCCTGTTCAAGGCGCCATTTGCCAGGCTGGGCTAGCTTCACAGGTGGTAGAAAGATGACGAGGGACTCATGGCTGAGCTGAGAACGCAGTTCAATCTTTATTGATGAGTGGGGATGCAGTTCAACAATCTAATCTAATGTAATCTTTCTTCATTCAAAAGCCCTGTCTTTTATGTCTCCTGAGGCGGAGGTGTCAGAAAGAGGAAGTAAGTAGGCTAGAGGGTGGGGAGAAGGAAAAGAGCTAGGGAACCAATGGGGATTAAACCAATGAAAACAACGATTATTATTATTAAATAGACCACAGCCTCAAGCAATGCAACAGAAGGGGTCTTAGAAGCAGAATTTAGAAGCATACCAATAAGTTTCATTTTCCTTAGGAATAATAAGATATCAGTTACTGACCAGTTATTTTAAATTTCCCCTAAAATAGAAAGACTGGAGGAAAAGGATAAAGAAGGAAAGGAAGAAAGAAAGGAAGGAAATAAGGGAGGGAGGAAAGTGGGGAGGAAGGAAGGAAGGAAGGAAGGAAGGAAGGGAGGGAGGGAGGAAGGAAGGAAGGGAGGGAGGGAGGAAGGAAGGAAGGAAGGATAGAAGAGAGAAGTATGGGAAAAAAGAAAAAAGAAAACAAAACCAAAGAGTCATCAAGGAAAGAGATTTTAAAGGGCTGTCAAAGAGAAAGAAGCAATTACTAACTTTCCCTAGCTCTTAATAAATTGCAGACACTCTATACTCTGTCCAATTCAAACTTCATAGCAGCTCAGTTAAGGAGCATTGCTATGAGTAAGCCATTGCACTAATATAGAAAAAAAAATAGTCATAGGAGTTACCTATGGTATGGAGTTGGATTTACCACTCAGGACCCTGACAAGAAAAAAAAAAAGTTGGAATATGCATGATTATGGAGCCCTGTGATGGTGACCCAGTCCTGCAGGTATTTCCAACCTGAGACAGTCTCTTCTAAGCCCAGGTAAGAAGAGAACTTGAGGACACAGAATGGACAGAAAAAAATACAGAATTTCCGTGTGTCTCAAAATTTGCAATCATTTCTGCTTAGCCCTCTCTGGCTTAACCAACTTTAAGATCAAATAGTCAGTTCCTCTGAGACATCATTGAAGGAGGTTCAACAGTGGTTTGGTACTGATCTTGCAAAGTGTGATCGAAAAGGAAGATGTTGGGCGGGGGAAGATAGCATAATGGTTATGCAAACAGTCTCTCATGCCTGAGACTCCGAAGTCCCAGGTTCAATCCCCTGCACCACCATAAGCCAGAGCTGAGCAGTGCTCTGGTGTTTCTCTCTGTGTCTTTCTCTCTCTGCATCTCTCTCAAAAATAAAATAAATAAAATAAATAAATAAAAAGAAGGAAGATGTCCCAAGTTTCATATTTTTATTTTGAATACAATCCAAGCACTGCATCAGGAAATAATATAGGAACTCTTTGTATTATAAACACATCCCCCCAAAAAATCACAATCAGAATAAGACTATCACTGATTCAAATTGAGTTCATTTTATTTTTCTAACTTCAGTATCACTTTATTGATGGGATATTAACTTTCAGGAATGCTATTGTCACAAAGACACATTTCCCCTTTTCCCCAAGATAGATGTCAGTATATCAGATGTTCTGAAATTTGTGTTATTATAAGTTATCAGACTTGGGCCTCTTTACTCAGCATCAGTGAGAACTCATACAGGACCCCTTATTTGGCTTCCTCTCTTTACTTTGAAGTATAAGGGCCATTATTTAAGTTATCTGTATCTTTCATAGAAACTGGAACCTTGACTCTCATATCTAATACCATAGAAACATGTAATCTAGGTTTGATCCCAGGTCTTCTGTGTACATAGTATGATCATGGGTAAAGCATATACATTCTAAGCCCCACTTTCTTTATCAATAAATAAGCATGATGATAGCTAATATAAAGTGTTAAGCTAGCTGATAAAGGAGAATTACTCAGAGCATATGGTTTTTGTATTTGTTTTCTTTGTCAACATCTCAGAAGGTGTGCATGTGTACAGGTGCACATGTGTCAGTGTGCCTTCACTCTTCACAAGGACCCTATGGTGGTCCTGACTCACCACAAATATATGAACTCATTTTTCCCTCTTTGGTTGTTGGGAAAACTGGACCTTCATTTGACTACCTAGGACTCTCTCGATTCATTTGCAAAGAAAGAGGATAGTTCTGAGGTGCCACCATTTATTTGTTCATTAATCCATTTATTCCTTTAATGTTTACTGAGAGTTCACTAAGCAAGGAAGTTTCAGTGTAACTATAGAGTAGCATTTGCTTTCAAAGGTCTCGCTGTGTAGTGAGGGAGTGGAGCTCTTACGTTTGTGATGTGATAGAGAACAGATTCTCAACGCACAGGACTGGTGAACATTCTAGAAAGGAGTAAGAAAATCCTGCATCTTGGAGATAAAGAGTTGTGGGTGAAGGCCTTTCTGAAATTCACCAAGACCTTTACCTTGCATCCAAGAAAGATGAAGGCCTCTTCTTTTCAGAAGACCTCCAGGAAAAAAAGGGCCCTTAAGTACTTTTCTGACTATAGATTCCTGGAGCATTCCCAGGGTCTGTCCAATATTTCTTGACACTGAAGTCTTTATTATAGGTCAATCAGACTCAGATCAACTTTCCCCTTTGGGGAAGGAATCATATTAAAAAGTGGATGTGAGAATGATGATGGGGAAAGCAGGGATATTAATGGAGTTTCAGGGAGTAAGGGAACATGGGAACATGTCTCAGTGTGCCTTAGCTGTGGTGTCATGGTCAAAGGAGTACCTTGATGCTTTTTTAAATTTCTTCATTTATAAAAAGGAAACACTGGCAAAATCATGGAATAAGAGGGGTCCAACTCCACACAATTCCCACCATCAGATCTCTGTATCCCATCCCCTCTCTGATGCTTTTTAACACCAAGTTGC
The DNA here is from genome assembly GCF_950295315.1 of Erinaceus europaeus. Classification (NCBI taxonomy): domain Eukaryota; kingdom Metazoa; phylum Chordata; class Mammalia; order Eulipotyphla; family Erinaceidae; genus Erinaceus; species Erinaceus europaeus. Next base: position 64,802,360 of record NC_080165.1, read on the forward strand.
AGATGCTTCCATAACACCAACCTGACTTCCCTGGATAGACGAACTCACCAATGTGTCCTGGAACCCCAGTTCTCCCCAGAGCCCTGCCCCACTAAGGAAAAATAGGAACAGGCTAGGGTCAACACCAACCTTCTGCTTCTGCTCCCCAGAAAGATCTTTGCTCCATACTCCCAGAGGGATGAAGAATAGAGAACCTTCTAATGGAGGGGGTGGGATATAGAACTCTGGTGGTAGGAATTGTATGGAATTGTACCCCTCTTAAGCCACAGTCTTATTTATCGTTATTAAATTTCTAATAATAATAATAATAAAATAAAAGCACCTTGATTACTTCCCAGAAAGAACCTTTCTTGGAACCAGGGTACTCTGTCCTGCCTTTCAGCCCTGGGCTCTTGAATTGATGAAGAGCACAACAAAGCTTCACTAATAAGAGGCATCCAGGCAAGAACTTTCTCCCACTCTTGGAGAAGGAGAAATTTCTCCTATCCAGGATAGAGTCAAAAACAAACAACAGTAGGTCTCCCGTTAATCTTCTCCCCATCTGCAGTCATCTGCAATCCCAGCCAAGAAAGAACAGGCGTGGTAGAGAGGGAAACACTCTGATTCCTTAATAAAAGGTTGATGTGCCTAGTTTTCCATGTTTTAGAGAACAGTACCATAAAATCAGACAGACCTCCTGAGGCAGAAAGAAGGAGACCAGAGTCCTTGGCCAGCATAGCATTAAACCACCTAACAAAAGCTGAATTATCTCCTACTGTGAACCAGACACTAGGCTAGGCACAGACTGCTAAAATATGGCCCCTGCCTTTAGATGTGCTATCAGTATGTTACAGTCATGTATTGATCTAAGAGTCCTATCAAGCACCAGAGGAATGATAACAGCATAACAGGATATCTGCATTGGAAAAAATTAGAACCTGGTTCACTCATTCAAACAACACTGTTTTTGCGGCTATTGTGGGAGATGCTGGGCTGGGCCCTGGGGGATCATAGCTAAATTAGACAGTCACTGTTACCAAGGACTCACTCTCCTAATGAATACTTCCTGAACTGCCCTTGCTGGTTTTTTGGGTGGAATTCTGACATCCTGGAACTCTAGATCTTTCACTCAGTATGGGTCTAGGAGAAACCATAGGCCTCCTTTAACAATGAGATAAAATTGAAGGTTGTAGATATTTGGGAAAATACTGTGCAAAAAGGGCAAGGTCAATAAACATGCTGCCTGTCTGGCTTTAGGACATCCTGTTTAAAACATAGGTATGACATCTGGAGATATAGCAGTTCTTTACTCTGAAGGTGAAGGACAGAAAGGGCCTGAGTCCCTGAGGGTAACACTGAGGCATTTTTGAGTCATGGTACAATCCCCAAAATGGGCTGTTACCCATTATTGTGCAGTAAAGTACCAGAATGGAGTAACTTGAAAACATTTATTATTCATATTTCTGATGCAGCAGTCTAGACACTGTTTATCTGCTTGTCTCTAGCTCAAGGTTTTTCATGAGTTCTCTCTGTCAGGGTTGCAGTCACCTCAGAGCTTGACTAAGCTGAAGAATCTGCCTCTAAAATTCCTACATGTGGGAAATGTTATACATGTACAAACTATTGTATTTAGGGCCGAATGTAAAACATTAATTCTCCAATAAAGAAATAAATAAAATTCCTACAATTTTTTTTTCTGTCCACTTTGGTTTTCCAGATGGTGAAGCTATGCCATAGGGTTTCCTCACAAGATGGCAACTGTGATCTGAGAGACAGCAAGAGATCATTCAAGATGGAATCACAGCCCCAAAAGCCAGATGAGCAAGGACACAACCTTAGGATAGAAGGTAGTGGTGGTCCATCCTCTGAAATGAGGCTGGATAACATATTCTATCTACCACCTGAAGAGGATGGGTCCTGAAATTGGGGAAGCTTAAAACATTCCTACTCATGACCACAGAGTGCAAGCTCACACCTACAGAGATGCAAAGGCTCCTAAGCTGAATATGAGCCCCAGATCAAATCGATGGAGTCTACTGTCAACAATATTCATACACCTTTCCCATATTTGGGAGCTACTCTCTTCCCTTATCCAGCTTTCTAGCCCTTTTTCCAGAGATGACATCATCTCCCTAGACAACAACTTGGATCCACCTGCATATCTGATGTCAGGCTCAGGAAAAACTAGTATAGTTATGGGCCCTTCAGAATATAACTAAAATAGGCTTACTAGCTATCTTCAAAATGGAGACCCCAGACCTTCATCTGGAATATTCCAGCCTTTAGGTGGCAGAATCCCTGCCTGATTCCACTCAGGTCTGTCTCAGATGTCACCCAGGGACAGGACTGCCCTGGCACCACCAGCCCTGGCACCACCAACATCATTACCTCCCCCTGCTGCCTTGTCTTTTGATAGCACTTCGCACACCTTAGCCCATAGTTTTGATTAAAGACAGCATATTTTGGCCTGCATAGGCATGTTTTGTTTACCACCAGTCTGCCTTACTCAAACAGCACCCCCTTGAGGGCAGGAGGACTTCCATACCCTGGGTACTCAGAGCTGTGCCTGGCACAGAGAAGATAATTAATCATTCCTTCAAGGAACGTGTTGAGCATATGAGAGAGTGAATAAACATGAAAGTTGTCCCAGGAAAGCAGAGAAACAAAGCCAGTTGTTAAGAAACATTGTTCAAGAGCCCAGTGGACAGAATTAGCAGTAGCAGAACAAACATTCATGCCTGAGGTTCCAAGGTGCCAGGTTCATTCCTAGCATTACCATAAAGCAGAGCTGAGTAGTGTTCTAGTTTTAAAAAAAAGGGGGGAAATATGAAGAATAAATAAAGAAAGAAGGAAGTAGAGAAAGGAAGGAAGGAAAGAAGAAAGAAAAGAAAAGAAAAGCTATTTAGGGACTGTCTAGGCCAGGATTTATTCTCTAAGCTAGACAGGCTATTAGAGATCAGTGTACAGGCTGTCCTCATTTTATTGTGCTTTGCTTTATTGTGCTCACAAATGGTGAGGCCTTTTTCTTTCTTTCTTTCTTTTTTCTTTTTACAAATTGAAGATCTCAGGCAGCCCTGTGGTATGTAAGTCTATCAGCATCACTTTTCCAACTATGTGTGCTTACTTCATACCCCTGTGTCACATTTAACTACTGCATGAGCATAGTTTTCTTAAGCACTATGCTGTCGCACATGTAATAGGTTTCAGCCTGGTGTAAACACAAGTTTTATATGTACTGGAAAGACAAAACTATTCATGTGAGCTGTTTTGTTGTGACGTTTGCTTTATTGCCATATTCATTTGATTTCAATGGTAAAGTTCAAACCCTCAGGGACTCCAAAGTATGTATGTGTCCTCTAATCCAGATCTAAAGCCACAAAGTGGGCATTAGATGACCTGGGACCCCAATGCTGCTGTTTACTGACTCTGCCATTAAGCAAGTCACTGTACTTCTCTGTGCCTAGGTCTACTCAAGTGCACAAGAGGGGGTCAGAGTGCACAAGAGGGGGTAGAGTCAAGTGCACAAGAGGGGGTAGAGTCTGATGAGGATTAAAAGACCAGATCTTTGCAAAGTGCTTACAGTAGTACCTAGTGTGTAGAAAAATTTCTAGAAGTATCTGAGATATATATAAGACACCTGACTATGAGAAACAGAAAAATGGCTTACCTAGGGTGGCTCAGAGTGTGGGTAAGCATGGCAGCAGACTGGAAATGCTAGGGGCTTCCTATCACAAAGCTGGTGCTGTTGCCAGCATTTGTAAGGTGGGACTGGACTTCCAGAACGCCAAGGCTGAGAGGTGGGCTTGGGATTCTGAGAGGTCAAGGCTGGGCTTCACTGTAACCAAAGGCTCTTTGGAAAAAAAGTGGAAGGGAAAGCAGGAAAGATAGAATAAAGGTTATGCAAAGAGATTCTCATGCCTGAGGTTCCATAGTCCCAGGTTCAGTTCTGCACCATCATAAACTAGATCTGAGTCATGCTCTAGAAAAAAAAAAGTTGGCAGTAGCACATCCAGTTGAACATACAGATTACCAACAACAAAGACACAGGTTCAAGCCCCCACTCTACTGTCCTGGTCTCCACCTACAGGGAGGAGGCTTCACTCACAGTTAGGCAATAAAACAGATCTCTCTCTCTCTCTCTCTTTCATTTCTATCTCCTCTTCCATTCTCAACTTCTTTCTGTTCTAAAATAAATTTAAAACAAAATAACTAAAGGAAAACATGGCCACCAGGAGTGGTGGAGTTGCCATGCAAGCATTGAGGCCTATCAATAACCCTGGTGACAACAAAAATTAATTAATTGGGTTCCAGGAAATGGCACTCTCTGTTGATAAAATATTTTCTCATGTGTAAGAACCCAGGTTTAAGCCCCTACTCCCCACCTGCAGGGGTCTGCTTCACAAGTGGTAAAGCAGGTCTGCAGTTTGCAGGAATCTGTCTTTCTCCCTCTCTGTCTTCCCCTCCTCTCAATTTCCTGATGTCCTATAAAATAAAAATAGTGCCTGGAGTGGTGGGTTCATAGTGTTGGTGCCAAGCCTCAGCAATAAACAAGTGGAAAATTAATTAATTTTAAAAAGAAGGGAGTATTAGTTGGAGTGATGCAAAGAAGACCACCAGAAGCCTCAGGTAGACTGAAAAGGGGGTTCACAGAGCCAACTGTGCCTTCTGACTATGGCAAGACTGCAGGGTGAGGGTGCCACTGTCAGGGATACCACGAGACCCCAAAGCTGTGTCCTGGGCTTCTACTCCATAGGAGGAGTCGGAACAGGGCTGTGACTCAGTACTCACTCAGGACTAGGTGTGTAGAGACCCTGGGAGTCTGAAGAAAAGTAGGTTTTCTGTCAGATATGGAAGAAAAATTATGCTGGAGACAGCAAGGTAAAAATACTGGCAGAGGGCCATTGTGCCTGTCCAGCAAAAGCAGTCAACCTGAAGGGTACCTGGGGTGTCCCCAATCCCACCAGCTTCCTCCACCTGTAAGCTATGTCCCCACTCCAGTGGTGCTGATGAAACAAAAGTTGCAACTCACCCAAGGTCACATTCCCTGCTTTAAGCTCTGTCACCTACTCTCATCCACCTTAAATTTTCCCTGATGCCAACAACATGTCTCCCCTGGGCAGACAACCTCACCAGTATGTTCTGGAACCCCATCTCTCCAGAGCCCTACTTCATCAGGGAAAGATAGAAACAGGCTGGGGGTATGCATCAACCTGTCAACGCCCATGTCTAGTGGAGAAGTAATTACAGAAGGCAGACCTTCCACTTTTCCCAATGGATGGGGATGGGATATGGCACTCTGGTGGTGGGAACTGTTTGGAATTGTATCTCTCTTATCTCACAATCTTGTCAGACATTATTAAATCACTAATAAAAAGGGAGAGGGGCAACTGGCAATGTGAAACATCAAGAAAATTTATCTTCATATAATTTTATTATGTAGCTCAGTCACAGTTTTTTTTATAATGTACTGCTAATATATTATTACTTTCTCCTCGCCAATGAATTTCTTTAAAAAAAATAATTTCCCCCATCACTCCCATTTTCTAGAGATGACAAGTTACTGGTCTGGCAAAGTGTTGGGTCACAACTGGGCTGCAATATGAGCCTTCCCCTACCCCACACACAAAGAGGGCAAGGAGGGACCTAAGAAGAAGGCAGATGGCTCTGTATTGACAGGTGACAGTTTTGATAACCAGAGGAACAGATGTAGAGGCTTTGTTTTGGGCAGCCACATTACCAATTATTCCCCAAACCCTCTACAAATCTTGCAAGTTTACAGAGAGGTTGTAACTAGGTTTGATGTTGTATTCTTTTCAGACAGTCTTAACAATACATTTTATTTCAGTAATGCGTCCTTGGTAGCTTCTGGGGGAAAGAGGAAGGAAACAAAACCACATATTCTCAGGCAGTGGAGGAAGTTCTAGCTCCCCAGGTTCAACTTCCAAGTGAGTGGGCAGCCCCATCCTTCTGAATGTTGTCCCCAACACAAAAGAACCACAGAGGTATGCCCAGCTTACTCTGCACTGCATTTGCATATTCAGAGACAATAAGTGCTCTAAGAACCCCAAGTGGACCACTGAGGGCTTAACTATGCAGTTGATAAATGTACCTGCCACACGTGGTGTTCCACTCTGCATCCTGGTGCAGTGGAGTGGCAGAATAATTAGGAGCCATTTGGGCCTTGAGCAGCTACCAGGGAACAGCAGAGCTCCCTCTGTACCTGAAATCAAGCCAAACAGAAGATGTTCACCCTCCAGGTGAAAGGGAGAGAGGGGTGACACCTGCAAGAGCAAGCTGTACATCTGTGGAGCCAAGGGCTTTAAGAGGCTGGATTCCTGAAGACAGAATTCCTGGAGTGAGGAGGGGCCCCTGCTTTGTGGGCAGGGCAGGCGGGCCTGAGCAAGTGTGAGTGTCAGGTAGATCGATCAAATTGCTCTGGGAATGAGAAGCATGGCCTCTGAAACAGCGGGCTATCCAGGAGGGATGCATTTGCTCTGGAGATCAATATGTAATTCAAACTAGAGCGCCCCCTCCTACCTCTCCCCCTCTCCCTTCCCTTCAGAGAATGTGAAGAAAGGGAAACAACAAAGTCTTTGGTTGAATGAGAGGAAAGATCAGGCTTGTGCTGACATCTGTAGAGAACTTTCCTGGCCACCTTCTGGGGAAGACAGGCAGGAGCTAGGGAGGGAGCTAAGTCCTCAGAGGAGCACAGGAAAGAAGAGGAACAGGAAATGGTATCCTATGTGCAGATAGTTGGGAGAGAAGTCATCATTTTTCGTATCAGGAACTCACAGGGGTGATTTCCAGTGTCATTGGCCAATAGATGATTAGTCAGCCTGGAGGACACTGATAAAGAATTGTAGCTGGAGAGCTGAGTGGTGGTGTACCTGGTTGAGAGCACATGTTACAGTGTGTAAAGACCCAGGTTCGAGCCCCTCATTCCCCACCAGCAGGGGGAAGCTTCTCGAGCGGTGAAACAGGACTACAGGTATCTCTCTATCTCTCTACCTCTCCCCCTCTCCCTTCCTCTCTATTTCTGGATATCTCTATCAAATAAATAAATAAAATATAAATCTTTAAAAAACAGGAAGAGGAAGAGGAGAAGTGTAGTGGTAGGAGAAGAAGAGGAAGAAGTGTAGTTGTAGTGGGAGGTGTCAGAGTGCGTAAAGCACTGGACTTACAGCATGAAGTTTTGAGTTTGATCCCCAGCATCTCATGTGCCAGAATGATATCCTGATTTTTTTTTTCAGGGAGGGAGGTGGGGGCTGGTGGCTGGACTATGAATACACTGCTGCTGGAGGCCATTTATTTTTCCCCTTTTGTTGCCCTTATTGTTTACCATTGCTATTATTGCTGTAGTTGTTAGATAGGACAGAGAGAAATTGAGAGAGGAGGGGAAGAAAGAGGGGGAGAGAAAGATATATACCTGCAGACATGTTTCACCGCTTGTGAAGCGACCCTTGCAGATGGGGAGCCCAGGGCTTGAACCGGGATCCTTACGCTGGTCCTTGTGCTTCGCGCCACATGTGCTTAACCCACTGCACTACCGCCCGGCCCCCTCCTGATTCTTTCTAAGAAAGAAATAAACAAATCTTTATTGCTAAGGCAGAGCTGTGGATTAAGAGGGTTAAAACCATTTTGATATGGGCTTCAACCAAGGAAATAAAACAGTTGGAACTGATTAATTTATTTCAAAGACAGGAGAAAATATGCCACAAAATTGAGGGAACCAGTAAGACTGAAAGAATCTGGAAAACTCCTAGACCTCTGTACTAGACACCCTGCATAGTGGACCAATAGCTGCAAGTGCAAAAGGAAATAACACATAGGTAGGTCTTCAACCTCAAAGGCAATGGATTATTTTTATTGCCACTAAGAGAGTGGGTCTAGAGAAGTACATAGCTGTTTATTTGAAGGCATATGGGAGGTTGGCAGGTGCAGCTGTGGACAGGCAACAGGGAGCTGCTAATGAATGCCTACCCCACTCCCAGCAGGAGGGGACCAGGGTAGGGAGACAGTTTTCAGAATCTGGAAGGAAAAGTCAGAATCTGGAAGGAAACCTGCCATGGGAGAAAAGGGAGGGACCCCACCTTGTCCCACCGCTCACTCTTGCCCCTATAGACTTCCCACTGGATGGACCATTCTGAAGCCAGAAAGCCAGAAATTAGATGATCAGCCCAGACTGGACAGAGAGCAGGGAGAGCCAGGCAGCCTGTGGATCTGCAAGGCTAGAGATGCCACACACATTCCTTTTTTAGCAGAAGACAGCAAATGCAGTTTCGTAGTTTCCTTTCAACAGGAATAAGTCCCACATGAGATGAAAGGGGAATTCCCAGCTCTAAGGAAGGCTCGGCCATTAGCCAGCCCACCCAATCTCATGAGGGATGTTCTTTCGGAGAGTAGCTCAGCTTCATTATGCTAACAAGTTGCAGTTTCTTTATTTAACCAAGTTCACTGGCACTTTTCCTTCTCTGCCCTCCTAATGAGTGACTAGCTTGGCCTTATAGATGCAATGCAGAAGCAGGCAGAGGCGGTGCTGCTGCCTCTTGTGGCATCATTCTCAAGGACAAGGGCCATTGCAGCCCAATGCTTCTCAGACCAAAGGTCCATGCAGGCACGAGGGGAACCTGGTAAGTTATAAGGTCTGGTTTTGTAGACCTAAGAGAGAACTTGAGAGTTCATGTTTCTTATTTTAAATTTTTTTTTAAATTTTGAGTAGAGGCAGAGAGCAATTAAGAGAGAAGGGGGAGATAGGGATGGAGAGAGGAAAAGACACATCTGCGACATTGCTTTACCACTCACAAAGCTGCCTCCTTTGCAGGTGGGGACAAGGGGCTTGAACCCGGGTCCTTGCATTATAACATGTGCACTGCCCTCTAAAGAGTCCACATTTTTAAGAAACCCTTCCTGTTTGGTGCAGCAGCCTCTGCCCACACTTTGAGCTGCAAAATTCTAGACTAGTTTTGAGACCTATGTCCCTTCCTCATAGAATGAATGAGAAGTCGGGGTTCTTGCAGGCATGCATGTGATTCCAGGAGGCAAGCTTTTCTCTTTCTTCTTAAATGTAATTTGTCAACAGGTCTGAAAATCTACCTCTTTAATATTTATGTAACAATTGTGTTCAAGTCCTTATTCTGGAAAGGGAAATCACACCCAGTTCTTAATGTCAAGGCTTTGATAAAAGTCATCAGTTATGCTGAATCCCTCAACAAGGCACTGAAGAACAGGAACGCAGATTGGTGTGTTATGATGTGGTGGAGCATGGGGAAGCACAGGCTGCCAGGCTGAGGCAAACAAAACAAAGATAACAAGGCCTCGAACAGCCACATACAGACACCAAAGGGCTCGCCCTCAGGATCATCCATCCCACTACTCTTCCTGAAGCCAGGTCCACAGGCATTCTCCAGAGGCCCCAGCTGCCCAGGCCACATTTTCATATTAGAGGACCTTTTATTTGTATTGCCACCAGGGTTATCTCTTGGACTTGGTGCCTACACACAAGAAATACACCATTCCTAGTGCTTTTTTTCATGAAAGAGACAAACAGAAATTGAGAGGGAAGGGAGATATAAAGAGAGGAGAGAAAGTGAGACACCTGCAGCACTGTGTCACTTCTCATAAAGCCTGCCCAACACCACCCCATCTCCCTGACCCCACAGAGGCTAGGGGCTTGAACCTAGGTCTTTGCATGTAATGTGTGCACTTTGCCAGGTATATCACCACCTGCCCCTGAACTTTATTAGATTGCTCTTAGTGCAAGGACCAGAAGAAGGATCCCAGTTTGAGCCTCTAGCCTCCAGCTGCAAGGGGGAGGCTTCAGAAGTGGTGAAGCACGTGTGCAGGTGTCTTTCTCTACCACTATCTGTCTTCCTCTCCTCTCTCAATTTCTCTCTGTTCTCCTATGCAACAACGTCAACAGCAGCAGCAGTAATAACAACAACAATGAAAAAAGGATGACCGCCAGGAGCAATGGACTCATAGTGCAGGCACTGAGCCCCATGGATAAACCTGAAGGCAAAAAAAAAAAGTGAGAATGTGAAAACCTAGTTAGAAAGACCAGTCTGTGCATCTGTCTTGATCTCCCCAAGTGGGGGCCTCTTAAAAAGTTCATTCACTTGGAATTTACTTTTGTGTCTAGTGAAATGTAGTGGTTCAGTTTCATTCTTCTGCACGTTTCAACCCATTTTTTCCAACATCATTTGTTGAAGAGACTCTGCTTTCCTCATTTAATAGTCTGGGCACCTTTGTCAAAGATTAGATGTCTATATATACGAGGGCTTACTTCTGGGCTCTCTGTTCTATTCCACTGGTCGGTCTGTTGACTCATGTTCCAGTACCAAGCAGTTTTGATTACAGTAGCCCTATAATACAATTTGAGATCTGGAAGTGTGATGCCTGCAGTTCTGTTCTTTCTTCTCAAGATTGTTTTAACAATTCTAGGTCTTTTCTGGTTCCAGATAAACATTTTTAGCTTTTGTTCTACTCTCCTAAAAAAAAAAAAAAAAGTGGTTGGGATCTTGATGGGAATTGCATTAAATTTGTATATGGCTTTAAGTACTGTATTCATTTCAGTGATGTTAATTCTTCCAATTCATGAACATAGAATATCTTTCCACTTAACACACCCATCCAAAATGATTTGTGTATGCCTATGTTCATAGAAGCACAATTTGTGATAGCCAAATCCTGGAAGCAACCCAAGTGTCCAACAACAGATAAGTGGCTGAGCAAGTAGTGGTATATATACACAATGGAATACTTACTACTCAGCTATTAAAAATGGTGATTTCACCTTTGGAACCATATCATGGATGGAGCTTGAAGTAATCATGTTAAGTGAGATAAGTCAGAAACAGAAGAATGAATATGGAAAGATCTCAGTCATAGGCAGGAGTTGAAAAAAATAGATCAGAAGAGAAAATGCTAAGCAGAACCTGGACTGGAAATGGTGTACTACACCAAAGTAAAAGACTCTGGGGTGGGTGGGGGAAGGGTTCATGTCCTGGAACATGATGACAGAGGAGGACCTAGTTGGGGTTGTATTGTTATGTGGGAAACTGGGAACTGTTATGCATGTACAAACTATTGTATTTACTGTTGACTATAAAACATTGAGCCCCCCAATAAAAAAATAATAATGATTTTTAAAAAGCTCTACATTTGCCTATGACCTACCTGGGTTTTACTCTTCCTGTCACACAGCAAATCAGTGAATGCCCTGCCCTGTCCGAACTTTCTGATTTCCACTGACAATTACTCCAGGAAAGAGTGAATTTTATTTGGTCACAGGGCAGTAAAGAGCCTTGAGTGTCCCACACCCAGACCAGTTCGAACCAGCTGTATATCACTGAAACTGAGCTCTAAGCCTTACTCTCCTCAGCAGCTCCACACAGGAGCCCTAGGCAGAGGTGAAGATTCCCCAGTCTGAACATCTGTTGGCTAGACTAGACTCCTCGGTGTAATTTTGAGCGACTAGAGGGAAGCATGTGACTCAATTGTATAGAGAGAGGTCAGATACATCCTCACCCCTACCCCCCCAGAATGGGCCTGCTTCTCTGTCAGAACAAAAGCTTATTAAGGTGAAAAGGAGATTTATAATTCCTCATAATTCTCTTTGAGGGCTTTGTAGCATGGATTTTCTGTGCAATTACTTACAGGGAACACAAGAGATTAGACATGCAGGGAATTTTCTGGGTGTCGTGTCAAAGCGCTGGCATATGAGCAATGAGGTTTACAAGGCTGCAGCCCTTGGCAAAAGTGAGAGAATTTATCAACTATTGACCCAGAGCTCATTGGGGGCCTAGCACTGTGCCCTAAGCTTGTAAAAAATAAGATGTTAAATATGCAAACACTCTGTATGCATGTTTGCATCCTGCTATAGCATGATCCTACTAACAGGATGACTTGGAACACATTTATTTTTCATAGCTCTGAAATTTGCATTATCTGAGATCAGAGCACCATGGCTGGGCTCTGGAGACAAACAGCCATCTTCTTGCTCAGTTCTTCCCAGTGAGGACTCTTGGGAGGATACTAATCCCATCACAGAGATCCATTCATACCCTCATTTAAATGTATCCTGTCCCAAAAATTCCTTCTTCAACTGATATCATTGAGAATTTGGATTTCAGTGTTTGAATTTGAGGAAGAGACAACCATTAGGCTCAAAGCAATGTAGTTAAGAAATAAAAATAGCATGGCTCCCATACTCATGTATTTATTCACTCACAATAAAGAGTTTCTACATGTCTGGGGACACACAGACAGAGACTGGAGAAAACTAGCAGTGGTCACAGAGCCCAAGGCGCTGTCTGTGGGAAGGTGGCTATCACTCCATGTTTATGGGACAGGAGAGCATGTAGGGAAAGGCATGGTTAGATCAAAGCAGACACGATTCCTTGGTTAGGATCACACAAGTAACTTGTCGGAGTAAGGCTCAAGAAAGGTCCCAACTCAGAGCTCAGACACACCTTTCAGACACAGACTGCCCCACCACATACTCCCTCTGAGAACAGGAGTTGGGAAGTTAAAGTTAAAAGCCAGTCTTCTCTGTTATGGAAGGACTCAAAGGGGCTTTGTAAGGGTTACAATAATTCTACTTTGTAAACCAGAGGACATCATATTTAGGTGACCCATATCCTTAGAAAAGACAAAATACCCCACCTGCAGGAGAAAAGATTCACAAGTGGTAGAGCAGTGCTGCAGGTGTCTCTCTGTGTCTCTGTCTCTCTGTCTCTCTCTCTTTATCTATCTCCCCTTTCCTTCTTGGTTTCTGGCTGTTTATATCCAAAAAATGAATAAAGATAATGAAAAAATTAAGACAAAATCAAATTTTTAACATTGATATATGTCATTGGTATTTTAAATTGCACAGATTAGCAAGAACAATAGGATTAAGTCCACTGGATTCCATAGCTGAAAGAGTTCTTCCATACAGGCTTCCTTATCTTCTACTCCCAATCTGTGCCAAGTGGTGTTAATTACAAATGGTGAACACCTTTTAATTTTAGAATGCTCACACAGAAGAAAGCTACTGAAGAAGTAATCTCATGCCACTCCAGCAAGCCCACTGCTCAGTGGTCCTGGCTGTGTGGTCAGAGAGGGAATGATAGCCCAGCACGCTGACCCTATTGGAAAATGAAAAACTTGAGAGACAAAGGAGAGACCAAGGCCTCTTCAGCTAGAGGAGGGGTGCCAGTTGAGTCTTCATCATGTTCGGCGTCCTCCACCTAAGTTGGCTTCCCATGATTCTGAGAAGGAAAGGAAGAGTGAGAGATAGAGGACAGGTAACAACTTTTTTGTCCTTCAGTGAAAATATTATTTCAATTTGTACTGAGAGGGTGTCAGAAAGTTCCAGACTTCAGGAACTCTCTCTTCAAGTCTGTGTCTCTCTACCACAGGCCCATGCATGGACCTTGACTTAAAAGTGATTCCAACCTGGTCTTTGAACTCTCAGTTCCAAGTTCCAGTGATACCATAAAACCCACCATTCATGCATGCTTTTTTTTAAATTTATTTATTTATTTTGCATAAAGACCAAGGGAAATTGGGAAGAAATGGGAAGGTAGAGAGTAAGAACAAAAGAAAGAGAGACATCTCAAGCACTGTTTCACTTCTTGGGAAGTTTTCCCCCTGCAGGTAGATGCCAGAGGCTTGAACCCAGGTTTTCATGAATTGTAGCATGTGTACTTTGCCAGGTGAGCCACTGCCCAGCCACTTATGCATGATTTAAAAGGATCCCATTGAGGAGTCAGACTCCTAAAGGCAAACAAAACACCCAAGGCTACCTAAAGAGGAACTCGTCTCACATGACAGTGTTTCCTCTGGGATGTTGATGGTAAATGGAAAGTTCTTCAGATCACAGCCAAGATTTAGGACAAAGACTAGGTCAAAGGAAGCCAGCACAGGTTAGGTATGAGTCTGCGTCACATATGAAAAGTCAGGCAGAGGGTGCCATTCTAGAGTCCATTCCAAGAGCAATGAAAGGTGCATCGAATTTATAAGTGGTCATCCCCTCTTCCTAGCAAACATCTGTGGGATTGGAGAGTGTCCTTGTTCCTGTCACAGAACCAGGAGGTAAGGAGTAGGTACTGAGCAAAATATAGAATAGCATCATATTCTCTCCAGAAAACCTGGATCACCAGCCTCATCCTTGGGGTGGGGGGCACACATGGACATCCCTTATCTTTTGCAAGAAAAGAAAAACATAAGGGACATTGGACATTAAGTCCCCAGTTCTGCATGGGGGAGCTTCCTTAGCAGCACTGTGATACAGCCTGCTACAGAATAGGCCATCCAGAATTCACCTTGCCCTTGCCTACTCTCATTTAGCAGCAAGAAATTGCATCATTAAAGGAGAAACTAGAGGTGAGACTGAAAAACACAAAGTCACAAAAAAAAAAAAAAAAACAGCAGCTGCCAACCTACAGTGAGGTGTGAAAACAAAGAAGCAGACAGCTTGCAAGGCTCCCCAAGCTCCAGGATCTCCATTGGCTCTTTTGGGGATCCCTTGGTATGTACCCTTTACAGGTGTCTTAGTGAGGAGCCTAGAGAAAAGATGGAGTCGACAGAAAGCAGAGATGCTGCTGGGTTCTCCAGAGTCCCCATGCAGTCTCTCCCAAAGGCAGGTCCCCTGGGAACACCATCCTTACCTAGGGAGGTAGTACTTTGGGGGCCACATAACTGGAGATAGAGGGTAACTTGGGTGACCTGTCAGAGTGGACCAGACCGTGTAGGGGAAGAGGGGGCAAGCAGTCAAGGCACTGAAAAGGACAGGAGACAGAGAACTTTTTCTTTTGGCCCTTGGGGTTTACATGATTGTGAGGTGGGGATGGCCTTGGCCAATTCAGAACTAATTAACATTTACACAAGCAGTGCCAGGACTAGTTTCAGAGGCCTCTGTAGTCAGTACCAGCGGCCCAGGCTTTTTTTTTTAATTTATTTTTTATTTAAGAAAGGATAAATTAACAAAACCATAGGCTTTTTACCAAGGATCTGTATCACTCCTATGACCCTGATGACACAGGGCGTAAACAGTCATTCGGAGAAGTACCAAACCAACGTACCAAGTCCCTCTGGCAAGATCTAAGGGTTCAGTATTGACAAGTCCATGAGACCTCACCATAGGTAAACCAAGGCAGTGCAAAACAGTACTCTAATCACTTCTGACTCAGAGGGTTAACACTTTCAATACAGAATGAAAACTGTGAACTGAATTTGAGAGAAGAAACAAATAATGACATAAAATATACTTATAATGAAATTTATTAAAAACTCAAACTGGCTCAGTGATGAAAACTTAAAAAAAATAAAAAATAATAAAATATAAACTCAAATCTGGAGATATGTGTGTGTAACCAAGTTACCTTCCTAGTCCTCTCAGCTTATCTTTTCATTTGCTAAACATGGCAATGAGAGATTCAAGCAGCCAACTCCTCTAAGAACTAAGGTAGTACATTAGCTGGTGTCAGAAGCCCAGGGTCTCAAGTGTGGCCAAGGTAATGCATGCAGGCCCAAAGAGCACAGTGCACTCCTCCACTGAAGCCCCAAAGGGAAGTGTGTTTTACATTCATAGGACTGGGTGGAACAATTTTCTTTTCTCCTTGTGATGGAGGCAGAAGAGCAAATGAAAACACCAGGAGGATCTAGATATGTAAACCGGTAAAGGGTATGAGTCTGAAAAGCCTTGGTACTCAGGAGAATTCACTATTAAGAGAATTTATGGAGTCTAGGAATGCTTTTATTTAGTGATTCAACTCCACTCCATGACTTTGGAGAGTCAGCCCCACTTTATGACCTTAACCTTAGAAATACTTGAGAGATGCTCTGGTTCCCCCAGTAGAAAACAAAGCACCAAGGCCATGAATGCATCTCTTGATACTGAATAGAAATGACTACACCAGAAATCAAAGAAAAGGAAATACGGATTAATCGTACAATATAGACTTCCTTAACTACCGCAAGAATCTAACGTATCTGCGTGCATCTCAAAATTTGGTGAAAAATACCTTATGATTTCTGTGAACCTGATTTTTTAGGAACTTAACATTTCATAAAGCTGTGAAATTCTCACAACTGATGACCACTTTAACCTTTTAAAAATGGTGTTTTTTATTTGTTTGTTTGTCTGTCATTTTTGGAGTGTCACTGTTCTGGCATGACTTTTTTTTAGTTAGAAATGAAGTAACAAAAACAAAGCCAGAGATAGAGGAAAGATACCACAGCACCATAGTTTCCATCAGTGCAGTGGGGGCTGGATTTGAACCTGGGTCACACATAAGGCAAAACAGGCGCCTGCCAAATGAGCTATCTTGTTAACTTTCTTAATTTTTTAAAGATGAGCAAAAAAACTTGTACAACAACTGCTTTCTGTATAAGACGAATGTAATATCTAGGTTCTCACTGTTTTTCTCCAGGTCATGTACACATCAGTAAGGGTCTGTTTCTGGATGCTACTATGCTTGATAAAGGTTTGTTTGTATTTTATTGGCTGTATGTTGAAGGTGTATTTTTATGGAATTCTCAGAGATGATTTGAGTTCTTCCAGTGAGTAAAAATGTTCTCTACAAACTTTCTGTAGCACTAAAAGTAGATCTTTATTTCACATTCACGCAAGGAAAGAGATATTGCTATTCACCTGCATGTTGCAAATTTGTTTTCTTTGGTTATGTTTTGTTTTGATACTAGGGTTATAACTGAGTCCTCATGCCTACATGACAACTCCGCCACTCCCACCACTGACCATCTTTTTCTTTTCTAAATAGAGGGTGAGAGACAGAATGATAGTGAGACAGAGAGGAGAGATAACTGCAGCACTCTTCCTCTGCTTATGAAACTTCCCTCTACAGGTGGGATCTGAGGCTTGATCCCAGTCTTCTACAATATTAATATGTGTCTTCTAGTAGGTACACCACCACTTGACCTCCTTGCAAGCTCTTAAGATGTTCTTTATTCAGAGAATCCTGTCTTCTTCTCTGATTTTTCCTTCTCTAGTTCACTGAGTGGTCTGACAAGAGCGGATTTGTTGTAACACAGCTAAACCAGTGAATGGTCCACCTAAGTTGTTGGCTCATAAACTGCTTTGTCTTTTTTCATGACATTATTTCCCCTCCAGTACAAATTGATGTCATTCTCTTTCTGTCTCAAATATTTAACTCCAGATACTTCAAGACAGTGATACATTGATATTTGCAATGAGTATCCATAGAACTTAAGATAAGCAAAACATTCTTCAGAGCTATGGTCTATAGCTGCTGCACTATCAATGCTGGAACAAAGTAATGTACTGATTCAGCTAATGACCGAGTACTTTCCAGAGGGATTTTACAGGCTAGGTAATATCTAAGACGTTAGGATATCATTTAAGGTGAGAGGTCTGAAGCACAGGCTAACAACTTGTTTAATGGTACATTCATACTCCATGAAAACACTTATGTACTCTCTGTTTTTGTAGTTATACAGGACAGTAAATGATCTACAGATACATCAAACAGTAGTTAAGTAAACATTGTGTAGAGAAATTGTATTACCAAAGAGATGTTTTTCAGTAAATGTCTAGGTAGGAAACTTAGCACCAGTTTGTCAACAGAAAGAATACAGGGAATTGGTTATGCCACTGTTAAGAAAGGTGAAAGACAAAAGGGAAGCTGCAACAGCACCTTTCAAACTCATAAAGTAAGAGGGTGGCATGAGGTTTTAGCACCTGGAGGCAGAGTGTCGAAGTTGAAGCAACTCTGAGGAGACACTGTTACAGGGTAGCTGGTGGTGCACGGAGTAAATAGGGAGTAAATAGGGGTCTCTACAAGAAAGACTCAGACATCTGCAAAATAGACACTAGCTAGCTGAGCTGGTGATTCTGAGAGAGCCAGATGGTGAGGCTGGTTCTGTGGCTATGGGAACCACTGAGCCAACTGGAAGCCATCTAGGATGAACAGCAGTAGCAGGGGTCAGCGTAGCAAAAAACAGACTCAAAACATGAAAACATCCTTCACAGCTGCAGCCTCCAGTTCTTCTAGCACCCCTAGCGCTAAAACCTAACAAGAAGTTGGGGGGGGGGAGAGAAATCAGATTTGCAGGGCCTCATCCATATATCATATTAAGGAATATAAGAAGGAAGATCAGGAAGTTAGACACAAGGCTTCGTAACAGAAACAAGATGTGCTTTTATCTATCATCTTGAGTACCCTTCTATAGTAGGGGATGTAAGTGAAGCAATACGTTTGCTTACTGTGTTCTGTTTATTACCATTACCCATATTTTCAATGTTTCTAGGAACTTTCTTATAACAGGGATTAATTCTTTTTCTACTCAGTATTCAAAGTCAGATTTTTTCTGTTGTTTCTTCAGTCATATATCAAAAAGTCTTCATGCAAATTGATGCTAGTAACATTCTCAATCGTAATTCAATATAGTAGAATAATCATTCTGTGTACAGAGAAAGAATGACCAGACTGAACCCATCCAAATATTCTACATAGTTCCTAACCTTGATTTTTTAGATAGGTAGTTATGTATTTAGAAATGACAACTAGCAAGATCCAGGTGCTGACAAGAGGCTAAATTTCCCTTTAGAATTATCTTTTCTGTTACCTCCCAGTACTTTACCACTTACCTAGAAGAAGACAAAATAATAGACTCTTCTGTTTCCAGTACCTATAATGTGCATTTCCAGGTTTGTTTTGGAGTACAGCTGTGAAATCTTTCAGCATTGACATAATTCTCTTCCTATCCAATTGTGAAGTGTTCTTTGAGCAATGTAATTGTTCCCCACTGCCATTCTTACAGCAGTGTGTCAGCGTGTCAATCACTTGTTCTTCTTCCTGTTCTGATTGTTCCCTGCTGAGTTAACACCCAGAATGAGTCCTTCCAGCTGTTGAAAGATGTCAGCATATTTGTATGGACTGCTTCATGTTTCCTAGGGAAATTTTCTGCAGCAAAGACCACCATATCTCTTATTCGGAGGGAACAGGACTGGGCTTAAACTTGCATTTGGGGGGGGTTATTAATAGCAGTATCTTAAATGACATATGTAAGTGAGTGAGTCTTAACTTGGTTATATCTGTTTCATGCAGTAGAGTCTGCATACCATTCTCAGTCTCTTCTAGAAGTGAGGAGCTCTGTCTAATTGTAGATGCCTCTCAGAAAAGTGAATATATTATTTGTTGCAATGTTCCTGGATTATGTAGGTTACCAAATTATTTCTGATATTTTCAACCTTTTTCCCTTTTTTTTTTTTCTTTTTGGTGTTGGGTTCACATGCAAGTTACACCAAGTATAACATTTTTTTCTCAATTCACAGGGGGTTTCTTCAAGAATCTTGGTTGGAATTGTTTTGGGTTTTTATAATGTTTTTAAAGAAACATTAAACACTATGGAATGACTCACAAATGTATGTGTCTTCCTTGTACAGGCATCATGCTACCCTTTTTTGTATTATCTTTCTAATGTTAGTATATATGCTGCTAAAGTGAGTACTTCACTGGGATTGTTCAACTTCCCGTTGTTAGTTGAACTATTAGTCACCCTCCAAAAAATCAGGCTGATTTCTTAGGTCTGGGTATTTGTGAATATCAATTTATTTTAATAGGAGGCTGAGTGGTGATGAACCGGGTTAAGCATACATAATACAAAGTGCAGGAGCCCTCACAAGGACCCAGGATCAAGCCCCAGGTTCCCGACATGTAAGGGGGTCACTTCACAAGCAGTAAAGCAAGTCTGCAGGTATCTTTCTTTCTCCCCTCTATCTTCCTCTCCCCTTTCAATTTATCTCTGTCCTATCAAAAAAAAAAAAAAGGAAGAAAGAAAGAATAAATGTCCACTGGAGCAGTATATCTATCTGTAGCACAGGCACCAAGCCCCAGACATAACCCTGGAGGCAAAAAAAAAACAAAAAAACACCTTATCTAAATATGGAAACTTTGTTGGTGTAACTTAGATGTATGTTAAGATTTGGTTTTATTGGAGTCAGTTAACTCTTAATCCAGTGTTACTAGTGTCCTAATCCCTTTGAATTACAATCTCTCTGGATACCCAGCCCAACTTGAGTGTTTAGAGAACTCTGACCAGATAACTCCTCATCTTTGTATCTATATCAGCAATTCTATAAGTGTCATAATGTTGGGACCAGCAGTATAACTTACCCAGAAGTGCACCTTCTTTGCATGCATGTGACTTAAATTCAAGCTTAACCTCCACCATGCTGGGAAAACTTCAGTGGTGCAGTATATATATTTCCATCACTCCCTTTGGCCCTCTCTCTTTTTTTATGGGGAAAAAAAAGGTGAGGCCTAGAGCAGTAAAGTTCCAATGACAACAAACCAGTAACACAATGATGATATATCTGATTTCAAAGTTAAAGTGTTCTGAGGGTGATCATGCAATTTAATGTCTAAATTATTAATTTACTTTTTCAGAGGACAAATATTTGTTAAAATTCTACAACTTTTTGACATATACGTTGAATAGTAATAATTTTTTTAATTTTTATTTATAAAAAGGAAACACTGACAAAAACCATAGGATAAGATGGGTACACTCTACACAATTCCCACCACCAGAACTCCATATCCTCTCCCATCCCTTGATATATTTTCTACTCTTTATCCCTCTGGGAGTATAAGACCAAGGTAATTATGGAGTGCGGAAGGTGGGAGATCTGGCTTCTGTAATTGCTTCCCCACTGAACATGGGTGTTGGCAGGTTGATCCATACTCCCAGCCTGTCTCTCTCTTTCCCTAGTGGGGTGGAACAGTAATATTTTTACAAAATTAGTAAAATTAAAATTATTCTATTTAAACTTATTTAAGTACCCCCTTCTTTATATATATATTGTATTTATTACAGAGAGGCAGAGAGAACATGAGAGTGAAGGGGAAATAGAAAGGGAGAGATAAAAAATCAAATAAAATAAAAGTAAATAAATAAATAAAAGAAAGGGAGAGATTAATAGAGATTGCTTCACCACTCATAAACCTTCCCCCTCCCTTACAGATGGTAACTTATGCACTCAACCAAGTGTGCCACCATCTCATCCCAAGTATATTTTTTCTAAAAAAAAAAAAATCAAATTAATTTGCTAAAAATCTTGCTTAACATTTAAAAATAGCATGGACAATAATTGTCTTTAAAGCAAATATGTGTAGTAGTTAACCGGTATCTTTACCGTTACCCATTACTGTTTTTTCCAGAAAAATGTATTTGTCGCCAATAGAATGTCATTTCCAACATTTAAACTGCAGTGAAAAGTTGCACATTTAATAATAAACTTGAAATAGATAGGTCAATTGACTCTTCTATTTATCATAATAGTATTCTTTATAATGGAAATAATGTATTTTAAATGTAGTGTAGTCTAAATGTTACTTTTTGAATTTAAAGTGCATAAAAAATCTAAATAATTTCAAATGTTCTTTATTTTCATCTCTATTGAGTACCTGTCTTCAACAAATATTTTTCCAAGACAAAATTGGCTAAATAGTCTCTGATGTTTTTGACTGTTTCATTAAACATGAATGCTTCAAAACTGCAAGCCTTCTCAGTTTTAATGCTTTCTGATACAGGATATAAATGGATTCATTTAAAAACAGGGACTCTATAAAATGTTTCTTCAAACAAGTCAACATAATTCCCAAGCACAATTATAGAACTTTAAAATTAAATCTTGACAAAGATATATACATTCCAATAAAATTATCCCTTTTTGCAGGTGAGATGATTGTCTATGTAGATAATCCAAAGGAATTAAAAAAGAAAGCCTCTGAGAATAAGTCAGTTCAGCAAGGATGCAAGTTATAGGAAAAAAGAAAAATCAATAATATTTCTATTTGCAGACTACAAGTATGTGGAAACCAAAATTAAAAACACAATGCAATTTATAATCACTCCAGATAGAATATTTAGGTATAGCTCTAATACAGCATAAAACAGGTACAGAATCTATATACTGAAAATTACAAAATATTGGTGACAGATATCAAAGGAAACCTAAGTAAATGGATATGCAACATAATAAATAAATCAATTTTATCTAAATGGGTCTAATGCAATTCTTACCAAGTCCCCATCAAGATCTTTTGAAGATCACACAAGCTTATTCTAAAATGGATATAGAAAGGAAAAGAGTTAGAGTATCTGAGAGGTATTTCACTGAATAAGATGCATGATTTGTCATGTGTGTGGCCCTCCTCATGTCCTATCACTACACAGGTTGAGTAGGAGATTGCTATGTCATAGTGGAAAAGTGGGAAAGTCTTGTGCTGTGCTGTCTCTTCTGCTTTCTGTCTATTTATCTCAATGGAAAAGCCACCTAGAGCAATGAAGTTATACACATGTAAGTACACACACACAAACACACACACTCAATAAAGGAATCTAGACAGTATTATATTGATGGCAAGATGATGGCACATAAATCAATGAAACGGAACAGAGGACTCATAAGTAGACTCAAAAATATATTCCTGATAGATTTTTGACAAGGTACAACTGACATCAAACACAGTAGACAAGTGTTGGACAAACAAGGACAAGGTTTATTCAGCTTTAACCAAAGGGGAAGTAGTTATTCCAAGAAGGACAAACACAAGGGCTGGGAATGAGGAGAAAATTCAAAGAAGACCAAAAAAAGAGATATCTACATCCCCTTGCATATTGGTTTCTTGAAATGAGTAGTAGATGAGACTGGGGTGTAAGCATTTAGTCTGAATGTCAACTAGTCAAGGTCTAATGACTCCTGACTTATCTGACTATAATGGGAGTATTAAAACCACAAGGATTCAGTCACACAGGAACAACACCAAACACAGGTGAGGATGTAAAGAAACTAGATTTTCATACATTGCTGGAGAGAATATAAAATGACATAGACATTTTGAAAATTAGCTGGGCAGTTTTTTAACAAATAGTTACAAAATGGTCCAATAAATTACCTCAAAGAAAATGAAAACTAAGTTCATGAAAAACTCTCTTTATAAATGTTCCATTTATTAGTGCTGGTAGGTGTTTTATGCATAGTTATTAAAGACTGGAAAAAATCCAGATGTCCTACAATGGTTAGTAGGTTAAGCAAACTGTGTAACATTCAATATTACCACTATTACCTTTATTAACACAGTAATAAAAGAGTGAACTATTTATACAGACAAGAAATAGAGGGAAATATACTGAATGGGGAAAAGTCAATTTCAAAAGATTACACACTGAATAATTATGTAAAGGAGCCTGGGGTAGGGGGCTATGGAGCACCAGTAGTTGTGTCTCCTCTCCAGGGAAAATAGGAATATCAAAGGAGATCATCTGGGACCACAACAAGGCAGGACTAGAATGACTCCAGGAAGCAACCAAATCACTAGTTAGTGCAAATATGTGTGGCTCGTAGAAAGTGAGGAGCCTAGGGAGAGATTAAGTGGCCAGTAATAGTCTGACAGTTTACCAGTTGAGACACCATCTCCAGTCCATTTCACCAACAAAAAGACAGCTGAAGGGAGGAGAGGAATCCCCTAAGACTCACCAAATGCAACTACTGCCCTCAGAGGCTGGAATGTGTGTGTATGGTGGGGGGGGGGCAGTGCTGATACCTGGTGACAGAGAACTAACCAGGAAACTCAGAAAAAGATCTATACCTCAGTGGCCTAGCAGTGGGGCTGTGTGGTAGGAGCCTTTCCATGTTGATCTTCTTATGAGAACATAGTGAATAGTTGACTCTGAACCAACAGACTGTAAACAGGACTTGTTTAGAAACTCACAGGGACCAGCAGTGCTGCCCAGCTTGGCAGAGAAACTGAATTGAGCCCAGAGCTCTGGATACTTGGAGTGTGAGAGTCTCTTTGCATAACTACTAGATTATCTCTGCCCCAGCCTGCTTTATTTCTTGGTCAGGAGTCAGTAATTAAGCTAAGAAGCCTACTTATAGTTGAAAACCCCTCAGGCTCCCATAGTCTACAGGGAAGAAAAAGAACAAAAGAGGCTTTTAAGGCACTGAGATCCAACTAAGGAATTAAAATAATATTGAAACAACTGTCAATTTCCACAACTGTGAACCCTTTAAGTACCTTAGACACAAGTCAATCCAGGCAAGAGTGATCAGTAATTTGACAAGTACTGAGAGAGGAACATCATTACATACTATATATAATAGTTAAACCAACAAGAAGAAATATTGGAGAAATGAACCAGGACAAGAGTCAAACTAAAAGCCTCCCAGAGGATGAAGCACAAAATGAGGTCAACATCCAAACACTACTTAAGAAAATAATCACAGGAGTGAGTAAAGAGTTTGAAATAACTGTCATCAGAATTGCAGAAACAACAAATGAGACTCTGGAAGAAAACACTATATCAAGGCTATTAGAGAGCTGAAAGCTGAAGTAGCAGAGCCAAGAACACAACTAGATGAACACGCTAAAACACTATAAGAACAGGGTAACAAAGTAGATGAACTCCAGAAAACAGTAGAGGGGAGACAGAATAGAATAAATGAGGCTGAAGACAGAATTAGCAAGAACTAGGATGAATTAGAGACAACAAAAAATGAAGTAAGAGATCTCAAAAAGAGATTAAGAAATACTGAAAGCAACAACAGAGACCTATGGGATTATTTCAAAAGGAATAATATATGCATTATTGCCTTCTCAGAGGAAGAAAGAAATGGAGGGGAAGAAAGCATTCTTCAGGACATAATAGCTGAGAACTTCTCTAATCTAGAAAACATAAAAGACATAAAGGTTCAAGAAGCCCAGAGGGTCCCAAACAGAATTAACCCAGACTTAAAGACACCAAAATACATCCTATTTAGAATGGAAAGGAATAAGCATAAGGAAAGGATCCTGAAGCCTGCAAGAGAAAAAGAGTCACCTACAAAGAAAAACCCATACGATTAGCAGCAGACTACTCCACACAAACACTGAAGGCCAGAAGAGAATGGCAAGATATCTATGGAGTGCTCAATGAGAAAGGCATTTGTCTACATCCATACCACCCTGAATACACCTGATATCATCTGATTTCAGAGAAAGGCTTTCAACCAAGATTACTGTATCCTGCTAGACTGTCATTCAGACTAGATGGAGGCATAAAAACCTTCTCAAACAAGCAACAGTTGAAAGAATCAATTATCACCAAGCCTGCCCTGAAAGAAGTTCTGAAAGGTCTCCTATAAACAGTCAGACCAATGTAAATATGCCATATATCATAACACTCTAAAAATCTACAAGAATGGTGATAAATATGTATGTACAGTCTTTGATATCAATAAATGTCAGTGGCCTAAATTCAGCTATTAAAAGGCACAGATTAGGAAAGGGGACCAGAAAACACAAGCCAACAATATTCTGTCTACAGGAAACCCACCTAACTCCACAAGACAAACACAGACTCAAAGTGAAAGGATGGAAAACAATCATACAAGTAAATGGCCCACAAAAAAGGGCAGGAACAGCTGTTCTCATATCTGACATGATAGACTTTAAAACAAATAAAATTTAAAAAGATAGGGATGGACACTACTTAATGCTCAGTGGATGAGTCGATCAAGAGGACTTTACAATTCTTAACATTTATGCACCCAATGAGAAGCCATATAAATACATCAAACATCTACTGAATGAGCTACAGCAGTATATTAACATCAACACAGTCATAGTAGAAGACTTCAACACCGCACTATCTCAACTTGACAGATCATTCAGGCAGAAAATCAATAAAGAGTGAGTCTAGCAGTAGCACAGTGGGTTAAGCGCATGTGGTGCAGAGTGCAAGGACCGGTGAAAATATCCCAGTTAAATCCCCTGGCTCCCCACCTGCCAGGGGTGTCACTTCACAGTAAAGCAGGTCTGTAGGTGTCTGTCTTCTCTCCCCTTCTCTGTCTTCCCGTCCTCTCTCCATTTCTCTCTGTCCTATCCAACAATGATGACAATAAAAACAACAAGGACAACAAAAAGGAAATAAATATTTTTTTAAAAATCTTTCAAAAAAGAAGAAAGAAAATCAATAAAGAAATCAGGGAACTAAATGAAGAGATAGATAAACTAGAAGTATTAGACATTTGCAGAGTCATTCATCCCCAGAAACTGGAATACACATATTACTCAAGTCCAAATGGGTCATTCTCAAAGAGATCATATGTTAGACCACAAAGACAGCATCAGCAAATTCAAGAGTACTGAAATAATCCCAAGTATCTTCTCAGACCACAGTGGAATGAAACCAACACTTAACAATCAACAAAAGATTAGTAATAGTCCCAAAATGTGGAAGGTCAACAAAACACTACTTAACAACTACTGGGTCAATGAGGAAATAAATAAATCAAAATGTTTATCTGGAACCAGAAAAGACCTATAATTGCCAAAACAATCTTAAGAAGAAAGAACAGAACTTGAGGCATCACACTCCCAGATCTCAAGTTGTATTATAGGGCCATTGTCATCAAAACTGCTTGGTACTGGAACATGAATAGACACACTGACCAGTGTAATAGATTTGAGATCCCAGAAGTAAGCCCTCACACCTATGGACATCTAATCTTTGACAAAGGTGCCTAGACTATTAAATGGGGAAAGGGGAGTCTCTTCAACAAATAGTGTTGGAAAAAATGGGTTAAACCATGCAGAAGAATGAAACTGAACAACTATATTTCACCAAATACAAAAGTAAATTCCAAGTGGATCAAGGACCTGGATGTTAGACAAGAAACTACCAGATACTTAGAGGAAAATATTGGCAGAGCTTTTTTCCACATAAATTTTAAAGACATCTTCAATGAAACGAATCCAATTACGAAGAAGACTAAGGCAAGCATAAACCTATGGGACTACATCAAATTAAAAATCTTCTGCACCACAAAAGATACCACTACCCAAACCAAGAGACCCCTCACAGAATGGGAGAAGATCTTTACATGCCATACATCAGATATGAGGCTAATAACCAAAATATATAAAGAGCTTGTCAAACTCAACAAGAAAACAAATAATCCCCTCCAAAAATCGGGAGAGGACATCGACAGAATATTCATCACAGAAGAGATCCAAAACACAGAAGCCAGACCTTCCACCTTCTGCAACCCACAATGACCCTGGGTCCATACTACCAGAGGGTTAAAGAATAGGAAAGCTATCAGGGGATGGGATGGGATGGGATGTGGAGATCGGGTGGTGGGAATTTGATACCATCAACCCCACCTTGCAGGCACTGCTGAAAGGGGTCCCATGGAAAAAGAAGAAACAAAATATTACACATTCTATGTGAAGTGACAGGAGAATAAAACTAAGAATGCAATAGATGTAAGAAAGAACAACAAAATAGGAAAGGGGAGTAAAATAATGGACAGAAGAGTACTATCGAATATTAGTTAAAGGTTTAAAATCTTTGATGAGGGAACATGGTATATTAATGATACTGATGCAAAACACATCTTTTTAAAATTTTTAATTTATAAAAAGGAAACATTGACTAAACCATAGGATAAGAGGAGTATAGCTTCGCACAATTCCCACCACCACTGTATACCAACCCTCCGTATATCTCCCCTGATAGCTTTCCTACTGTTTAACCCTCTGGGAGTATGGACCCAAGATCACTGTGGGTTGCAGAAGGTTGAAAGTCTGGCTTCTGCAATTGCTTCCCCACTGAACATGGGCATTGACAGGTGGATCCATACTCCCATCCTGTCTCTCTATTTCCCTAGTGAGGAAGGGCTCTGGGAAAGTGGAGCTCCAAAGCACACTGGTGGGGTTGTCTGCCCAGGGAAGTCTGGTTGAATCCTGCTGGCATCTGGAACCTGGTGGCTGAAAAGAGAGTTAATATATAAATCCAAACAAACTGTTGGACAATTATGGACCTAAAGGCTGGAATAGTGCAGGTGAAGTGTTGGGGGATCCTCCATTTAGTAGATAGGTAGGAGGCATATTTTAGTTATATTTCAAAGGGCCTGTAGCTAGCTATACTAGTGTTTTGTTGTTGTTGTTGTTGTTGTTTATTTGGTTTTTTGCCTGAGCCTCAAATCTGATATGCAGGTGAATCTTAATTATTGTCTGGGGAGTTGATGTGGCTGGCAGAAGGACAAGAAAGCTGGATCAGGGAAGAGAGTAGTCTCAAATATGGGAAAGGGGTATAAATATTGTTGACTGTAAACCCCATCAATTTGATATGATCTGGGGCCCATATTCAGCTTAGGAGCCTGTGTGACCTCTACATCCCTCTAGATCTGAGCTCACATTCTGTGGTCATAAGTAGGAACATTCCATGCTGCCCCAGTATTGACCCATCTTCCTCAGATGTAGCATAGAGTATGTTGTCCATCCTCCCTTAGGAGGATGAAACATTCTTTACCATTGTTGATCCAGGTTGAGGGCAAGGTTCTATGGGGCCCACAAAGGGGTCTATTTTGTTGTTCCTGATAGAGATGACTGGAAACAATGAGACAGGGATTTATTGGAGGTCTAGGCCCATCATGTCTGTTTGGGAGACTCAGGACTCCCCAATTAGGGCCCCACAAAACACATCTTTTCAACTAAGAAGGCTAAATTTTTCACAGACACTGTCCTAGCTCAAGTAGCAAAATTATGCAGAAGAAACCTTTCTATTAACCTTCCTTCCTTGAACTTGACAGATTTTATATCCAGTAGCATCAACCTCTGCAGAAAAGACTGAAGCAGTTATGGACTGTTATTGTGAGAAAGAATTGGAGGGATTTTAAGATATCTGTCAACAGAGAACAGCTTATTGAAGTTGGTCTCTAGTAAATGATATGTTAAAAGACCTAAAACTAGTTCTACACATAATAAGGCCCAACTAAGTCACTAGACCTCATATAAAACCTCCTTTTAAAAACATATAACAACCTGAGACTCTAACAGTGTGGAATACTGTTAGAAGGTATTTTTCTTACAGAAGAAGAAGAAAAGGAAAAAAAAAAAAAAGCAGGTAAAAACTCCAGAGTTGATTCATCTAGGATGCTGAGGAAGTCCTTGCTATCAAATTTTAAAAATCAAAAGAGAAAAACACACAGATATGATCAAGTATTGGTAATTTATACAAATATCCATCCTAGTTCTCAAACAATTCAATAATGAAGAATTAGCTCATGTAATATTGAAGTCAAGGTCATGGAATACCTTTGGCTAAAATAGTTTGTGCTGTGCCAACAAGATCATAATTCGGCTTCTTAATTAATATCTCTCCCATGAATAAACATTTGTCTGATCTCACTATGGTCTGGGCCTAGGCAATACTTGCTAGCACCAGTAAATAGTCCAGTTTTAGACTTGTCATTGTTCTCTGAATCAACAGAAAAACTTTTTTCTTCTTTAAGCCTACCCTTGAGTCAACCCTATCATAATTAAATTGTGTAATAAGATTCCAATGAGCACTAATGAAGAATCTGATATTTTTCAGGAATTCGTAGATTAATAAGGATGTATTCCATCTGTTCTTTTTCCATACCTGTAAAAAACAAACTTTGGCTTAAGATATATATTTTAGTGGTCTGGGAGGTGGCGCAGTAGATAAAGCATCGGACTCTCAAGCATGAGGTCCTGAGTTCAATCCCCGGCAGCACATGTACCAGAGTGATGTCTGGTTCTTTCTCTCTCTCCTCCTATCTTTCTCATGAATAAATAAATAAAATATTTTTAAAAAGATATATATTTTAAAATTGCAGTGATTTTCTTACAACCAGTCTAGAGACATTAGTGAGTACTTTGTTGTTTAAGAAAAATAGTGCATGTTTTTTCTATTTTTATTTATAAAGTGGAAACACTGTCAAGACCATAGGATAAGAGGAGTACAATTTCACACAGTTCCCACCACCAGAAAGAACTATATATCCCAACCCCTCCCCTGATAACCTTCCTATTCTTTAACCCTCTGGGAGTATGGACCCAGGGTCATTATGGAGTGCAGAAGGTGGAAGGTCTGGCTTCTATAACTGCTTCCCCGCTGATCATAGGCATTGACCTACAGGGATGCAGAGGTTACATAGGATCCTTTGCTAAATATGGGCCCCAGGTCACATTGATGAGTTTACAGTCAATAATATTTATACACCTTTCCCATATTTGGGATTTACTCTCCTCCCTGATGCAGCTTTCTAGCCCTTCTTCCAGCTATGACATCATCTCCCCAAACAATAGCTTGGGTACACCAGCATATCAGATGTCAGGCTCAGGAAAAAAACTAGTAAAGTCATGGGCCCTTTGGAATATAACTAAAATAGGCCTACTAGCTATTTCCAAAATGGAGACCCAAAATCTTCATCTGCAATATTCCAGCCTTTAGGTTCATGATTAGTCAACAATCTGTTCGGCTTTATATGTTAACTCTTTTTTCAGCCACCAGGTTCCAGATGCTACCATGATGCCAACCAGACTTTCCTGGGCAGACAAACCTACCAATGTGTCCTGGATCCCCACTTCCCTAATCGTGCATGTTTTGCCAGATCACTGTTCTCTCTGTGTTTAAGATACTCCCATTTACTGCCACCTAGAAATCTGTCTTGCTAGGCCTCATCACCTGGTTGGATTCATGCCCCAATTCAGACCACTTCTGATTTCAAAATTTTATATCAAAAATACTCTCTTTAAAGTGATGTTGTCAATGATTTTCTTTTTAGTTAATAGCCCTCTATTTCCTTTCTCTTAGTTATGCCTCAGATGTAGTCAACTCTTCTTTATCCCTAAAGTGATTGTGTGTTGAATGAATCAGGGTTACCCTATCCCAGCTCAGTACTATAAAAATTTGGGTGCCAGATAGAACCATTTTTCATCCTCATTTCAGACATTTCCAAGAATGACAAAGGAAGTAACTCAGATACTCAGGCTATCCTATTTGTAAGGTCTCACTAAGTTAGCATGTGATAGGCTGTTATGATCAGAAAGGCAGATATGATCAGAAAAAGAAAGACTTGTGACTTCTATGATGCCTATGATTCAAAGCAAACCCACTCTGGCTACACATAGAATGCCCTGAAACATCCATAACCAGGCTAGGACTAGAGCCATGAGGCTAAGAATATCCTGGGTAAAGGAGATAACGGTAGAGGGATACATGCTTAAACACTGTCTTGACCTAATTAAAGACTTGGAGCAATTAAAATGTTTAAAATGGCAAATTTAAACGGCAGTCATTTGTGAATGATGCGACAGACTCTCTCTTTGATTGGACACATACAGGGTATTCATTTTCATATTAAATTACCAATCAGGGGGCCAGATCGTAGCACACCTGGTTAAGTGCACATACTACAGTGCATAAGGACCCATGTTCAAGGCCCTGGTCCCCTGCTGCAGGGGAAAACTTCACAAGTGGTGAAGCAGGCCTGCAGGTGTCTCTCTGTCTCCTTCCCTATCTCCCCCCTCAATTTCTCTCTGTCTCTATCCAATAATAAATAAATAATTTTTTTTTTAAACTTACCAATCAGAAGCCGAGGTGAAAAGGACAACTAAGAAAAGCAGTATTTTTCCTCCATGGAGGAAAAGGGACTCTACTGCACTCTTTTCCTGTAGACCCACCCCCTCTCTCTCTTGCTCTCTCTCTCTTTCTGTCTTATAAACATTTCTTGATGCCTACTGCCCTGAGTGTTAAATGTAATACTTCCCCCCCCCAACACCGGCCTGAGGGTAAGAACTCAAAGAACCCCAGGAACAAAGACAACTTTTCTTCTTAAAATGCCCTCATGATTGCTTGAGCACTGCACCAATGGCATCTGTTTCCAGGGCTACTGTCACAACATTCTACTTCAGAATGGAAGGTCTATGCTGACCCATTCTGCCAAGGTAGACAATTAAACAAACGTATTTCTGCCTCCCAGCCACCACCAACAGAAGCAACCATCACCTTTCCTTAACCTAACTCTAATCTGCTTCTTTGAGTCCAGGTATCCAAAGCCTCCCTCTCTCTTTCTGTCCCTCCCCGACAACCTGCCCATGGTGAGTGTGTGCTTGTGCGTGTCTGTGCGTGTGTTTGTGTGTGTGTGTGTGCATTTAAATCTCTAGTCATTAATTTGTCCCTAGTTACTATTTCCAACTTTCCCTATTCTGAGTATATCCAGTAGAAAGAATCACAGGGATTCTTATGACTCAGTCTCTGTAGTATAAAATTAAATTAAATGGCCAGGAGGGGTGTAATCTTAGTTGGTAGAAAAGGTTCCCCCTACCTTCCCATCCTGTAGAATGATGATGGAAGAGGATCTAGGTTGGGAGACAGTGTGTCTTGCAGACACCTACTTATCCATAAGGCCAATAGAGAGTGTACCTATGTGACAACAACTGTACTATAAACCATCAACTATAGGATGAAGCTTTCTACTATTTTGAGAATGATTATGAGTTTTCATATTTAAATTTGTTTTCTATTTGCTTTTTGTTGTTGTTGTTTGTTTTTTTAATCAAAGCACTGTTCAACTCTGGCTTTTGAAGTTGTCTAGATTGAACCTGAGAGAGCTTAAAGACTTTATTTTATGTTTTGTTGCTGTTGTTAAGCTGAGCACTGTACAACTCTGCCTTTTAACAAAAGTATTTTAAATCTCCCCAGGTGATATCTACCCCCTACAAGATGGTTTGTAGGTAACTTACTGATCATAAAGGAAATGCCAAAAAAAAAAAATCTCTGGAAAGGTCTTTGGATTCCCTATCAATGGAAAATTATTGTTATTTTTTAAGTGTTTTAATCTTATTGGCAATTGCCTTTCTGGACCAAAGTGGTATACTGATGGCAAATATCTGGAGAAACTGATAAAATACTACTAATGTGAGGTTTTCTAGGTTATGCTTGTCTTTATATGCATGAAATATTGTTGGAAGAATTCACTGGCAAGGGATGACAAGAAAGCTCACTTGGGCAATGTGCTTCTTTGCCAACTGCATGATTCAGGTTTGGGCCCAGCCTTCGCTGCATAGAAGGAATCTTTTGGCTTTTGTGCTATTTTTTTTTCACTCTCTCCTTCTGCTTCTCTGTCTTTAAAATAAATTAATAAATAAAATTTTAAATGGCAATATTTCCTTCATTATTACTGTCATCTTTATTTATTGATTAGATATAGATACCCAGAAATTGGGAGGGAAGGGGGAAAAGAGAGAGAGAGAGAGAGAAAGAGAAAGAGAGACACCTGCAGCTCTGCTCCACCATTTTCCAAGCTTTCCCCCTGCAGGTGGGGACCAGGGGCTCGAACACATGCCCTCACTCACTGTCACATGTGTGCTCAACCAAGTGTGCCACTACCTGGCCCCAAAATGGCAATATTTCATCCCAGACAGAGAAGACAAGTATCTTATGGGAAATGATAGAGGTTCCATTGAAAATCACAATAAAAACTGGAGAGATAGAAGTAGGATTCACGCTCTGGGCCCCAGCACAATATGGGAGGTGTTGTGGACACTGACGAAGTCCTGGTGCTGCGATGCCTCTTTCTATCTACCTATCTGAAGGAGAAATTGGCCCTAGAACACTAAAATTACACATGTGCCATGTTTCATCTCTGTTAAAGATTGAAAAGCAATAAATCTATTTTTAATTTTTTAATATTTTATTTTCATTTTATTTCTTTATTATTGGATAGAGACAGAGAGAAATTGAGAGGGGAGGAGGAGGTAGAGAGGGAGAGACAGAGAAACACCTGCAGCCCTGCTTCACCACTTGTGAAGCTTTCCCCCTGCAGGTGGGGACTGGGGGCTTGAACCTGGGTCTTTGTGCACTGTAATGTGTACACTTAACCAGGTACACAAAAAAACTTAAGTGAATAAACAAAGCAATAAATCTTAAGTGACTAAACAAAGTCCTATTGTCTTTGAGACCTTAAATTATTATTTCAGATTCTGTCCCAAGTAAAAGTGAACTGATCAGTCCTCCTAAAATAAGATTATTTAAAAACAATGACCCTCACCCCATTGTTAAGTAATTGACTAACAGACCATTTGACAGACTCAACTTGGTGAATCAACACATGAAGGCAGAGCTAGTACACCACGATTTGAACTGGTTTTCCCTCACCTTGAGAGTACCTGAGAAACAATACCTTTGTTCACATCCCTAAAATGCACAAGAATATGCACATAGCACATAGGTAAATGCATGAATATCAAAGCTCAAGCACAGTCCATTTATAGCTTCATAGAAACATGACTTTTATGTGATAGAGAAGATGCATAAGTCCCAACAATTGAGTTGGGACAGAGGCACCCCTGCAGTAGAGACAGACACAAGCATGACAACTTAGCATCCCACACTTAAAATGAGAAAGTCATTACATCTGTGTGTGGATCCCCTACTAATCTATTCTTACACCTGAAGCTATGGAATCCTCTGTAGTCCATGGAAACACTCCAGCATGTATGAGAGAACTCGTCATGTGTTCCCTATGAAGAGCACAGTGTTCCTCAGAAAGAAAAAGCTGGCGTATTTATTGCTAGTTGTTGCCACAAAATTCTGAGGAAAATAAATGAACTTGAAAGAATGGAAAGACTCCTGAAGATATTCAGCCTTAAGTCATGAGTGTTGAAGTTTGTCCTTTCAGAATTAGAAGCACTGTGATACTGATAGGTGAACAGAAACTTTGGAACTCCTCCTTATGTAACTATACATTGATTTAACATTTAAATCAAATAAGTCCAATATCTTCTGCAAGTGAAATAAAATTACATCTACCAGCGGAGTGTAGATAGCATAATGGTTATGCAAGCAGACTCTCATGCCTGAGTCTCCAACATCCCTGGTTCAATCCCACACACCACCATAAGCCAGAACTGAACAGTGTTCTGGTAAAAAAAAAAAAAAAAATGCATCTACCTATTGAGAGTAAAGATCTAGAATGCACAGCCACTTATGAAATTTTATAGCAGCCGAATCAAAGAACATGTAAGACCAATGTTTAGACAGTGTTTAAGATTCATGTTTATGGTTTGTTGTGTGTGTG
The DNA here is from genome assembly GCF_950295315.1 of Erinaceus europaeus. Lineage (NCBI taxonomy): Eukaryota > Metazoa > Chordata > Mammalia > Eulipotyphla > Erinaceidae > Erinaceus > Erinaceus europaeus. Next base: position 64,837,242 of record NC_080165.1, read on the forward strand.
TGTGTGTGTGTTTATGTGTGTGTGTTTAGTTTTTTTATTACCTTTATTTTATTTACTGGATAGAAACAGCTAGAAATTGAGAGGGAAGGGGGTGATAGAAAGGGAGAAACAGAGAGACACCAGCAACACTGCTTCACCACTTGCAAATCATTCCCCCTGCAGGTGGAGACTGGAGGCTCAAACCTGGGTCCTTACACATTATAACATGTGCACTCAACCAGTTGCGCCACCACCTGGCCACTTTTTATGTTTCTGATGAAGCTTTACAAGAACTATTTATGCTGTTGAGTTGAACCAAAGAAGGTTTTATGATTTCTTGTTGAACTATTACATGTAGTTCTTCCAAAGATAGAATCCAGAACCTGTATTAGTTGTCTGACCACTCTGCCCAGTTTTCTGTGGGCCTCTCTTGAAGGAAAGAGGTTTGTTTGGTGTGTGATAAAATGTGACTTCGTACATTGGATTGTATGAAAAGTTTATCTTGTTACAACAAGGGCAACAAAAGGGGGGGGGGAAATGGCCTCCAGGAGCGGTGGATTCATGGTGCAGGCACCGAGCCCAGCAATAACCCTGGAGGAGGGAAAAAAAAGAAAAAGAAAAGTTTATCTTGTTCCAAACCAAAGCATTCTGTTACATTGAGAATCAACAAAGATAGAAAGTTCAATACTAATACATAACTTGATAAAGAAGAAGCTTGGCAATGTCTATAAAAATTGCAAACATACAAATTCCCTCTTTCTCCTTCTCTATCTACCCTCTTACCTCTCAATTTCTCTCTTTTTCTATCCAATAAATAAATAAACTAACAAATAAAATGCAATTACCCTTCTGAGAATTTACTATAAAGAAAATATATTTCAAAACTATGCATCTATTGGGATAATTTATTACAGTAGTGTATATGAGAGAAAACAATGTAAAAATGATACCCTCTGTAGAGGACTAATAAAAATACAGTACATCTGTGAGAAAATGGAATTCCCCAAATTTAGACTAGTTCATTGAAATAGAGAGAATGTCTGAGAAACTAGATAAGATGAAATTACACTAATGCACTAATTGTTTCAGCTCTGCACCTGGCAGATACAAATGTTTGCCTTGAAAAATGCATACCCTGTAACCCCTGCTCTCTCAGCTATATGCTGACTTGTCCACTTGGCTTCTGTAAACACTACTTGCTTCCTCCCTAGAAAATAAGAATGGAATGTTCTCCTTGAAACTTTTACCCCAAAGATAAATTAGCAAGGACATGCAGACTACCCCAGTCATGCAGAACCCCGCCCCCTTCACTTTCCCTTTTAAAGGAGGGTGAAATTCAAGCCTGGTTATCTCAGAGTGACAGGACCAGATTTGATACCAGCCTGGGATCACTCAGCTGAGGTTTGTCTTTGTCTTTTGTCTTTTGGTGTTGTCTCTTTGTAAGTATGTGGACTAGCCTTATTTTAACTCTTGGAAACTTAAGAATAAATTCCTTATACTTCACTTATATACTGGAGTCATGTTAGTTTGTGTGGGTTCAGATCAGAAGTGCTCTTACACATCAACATAATGAAATACTATGTAATTATGAATGAGGACTTTTATTTTTGAATCATTGGAGTTTCACTGCTCAGACTTATTTTTCAAATAGACACACACACACACACACACACACACACACACACACACACAGATATGGAAAGATATCACAACACCAATGTGATAGAGGAAGTTTTGATTTTTTTAATTATATTTGTTAGCGAGCATAAATCAAACCACCATCCACTGTAAGGAAGCAAAGATGTTTATTGACGAATTGCAATCCGGGCCGAGATGGTGACTGGTGTTAGTCTACCAAGCTCGACCCCGAACAGGGCTCAAACCATACAATTTATAGGAATTCAGACTACACTCAGGGAGGGGGAGCACATCACCTTATCAACCTACATCCAATAACAGGCTATAGCAAACACAAGATCCAATCATTTCAAACTTAGCAAAAGCATGATCCATTCAAAGCAAAGCGCGGGCTATTTTCAAATATAGTAAGATCACACAACCAATAGAATTCAACCAGGCACATCCTCCTGCCATCGGCTATGACCACCCATCCGGTAGACAGCACACCACAAAGTCTGTTCAAAGGTCCTGATAAGGCTTGTCCCCATGTAGGGTCCTTCGAACAATGGGTGGCCTTCACTGATGAGGTCCTGATAAGGCTTGTCCCCAGGCAGGGTCCTTCGAACAATGGGTGGCCTTAACTGATTAGGTCCTGCTTATTCAAGGGGGAAGGGGCAAGGAATTTTCCACCTCATACTACAAGCAACTCATACTAAAAGCACTTAACAAACAACTGCATAAAAAGGGAATTTCAAGGCTACTGCCTTTTACAATATTTACTTATTTATTGTATAGAGACACCCAGAAATCTAGAGAGAAGGGGGAGATGGAGACAGAGAGACATCTCCAGTATTGCTTCACCATTTGCAAAGCTTTCCCCCTGCAGGTCCTTGCCCATTGTGACATGTACACTCAGCCAGGTGCGCCACCGCTGGCCCCAGAGACAGAACTTGCTTGAACCAGGGTCACTCACTTGGCAGACTAGGCAAACCATATAAGATTACCATTTTTCCAGCCCCCCCCAAATTCTTTCAGGTACTTTGAAGATATAGCAAGCAGATGATAATCAGTGAAAGCAGCAGTTACCCTTCCATTTGTAAAAAATAACTTTCATTTTGTAGATAGAAGATGGCAGATAAGATGTTTTGTTATTTGCTCCCCACCTTTACACACTTACAGGAAAGGTACTGTTGATAGCAGTATCCTCTGGGGTAGGAAATTGAATGTCACAGCGATTTTCCACTGTACTCTTTCAGTTTTTTGAAAATCATAAATTATCTACACAAGCTTTTGAATTTTAATAAATTATCTAATCCAAAGTAAATAATTAAAGTGAGAATTTAAAATGGTGATAGAATAGGACCTAGTGGGCACACCTTGCCTTGTGTGATAATTCCCTCAATGTACAGGGACAAGGAGTTTTTGTATCCCTGGAGCCCAGGTATGGAAGACCTGGTAAATTGCCTACATTACCATATGCAAGAATCTGGGTTCAAGTAAAGTGCACACATTACCATATGTAAGAACCTCAAGCCTTGGACACCCACCTGCAGGTGTCAGATCTCAGGAGCAGTGAAACAGTATTGAAGGTGTCTTTTTCCTTCCTATCTCTGACTCTGGGCGAGGGAGGGAGGAGGAAGAATCAGTTTTATGTGGAGCTTCTCTCTATATATATATTTTTCCCACTCAAAAGTTAGTAAAGAAGTTGTAGCTTTTTCTTTTTCTTTTCTTTTCTCCCAATCTCTTTTCTCATCTACCCAGTGGCTTTTCTGAAGATTGCTGTGAAGTCACAGCTGGGTGTAGAAGAAGCTCTGAGTTCTGCTACTTCTTCGGACTAAATAGAAGTTTCAGGAACTCTTAAGTAATTGCCTACAGCTATTTCACTAGAGCTGAGTTCTGCCCCACCCAGTTGTAGGCTTTGTATTTAAACATAGCCCTATAGAAAAAGCAACTAGGGGGTCCAGGCTGTCCCCATCAGCAAAGGTAGAGCTTTATGAGTAGTGGAGCAATACAGAAAGTGTGTCTCTATCTCTTTCTCTCTATCTCCTCTCTCTCTCTCTCTCTCTCTCTCTCTCATTCTATATCAAAAAAAAAAAAAAGAAAGAAACAAGGGGGGCCGGGCATTAGCTCAGTGGATTGAGCACACATGGCGCAAAGCTTAAGGATGGGCATAAAGATCCAGGTTTGAGCCCTGGCTCCCCAACTGCCGGGTGGTGGGGGGCCGCTTCACAAGCAGTGAAGCAGGTCTGCAGGTGTCTTATCTTTCTCTCCCCCCTCTGTTTCCCCTCCTCTCTCGATTTATCTCTGTCCTATCCAACAATAACATCAATGGCAACAATAACTACAACAATAAGGGCAACAACAGGGGCAAAAAAAGGCGAAAAAATGGTCTCCAGGAGCAGTGGATATATAGTGCAGGCACTGAGCCCCAGCAATAACCCTGTAGGCAAAAAAATTAATTAATTAATTAACTGAAAATTTTTGAGACCAGATTACTTGATATAATTTGACCCTTTAGACAATGTTAACTCATGAATTAAGTTATTTAGTGGTATATATATAATAAATATGAGAGATAAATCTTTCTTTTTTAATGGTTTTATTATCTCTTATTTACTTATTTATTGGATAGAAACAGCCAGAAATTGAGAGGAAAAAGAGAGAGAAGGAGAGGGAGAGAGAGAGAGAGAGAGAGACGTGCAGCAATGCTTCACCACTTGTGAAGCTTTCCCCATAAAGGTAGGGACCAGGGGCTTGAACCCAGGTCCTCGCACATTGTAATATGTGCAATCAACCAGGTGTGCTACCATGCACCCAGCCTTGAAAATAAATTTTTCTGTACATGATTTTCATGATTCACTGACATCAATGAAAACTACACATAAAATATTAAGTGCTTGGTTTGTCATTATGCCATGCTTTCTTTAAAAAATATGTGGACAGTGTTTTAAATCTTATCTTGGGTATTAGGAGAAATGAAAACAATGTGCCTTAAAAGCAGTGACTCCAAACTCCAATGTTTCATTTTTTTTCTTTTTAATTTCTTTATTGGAGAATGAATGTTTTACATTCAACAGTAAATACAATAGTTTGTACATGCATAACATTTCTCAGTTTTCCATATAACAATACAACCCCCACTAGGTCCTCTGTCATCCTTTTTGGACCTATATTCTGCCCCCCCCCCCCACTGACCCCAGAGTCTTTTACTTTGGTGCAACATGCCAATTCCACTTCAGGTTCTACTTGTGTTTTGTCTTCTGATCTTTTTCAACTTCTGCCTGTGAGTGAGATCATCCCATTTTCATCTGACTTATTTCACTTAACATGATTTCTCCAAGAACGTATGTGTACACAGATCTTTTTGGGGTTATTTGTTTCTTGTTGTTGAGTTTGGCAAGCTCTTAATATTTTGGTCAATAAACTCTTGTCTGATGTATGGCATGTAAAGATCTTCTCCCATTCTGTGAGGAGTCTCTTGGTTTCCGTATTGGTTTCTTTTGCTGTGCAGAAGCTTTTTAATTTGATATAGTCCCATAGGTTTATGCTTGCCTTAGTCTTCTTTGTAATTGGATTCATTTCATTGAAGATGTCTTTAAAATTTATGTGGAAAAGAGTTCTGCCAATATTTTCCTCTAAGTATCTGAATTTACTTTTGTATTTGGTGAAATACAGTGGTTCAATTTCATTCTTCTGCATGTTTCAACCCATTTTTTTTCCAACAGCATTTGTTGAAGAGACTCCCTGTTCCCATTTAATAGTCTGGGCACCTTTGTCAAAGATTAGATGTCCATAGGTGTGGGGATTTACTTATGGGTTCTCAATTCTATTCCACTGGTCAGTGTGTCTATTCATGTTCCAGTACCAAGCAGTTTTGATGACAATGGCCCTATAATACAACTTGAGATCTGGAAGTGTGAGGCTTCCAGCTCTGTTCTTTCTTCTCAAGATTGTTTTGGCAATTCTAGGTCTTTTCTGGTTCCAAATAAACATTTGTAACATTTGTTCAATTCTCAAAAAAAAAAAAGTGTTTGGGATGTTGATGGGGATAACATTAAATTTGTATATGTCTCTGGGAAGTATATTCATTTTGATGATGTTAATTTTTTCAACCCATGAACATGGAATATCTTTCCACTTCTTCGTGTCTATTTCAATTTCCTTGAGTAGTGACTCATAATTTTCACTATACAAGAATTTCAAGTCTTTGGTTAGGTTTATTCCTAGGTACTTTATTGTTTTTGTTTCTATAGTAAAAGGAATTGATTTCTGGATTTCATCTTCTTCTAACTTAGTGTTTGCATAGAGGAATGCCACTGATTTTGAATGTTAATTTTGTAGCCTGATACCTTACTGTATTGCTGGATGACTTCCAAAAGCTTGTTGCTGGATTCCTTAGGTTTTTGGATGTACACTATCATGTCATCTGCAAATAGGGAGAGTTTGACTTCTTCTTCTCTTCCAATCTGTATCCCTTTAATTCCTTGCCTGATTTTTATGGGAATAACTTCCAACACTATGTTGAATAGTAATGGTGATAGTGGGCAGCCATGTCTAGCACCTGATCTGAGGGGAAGTGCTTCCAGTTTTTCAACACTGAGTCTGATGTTGGCTGTAGGTTTGCTATATATAAACTCCACTATCTTGAGGAATTTTCCATCTAATTCCATTTTTGTAGTGTTTTGATCATAAAGGCATGTTGTATTTTGTCAAAGGCTTTCTCCACATCTATTGATATGACCATGTGGTTTTTGGTCTTGCTTTTATTGATGTGGTAGATCACGTTGATTGATTTGCATATATTAAACCAACCTTGCATACCTGGGACAAACTCCACCTGGTCATGATGAACAATCTTTTTAATATACTACTGTATCCAGTTGGCTAGAATTTTGTGCAATATTCTAGCATGTATGTTCATCAGAGATATTGGTCTGTAGTTTTCTTTTTTGCTTGTGTCCCTCTCTGCTTTTGCTATCAAAGTGATGTTGGCTTCATAGAAGCTGGAAGGGAGTATTCCAATGTCTGCCATCTCCTAGAAGATTTTTAAAAATAGAGGTATTATTTCTTCTTTAAAGGTTTTGTTGAATTCATTTGTAAAACCATCTGGTCCAGCACTTTTATTCTTGGGAAAGTATTTGATAACTGTTTCAATTCCATTAGCTGTAATGGGCCTGTTCATGTTATCTAGTTCCTCTTTACTTAATTTTAGAAGTTGGTAGGTAATTTTAGAAGTTGGTAGGTAACTAGGAAATTGTCAGTTTCTTCCAGGTTCTCTAATCAGGTGGCATATTCATAGGAGTCTTGAATGCATGATATGCTGAATTTCTGTGGTGTCTGTTGTGATATCTTCTCTTTCATTTCTGATCCAATTTATTTGGGTCTTCTCCCTTTTTTGTTTTGTGAGTCTGGCTAAAGGTTAGTCAATTTTGTTCACTCTTTCAAAGAATCTCATTTATTTTTGTTGTTCTTTTGCATTGTTTTCTTATTTTCAATGTTATTGATTTCTGCTCTAAGTTTAGTTATTTCTGTCCTTCTGGTTTCTTTAGGGTTCCTTTGTTCTTCTTCTTCTAAGTCTTTAAGATGTGCATTCAGGTTGTCTATTTGTACTTGTTCTTGTTTCCTAATATGTGCTTGTATGGGTATGTACTTCCCTCTCAGTACTACCTTAGCTGTGTCCCAAATATTTTGATAGCTTGTATCTTCATTTTCATTGAACTCTCGAAACATCCATCTTTCTACTCTGTGCCTTTTAATAGGTGAATTCAGGCCATTGACATTTATTGCTATCAAAGATTGAAGATATTTTAATGCCATTCTTGAAGATTTTTAGAGTTTTCTGATATATGACATATTTATGTTGGTCTGACTTTATAGGAGAACTTTCAGAACTTCTTTCAGGGCAAGCTTGGTGATAGTTGATTCTTTCAACTGTTGCTTGTCTGAGAAATTTTTTATGCATTCCTCTAGTCTGAATGACAGTGTAGCAGGATACAGTAGTCTTGGTTGAAAGACTTTCTCATTGAGCCCTCGATAGATATCTTTCCATTCTCTTCTAGCCTGTAGTGTTTGTGTGGATAAGTCTGCTGCTAATCTTATGGGTTTTCCTCTGTAGGTGACTCTTTGTTTTTCTCTTGCATCCTTCAGGATCCTTTCTTTATCCTTTTTCCTTTCCATTCTAATTATGATGTGTCTTGGTGTCTTTAAGTCTGGGTTAATTCTGTTTGGAACCATCTGGGCTTCTTGAAACTTTATGTCTTTGATGTGTCTAGACTAGAGACTTTCTCAGCTATTATGTCTTGAAGAATGCTTTCTTACCCTCCCTCTCTTTCTTCCTCTGGTAAGCCAATAATGCATATATTATTTCTTTTGAAGTCATCCCATAAGTCTCTGTTGTTGTTTTCAGTATCTCCTAATCTCTTTTTGAGATCCCTTACATCTTTTTTAGTTCTAATTCATCCTCAATCTTGCTAATTCTGTCTTCAGCCTCGTTGATTCTATTTTCCCTCACTTCTACTGTTTTCTGGAGTTCATCTATTTTGTTACCCTGTTCTGATACTGTTTAGCTTATTCAGCTATTTGTGTTCTCAGCTCTGTTATTTTAGCTTTCAGCTCTCTGATATCCTTGAAATAATTACTGTTTTCTTCCAGAGTCTCATTTGTTGTTTCTGAATTTCTGATGACAACTCTTTCAAACTCTTTACTCACTCCTGTGATTATTTCCTTAACTAGTGTTTGGATGTTGGCCTTATTATTTTGTGCTTCAGCCTTGGGGGGCTTTTAGCTGGACTCTTGTCCTTGTTCATTTCTCCAATATTTCTTCTTGTTGGTAACCATTCTAAATAGTATGTTATGAGGTTCCTCTCTCAGTTCTTTTCAAATTACTGATCACTCTTTCCTGGATTGACTTGTGTCTAAGTAAATTACTTAAAGGTTCACAGTTATGGAAATTGACAGCTGTTTCAATATTATTTTAATCCTTGAGTTGGAGCTCAGTGCCTTAAAAGCCTCTCTTGTTCTTTTTCTTCACTGTAGGCTATGGAAACCTGAGGGATTTTAAATTATAAGTAGGCTGCTTAGCTTAATCCCTCACTCCAGACCAAGAGATAAAGCAGGGTTGGGCAGAGATAATCTAGTGGATATACAAAGAGTCTCTTACAGCCCCACCACTAGGCCATCAAGATATAGATCTTCTCCTGACTTTCCTGGTTAGTTCGCTGTCCCTTGGTGTCAGCACAGGCTCTCCCCGCCGCTGCTCCAGATTCTGAGGGCAGTAGCTATGGAGACTCACAGTTGTACTTGGTGAGTCTTAGGGGAGTCCTCTCCTCCCTTCCACCATCTTTTTGTTGGTGAAGCAGACTGGAGGGGTATCTCTACTATTAAACTGCTGGACTGTTACCAGCCACTTAATCTCTCCCTAGGCTCCTTTCTGTCCACACACCACATATGTGTGCACTTGCCAGTGATCTGGTGGGTTCCTGAAGTTGTTCTAGTCTTGTCTTGTTGTGGTCCCAGCTGGTCTCCTTTGGTATTCCTAGTTGACTCGGGAGAGGAGAGGAGAGAAACACAGCTACTGCTGCTCCATAGCCATGCCTCCTCACTCCAATGTTTTATGAACAGGTGTTTTTCTTTTTCTTTTCTTTTCTTTTATTTATTTATTTATTTTTTACTATCCAGGGTCAAATTTCTCAAATAGGTAGAAAAAGGAAGAGAAAGAAAGGAAAAGATACCACAGCATTGAAGCTTCCTTCTGTGTGATTATAAGGAAGCCTATGATATCATAGTTATGCCAGGCTAATGTGGATGCCTTAGGCCTTCCTTTAACAAATGACTAAGTAGAAACCATATAGCCATGTAAATATGTTTTTCACTTCTTCTGTTGCACATGATGTAAGCATATTTTTCACTGCTGCTGCACATGATCACTGTATGAAGACAGTCTGACCACCTGAACCTCTGGGCTGGCAAATTACCCCCTTTGTGTGATTTGGTATAAATAAACCCCACTGTAGGCCAGGCCAGCCAGTGTTTGCCATCCTGCTCTTGACATGCACCAGTGGCACCTGTGATCCTACCTCATGACTCAGGGAGCTGATGCTGATGCTGTCCTGGGAGCTGACCAAGGCTTCTGACCTAGAGAGCAGCTGCCAAGATGCAGAGTTTTGAACAGGGACTAAAGAAAAGGGAACTAAAAGGAGCTGACTCCCTTCTAGAATAAAGGTAGGCCTCTACCTGCCTTGTTCTCCCTTGTCTCCTTCAGTTCCCACCACCCCTACATCTCTGCTCAGAAGAAACAAATTTAATGAACATTGTCCTCCACTCACATGACATATGGATAGACATGACAGTGTTGGAGCCCAGATTGGGTTTGGCATATGACAAAATAGGCATTCTATTCAGGTGAACTTTCCAGATACATCCTTGCTGTTAAAATTGTTAAGCGCACACATTACAGTGCATAAGGACCCGGGTTCGAGCCCCCAGTCCCCACCTGCAGTGGGAAAGCTTTGCAAGGAGTGAAGCAGGGCTGCAGGTGTCTGTCTCTCTACCTCTTTATAGCCCCTGTCTCTCTTGATTTCTGGCTTTCTCTATCCAATAAATAAAAATAATAAAAAGTAACAAACAAAAGAAATAAAAAAATTGATAGTTTTCTGTCTGGTTGTCAAGTGATAAAATCTCCAACTATAGCTGTGAATTGATCTATGTCTCCTTTCAAATTTTACTTCAAATATCTTTAATTTTGTTTATTGTAATTTATTTAGTTCTAAAATTCTTTCACTGAAGCAAAAATGTGAAATCCAGGTGATGGCACACCTGGTTAAATGCACACATTACAGTGCACAAGGATACAGGTTCAAGCCCCTGACCCTCACCTGCAGGGGGAAAGCTTCACAAGTGATGAATCAGGGCTGCAAGGGCCTCTCTGTCTCTTTCCTTCTCTATCTCCTCCTCCCCTTTCAATTTCTCTCTGTCTCTATACAATAATAAATAAATAAAATAAAATAAGAAGAAGAAACCTTACACAGTTGTTTATATCTTCTATTTATTTGTGGAGACTTTCCATTTTTCCTTTGTTTCAAGCATGTTTGCAATTGCTCACTGAATTGTAATTCTGTAGTAGCAGATGGATAGTTTGTCGCATCATTTTAATATCTGTGTCATCTCAGTGTTGGTTTGTGTTATTTTCTCATTCAAGTTTATATCTCCCTAGTTATTGATATAACAGGTGATTTTTTAAATTATTTTTTTATTATTATACTATGGACTCCCTAGTCTTATTGAATCTTCTGTCTTAACAGACTTCTTTGACACAGTGATGTTGGAGAAGCATGGGGTGATGTTTCATTATTGCTTATCGACTTTCAGTGACACTGGAAGGGACTTCCTTGCTATTATTGCTGTGTGGAAGTGGCTTCCCTCTGGTTCTTTCTGATGATTCATTCTTGGAGGGGAAGTACTTCCTTATCTTATGTGGGTCCTACTGGCAAGAGACAGGGCTCATCATTATTGCATAAGTAGGGAAGTAAATCCCAACTCCCTACTAGGCATTTTCTGACACTGTGCCAGTGGTGCCTGGGGCCCCTTGTTGAGATCCATTATTATTTCAGGATGAAGACAGAAGTCAGAACTCTCCATGAAACCTTAATAGCAGGGTAGAGCTATCATTTTTCTGTGGTCTCTGGCCAAGTATGGGTAATTATTGTTTAAAAGTTTTGTGATTTGTTAAACTGTCGCCTTTCTGGTCCTTGTGTCCAAAATAACAGATTTTTGGTTAGGCATTTTATTGTTTGTGTCTGTGGGAATTCCCATGTTGATGGTTTGTCCTGTTCAAGCCCAGTAGATAAAAGGCGAGAAATGAAAACTCAAAGAACTCACCTTCAGCTCAGATCTCCCGTTTCCTAACTGTTCTGTTTTATATATTCCTCCTTTCAGAATTTTCTATTTGCTTAACTGATGGTATTCAGGATGCTTAGTTGTACTTAGTACGGGTGGTAGGGGAAATTTTATCTACTCCATCTTGTATAGATGTGGAAGTGACTAAGTGAATTTTTGGAGTACCTGACTCAGTGCACTTACAGAATGTAATGTAAGACCCCCTCCCTTTACATCTATTATTCTGCTTAGAATAAATATAAAGTTGGGGGATGGGTAGTGGTGTACCTGGTTGAGCACACATGTTATAATGTTCAAGGACCCTGGTTAGACCCCCTGGTCCCCACCTGCAGGGGGAAAGCTTTGTGAGTGGTAAAGCAGAGTTGCAGGTGTCTCTCTTTCTCTCTCCATCTCTGTCTCCTCCTACCCTCTCAATTTCTGACTCTCTCTATCCAGTAAGTAAAAATAGTAAATAAATAAGAAATATTAAGTTTATCCTTAAATAATATGGACTTCCTACACTCAATTAATCTTTGCATGGTGAAAGGGGAAGAGATGGAGTCAACAGAAAGCTGTCTGGTAGAACAGTAAAAAGCAGCAAAGAAATCTGAATAGATGTGCTAAATAGACTGTGTTTTGTGTGTGGCAGTTCTTCCCACAATGAGCAAATAGTCTTTTTGATCAGTACCTTATCATTTTCATATATCCTGTTGAAATAAGAAGTATGGAATACGAGATTTGGAGTAGAGAACTCAGTTGCTAAATTGATACTGTGCTCTAATCTTGATCAAACAAATGTTTTATTCTGCCTTTAAAATGTGCTTGTTGGTGGATCATTTCCTAAAGCTCCTTCCAGATCATTTGCTTGTAATTTTTATTAAAAGATAATTTCACCACCACTGCTGGCCCACCAACACACTGATTCAGTGACCACTGGCCAACTACATTGTCTTACAGGAGTCTTTAAAAAGGTTTTTGGCAACTTGCTACTTTGAGATACTTTTAAAACCTCACTCATCAGTTTTTGGAAATCTTATTCATTTAAATTGTCACAGCTCAAGAATCCTGGGATTTAAACCTTGGAAAGGGTAAGGCTTGTCAGCAGAATTTCTAGGTTTAATTTGTATAGAGATGAAGGCCATTAAAACTCTCCCCTCTACAGAAGGTAGTAGAGAGATTCCATACAAGGAAGAATAGAGGGGTTAGAAAAAAGGGGACATGGCTTTGATTGGTCTCCTACCCCCAGAGTTTCCTTTTCTACAGGCAAAAGAACAACTTGTATTTGAGGGAGAAGGAAAATCATAAATGACCAGAGACATGAATAGAATCTGAATGTGCACAAGTTAGAGATAGCTATGAATTATGAAATATTAAAGAGATACCTACCCTCCAGGTACAAATGCAGTCCAAAAAACCTTTTCCTGTATTTTTCATCTTTTTTTTTTTATCACTTAAGCTAGTGGAGACTATACCTTCAGTTAAAGCATTTCCAGGAAATGTTTGTCCAAACACAAATTCCTTGATGTACACTGACTGTACAAGTTGTTCAAGTATGTTAGAATGAGGCAGCTTTTAAAATTATTTATATCAGGGTGAACAGATAGTTCATTTAGGCAAAGAGTGTGCTTTGCCACATGCATGATGCAGATTAGAGTGCTAGAACTACAGTGGAGTGCCTCGGCACTAGGGGAAGCTCCTGTGTTATTTTCCTCTCTCTAAGCCTCTTTTTCCAGATGATCTAGTCAGCCTGGGAGCATTGAAATCAGATATGCATGATACCATGCACCACAAAATCTTGCATATAAGCATAAAATTACTTATGCTTCCCACCACGATTTTTAAAAATAATATCTAAGGAAAATCTCCTCCAGGGAGTCATTGAGAATCCCTGCATGAGATAAGTTACTTCTGGTAAGCTGTTGTTGGTGGTGGTGTTTTGTTTTGTTTTGTTTTGTTTTGTTTTGTTTTGTTTTGTTTTGTTTTGTTTTGTTTTGTTTTGTTTTTATTGCTACTAGGATTATTTCTGGGAGTTGGTGCCAGCACTACAAATCTGATGTTCCTGGTGGCCATTTTTCCTTCCTTTCTCTCTCTCTCAATTCGTTCTCATTTCCTTTCCTTTGAACAGTTTTTTTTTTCTTTTTTACTTATTAGATAGGACAAATAGAAACTTAGAGGAGAGAATAAAACAGACAGAAAGACAAAAAGAGAGACGCCTGCTTCACTGCTTGTGAAGCTTCCCCCTCTGCAAGTAGAGAGTAGAGGCTGAGACCAGAGTTCTTACACATAGTAACTTGTGTTGTTAAACAGGTATGCCACCACCTATCCACTTGTTTATTTGTTTGTTTTATACATGTACTGTTAATGGTAACAGAAAAAGTCACTATGAAGCAGTCTTTGGGATATACAAATATGTAGCAAAGATATGGTAAATTAGCTCACCTCATTAGTATGCTGTTTTCAAGCCTATCACATTGGAGAACACTTTTATGCTATAATCTCTCTCTCTCTCCTTTTCTCTCTAACAAATAATCAACCCAGAGCAATGAAAACCCAGAGATAATAAAAACAACAACAACAAAAGATATACAAGATCTAGGAGAGATGGTTGAGTGATCAAGATAATGGAACCTTTCCTCTAGAGAGCACTTCTGTCTGGAAATGAAAGAGTAAAAAAAGTCTCTTGAGAGAATATAGAGAAGGACTAGCTCACCCCATATATTTAATTTCCATTACTCACTCCTAAAAAATGTTTAAAACTCCCCAGTAATATTTCAGTGATGTCCAGGAGACCTTGTATTATAGCTTCTATAAAACAGGCAGTATTTTTTCTCTAGCATTCATTCTTACAAAGGCAAATAAATATGTTATCTTCTCCCAAAGCATTTTGAGAGAAAAGAAGTCTGACCAAGATGGTCACATTTACAATTCTTCTCTTGCCCTTTCCCACTTCTTTTCAGCTCTCTTCATTTCACAGCTGAAGGTCCACACTGTCAGGCTCAGGGGGGAAGGCAGGGAAAGAATAAGCCTACAAGCCCCATGGGAAATGATGAACAGCAGGAGAAGATAGCACAGCCCCATTTATAGCTGCTGAAATAGGTGCTTAAAATTCTTAGAGTCCCTGAGGTCTAAGCTCATGAAGGAAGAGGCCACAAAGCAAATACATGATATGATTCCATGGTGCCACAGTGTGCAGAAAAGGAGAGCGGTCAGAAGATTAAGTGGAGCAAAGGAGACACAAGGGAATAACAGGGGAATTAATTGAATTTTACCATTAGGAGATTATTAGTGACTTTATTTGCTGCTATGAAGGGCCAGGAGCTTGATTATACTGATATATAACAGAAGGAAGACTCGAGTGGAAGCTAAAACATAAAGTCAGGAGAGAAAACAGTTGAGATCCTTTAGGAAGAAGCTCAAGTTCTGGTGGGAGTTGAAAGAGAAGTAGACAGTGTTGACAGGCAAAGTATGGGAGCATTTAGGAGAATGTTGAATCTATCAAGGAAGCATGATTAGTGGAGCCATGTTCCAGAGGACTAAAAACCAGGAGAAGTCAGGTAAAAGGTTGAACTCAGACACTGAAAGGAGGAGATGAGCTCAGTTGTGATCGAGCTAGTGGCCTACTGTGGAATCGAGATGTCAATGAGAGCACAGTCCACACCAGAACTGGAGGTCACTGGTGTGCTTAAGGGAGAGTCTTCCATTAAAGTGTAAAATATAGAAAATTTGAATGAGTGAGAGTTTGAGAAAGAAAGGGTTCATCATAAGGCAAACAGTGTATGAGAGAAATAAAGCATGTATTAAAATGAATTGCTGTGTTTTAAGATGGAAAGAAAGAAAGAAAGAAAGAAAGAAAGAAAGAAAGAAAGAAAGAAAGAAAGAAACTGGTAATTTTAAATAAAATTTGGCCCAGGGAGATTTCTCAGTCTGCTACAACACCAACCTACATACCTGAGGTCCTAGAAACTATAAATTCATTCCCCAGCACTATCTTATGTCAAAGGTGAACATTCTTGTCTTCCTTAGTGTTCTCTCTCTCCTTTCATATATATATATACCTGTCTTACACAAATAAATCCAGTTTAAAAAATAAAGTTAGAAGTCATGACCTACAAAGTTTGACTTTGGTCTATAGCCCCCTGGTGGCAGAACTTCTAAGGTAGAAAAATATAAATTTATTGAGTTAGTGGTCTGGGACTTTACCTTACTGAATTAAAAGCATAAAACTTGAGTGACAAAGCTATGGAGAAGACTCTGAGTTTTCAGTGAAGAGACATCTGGAGGTGTATGAAATGTTAGGAGTCTTGGTCTGGCCCTGGCAGAGATTGTCTTGAGGTGAACAGACATTACAGATATTGAAATAAGTCAACAGAAGGTAAGAGTTTAGAGAGCAGGAGTTTAGAGGTAGAAATCAAGATTAAATTTTGTATTGAAAGTATAAGGTATATCTGGGGAGAAGGCTTCGAGTATTTGTGGTAGGTGAGGAGAGGAAGTAGAAAAGAATGTCTTCTACAAGGATGACTTGTAGAAGAAAAGTGTTAAGTGTAGAAGACTTACTTATCAATTACATGTCTTCTGTGCCTCTTCATGGGTCAACCATCTATCTATCCTCTTTGCTCAACTCCAAACTTCATCTTGCTGGCTCCTATCTAAATGCATCAACATAACCTCTAAGGTCTCTTACCAAATGACATTGCCTTCCCAAAACCCTCTTCTTGCCATTATCATACTATTACGGCTTTGGTGAGTAGATTATTTTACCATCTCCTGACTTGGCTTGTACCTTTTCGTTATGGTCACTTGGTATACATTCTTTTATTCTCTCCAGCCTTCCCAGGTACAGGTCACTCTGTCCTCACACAGTCATGGTATGTTGATCGAGAGCTTGCACAAAACATAGGTTCTATGTCTGATTGAGCTAGTTGGTAGCTGTGCAGTTTAGATAATCTTTGAGTGTGTAGTCAAATATGTAGTATAGCAGCTGAACTCATAACAAGTTTGGGTAGGGATTGAAATCAGAGGAAAAGCTGAAATTGAAACAGGGTACCCATTTTTATACTGAGATACCAAATCAGTTACCTGTTTGTGTGAAATAGTTACCTGTTTGCTAAATAGATTCTTTTCAATGTTTGATGTTTAAGTTTAGACCTCTGCCAATGTCTTTGAGCTCAAATGTTCTCTCTAGAGCAATGGAAGTCACTGGAAGCAGACAACAGGATGTAATCTTGCCTTTACCTTGGAATATGAAGTTGCATTCTTAATATCCTCTCCTCAGGAACTTTTGAACTCAGCTTGAATACCAGAAAGCTACATTCCAGAGGAGCATGGTTCCAACTGTGCAGGAAGATGATTCATTAAAACTGGTTTATTATTTCTTGCAAACTCTTGAAAATTGAGATTAGGAAAAAGAACCATATTCACAGATGTCTTGACTGGCATTAGTTCTTTTTGTCCCATGAAAGGGAGCTCTAGTAGTTTTAGAATTACTACTGCTACTTCTAAGGCATGATTGTGCTTCTCGCTGTCTGATAATGAGGGGGAAGGAAGAAGAAAATAACATTTATTGAGCCAATTAGAATCACTTCTGAAAGTTACCGTATAATGCTTAGCACAATATAGACATTGTAACATCAGTAACAACTTCCTTGACTTTTCCTTGCTAATATCTTCCTCTCTTCTCCCTCCAACCCTACTTTCTCAGAGGGGATCACACCTATCATGGGAGAGGTGTTCAGAAAAAGAATTGCAAAGAAAAAACCAATAGAAGGTCTGTGGAGGGAACCAAGTGACAAGATCCTTTGTTCAACCAGCATCTCCTACTTCTGAGATAAAAGCAAGTTGGGCTGGCCCATTAAAGTGGCCCCACTACCACTTGATATTTCTTTCTATCATAAAGTTATATATCAACTTTCCATGGAAATGATTTTCTTTGACTTGTAACCCTGCATGACACAGTCATTCCAACACTTTAGACTCATTATCAAAAAGCTCATGTAGGCTCAAAATAAACCTCATCTCTAGGATATCTACCTGCCATGTAAAAGCTGATTCCAGTCCCAAAGCCACATGAGAATGCTACAGCACTGGAAGAAACTCTAGTGTGCTGCATCACCCTCTCTCTCTCTCTTTCTTTCTTCTTTTCTTTCTTCCTTTCTTTTTCTTTCTTCCTTTCTTTCTCTCTTTCTTTCTTTCTTTCTTTCCTCATTCCTTCCTTTCTTTATTTTCTTTGTTTTTCTGTATGTATCTAAGTACTAATGTTAGTGTCTCCAACCTGGTCTCAGTAGATGATGCTTGTGGCAAGTGATAGTCACAAATTCAACACTTCACTCCTAATCCTGGAGCTGAGCTACTGTATGATTTTTCCATGTGCACACCCATCTCAGTCTGCAACCCATAGTTCATCGCCTAAAAACCATCCAGCAGGTTCCACTTTCTGTGCCTGTCAGTTCAGGCTGCCACAGTAGAATGCCACAGGCTGGCTGACTTAAACCACAGAAATCTACTGCCTCTTATTTTGAAGAGTAGAAGTCAGGAATCCAAGTGTCAATCAGGATGATCTCTAAAGAGAAAGAGAACTCTCTCTTTGGCTTGATGATAACTGTTTTCCCCCTAAGTATTTACATGGTCTTCCTTGTGTATCTAGGTCCAAGTGTCTTCTTACAATGGTATTGGAAGTTAAAAGAATGACTCAGTAGTATGCCTGTGTTCAGTCCCAGGTGCCACATGAGAGAACAATAAAGGCAAAACAAATGAACTCCCTAAATGATGGAGTAGTATATTAGTGCCTCTCTCTTGTAAATTAAGAAGGGAAGGGAGCTGGACGATAGAGCAGCAGGTTAAGTGCATGTAGTGCAAAGCACAAGGACCAGCATAAGGATCCAGGTTCTAGCCCCCGGCTCCCCACCTGCAGGGGAGTCGCTTCACAGGTGGTGAAGCAGGTCTGCAGGTGTCTTTGTCTCCCCCTTTCTGTCATCTCCTCCTCTCTCCATTTCTCTCTGTCCTATCTAACAATGATAACAACAATAACAACAACAATAATAACTATAACAACAATGAAAACCAGCAAGAGCAACAAAAGGGAAGATAAACAAATATAATTTTAAAAAATTAAGAAAGGAAAACAAAAACTGGACCAAGGAGATGGTAGAGCATTAGAGAGTGTGCATAAGACACTGCATTCTATCCCAGATACCACAAAAAAATGAAAGAAAATAAAAGAACCCAGTCATATTGTACAAAATTCCAACAAAATGACAACATTTTTACTTAATTATATTTTAAAGATCTAATCCTCAACTGCAGTTATATTCTAAACACCAGGGGTTAAGGCTTCAACATATGGGCTTAAAGAAGACCATTTATTTATTTATTCATTCATTCATTCATTATTTTGTTATGTATTCATTTATGAGTGAGAGGAGGGAAAAGAGAGAGAATATGCATGTGCCAGGAATTAAACTCTCATGCCTGAAAGTCCTACACTTTATTCACTGTACCACCTTCTAGGCTTAAGGAGGACTCAGCTCAGCATCTAGCACCATCTTAATTTCCTTCTAATGCAGACCAGACCCTTTTCAAACCTTTTTCTCACTCTATCCATTCCCATTCTTCTTGCAATTTTCTTTCCCCTCTTTCTGGCTTCCTAGGAGGACTGGCAGACTCATAGATGACAACCCAGAAACCAACTGTGCAGTAAGGACCAGCGAGACATAGGTTTGATGATCTATCCATCAACTCACATTTCTGTGAGGACCCCATGGCCAACATCAGAGAAAATGGTTGCAAATTTCATGCAGAGGAACAACTAGCTCCAAATGGGTCATTAATGGTGCAGTATTCTCATTGCAGGCAGCAGGCTGTACTGCACTGTGTTGGCACCTGCCATCCCATGCTGCATCCCACCTAGAAATGGTGTTGAAGGAAACTAGAGTAAAAACAGGTCAAGGGGGACCAGGTGGTGGAGTACCTGGTTGAGCACATTTGTTACAATGCACAAGGACCCAGGTTTGAGCCTCTGGTAGCCCCCTATAGGGGGAAGGCTTTACAAGTGGTGAAGCAGGGCTGCAGTGTCTGTCTATCTCCCTATATCTCCCCTCCCCTCTTGATTTCTGGCTGTTTCTACACAATAAATAAAGATTTTTTTTTAAATAAAGAAGCTTTTAAAAAGGTTTTAAAAAAAGAAACTGGTGTGGTACGGGAGGTGGTGCAGTGGATAAAGCACTGGATTCTCAACCATGAGGTCCTGAGTTCCATCCCCAACAACACATGCATCAGAGTGATACCTGGTTCTTTCTCTCCTCCTATCTTTCTCATGAATAAATAAATAAATTCTTTTAAAAAAAAAAGAAAGAAAGAAACAGGTCAAGGGCATTTTTTGCTGGAGCCTATGCACTTTCTTATTGCTTCTCAAATAGATCTAAAAATTGGTAGAAATCTCTGGTTTACAGAGAACAAAACCACCTCTTCCATTCATGGTAGTACTTGTGATGCATTCATTCTATACTTTGCATGGCGTCCCTCCTCATTTCATCTGATCTGGAGGTCCGTCCCAGGGGTCAGCCAGCCTGGAGTAATTATCCCACATTTAGAGTTTAAGAAACAAGGTTTGGGTTCCCGGAAGATGGCAGACTGAGAAGCTGCTAGTGGCTTGAGCTCTGACCACATTCTCTGGAAACGGTAGGATTTTCTGCCTTTTGTAGGCCAGTCAATAAGGGGTCCTAGTGGTTACACCAAGGAGGTGACTATAACTTAATTTGAGTTTAAAAATAGAGTAGAAAAAAAGAGAATTTTTTTTCTTTTAAATTATTATTTCCAAAGCGTACCTCCTCCCCCTTTCCCTCCCCCCATAACGAGTCCCTGGGGACCAGCTCCTAGCAGGCTCCCCTGCTGAGCTTCTTTCTTTACCAGGGAGTATATTCTTTCTTCTTCCCATCCCACCAGGGAGTATCATTCATTCTAAGTCTAGTCCCTTCTGAAACCTCTGGCCTTTTTTCTTTCTAAGTAGCCAACCCCCCCATAGCTAATTAAATATTTTTTTAAATTTTTTTAATAAAAAACTCTTTCCTTCAGGGGGTCGGGCGGTGACTCAGCGGGTTAAGCGCATGTGGCGCAGAGCGCAGGGACCGGCATAAGGATCCCGGTTCGAGCCCCCGGCTCCCCACCTGCAGGGGAGTTGCTTCACAGGCGGTGAAGCAGGTCTGCAGGTGTCTCTCTTTCTCTCCCCCTCTGTCTTCCCCTCCTCTCTCCATTTCTCTCTGTCCTATCCAACAACAAACAACATCAACAATGGCAATAATAATAACCACAATGAGGCTACAACAACAAGGGCAACAAAAGGGGAAAAAAATGGCCTCCAGGAGCGGTGGATTCATGGTGCAGGCACCGAGCCCAGCAATAACCCTGGAGGAAAAAAAAAAAAAAAAAAAAAAAACTCTTTCCTTCCACCTCTCTTTTATTACTGTTATTTTTCTTATCTTTTTCTTTTTTCTCTCTTTCTTTTTTTTTCTTTTTCTCATTCTTGTCATCCTTTCTTCCTTAATCCTACAGCTTCCAAAGCCACAGGCCCTATCCCCCACAACACCAAACAGTGTGCTTTCACTGATACACGTTTGGGAATTATTTGGGGGAAGAATTCTGACTCAGAGTAGACTCTCACTGCGAGTATCTCTCCTCAACTTCCCTTCCTCCTTTAGCTACCCCTAGAATATACAGTGGATAGGAGATTTGGTTTTCCTTCTTAACAATCAGCTGCCACTGCTCACAAGGTTTGAGGTAATCTGGGACAGGGTTTTTTTTGTACCCTGCTCTATTTTATTATTAATATTATATAAGGGCATATATCTTCCCCCCCCCTTTAGGTTGATCAGAATTAACTCATAGGATATCTTTCATTGCTAGTAGTGCGCATCTTATCTATTGTGGGAGGAACTTGTCTCATTACTCCTACCTCCCCTACAGACTCTCCCCTTCCTCCTCCTCCTAGCTAATTAAAAAAAATTAAATACAATTAAATTAAATTAAAAATAAAGTAATCAAAAAACCTTTCCTTTCACTGCTCTTTAATTACAGCTGTTGTTCTTATCTTTTATCTTTTCTCTCTCTTGTTTCTTGTTTTTTATGTTGTCATACACTTCTCCCTTCCTTCTTCTTTGTCTTTCTGAATTTAGGAATTATTTTGGGGAAGAAATCTGACTCAGAGTGGACTCTCTATGTGTGTATCTCTGCTTTGCTTCCCTTTCCCCTCTTGTTACCCCTAGAATATACAGTAGATAGTAGATTTGCATAAATGTTTATTCTTGCTATCCCTTCTTTCTTTTCTCTTTCTTCTTCACTGGGATTTGGTTACTATTTTTTCACGGACTGGAGACATTGTTTGGCTAACTGGTAGTGATTAAACTGCTTCAATACTTGCTTCTGTTGCTATTGTAATTCCTGAGGTTGGTGAGTGCAATTGTCATAAAGATATTTAGTACAGTGTTGCTTGTACTCAAGACACAACAACTGAGGAGCAGCAGAGCATAAAAATAAGAAACACATAAATCAAAAAAATGGGTAGATCAAAAACAAAACTGCTACTCCAATGAATAAAGACAAGAGCCCAGAAGAAACTACAAATAAGCCAGAAGTAACCATAGATAAGAAAAGTATGCAAGCAATAATAAACTTATTAATCACAGAAATGAAAACAACATTGGAGGAAAGGAATGGCAGTATTAGGGAAACAACAGTTGAGACCCCCAAGGAAAATACTGATTATCTTGAGGCAAATAGAGAACTAAAAGCTGAAATAGCTGTAATGAAGAAAGAAGCTGAGGCAAGGGAAAGCAGACTAACAGAAGCAGAAATCAGAATTAGTCAGACAGAGGATGAGTTAGAGAAAACTAAGAAAGAGGTGAGAGAGCTCAGAAAGAGATTGAGAGACACTGAAAACAACAACAAAGACATATAGGATGATCTCAAAAGAAGTAACATTCATATAATTGGCCTGCCAGAGGAAGAAAGAGAGGAAGGGGAAGCAAATATTCTAGAGGAAATAATAGAAGAAAACTTTCCAGAGCTGAATAACAGAAAGGACATCAAGATTCAAGAGGCCCAGAGAGTTCCAAACAGAATCAACCCAGACCTGAAGACACCAAGACACATCATAGTCACAATGAAAAGGAGTAAGGATAAATAAAGGATCCTAAAGGCTGCAAGAGAGAAACAAAATGTCACATACAGGGGAAAACCCATAAGATAATCTGCAGACTTCTCCACTCAAACTCTAAAAGCCAGAAGAGAATGGCAAGATATCTATCGAGCCCTGAATGAAAAAGGGTTTCAACCAAGGATTGAAACCTCCTGCTAGGCTTTCATTCAAACTAGATGGAGGGATCAAAACCTTCGTAGACAAACAACAGTTAAAGGAAGCAACCATCACCAAACTGGCCCTGAAAGAGGTTCTAAAAGACCTCTTATAAACAAAAACATCACTATAATACTTGCAATATATCAGAGCAAACAAAAATTTATTTTGAACAATGGCACTACAATACATTAAATCCATAATATCAATAAATGTCAATGGCTTAAACTCACCCATCAAAAGGCACAGAGTGAGGGGATGGATCAGAAAACATAACCCAACCATATGCTGCTTGCAAGAATCCCATCTGTCACAACAAGATAAACACAGACTTAAAGTGAAAGGATGGAAAACTGTCATACAGGCTAACGGACCACAAAAAAGGGCAGGAACAGCCATTCTCATCTCAGACACAATAGATTTTAAATTAAATAAAGTAATAAAAGATAGGCAAGGACATTACATAATGATTAGAGGATCAATCATCCAAGAAGACTTAACAATTATTAACATCTATGCACCCAATGAGGGACCATCTAAATACGTCAAGCACGTACTGAAAGAATTTCAAAAATACATCAATAGTAACACAATAATAGTGGGAGACTTCAATACCCCACTCTCACACTTAGACAAATCAACAAAGCAGAGAACCAACAAAGATACAAGAGAATTTAATGAAGACATTGACAGACTAGACATCTTGGATATTTTCAGAGTCCTTCACCCAAAAAAACTGGAATACACCTTCTTTTCAAATCCACATAACACATACTCAAGGATAGACCACATGTTAGGCCACAAAGACAGCATCAATAAATTCAAGAGCATTGAAATCATCCCAATATCTTCTCAGAACACAGCGGAGTAAAAATAACATTTAATAACAAACAGAAAATTATTAAAAAAAAAACACAGAATTTGGAAACTAAACAACATACTCCTTAAGAACCACTGGGTCAGAGATTCACTCAAGCAGGAAATTCAAATGTTCCTGGAAACAAATGAAAATGAAGACACAACCTATCAAAATATTTGGGACACAGCTAAAGCAGTACTGAGAGGGAAACTTATAGCCATACAATCACATATTAAACACCAAGAAAAAGCTCAAATGAACGACATTACTGCACACCTCAAGGACTTAAAGGAAGAGGAACAAAGGAACCCTAAAGCAACCAGAAGGACAGAAATCACTAAAATTCGAGCAGAAATAAACATCGAAAATAAAAGAACCATACAAAAGATCAATGAAGCCAAATGTGGGTTCTTTGAAAGATTAAACAAAATTGACAAACCCCTAGCCAGACTCACCAAACAAAAAAGAGAGAAGACTCAAATTAATAGACTTGTATACGATGGAGGAGATATCACAACTGACACCACAGAAATCCAAAGAATCCTGCGAAACTTCTATGAAGAACTATATGCCACCAAGCTACAGAATCTGGAAGCAATGGAACAATTCCTAGAAGCATATGCCCTTCCAAAACTGAACCAAGAACTACAAAATCTAAATGCACCAATCACAGACAAAGAAATTGAAACCGTTATTAAGAATCTCCCCAACAACAAAAGTCCTGGACCAGATGGCTTCACAAACAAATTCTACAAAACTTTCAGGAAACAGTTAGTACCCATACTTCTTAAGCTTTTCCATAAGATTGAAGAAACAGGAATACTCCCTTCCACCTTCTATGAAGCCAACATTACCCTGATACCAAGGGCTGATAGGGACAGAACAAAAAAAGGAAAACACAGACCAATATCGCTGATGAACATAGATGCCAAAATATTAAACAAGATCTTGGCCAACTGGATACAGCAACATATCAAAAAGATTGTTCATCACGACCAATTGGGATTCATCCCAGGAATACAAGGCTGGTTCAACATCCGTAAGTCAATCAATGTCATTCACAATAAAATATTTTATTCATCAATAAAAGCAAAGCCAAAAACCACATGATTATCTCAATAGATGCAGAGAAAGCCTTTGACAAAATCCAACACTGATTCATGCTCAAAACTTTACAAAAAATGGGAATAGATGGGAAATTCCCCAAGATAGTGGAGTCTATATATAGCAAACTTACAGCCAACGTCATACTCAATAGACAGAAGCTGAAAGCATTCCCCCTCAGATCAGGGACTAAACAGGGCTGTCCACTGTCACCGTTACTCTTCAACATAGTATTGGAAGTTCTTGCCATAGCAATCAAGCAAGATAAAGAAATCAAAGGAATACAGCTTGGAAGGGAAGAAGTCAAGCTCTCACTGTTTGCAGATGATATGATAGTATACATAGAAAAACCTAAAGAATCCAGCAGAAAATTACTGGAAGTTATTAGGCAATATAGCAAGGTATCAGGCTACAATATCAATGTACAAAAATCAGTGGCATTTCTTTATACAAACACTAAATCTGAAGAAGAAGACATCCAGAAATCACTCATTTTTACTATTTCAGCAAAATCAATCAAATACCTAGGAATAAAGTTGACCAAAGAAGTGAAAGACTTCTATGCTGAAAACTATGAGTCGCTACTCAAGGAAATAGAAACTGATACCAAGAAACGGAAAGATGTCCCATGCTCATGGATTGGAAGGATAAATATCATCAAAATGAATATTCTCCCCAGAGCCATATACAAATTTAATGCAATACCCATCAAAGTTCCACCAAGCTTCTTTAAGAGAATAGAACAAACACTACAATCATTTATCTGGAACCTGAAAACACCTAGAATTTCCAAAACCATATTCAGGAAAAGAAACAGAAATGGAGGCATCACACTCCCAGACCTTAAATTATATTATAAAGCCATCATCATCAAAACAGCATGGTACTGGAAAAAAATAGGCACACACCAGTAGAACAGAATTGAAAGGCCAGAAATAAATCCCCACACCTATGGACATCTAATCTTTGATAAGGGGGCCCAAAGGATTAAATGGAAGAAGGAGGCTCTCTTCAATAAATGGTGCTGGGAAAACTGGGTTGAAACATGCAGAAGAAAAAATTGAACCACTTTATCTCACCAGAAACAAAAATCGACTCCAAATGGATCAAAAACCTGTATGTCAGACCAGAAACAATCAAATACTTAGAGGAAAACATTGGGAAAACAGTTTCCCACATACACCCCAAGGGCATCTTTGATGAATCAAACCCAATTGCAAGGAAGACTAAAGCAGAAACAAACCAATGGGACTACATCAAATTGGAAAGCTTCTGCACATCCAAAGAAACTATTAAACAAACAAAGAGACCCCTCACAGAATGGGAGAAGACCTTCACATACCATACATCAGACAAGAAACTAATCACCAAAATATATAAAGAGCTCAGCAAACTTAGCAACAAAAAAGCAAATTACCCCATCCATAAATGGGCAGAGGATATGAACAAAACATTCACTTCAGAGGAGATCCAAAAGGCTAACAAACATATGAAAAACTGCTCTAGGTCACTGATTGTCAGAGAAATGCAAATTAAGACAACACTAAGATACCACCTCACTCCTGTAAGAATGGCATACTTCAAAAAGGACAGCAGCAACAAATGCTGGAGAGGTTGTGGGGACAGTGGAACCCTTTTACATTGCCGGTGGGAATGTAAATTGGTACAGCCTCTGTGGAGAGCAGTCTGGAAAACTCTCACAAGGCTAGACATGGACCTTCCATATGATCCAGTAATTCCTCTCCTGGGGTTATACCCCAAGGACTCCATAACACCCAACCAAAAAGAGGTGTGTACTCCTATGTTCATAGCAGCACAATTCATAATAGCTAAAACCTGGAAGCAACCCAGGTGCCCAACAACAGATGAGTGGCTGAGAAAGCTGCGGTATATATACACAATGGAATACTATGCAGCTATCAAGAACAATGAACCCACCTTCTCTGACCCATCTTGGACAGAGCTAGAAGGAATTATGTTAAGTGAACTAAGTCAGAAAGATAAAGATGAGTACGGGATGATCCCACTCATCAACAGAAGTTGAGTAAGAAGATCTGAAAGGGAAACTAAAAGCAGAACCTGACCAAATTGTAAGTAGGGCACCAAAGTAAAAGCCCTTTGGCGAGGGGTAGACATGCAGCTTCCTGGGCCAGTGGGGGGTGGTAGTGGGTGGGAGGGATGTGTCACAGTCTTTTGGTGGTGGGAATGGTGTTTATGTACACTCCTAGTAAAATGTAGTCATATAAATCACTAGTTATTAATATGGGGGGGAAATTAATTGTATGTCTCGAAGTTTTTTAAAACACAGACTGAATCTTTTTAATATATAGGCTGTGTATTTGATAGGTGGACTCTCTCAATAGCCTAAACCAAGTAGATCAGAAGCAACCAATAGCACAGCTATATACAAGATACTGGGTACTGTACAGCAAACCCTAACCAAAGGACTTTTCAAAGTTAACCTAATTACCAAATAATGTGATGATAACATTAACTATCGATTGTCTTTTTGAACCCTAAGACAGCAGGAACCTCACATCTCCACTATAGAGCCTCTACTTCCCCCAGTCCTGGAACCCTTGGATAGGGCCCACTTTCCCGTATGCCTCTCCCAATCCATATCAAATAATATTGCATCTGCCAATCGCAACCTAATCAACGCAACGATGGCCACCTCAACATGCTTCACCTCAGACTGTGTCCAGAGACTTCACATGTGGAATGACAACCCTTCAGCTTCATTACTCAGGTGAGACCTTTCCTTTCATAGTATACTCTAATTCCATACCAGGTGGTTCACTTTCTAACAAAGTCCCAAAACCTAGATATACACCCGTTTCTGTGAGAGAGAGCATATGTTCACATGTATCCATAAACTACTGCAAAATATATACCTGAAAGCAGAAGTACACTAGAGTTTGCAGTGAGTATCCTCCTAACACTTCCTCTCCACTATTCCAACCTTTGGGTCCATGATTCTTCAACAATTTGTTTGGCTTTGTATGTTAACTCTCTTTTCAGTCACCAGGTTCCAGATGTCATCAGGATGCCAGCCAGGCTTCCCTGGACTGAAGACCTCACCAATGTGGCCTGGAGCTCCGCTTCCCCAGAGACCCACCCTACTAGGGAAAGAGAGAGGCATACTGGGAGTATGGACCGACCAGTCAACGACCATGTTCAGTGGGGAAGCAATTACAGAAGCCAGACCTTCCATCTTCTACAATCCACAATGAACCTTGGTCCATGCTCCCAGAGGGATAGAGAGTGGGAAAGCTATCAGGGGAGGTGTGGGATATGGAGATTGGGTAGTGGGAATTTTGTGGAGTTGTACCCCTCCTACCCTATGGTTTTGTTAATTTATCCTTTCTTAAATAAAATAATAATAATAATAATTTAAAAAAAAGAAACAATATTTAATAATTGAAACAAAGGTTTCCGTTGTGATCGACCTTACTCTGAGGCTGATGCTCTAGCTATATTATTTTTACTTAATTTCTTCTCCATTTGCATCCTTTCCCCAAAATTTGAACACTTGTATAGCCTCTCCATTTTTAGTTGCTTATACTAGTGCCTGATGAATGTCTAATGTGATCTGTGTAAGGTGAGGTTCATCTTTGAGTCACAGAAGCTCTATATGAGACTCCTTTGGATTTGGTAAGCTAACCCCCTGTAATTCACTAAAATAATAATTAAGTTCTTGAATTAAGCCACTGTTTTAGGGTATATCCTCTTCCCATAACTGTGATTTCACAGTGCTGTTTTTTAAACTCTCAACTGTGAGCAACTATGAGAAATAAATCACATAACTCAGCACAGTTCACACAAACAGAAGAGTGTATAAAATGTGAAACCAGTTTCACAAGATAATACTTAACCTACGTGTGACACGATAGTTTCTATTCTATTTTCTAATGCTGACTCTGATTCACTAAGCTGATTTCATGACCCAATAAGAAGTCTCTACCTGTAATCTGGAAGATTATCTTTTGTAGAATGTTCAGGGAAAATGTTGAAAGGCTGGCATCATGTTTTGTTTGCCTACTGAAAGAGGAAGCTATGCTGTTGGCTGACCGGGAACTCTAGCACCCGCCCCTTACATGTGTCCCTAAGTATCACAGGGCTCAGTAGGGTACAGCCATCAGAAGGGAGAGGAGGGAACTTTCTGGGCCTCCATGGTAACTAGGCTCCGAAAGAAATCTAGTGTCTCTACCACATCACACTCTGCAAGAGAAACCTGAGATGTACCCACTTAGGAACATGCATTCTCCCCTTCTCTATAGTAGGGGCATTTGGAGAGCCCATTCATGCTGCTTCCTTCTGTCATCTGTCTGTCTATATGTGAATTAAAGTGATTTTGGTGCCAGTAGAGTGAATGTCTGCCTGTGTGATACTTTTGAAAGGCTGTTGTAAAATCTAACAACAGCTATGACAACAATAACAATTAAAACAAGCACAACAACAAGGGCAACAAAATGGGAAAAGTGGCTTCCAGGAGCCGTGGATTCATAGTGCAGGCACTGAGCTCCAGTCTAACCCTGGAGGCAAAAAAAAAAAAGTTTGAGACATTCAATCAATTTTCCCCTCTCATATTAATTAGTGATTTATATGACTACAGGATAATAGGAGTGTACATAAACACCATTCCCACCACCAAAAGACTGTGTCCCATGCCATCTTACCCCCCCCAAAAAAAAACAAAAAAACTAGTATAGTCATGGGCCCTTTGGAATATACCTAAAGTAGGCCTACTAACTATCTACAAAATGAAGACTCTCAAATCTTCATCTGCACTATTCCAGCTTTTGGTTTCATGATTAGTCAACAATTTGTTTGGTTTTATATAGTAACTCTTCTTTCAGTCACCAGGTTCCAGATGTCAGCTGGATTCCCCTGGGCAGACAACCTCATCAATGTGTCCTGGAGCCCAGCTTCCCCGGATCCCCGCCCCATTAGGGAAAGAGAGTGGCAGGCTGGGAGTATGGATCAACCTGTCAACACCTATGTTCAGTAGGGAAGCAATTACAGAAGCCAGACCTTCCACTTTCTGCACCCCATAATGACCCTGGGTCCATACTCCCAGAGGCATAAAGAATAGGAAAGCTAACAGGGATGAGATATGTAGTTCTGGTGGTGAGAACTGTGTGGAGTTGTACTCCTCTTATCCTATGGTTTTTGTCAGTGTTTCCTTTTTATAAATAAAGATTATATATATATATATATATATATATATATATATATATATATATATAGAGAGAGAGAGAGAGAGAGAGAGAGAGAGAGAGAGAGAGAAATCTTGTTGGGAGCCTGGCGGTAGCGCAGCAGGTTAAGCACAGGTGACGTGAAGTCCAAGGACCAGCATAAGGATACCAGTTCGAATCCCCGGCTCCCCACCTGCAGAGGAGTCACTTCACAAGCTGTGAAGCAGGTCTACAGGTGTCTGTCTGTCTCTCCCCCTCTCTGTCTTCCCCTCCTCTCTCCAGTTCTCTCTGTCCTATCTAACAATGATGACATCAATAATAACAATAATAACTACAACAACAATAAAAAACAACAAGGGCAACAAAAGGGAAAATAAATAAATAAAAAGGAATCTTGTTTAATCTCTGGGAAGGTTCTGGAGAACATTCAGGGAAAAAAAAAAAAAAAGGACATCTAGGGAAGTTCAGCAGGGACTGACCCATGCAGTGGAAGGGACATAAAGGACTAATAAGCCTAAGAAGCTCTTGAGCTGCTCATCTTTTTCCCACCAAACCCCTATGACTAGGGGACATGAAGGTATCCTGTCTGACTAAAGCACTGCTCTCCTTCACTTTCCATTCTCAAGTCAAACTGGCCCCCATAGGTGAACATTACTCTTTTTATTTATTTTTTTTATTTAAGAAAGGAGACATTAACAAAACCATAGAATAAGAGGGATACAATTCCGCACAATTCCCATAACCCGATCTCCATATCCCATCCCATCCCCTGATAGCCTTCCCATTCTCTATCTCTCTGGGAGTATGGATCCAGGGTCGTTGTGGGTTGCAGAGGGTGGAAGGTCTGGCTTCTGTAATTGCTTCCCCGCTGAACATGGGCATTGACTGGTCGATCCATACTCCCAGTCTGCCTCTTTCTTTCCCTAGTAGGGTGGGGCTCTGAGGAAGCGGAGCTGCAGTACACACTCATGGGGTCATCTGTCCAGGGAAGTCTGGCCAGCATCTTGCTGGCATCCGGAACCTGGTGGCTGAAAAGAGAGTTAACATACAAAGCCAAACAAATTGTTGAACAATCATGGACCTAAAGGCTGGAATAGTGCAGATGAAGTGTTGGGGGGGGTATTCCCTACAGGCTATTGTGTACTTCTGCTTTCAGGTATATATTTTTCCCCTAGTTTATGGGCACGTGTGAAACTATGCTCTATCTCAGGGGACCTGGACGATATCTAGGTTTGGGGACTTTATTGGGGAGTGGAACACCTGGAATGGAATTAGAGAATACTATGAAAGGAAAGGTCTCACCCGAGTAATGAAGCTGAAGGGTTGTCATTCCACACCTGAAGTCTCTGGACACAGTCTGAAGTGAAGCATGCTGGGGTGGCACTCGCTGCGTTGATTAGGTTGCGATCCGTGGATGCAATATTTGATTTGAATTGAGAGCAGCATGCAGAAAAGTGGGTCCCACACTAAGGTTCCAGGACTGGGGGAAATATAGACTCTATAGTGGAAATGTGAGGTTCCTGTTGTCTTAGGGCTCAAGAAGACAATGGATAGTTATTGTTATCATCACATTATTTGGTGATAGGGTTAACTTTGGAAAGTCCCTTTGTTAGGGTTTGAGGTATAATACCCAGCATCTTGTATACAGCTGTGCTACCGGTTGCTTCTGTTCCCCCTGATCTAGGCTTTTGGGAGAGACAACATATCAAAGACAGCCTATGTATTAAAAAGACTCAGTCTGTGTTTTAAGAAGTTCTACACATATGATCAATTTTTCGCCTCTCATATTAATTAAATAGTGGTTTATATGTTTACACTTTAATAGGATTGTACATAAACACCACTCCCACCACCAAAAGACTGTGTCCCATCCCCACCATCCCCCCACCCCATCCCACCACCGCCATGCCGGGAAGCCCAATGGCCACCCTCCCCTTCATCACAGTGTTTTTACATTGGTGCCCTGCTCTCGATTTAATCAGATCCTGCTTTTATTTTCCCTTTCTGTTCTTCTTTCTCAACTTTTGTAGATGAGTGGGGACATCCCATACTCATCATTATCTTTCTGACTTAGCTGACTTAACATAATTCCTTATAGCTCTGTCCAAGATGGGTCAGATAAGGTGGGCTCATTGTTCTTAATAGCTGCATAGTATTCCATTGTGTATATGCACCACAGCTTTCTCAGCCACTCATCTCTTGTTGGGCACCTGGGTTGCTTCCAGGTTTTAACTATTATGAATTGTGCTGCTATGAACATAGATGTGCACACATCTTTTTAGTTGGGCATTATGGAATGTTTGGGGTATATCCCCAGGAGAGGAATTACTGGGTCATTCGGAAGGTCTATGTCTAGCCTTGTGAGAGTTCTCCAGACTGCTCTCCACAGAGGCTGGACCAGTTTACATTCCCACCAGCAGTGTAGAATGGTTCCTCTGTCCCCACAACCTCTCTAGCATTTGTTGCTGCTGTCCTTTTTGATGTATGCCATTCTCACAGGCATGAGGTGGTATCTCAATGTTGTCTTTATTTGCATTTCTCTGAAAATCAGTGACCTGGAACAGTTTTTCATATGTTTGTTAGCCTTTTGGATCTCCTCTGAAGTAAATGTTTTGTTCATACCCTCTGCCCATTTTTGGATGGGGTCATTTGCTTTTTTGGTGCTAAGTTTGCTGAGTTCTCTGTATATTTTGGTGATTAGTCTCTTGTCTGATGTTTGGCATGTGAAGATCTTCTCCCATTCTGTGAGGGGTCTCTTTGCTTGTGTGATAGTTTCTTTGGATGTGCAGAAGCTTTTCAATTTGATGTAGTCCCATTGGTTTATTTCTGCTTTAGTCTTCCTTGCAATTGGGTTTGATTCATCAAAGATGTCCTTGAGGTTTAGGTGGGAAAGTGGTTCACCAATGTTTTCCTCTAAGTATTTGATAGTTTCCGGTCTGACATCCTGGTCTTTGATCCATTTGGAGTTGATTTTTGTTTCTGGTGAGATAAGGTGGTTCAGTTTCATTCTTCTGCATGTTATAACCCAGTTTCCCCAGCACCATTTATTGAAGAGAGCCTCCTTCTTCCATTTAATCCTTTGGGCCCCCTTATCAAAGATTAGATGTCCATAGGTGTGGGGGTTTAGATCTGGGCTATCAATTCTGTTCCACTGGTCTGTGTGCCTATTTTTGTTCCAGTACTAGGTTGTTTTGATGATTTTGGCCTTATAATACAGTTTGAGATCTGGGAGTGTGATGCCTCCATTTCTGTTTCTTTTCCTCAAGGTTGTTTTGGCAATTCTAGGTGTTTTCTGGTTCCAGATAAATGAATGTAGTTTTTGTTCTATTTTCTTAAAGAAGCTTGGTGGAACTTTGATGGGTATCTCATTAAATTTGTATGGCTCTGGGGAGAATATTCATTTTGATGATATTTACTCTTCCAATTCAAGAGCATGGGATGTCTTTCCATTTCTTGGTATCAGTTTCTATTTCCTTAAAGAGTGACTCATAGTTTTCAGTATACAAGTTTTTCACTTCTTTGGTCAGCTTTACTCCTAGGTGTTTTATTGATTTTGTTGCAACCCCTGCTTACTTTTTCTGAGAGAGAGAGAAACGCTGAAGCTCCCTCCAATGCTGGGGGTGGGGGGCTATGTTTGGATAGATGAGCTATTTTGTTGGCCTTCTTGAAGGAATATTATTGTCTAATTCCCTTCAATTACAGTAGATGATGCCTCTAGCCATTTGCTTGTTCAAACACATCACATCAGCATGTAAATGAAATAAGGTTTGGACGAGGGCTTTTGAAAGGACCATCTTGCATATGTCCTTTTTCTGAGACCTCATAGCCCAAGCCATCCAAGGACAGTCTGGAAAATCTATTTGGGAAAAATCTATTTTTCTTGTCACTGTGAATGATAGTTTCTAGAGTTATAGAACTTACAATTACTACAGGCTAGTATTTGGCATAAAGTCTTTCAGTATTTGGCATAGAAGTGACCATTGGATTGCTGCTCTTCTACTTCCTTCTTATTGTGGAGTGAATACACAAGCATTCACAATGAATTATATATATTCTTACTCTACAAAAAGGTAAAATGTGCACTTCCTCAATAAAGGCCACTGGCTCACGGTGGACACAGTAATTGATATTTCTGAAAAGTGACTCCCTTACTAGACCAAGACATCCTCCCAGAATGTCTATTTCTATGGGTCACCATGCTCAAGGACCTAGTCATCAGCTTCTCAGATTCCAGAACTCAATGCCTTAATGCCCTAACAGGTATATACCAACCAGATGGAGATATAGGGACTGGATCTGCAAAACAACCAAAATCATGGTAGTATGAGATAGCAGAAAGATGTATTTTGGATCCAGACACTTTGCATGGAGGTAAGTGAATTAGGTGAGCTGATGTGCATGTGTTTGCTTAGGATAATATTGAATACTGTAAATGTCTTATTGCCTTTTTAATTGATGTTAAGCAGCACTGGTTGTACACTGTACAACTTTTGAAGCTCAAATTCACAGGGGCCACAATGCTCCAGAACTGTCCAATGGACAATTCACATGGCTCTATATGGTAGCCCTGAGATATTCATCTTTCACTTGAAGGTTTATTATAAAAACAATATTAAGTGTATGAAAAGTAATTTGTACTTTGTTGACACTGAAACCCATGGCTACTGTTATTTATTCTGTGAGGTGCATGCCTGGCAAGTTAGTAGCAATACCTACAGGAAGCACTTCTTATTAGCAGATGCCTGCAGTGACTAAATTTGATTAAACTATCGAAGAATTGTGAATAAATGAGAGAAACTTGAATGTCATCTCTGGGATACTTTCATTCCAGCAGTGTGGAAGGTCATCACTCTTGGGACTCTTGGGACCAATTATATACAGAGAGAAACTTCCCTCTGAACATGGGCTCTCAAAACACAATTTGTTCTTTCTTTCTCTGTTTCATCAGGTTTATCACTGGGGCTCAGTGTTGGCAGAAGGAGTCCATTACTCCCATTAGCCATTTTTTCCTTTTTCTTTTTTTTGACAGAGACAGAGAAAAATTAAGGTGAAAGGAGGAGATAAAGAGGGAGAAAGAGAGACATTTGCAGCACAGATTCACTACTCGTGAAGCTTCTCCACTGCAGGTGGGGACTGGAGTCTTGAACCTGGGTCCTTACACATGGTAATATGTGTGCTCTAGCAAGTGTGCCACCTCCCACTCTCTCTCTTTGTCTCTGTATCTCTCCTTATTACCAGGAACCTCTCTCTCACTACATTACCTCATGGGCCTGCTACAATTAATTTGATAACTGCATTTCTTACATTAGCTAATCCTTAAATTGGTTTCTGCCTAATGAAATTTTAGGAAAGCCCCACAGGCTCATTGTTGAAATTTGAAATGTCCCTTAGTCTCAACTGCTGCAGATTTTTTTAAAGAAATTATTAAGTTAAACAGCATTGTAGCCAAGATTCCAAGTACAAGCCTCCAACAATTCATCTCTTTGATTCTTCTTTCTCCAACGCTACTAAACACAGTCTCCTCTTGTTCTAACCAGTATGTGCAGCCTGTTTCTGTTCTGCTTTTTTCATGCAATGCTATTTCAGGAATAAGACCTAATATTAACTGTAATTTAATATGCAAGTTATTCCAACAAGGTATCACTTCGCCTACTGTGCTAAGATATGTCCCTCTAGTGAGGTGTTCAAAGCAACTTAAGATCTCGACCAACTGATATGATGGATCCAAGACGCATAGGAAATGGGAACATGGGGAGGGACAGGGAATAAACAAGGAAATGAAATAAACCTGGCAGCACTAGGGTGGGGAGTATACTAGAGAAAGGTTCGGTCCATTACTTTCATTTGACAATTGTGAAAACTGAATCCTATAGTGGAGACACAGCATGCCAAATACTGTGTCATTAAGCCACCTCCTCTTTCCCTGGGTAGGGGCCAGCTCTGGCAAAGGAAGCAGTTTCTCTAACCTGTGGAGATCAGGAAAGAAGGATTCACTGGGCAGCACCAAGGGATTGTTGTTGTGCAAACAGCTCTAGCAGCTCACAGAACAAAGGCATTCATCTCAGGGCTTGTGCTGAACACACCCTACAGGGAGGAAGGAGGATGTCTCCTCAAAGGCAAACCAGTAGCCTTTATCCACTCCCACCCAGCACTCAGAGGTGTGAAAAGATATCCCAAAAGGGAGAACCCAAAAGAGACCAGCAGCTAGGCACTCCTACACAGCCTGCTTGGCTGCAAAACAGAGCCAAGGTGGGGGCGACTGGCCCAGACAGGAGGAGACTTGGAAAAGCCACAGGCAGCAGCTGCCACACAAAGTCTCATGGAGTTGGCAGATTGATGACCAATAGAACAGAACAATGGGGCCAGATAGACTTTGAAGCCATGGCCCTCCTGCCTCCACTGGCAGTTGTGGAGACTGAGTTCCAAACTCCTGGAGGAAGGGTGAAGGGCTGATCCTGCTGGAGGAGCGAGCAGTCCTAAATCCAATTTATCACTCGCTTCTGGAGCGCCTCTTCTGCTGGATCTAAGACAAGTGATAGCAACTAGCAAACAGGTAAGGGATAAGATTATATTCATCTTAAATTAATGTAACCTAGAATGTTCTTAGCCATGACCATGGACTGCAAGGTAGACTGACAGACTTACAGAGGTTACACAGGGTCCTGTGGTAAATGTGAATATA
Source organism: Erinaceus europaeus (assembly GCF_950295315.1). NCBI lineage: Eukaryota > Metazoa > Chordata > Mammalia > Eulipotyphla > Erinaceidae > Erinaceus > Erinaceus europaeus. Next base: position 64,873,898 of record NC_080165.1, read on the forward strand.
CATGGGCTCTGTGTCAGATCAATGGAGTAAAAAGTTAATGAATGGTATTTATACTCTTTCCTCCTGCTTGGGAGCTACTCACTGGCCTTGCCCAGCTTTCTAGCCTTATTCTCAACTCTGACACTATCTTCCCACAATACTTTTAGTCCACCTGCATGTTAGCTATCAGGCTCAGGAAAAAATTATTAAAGCCACAAGCCACATGGAACATAACTAAAATAGACTTCCTAGCTTCTTCCCACATGAAGACCCATAGTTCCATCTGCTCTATTCTTACCTTTGGGTGCCTGTTACCATCCTGACCTCCCCAATGTGTTCCAGAAGCACACCTCTCCAAAGCCTTGCTCCACTAGGGAAGGACAGAAGCAGACTGGGGGTATGGATCAATCTGCCAATACCCATGTCAAGAGAAAAAGCAATTATATTCAACAGTGTACTCAATCCCAAGACCACCCACCTTCTGCACCCCATAAATAATTCTGGTCCATACTCCCAGAGAGGGAGAAAGAATAGGGAATCTTCCAATGGAGGGGATGGGATATGGAATTCTGGTGGTGGGAACTGTTTGGAACCAAACCCCTGTTATCTTTCAATCTTGTTAAACATTATTAGGTCACTAATAAAATATCATTTTTAAAAAAGATTAGACCCATCGTAATAAGACTTTGGGGACTGAAATAATAAGACCATAATGTCATTTGCAGAGGAAAAGGGGGTGCTTATTTAAGTATAATGGTCAGGACCCAAAGGGTCATGTTTTACCTTTTTAAAAAAATTGTTTAATATTTATTTTCCCTTTTGTTGCCCTTGTTTTATTGTTACAGTTATTATTGTTGTTATTGATGTCATTGTAGTTGGATAGGACAGAGAGAAATGGAGAGAGGATGGGAAGACAGAGAGGGGAAGAGAAAGATAGACACCTGCAGACCTGCTTCACCACTTGTGAAACAACTCCCCTGCAGGTGGGGAGCCAGGGGCTTGAACCAGGATCCTTACGCCAGTCCTTATGCTTTGCACCACATGCGCTTAACCCACTGCGCTACTGCCCCACTCCCCAGGTTTTACCTTTACACAGTATTATGCAAAAGGACCTGGGTTCCAGCCTCCAGTCCCCACGTTCAAGAGGAAAGCTTCAAGAATGTTGGAGCAGTGCTGCAGTTATCTCTCCTTTCTGCCTCTCATTCTCTCTCTCTCTCTCTCTCTCTCTCTCTCTCTCTCTCTCTCTCTGTCTAACTATCGATATTTCAGCCTCTATCAAAAAAAAAGAAAAGGAAAAAATAGTAGTATCTTGTAGGCATTGAGCCCCAGGCATAACTCTGGTGCTTAAAAAAAAAAAGAATCAGAACCCATATCTACAACCTACAAACCCTAACTCTAACCCCAGGTGTGTCCCTCCAGAGTCAAAGTGAAGAGGAATCTCAGAGGATTATGCAGCAGAGTGGTAAAAGCTTAAATCAATTCTTTTCAAACTTTTGGACTGTATTCAGACAGAAGGCTGTCATAAAGTTGCTGCTCTTTGGGGGTCACTAATGAGGACATAAATCGAGCTGCTAAATCACTCTGCACTCAGAATTCTCAAATGGGCAGTAAGAGACAAGCTGGAATCCGCTGAACTCCAAGTAAATTCAACAGCATCAGTGCATTCAACATACCATTTGCATATTGCCCTAGATATTGCCACTTCTTACTCAGATAGCTTTATCTGGCTGTGCACTCTTAGACAACTTAGCTTGCATACAACTATTTCTTCATCTGTAAAGTGGGTTTAATCACAGGACCCATACTGCGGGTGCTATGGGGACTAAGTGTGAAGTTGTACAGTAAGTGATGGCTATATTGTCTTAGAACAAGGCTGGTCTCTCTATCCGTGCAGACTTTCTCTCTTAGGAAAAGCTTCATTTCATTTCTCTGATGGATATGCATTCTTATCTTCTATCTTCTCAATTTGACATCTGCTCACCTTTGTCTTCAAAAATAGAGTTGATTCATTTCAAATTTCAGACCACTTTTCCCAAATGGAATATTTCTGAGCTATGGATTATTGAAATACTGTTTCTCATCCCAAATAAGAAGGGATTTAGGAAGTTCTGTCTCTTCCCTTGAGGAATGAGAATGAAAGCTGTTCTCAAAGCACATGCCCACCACCCCTAGCTCCAAAAAAAATAAATAAATAAAAACTTCTACAGAAGGTTCTCTCCTTCCCAATTACCTGCTGGTTCTGTCCCTTGAGCAGGGAGTCATAGTAGGAGGAGGAGGGTACCAGGGACCACATTAGAACTGGAAGGCAAGTGAGAGAAAAAGCTACAGAATGGGTGACAGGCCATGGGAAAGGACAAATTATGTCTCACTCTCCATCCTTGGGGATCCTGATCTGCTCTGGAGGATTTGAAGAAACCTAAGGTCCCTTGGAGTGAGCAATATATGAAGTTGTTTTTTTTATGCTGTTAAACTTCCTATACATTCTAATCATAGTACACAAATATTTCCTCCTCCTCCAACCCTATTTTTTCCATTCTTGTCTGATAGCATATTAGTGCGTATCTGCCTTCTATGATGCCTGGAGCTACCTGTTCCAACACTGTGTCCCATCAGCTGAAAGTCTCTTCAACAACAAAATCTTGTCTCTCCTTCATGTGAGTTCTCTCTAAGCACTTCAGGAGGTGCTGCCATGACCATGCTGAGAGAAGGATGAATATGACTAACTCCAAGTAGTTTGCATCAGAAGCAGAACATGGTGGTTGATTGTGAAGCCAGGCAGGGGCTCCTCGTGTGCAGGCATCCTGTCCTGAATGGCACCTTGTGTGGGCCAGCAAACCCTTGGGTTTCAGATACAGGCTTTCTTGTCATCACTGTTCAAGCCTTTTACAATCAGATTGGTTTTAATAGCCTCCAATTTTCTTAAGTGCTAGAGAGGCAGACAGGTTAGAAAAGGATTGTCATTACCACCTCCTTTTCTTTCTGGATTCCCAGGTGGACATTAAGAAGTCATTTTATCTGACACTTGGCCTCTGGTCCCAGAAGAGGTAACTAAGGAAATAGTACTGAGTTCAGAGTTGACTGTTAAAAAATAAGTTTCTCATTATGCTATTCTTGTGAGGACTAGAATGGAAAATCCATGGCCCTCTTCTCTATCTTTCTAGTTTATCTATCATCTATCTGTCTATCATCTCTTTCTTTTTATTTATTGCTTGCTTTATTTCTCTGTTTTTAAATAGGAATGAGTCCATGAGTGAGTGTGTATTTTTATCTGCAGTTAAAAACACTACCAGATGTTAGTCCAATCTACATTGTTAAATAGCCTCAAATGAGAATTTCTGTGCACTTCCTCTGGTCCTTGCACCTCCCAGGCTTAGCAGTGCCTCTTTCTTGGCTCAGACATCATAGTTTTTTTCCTTTACTTTCCTCTCCTGGCCACCTCAGCAGTGGAACTGCAACCATGCTACACTTTAATAATAATAATAGAAACTTCCCCACATTGTATTGGCTTTCCATGAAAGTAACCACTATCCCTTCATCCAATGTGTGTTTGCACACACAAGTGTGCACATATATGTGCAAGCCTTCGTGCATTAACAGTAATAATCCCAGTTCAAATATCAGGGTTTTATGATTGTGCTGTAACATGATTAAAGGATTCCTGTCTGGTGACTGATTTTACAACTCATGGGCCAGATTGGAGGAGTATCTGCTGAGCAAGAACAAGGACAGAAAACAAAGAGGATCTTGTAGTACTTACAACTCAGTTATATGATGTCATTTTAGTGCATGTCCCAAGCTGCCTAGAACTCACCAAACTCAGATCATCTCTTAGGGAATGGGGTTCCAAAAGGGAATTTGGGTCAGTCAAGGAAGGCTGCCTAAGGGAGGTAACTCTCTATCAATACCCAGAGAGGGAAATAGATATGTACTTTTGAAGCTAAGCAGGCAAGGGATTTCAAGTAGGAAGACAATCAGAGTAGCAAAGGGAAAGTGATATGATATAATTAAGATCTGGAATCCAACTTAAACTTTTTTAAAAAATGTAATTTATTTACTTATTTTTAATGAAAGAGAAAGGTGAAAGGGAAGATGAGAGTACTGCTCAGCTCTAACTGGTGCTAAGAATTGAACTTGGGAACACAGAGCCTCAGGCAGAAAAGAATTTTTCATAACCATTATACTAGCTCCCCGGCCCCGTCAGTCAATTAAAATTTTACTAAAGGTTTGGGGAGATACAATAATGGTTATGCAAAAAGCCTTTCATGCCTGAGGCACTAGAGGTCCCAAATTCAACCCCAGCACCACTAAACCAGAGCTGAGCAATTCTCTGGGGACAAAAACAACAAATTAAACTTTACTGAGCAGCTTGACCTAGAAAGTAGTACCAGGTTATTGTGGCACATGTGTGTGTGTGTGAGAGAGAGAGAGAGAGAGAGAGAGAGAGAGAGAGAGAGAGAGAGAGAGAGAGAGAGGCAGGCACTGGGTCTAAGCCAGAAGGCGCAAAGAGAGAAACCAATGGCAGAAAGAAGGCTGAGGTCCTGAGAAGCTAACCTATGCAACAACAAAGTTTACAGACTCAGCATTGAAAATCAGGTCTGCTTAAACCTAAGCACTGTATTGCATTCTCTGTGTGAGACCAAAAATGGTTGGAGGGGCTGGGAAGGTGAGTCAGAGGGGCAGGGTGCTGAACCAATTACGGAAGTCACATAGATGAGACTGAATGGTGGTCAGGCATATGTGATCCAAGAGGAAAGAAAATGACAACTTAGTTTAGGATCTACATTTTTCCTGAAAGGCATCTCAGAGCTTCCAAGACACCCTGAGACTTTGGGGTCAATGTCAGAGCAGTGGAGGTGATGCAGAAGGGAGCGGTTAGACCAGCGAAGTGCATGTTGTTCTGGGGCTGAACGCTGATGACACCACCTAAGGCATCTGTACTCAGACTGTGTCTGTCATCTGTCCTGCTTCTGAGTCTGTGTTTACATATGTAGGTCAGTTCTGCTCTTCATGAGCTCCTTTTAAGTCCCACAGAGCATGTATCACTGCAGTCAACACCGCCACAGTTTCTCTATATGTCACCAAGTCTTCAAGTCCTAACTTAATGAGAAATGTATCAAAGGGCAGATAGAGGAGTTAGCTCCCAGTGTTCTTCCAGTCATAGGACATACATGATTTCTCCTACAGTCTCTATTCTTTACTTGGAAAAATGGGCTTGCTTGGTCTTGCTTCTCAGACCATCTCAGAAGAGCCTTAGAGTGTCTTCATTCATCCCTGCGCTTCATCCCCATCGGGCTTCTGTTATTCTCTCTAAAATGATTGTTCTGGCAAATCCCATAGAGTCTACAGGTTGTTCACAGACCTGGGCCAGCTGCCTCTGGGCTTTAAACAGGTGTGTGATTTTCATTTTCACTTTGTGGCTATTGGCTCCAAAATTTGGCTCCTTTCCGTGCTTCTCTCAGAGTTTCCTTTCTTTATATTCTTTTTTTTCCCCATCAGAATTATCATTGGGGCTTACTGAATGGGCAGGCTGAAGGCATGTTGTCACACTTATGACACCTATGGGATAGTCATGTCCAGCTGTCCAGAGAGATGTCAAAAATGTAGGAGTCTGGCAGTGGCTCATCCAGTAGATGTTATCATGCACAGGCACTCAGGTTTGTGGACACTGACTCAAGTCCCTGGTTCCTACCTGCAGAGGGAGGAGGAGGACACTTCAGAAGTGGTAGAGCAGTGATACAGGTTTCTCTTCTGTCAATCTCTCTCTCTCTCTCTCTCTCTCTCTCTCTCTCTCTCTCTCTCTCTCCTTCCAAAGTTATCACTGGTGCTTGATGCCTACACTACAAATCCATTGCTCCTGGTGGCTATTTTTCCATTTTATTGGATAGGACAGAGAGAAGTTGAGAGGGGAGGGGAAGATAGACACCAGCAGACCTGCTTCACCACTTGTGAAGCAACTCCCCTGCAGCTGGGGAGCCAGAGACTTGAACCAGGATCCTTGAGCCAGTCTTGTGCTACATACTATGTGCACTTAAACTAGTGTACCACCGCCTGGCCCCCTCTTTTTTTCTCTTCTCTTCTCTTCTCTCTCTTCTCTTCTCTTCTCTTCTTTTCTCTTCTCTTCTCTTCTCTTCTCTTCCCTTCCCTTCCCTTCCCTTCTCTTCCCTTCCCTTCCCTTCCCTTTCATTCCATTCTCTTCTCTTCCCTGCTTCTCTCTCTCTCTATCTCTCTCTCTCTCTCTCTCTCAAAAAAAAAAAGAAAAGAAAAAAGAGAAAAAATGGCCTCTGAGATAGGTAAATTGGTCATGCAGGTAGAAGAGCTGGGAAAGTAGTTCACTTGGATAGTCTCATGTTTTGCATTGTGCACAATTCAGATTCCTGACTCCTCCTCTTTTTGTCCCCTCCCAAACAGCACCAAAGTCATTCAACACATAGTCATTGACATTGAGATCTCACTTCACTCAGACCTGTCTTGTGTTTGGTCAGCGTTGAAGAGTAGTATCACCCCAGCATTAATGAAGTCTAACATTCTCCCATTACTGCCCTTCCAGACAACTCTGGAAAGAAACCATGGGACCACATTGCACATTCCTCTCCCTTATCACAGCCAACTATCAAGTCCTGGAAACATGAGTTCTGTGATTTGTAAAGCTTCCCCTTCCTCTTTACCACATTCTCCTGGTATAAGTTCATCATCACTGGAGTGGATTTTGTATCACTTATGGGTCTTCCTAACTCTAATCTGAGTTTCTCTAACATTTGGAGGCCTCCACTATGATTCTAAGTTCTTTGGTGAGCCAGGAGTCACTGTCTTCAGACTCAACACTAGACTTCTTTCACTGATGAACTGCAGTAACTACAGACTAAACCCAGCCAATCACCGGCTCCTGTTCTCACATCTCATCCAGAAAAGGCTGCATACACATGGAGCTGCTCTGTTGGATCTGTTAGATCACTTCCCTTCTGTCAATGTGGCTTCTTCATGGAGGAAACCTCACTCCCCACCCCACCTACACCCTCATCCTCACCCTCACCCTTTCTCCACAGGGGAAAGCCTCTAGTCCTTTCAGATTCTGCTTAAATGATCTTTAGAAAACTCCCCTGAGCCCTGAGGAGGGAATAGTTCTTGCCTCTTTATCTCCTCAAAATGCCTTCTTTTCACCTCTGCACTAACATTTATTCTGCATTATCCTTAGTTTCCATAAGTTTTGCACATCATTTGCCCAATATGAATGCTAACAGTCATAATAATAATTAGCATTGATTGATTGCTTGTGCCAATCATTTGGCAAATATCTTGTTTAGCTCTCAAAGGGTTCCTGTGAAGTAGGTACATTTTTTTCCTATTTTACAGGGGAGGAAGCAGGCTTGGCTAATTGAATCATATGCTCAAAGGTTACACAGCCTGTGAGGTCACACTGGACTTTGTGTGGAGAGTTTGCACCCCAGAGTCCAGGACCTATGATCACTCCCACAGACCCTTCTGTAGGTTAGGAGGTCAGAAAAGGGGAGTTCAACTCTGATGTCACTGTGTTACAACCTCTTCCCTCTATTCAACCCCTCACCCCCAGCACTATGTCAGTGAGTGGTGCAGGCTGCAGACTCTTATTAATTAAAGATTGATATGTCCATTGACTGAGGAGTTGAAGGGAAGGACAGGAAAGAAAACACAGGAGGGCTTCCTGGATAGAAAATGAGATTCCAAGTTTCCCTTAAAGAAAACACTCTCTTCCCCAACTCCTAGTTGCTGACTCTATTAGAACTTTTTTTTTTTCTGTTGCATTTCCTAGAGTCACACCACAGAAAATAACAAGAGAAATAATTTTTCCCACATTCCTAGACACCAGCAATCAGAAACTAAGGTGTTAGCCAGGCCATGCTTTCTGGAACCTCCAGGGGAGACTCCCTCCTTCTTTGTCTCCTCTGATTTCTAGTAAACCCAAGTATTCTTCAGTTTATGGCAGTGAAACTCCCATCTCTTTGATATTCTCATGTCCTCAATGCCTCTGTCTCTCTGTCTTGTCATCTAAAAACACTTGGTAGACTGCACACATTGCCATACTTAAGGGTTGGGTTTGAGCCACCAGTCTCTACTTGCATGGGAAAGGGAAGCTTCACAAGCTTTGAAGCAGTGGTGCAGGTGTCTCTCTCTTTTTCTCTCCCTCTTTCTCTTTCTCTTTATCTCCTTTTTCCTTTCAATTTCTCTGTCTTTAAAAAAAAAACTGGTCATCAGGAAAAATGGATTTCTTGTGCAGCCATAGAGAACCATCAATAACCCTAGTGGCAATAATATTTTTTAATTAAAAGTAGAAATAAAGAAAAACATCAGTCATGACTGGAAAGATAGCATAATGGTTATGCAAAAAAAAAAAATCTTTCATGTTTGAGGCACTAAGTGGCCCAGTTTCAATTCCTAGCATCACCATAAACTGAGCTGGTAGAAAAAATTAAATTAAAGAAATAGATAAATAGGGTTAAGCCCCCTGCCTCCACCTGTGGGACAGGGGAGGGGGGTTGAAAGCTTTACCAGTGGTGGAACAGTGCTGCAAGTGTCTCTCTTTCCCTCCCTATATTCTACCCACACCTCAGTTTCTCTCTGTCTTTGTCAGAAATAAGAAAAAAAAAGTGGGGGGTGAAGAACACTGGTGGTAGAGGCCAGGTGGTTGTGCTCCCAGCTGACAGCACACTTTACCAAGCACAAGGACCCAAATTTGAGTCCCCACCCCCACCTGCAGAGAATGCTTCTCAAGATATGAAGCAGGCTTGCAGGTGTCTATGTATCTCTCTCCCTCTCTATCTCCCCCTCCCTTCTCAACTTCTCTCTGTCCTATCCAGTAAAACAGGAAACAAAAAGGGAAAAAAGTCCACAAGGAGTGGTAGATTCATTATGTAGGCACCAAGCCCCAGTGGTAATCCTGATTGGGGAAAAAAAAAATCACCAAAAGAAAGAAAGAGGGAGTCTGGCAGTAGTACAGCAGGTTAAGCGCAGGTGGCGCCAAGCACAAGGACCAGCATAAGGATCCTGGTTCAAGCCCCCGGCTCCCCACCTGCAGGGGAGTCGATTCACAGATGGTGAAGCAGGTCTGCAGGTGTTTGTCTTTCTCTCCCCTCTCTGTCGTCCCCTCCTCTCTCCATTTCTCTCTGTCCTATCCAACAACAACAATAATAACTACAACAATAAAACAAGGGCAACAAAAGGGAATAAATAAATAAATAAAAGAAAGAAAGAAAGAAATATTTTAAAAACTAAATAAAAATACCAATCGTGTTGGATTAGAACCCAACCTAATAACCTGATCTTAACTTCATCACATCTACAAAGACCTCATTTCCAAAAAAGGCCACAGTCACCAGTCCTAGGGGTTAACTTCAATATATTTTGGGGGGGTCACAATGTAATCCATAGTACTGCCTCCTCACTAGAGAGTACCACAGAAGAATATAGCTGCTTACAAACATCAGGAACTCTGTAATCACATGCCATTTATTGATAGATTATAAAGAGAAAATATCCCTGAGTTTGTCATGAACTTTAAGAAGTGATGTTTTCTTAGTTGACACTGCCATATGAGGAATCCTTGGTTCTTTAAGATGTTGAACACATGTCATTTTGTGACATGAATTGACAGCTGGAGATGAAGATAGGGAAAGTCAGAAGAAAATCGTGATTTAAAAATGATGGTACCTCGGGTTAGGTGAATGCAATCAATGCATTGTCTGGGATGAGAAAGGGGCTCATCAGACCTACCTAAGTGTTCTGTGCTGAGCCCCACCAAATTCCTTGCTGACACCCTCTACATAGCCTCTGCCCCTAATTTTTAACTCCTTCCAGTTACAAGCTTAGCTGGTAGTAATAACTACCCTTCCTCTCCAAGGGAAACTGTCTTTTCCGAAGTCAGATTTGTCCACCCTAAGACATTTGTCACCTCCCCACTGACTGCCTCATTCTATCTGCCCATCAAATCAGGAAACTAAAAACACATAAATTTCAAAGTGAACAGCTTTGTGCCTACCCCATTATGCTCCAGGTTGTAACTGGCTGTATTTGCATGATCCTGGCTGTCTTCTGAACACCTCATGTGACTCTGACTGATGCAGGGGACTTTTCAGGCTTTGCTTCCCTTTCCTAGGGTCCTACTCACTCTGTCTGGGGTTCCACTCTCAGCCTAGAAAGCTCAGTGCCTTGTCATGAGGGAGGAGGCATTACTCTGAACTAGAAACTACCTGGAAAACAGGAACAGACTTGGAATAAATCCGCCAATAACAACAGGACCATGAGGGGGTAGGCAGTGGTACATCTGGTTAGTAGCATGTTGCCCCGGGTTCAAGCTGCTCTCTACCTGCAAGGTGAAAGCTTCATGAGCAGCAAAGCAAGAACTGAAGTCGTATCTCGTTCTCTTTCCCTCTCTATCTCCCCTTCCTCTATCAATTTCTCTCTGTCCTATCAAATAAAGGAAGATTTTTAAAAGTGGGGGGGGGATTACTGTTAGGAGTGGTGGAATCATTGTGCAGTCATGAAGTCCCAGCAATATCCATGGCAGCAATGAAAAAAATTAAAAATAAAACAAGATTGTAAGGTTATTTTCTTATTAATGTCACTTTGCTAGATGAGGAAACTAAATCTAGAGGCATTCAGATTCCTTGCCTATCATGACTGGACACAGATGTGATGTGAAGGCATTAGGTCAACAATGCTGAATATTTGGCATTTGTCTATGGCATTTGTTTATGGGCTGCCATGCCAGCCTTCACCAGCGAGTGCCAGTAACCCTACCACCTTAGCTCAGCACCACCTCAGTGATAGTCAGACACTTAGGACAATGTCAACAGTGGTGGCAGCAGTAGCAAGCTAGCCTTCGCTTCCCTGTTAATAATATCCATGGTTGTTCTTTTGCTGTTCTAGGTGAACAAGTTTAGCCTACATTCAGCAAGATGGCAACACCTCTCACCTATTTTCCCTCTCCTGTTGTGATTTATGTATCATATAGGGTTTGGAGCCATGATCCTAACAAAGCACTTTGGTTATCAGGGGACTCCAGGGCACCCAAACTAATATAGGGTTCTTTGTCTTCCAACATCACAGATACGATTAAAGAGACTATAAAAAATGGCTATGATGATTTATAAAGGATTTTATTGATGGGAATCAGAGACACCTGGGAGTAACCAGAAAGTCCCAGGGTTATCACTCCAATCCCTTGTAGTTCCTCTGGAGTGTTTATGGGCCAATCTAAGAGGTCATCCTCCAGGTTTCTTCTTATCCACTTAGCTGCCTTGTATTCTTTTTTATTATTTATTTACTTATTTCTTTTTGTTGCCCTTGTTTTTCTTATTGTTGTAGTTATTGTTGTTGTTATTTATATCATTGTTGTTGCAAATTTTTTTATTATTTATTTACTTATTTCTTTTTGTTGCCCTTGTTTTTTTATTGTTGTAGTTATTGTTGTTGTTATTTATATCATTGTTGTTGCAAAAGACAGAGAGAAATGGAGAGAGAAGGGGAAGACAGAGAGGGGGAGAGGAAGATAGACACCTGCAGACCTGCTTCACCACCTGTGAGGCGACTCCCCTGCAGGTGGGGAGCCGGGGGCTCAAACCGGGATCCTTCTGCCGGTCCTTGCGCTTTGTACCATGTGCACTTAACCCACAGTGCTACCACCTGAATCCCCTGTCTTGTATTCTTATTTGGTGGGCTGTAGACTAAATATTTGGTTGCTTGGAGCAGGGATCTCCCTTAACAGTGGCCTATCAGGTGTGTGTTCTTTCTCTAGGTTTATGATTAACTCTAAGCTGGTCCATGGAGCAGGGTAGTAGACTGTAGTGACCCCCTAACACTTTCAATGAACTCTCTCTTTGTGCCTTTTCTGCTGCCTCTATTAAGGGTCTGGAGTTGGGCTGCACTGGATCGACCTTCTCGTGGTACATCCCATGAGTACCCATTCATTGGGGAAACTGATGATCCTTCCTAGCCGACTGAATCCACATGGATTCCAGTCACTTTCAAAGCCAGCAACAAGCAGCTCCTGACAGCTTTGATGTTGACTGGCTACGGAAGAAGGGCAAACGCTAGAAGAAGAAGGGTCTGGAGTCTAAGACCAGAGCAAGTCTGAGGCTCAGAAGACAGTGAGTGTGAGGGGTGTTGCTGAACTATTTCAGACTAGTCTCCACTGTCCCTCAATCTACTTCACAAGCCTCCAGTTCACCAGACAGCTTGAACTGTAGCAAGGAAAGCCCAGAACAGACTGATGTGATACCCACTCAGGGCCCAGGCTGGCAGATATGGAAATGAGAGGAAGCAGAACTAGACCACCAAAGAGATGCATAAGAAGGTGTCTGTGGCCTCCACCTTGTCTCCTGGACCCCCTTTCAGCTCTCCTTACCTCAGTGTTTGTTATCTCTTTTACTATTTCTATTTTCTCCATCAATCTTTTTATCTTACTATTTATATGTTGACCTCTTTTTAACTTACTATTTCAGCTCGACCAAGATACCTTTATCTATACATTGTATCACTTAACCTCTCCCCCTCACTTGTTTTTTTTTCTAATCAAAATCTAGAACCTAAAGTCAAATGATGAACTGGAAGCTTAAGAAGCCCAGGCTAGTCCAGGGAGGGCTTGACTAATGGAGGAGAATACTGTGCACTTCTTTCTCTTTGAGTCCTGAAAACTATACAGTTCAACCCTCCCTGCCTATAAAAGGATTCCTGGGAAATGGCAGTAATTCAAGTTAAACCATTGGGCTGACTGCCTTCAACTCAATTGTCCTTGAACAAGAGAGAGAGAACAAGTCTGTCTCTCTTCCTTCCTTTATCCTTTTCTCGTTCCCTTTCTTCTTAATCTCCTTACCCTTTTCCTTCCTTGGTGTGTGTGTGTGTGTGTGTGTGTGTGTGTGTGTGTGTGTGTGTGTGTGTGTGGTGCAGAGGCAGTGCATTAAGACTAATCATAGAGCATTCACCATCAGTCCAAGTGGGAGTTTCTCTCCCATCCTCATTTCCCAACCACACTGCCACCAACATTATGGGCAACCACACTCTCCTTGGGTGTGCCCTCAGTTGCATTTGTGTTTTCACAGACTTTTAATGTGTTTTCTAATTATAGACGCAGATTATTATTATTATTTGTGGGACTATGTGAAAGCTTGGTAGAGTTTAGGGAAGCTCTCCCAACCTTGCATGGAGGTCTGGAAAGACACCCCACTTGTTAGCCTCTCTCCTTATAGAGATGAGCTAAGAGGGAAAAGTATCCCAGACTCAGTTTCTCCTTGTTAGTCTCTCAAGTTCACAGAAAGCCTACAGGCCTCTCACACTTAGTTTCCCCTGCTAGCAACAGGCCAAATGACTGCCTGCTTCAGGGTTCACTCATCCACTTCACCTTTTGATCATATAGGAGAACACACTCTATCATATACCTCCCCAACAGCAGACAGTGAAAAGCCCCAAATTCTATTTGCTTGTGTCCTTTGATATCTATGATTCACATCAATCTTTGCTTTGCTTATCTCTATCTCACTTTACTGGTTTACTGGTTTAACCCCTATGCTTCTCTCAAATGCCTTTGAATAATTAACCTGCCTGCATCATGGATACTAATCATTTTGAACTTTATGTATCACATCAATTCTTGCCATACCAGCCCCCTACCATAGAGGCAAGCTGACCTATAAGAAACCTGTAATTTCTGATGTATATGAAAAATGTTCTTTGTTTAACTCTCTATATAAACCTGTACCCATCTCCAAATAAATTAGTGTTTGTACCAGAATACTCCCCAAGTCCTCCTTTCTGTATCATGTAGTCACTAGAGCTGGTGAGGGAGACTTACCCCCTGGCTGGATCCATTCCATGGGAGTGCCAGCAATTATTATTATTATTATTATTATTATTATTAATTTCAGCACTATTTCAAAAAACCTCACCATTAAGCTAAGTATACATAAAGTTAATTATTTCTGCTTGATGTTCAGAATCCACAGGCCCTGCCACCACATGCCATCTCTTGGATCCTCTAGTGATGGACACATTTGTTGTCTCTGATTGCCACATCACTAAACAGAACATCCCATATGGGCTCCCCAGTGGATCCCCATGAGATCTGTCTTATAATTCACATGCAGGGTGGAGTGTTCAAGTATTATATTATAGACACTGTAATTTTGGCCTTAGTCCATTTTGTACCACTAGGAAAACAATTGTTTTGTTTAGTGATTCTACAAAGCTACACTTAAACCTAATTGTTGGATAGTATGCTTGCTCCCCCCGGCTTAAACACCGGTATGTCTGTATGAGATTAGTTTGATCCCACTCAAAGCTGCGGTCTCTTTACATAAATCACTTTTACATTTACATAAAGCACCACCTTCCCTCCAGGGCATTGGTGGTTCAGTGGTAGAATTCTCACCTGCTCTGCCCCCTCTCCTTGTCACACCCTGATCTTCCACCAGTCACTTTTCGCACTACCCTCTCAATGTCACATCCTGTTTCCACCCTACTTGGAGAGTATAAATACAGCTGCTCTTCTGATTAAAGACACTTGGAAAATTGCTTTCCGGATCTGAAAGTTCCAGAGTGTATCTCCTGATCCCTCTCTTACACAGCAGCCTATATTGGCTCCAGTTGAGTTCTCTCCAACCCAGAGAGCACTAGCTCGGGAAGAAGCACCCTCAGGCTATCCCAGCATCTGGCGCCCGAACAGGGACATGTAAGCAGCATATTTACAAGAAGACATCCTAGATAAGTACACACCTTTTGGGTATCTGCAATATTGTGTTAAGGCACTGTGATTTTTTTCTTTCTTATTGTTTTCCTGAGACCTCTCCACCATGGAAAATCTTTTCCAAATTCTACATTCTTTTTTCTATATACAATTTTTATATATCTGGGACATTTTTCTAGGGGCTGCACCTTATATCCTGTTGATCATCATAGCAGTTTTTAAGGGATGTATTGGGCAATCTCTCAAAAGGCTTAGGGACCTAGAGGCTGAGGTCCAAGAAATAAAGGAAGTGATCATAGAACTTAACCAGCACCTTAAAAACAAGAAGAAGCAAAGGCCTGCCGTGATCCTGACCCACCCTAATTCCTCTGCATCTTGCCCTGAGGCCCCTATTTTGGCAGACACGTGTCCGAATTCTTCTTTGGACTCCACAGCACTTCTTTGGCCACCCCCATTTTCGCAGACAGATGTCCGGAACCTCCTACTGCCTCCACAGCTGCTTCTTCGTCCACTCCCGTTTTGACAGACACATGTCCGAATTCTCCTGTAGCCTCCAAAACCACTTCTTCGGCCGCTTGTCCAGAAGCTTCCTCTTCGGTGACTCCTCCTACCGCTGCTACACATTTCTCAGAGCAAGTCCACACATTTCCGGTCAATGTCGCCCCCAATAAACAAAAACCTCAGGCCTGGTATCCGTATTCTGCCACAGACCTGAAGGATCTATGCCAGGCTATCAAGGATGACGGTATTCATGCCCCATGGACCAGGTCCATTTTACAAGGCCTGCTTCAGAACCTTAATACCCCCAATATTGGAGGGATATAACTCGCACTACGCTCCCAGGCCCCATCTTCCTGCAATGGGAGGCATTTTTTCGCGACAAATGTTTACAGCAATCGCGGAAAAATATTCAAAATCAGCCAGAGGGGAATTTTGATGCATTGTTTGGAACAGGCCAATTAGAAACGGATTCAACAGGCAGAAGCCAAGTTTCCACCTGGGTATTTTGATCAGGTACGCCTGTGCACATTAAGAGCATGGGAGAGATTAACACCATGGGAGTGGCCTCAGCCCCCATTCTATCCCTTCAACAAGAACCTGATGAATCCTTTGCTAAATTCATTTCCAGGGTCCAGTCGAGTTTGGAAAGGAAGATTTATAATCCTGACACTCGTTTTCTCCTCCTGCGATCCATAGTCTGGGATGGAATGCTTCTGCATTTTCGACAGGCCGGTATCACTCTTAAAAATGAACACCCAGATACTTGGATTATAGCTACACAGGATCTCAGATCAAGCTCTTTTCAAGGACCTATGTTACAGGCCTATGCAGCTACCTTACATAAGCAAAAAGGGGCTTGCTTTCAGTACGGTCGCCAAGGGCATTGGCGTAACCAATGTCCAGAAAATAGACCGTGACCCCGCCTCCAGTAAGGGCAACCCCGCCTCCAGACAGGGAACCAGAGACCACGAATGCCTTGTTCCAGATGCCAGAAAGGATTTCACTGGAGGAGAGATTGTTGGTCAAGGTTCCATAGGAACGGCACGCCTCTGCCAAATGTAAACAGGGATTTAAACTAGGTGTGGAGCTTCCCTTAGCCTCGCCCCCAAGAGGGAAGGAAGCAGGTTGCCCGCTTGGTGCTGTGCCCTTCTTGCACAAACAGAAGCCCAGCTTGGGACCCAACCCGTCGCTACACCCACCACGCCAAGTAACAATAACAGAGGGTGAGCAGAAGGAGGAACCCGTGGTATGTGGGAACTTCCAGCATAGAAATAACCGGCTGGAGCAAGAGAATAGCTCAGATTCGGAGCCTGAGATTTTGTGGACCACCCCTGTTTTAGAAAGGGGTCATCCAACTATGACAGTAAAGATTGGTAATATTCCTTTTAAGTGTTTGATTGACATGGGAGCAGATAAAACAATCTTAAGACAAGCAGAGGTTCCCCAGAGTTGGGAACTCCTCCCAGGACCACTCTTACATGATGTTGGAGGATTGACTCAGGCATTCCTCACACGAGATTCCCTTGTGTGGGAAGATCCAGAAGGAACTACCAGATGCTTTTGGCCTTTAATAGCTGATATAAGCACCAATTTATTGGGAAGAGACTTGCTGGAATCTTTAGATGTAGTGATATCCTCAGACACCTCTGCAGGACACCACACTCACTCCTGTGAGACTGCTAGACCCAACCAGCACCCCCAATACTAACTGCCACTGTTCGTAACAGAACTCCCCACTTAGATTGGCTTTCTGATGAGCCTGTCTGGGTGGAACAGTGGCCTTTGCCTAGGGAGAAGCTAGAAATTTTAAAAGAACTCGTTCAAGAGCAGTTATCTTTGGGACACATTCGTCATTCTCGAAGTCCATGGAATACTCCAGTCTTTGTGATTAAAAAGTGCTCAGGAAAATAGCACCTTCTCCAAGATCTTCATGCAGTTAATAAAACCATGCAGGTTTGGGGCTCCCCCCAAAGGGGTTTGCCTCTTGCTTCCACGATTCCCACAGGAATTCCAAACATAGCTATTGATATACAGGATTGTTTTTTCTCTATTCCCTTAAACCCACAAGATTGTAAACGTTTTGCTTTCTCTGTTCCTTCTATTAATAATGCCAGCCCTGCCGATAGATTTGAATGAGTGGTACTGCCCCAGGGCATGGACAATAGTCCTACTATTTGTCAAGAGGCTGTTAAATCTGCCCTTTTCCCATATATTCATAAGGGCCTTAAGGTTTTTCATTATATGGATGACGTGTTAATATGGGGAGAATTAGATACAGATCTCTCCGCCCTAGGTGATTTTCTAATCCCTGCCTTAAAGAGAAGTGGACTTAATGTAGCTCCTGAGAAGATACAGCTAATTCCTCCAATACCTTTCTTAGGCTCAGAGATTTCCCTAACACAGATTCGTCCTTTAAAACCTTGTGTTACTTTTCCTTCTAATCTCACGCTTGCTTCTTTGCAAAGTTTTCTTGGAAATTTGAATTGGCTTAGGCAGTATCTTTATCTGCCTACGAGCTGCCTGCAACCACTGTTCGATCTTTTAAAAGGAAACAAACAGCGCTTCTCAAAGCGTATGTTAACCCCTGAAGCATCCTTGGCACTGGAAAAAGTTAACCAGGCTCTCCAGGACATGCACCTCGTTCAGTTCTCCCCCTCCTCTCCAGTAAATTTTCTAATCTTTAACTCCACCCCCACGGTAGTGGGGGCATTGTGGCAGAAACATGGTGTTCTCGAATGGCTTCATACGCCAGTAGGCGGAGCTCCAAGACTCCTTACCGAGATTGATGCCTTAGCATTTATGGTTCGCCAAGGAAGAAACAGATCGGTTCAGGTCTTAGGAAGGGAACCAGATTCAATCATTCTTCCCTTTTCTCTCACAGATACAGAATGGCTCATACGCCACCATTCTCTTTTTTCCATAAATTTAATGGGTTTTCCAGGACAATTAGATAATCATTTTCCCTCTAATAATTTGATAGTTTCTTTACCTCTGTTGCCTCTACTAGTACCTAAACTTTTCTCTTGAGATCCCATCCCCTCTGCTCCTACAGTGTTCACTGATGGTAGAAAAAAGGGAGCTGCTGCCCTTATATATTATCCAGACCAGCCATACCCCAAACCTCTCTTTACTGAACTTCCTGATAATTCCCCTCAGTACAAAGAACTTTATGCTGTTTTCCTTGCATTAAAAGCTGTACCAGAATCCTTCAATCTTTTTTCTGACAGTGTGTATACTGTTAACTTACTTCCATGGCTTGCTCGATCTTATGTAAGAATTGATGACAACCCACTTTCTCCTCTTTTAATTCAAATTGCCTCTATGCTCTGTTCTCGAACCCAACCACTGTATGTTCAGCACCTACGTTCCCACAGCCCTCTTCCTGGTCCCCTGTCTGAAGGGAATGCTGCAGCCGACCACCTCGCCTCCACAGGAATTCTCCTAGCCTCTGTCTCTAATCCTGCTGACTTTCATTCCCTAACCCATATTAATCTTAAAGGTCTTCGAGCTCGATTTCCTGATATTCCTCTGCCACAGTTAAAACGTATTCTTGCTACATGTTCCTCCTGTGTAGGTCTAATCAAAACACCTGCTATTCAAACTCTGGGGGTTAATATTCAAGGTTTAAAAGCCAACGCTCTTTGGCAAATTGATGTTACCCACATACCCAACTTTGGCAAACAAAAATATGTGTTCGTCTCAATTGATACCTTCTCTAAGTTTATGTGGGCTACAGCTCAGACAGGAGAAAACTCAAAAAAGCTTATAAGCCATATGCTCTCCTGTTTTGCTGTAATGGGATTACCTCTTCAACTTAAAACTGATAATTTGACTGCTTTTACCAGCAAACAATTTAAAGATTTTTGTTCCCTCTGGAACATTACTCATACTACAGGCATTCCATATAATCCACAAGGACAAGGCATTGTTGAGAGGGCCCATCAAACTCTTAAGGCTCAATTAAATAAAGAAAAAGGGAAAATGTACCCCCCCAATATCCAGCTGGCAAAAGCCTTAACTACATTAAATCTCTTTAATATTTACAAAAACTCAGACCAACCTCCTATTATTCTTCATTGGCAAACACCACCCACCCTCCCAGCTATTAAAGTCAAATGTAAAGATAAAATTTGGAAAGGACCTGACCCCCTGTTGACTATGGGGAGGGGTTTCACATGCATTTTTCCACAAAATTACTCCAAGCCTATTTGGGTTCCTGCCCGCCATGGCCAGCAATACCCACATGATGATGCTGATATCCCTGAAGAACAAGAAACACTGCAAGAAGACTGGCTGCAAGAGGACTGGCTGCAGGATGCACCCCAGGATCCATAATACAACATGGCAGAATCTAAAAAAATCTGATTCACAGAACTCTTCCTCCCCCCCCTGAATGTCTTATGCTACGACTGGTCAGTTGTGTTTTGTGAGTGAGTGAGTGAGTTAAAAAAAAATTGAGTGAGTTGAGTGACCAAAATTTTTTGTATGACCCATTGTGCTCAGAGTACTCTGAAAATTAACTGACTTTATATAAAACAGCTGGACACAGCCATGGTTTCTGGAGACGTCCAGAAACAGTCCAAAAGTTGTTTATTCCTCTTTTTGATTTCTTTTTTAAGTCTTGATATAAATATAAAATGTTTAGTCTTAAACTGTGTGAGTAAAGATGGTTCAACTATGACAGTAGATCTAAATTCGCATTTGAAATGATATGTCTTAGTTACAAGTTTTTCTCCTCCTGTGTGTTATAAACTATAATTTTAATATGCGTGTTTCAAGTTTGGTAAACATTAACTTAACGGTTAAAGTGTAACTTTGAAGCTACATTCTTACCAGGAGAGGTAAAATCAATTCATTAAAGTAACTGAGTGTTTAAGGTAAAACTCTAAATATTCAATGTGACAATTCATCATCTCCTAAGTTAAAATACAAATCCTCTATACAGGACATTTTTGGAGGGCCCCCAAAATGTCCTGTAAGCTATCTTGTGGAAATTAATCCACAACAAATTTGGCATCAATCTGACATTGTAAATGTACAAAAAAAAAATTGTCACTAAAACGTGTTAACTCTCTAGTAACCTGAGTTTGCTTAAAAACCCAATGTAAAAATAGTCAAGAATCAATATATGTAACTTAAATTCGGTATGAAAATTTTGCTATATAGAGACTGCTACATGAGGTCACATAAGATGGCCTTTACACGAAATTATAAAGATACCTAAACCAATTATAATCATTGAGTTATCAATTGTAGTAAACTTCTAATTTGTTACAAAGTTTTTTCATAAGTAATTGACTTACAGCTATGACAAGCCTTTGCATAAAGAAGCATCTGCTCATATAGAATCCCCAGAAATCCATCTTGGACCCCTGACCTCTGACATCACCCACAATTACAGCCATCCCCCGAAACCCATGATGTGACCTGACACTATCTGGAGAACCTGATTCACAGACTCCAAAGGACAAGACTTTCCTACTGCCTTTCTCTCACCCATCGGTGTCTGCTCTTCCTGCTTCTGTTTCACCCATCATGTTTTGGCAGTTCCAGATCACTCTCTACAGAGAAGAAAAGTTCCAGTGGCTGTCCTCCTCCATAAAGATAGATGTGTGGCATTTATTTCCTGGCCATTGACATTGGACTGATGCTTCTAAAGAACTTGCTGGACACTCCCTTTATACTGCTGGACTTCTTGAAGAGTGACTGTAGCATTTCATAGAACTTTCTGCCAGCTGACTCGGGATTTTGCAATGCCAGATCACCCCTTTAGCCCCTCGGCTTATCAGGCCCCCACTCCTCCACCCATCAGGCTCACTCTGTCCCTTGATACTCTTCCTTATCCCTCCCTGTCTTGTGCTGGTTCTTTTTGAAGACACTTACACGCTATCATTCTGCTTTCTTCCCTATAGGTTTCTGTTCACCCCTACACTGCTATTCCCCTGACAGAGATGAAGCCTTTTACAGACATTGACCCAGTTATATATGGCCATTAAGTAAGAGGGAGATGTTGGGGAATTGTGAGGATATGGTTGAGCTTGGAAGGGCTTGAGCCTGAGGGGTGTGTCAATCCTGTTAGTCTCTCTCTCTACAGAGAGGTTGAGCAAGGAGGGACAGTAGAACCCCAAAAGGTGTGCCTCTTATCAGTCTTCCTGCCTCACAAAGTGCCCCGCATTCCTGATACTATGGCATATAGTTAAAAAGAAAGGGGGAGATGTTGGATAGTATGCCAGCTCCCCCCGGCTTAAACACCAGTATGTCTGTATGAGATTAGTTTGATCCCACTCAAAGCTGCGGTCTCTTTACATAAATCACTTTTACATTTACATAAAGCACCACCTTCCCTCCAGGGCATTGGTGGTTCAGTGGTAGAATTCTCACCTGCTCCGCCCCCTCTCCTTGTCACACCCTGATCTTCCACCAGTCACTTTTCGCTCCACCCTCTCTATGTCACATCCTGTTTCCACCCTACTTGGAGAGTATAAATACAACTGCTCTTCTGATTAAAGACACTTGGAAATTGCTTTCCGGCTCCAAGAGTTCCTGAGTGTATCTCCTGACCCCTCTCCCATGCAGCAGCCTAGATTGTCTCCAGTTGAGTTCTCTCCAACCCAGAGAGCACTAGCTCGGGAAGAAGCACCCTCAGGTTATCCCGGCACCTAATAAAATGGTAGGATCCTATAAACTATACTCTGTCCATTAGCAACAGAAATCTATTTCTCTTTCAAGGTCAGCATTTCAGGTCCTGAGGCACCATTTACACTATTCTTCTGTGACATGTTCCCTGTAGGCTTTTCCATACAGAGTACTGTGACTAGCACCTAGGAGTTGTGTGTTTTATTGATTTTGTCCTCTTGAAATCACCATGATGGTGAATGCCCGCATCAATGTGGAGCAGTGATCCTCACACCATTTGCTGATATTACATGATTAAATCTCCTTGAGAAAATAGCCCTTTGGCTCCTTTCTGTTTCTCCTCTGGATGTGGAGGCCATGACCTCATCTCCAAGAAGGCTGTTCATTGTAGTATGACTGGGGAAAGGGGAGAACTTGCACTTAGGAGGAAGTCTGAGCACCTGGCCCACCAGAGAAAGGAGAGTTTCTCTTTTATCTCTCCATGAGTGACCTTTCACACTTATCCCACTCATCACCCAACCCTACTTACTCTGTCTTTACTCTCTCTTCCAAGATTTCATCTAGGTCCACCACAGAACTGAATTACTCTCCTCAGACCAAGGACTGAATTTACTGCCAGATCACGCATACAGTCTGAGGTCTCCATCACCAACTCTCTATGACCAGTCAGACCTGGGGCCAAGGTTACTAACCAGCAGTCCTGAAGAAACTCACTATGTGGACATTATTTTCAGAGAAAGTGAGAGACAGGATTTTTTTTTGGTGGTGGGGGAGAAGGGAGGAACTCAAATCAGAGTCAGAATGATCAAACAAAATTACATTACATATAAAAATTACATATAATGGAAGAGTACATAATAATGAAAAGAACCATAGTAATAAGAGAATATCTTGACTGAATTTCACAGGTATTGTATTCCATAAAAGAAACCAGACATGAGAGAGTAGAGCTAATATAATTTCTCTTCTACAAAATTTGAAATCAGATAAATTAGTCAACCATCCATCACAAACCCACAGATAATTCTGTTAAAACTGTGCAATCTCTTTCAAGTCTACACATACCCACACATGTACACATTGAGTTATTTTAGAACCAATTTTAGGCATAGTATCACTTTATAAACACTTATAGACTAATATACCTAATCATACATGGGCCAATAACATTACTTTGGGGGGAAAGTATAGGCAAATAAAAAAGGGCACAGGGGAATGATCTGGGTTACCAGAGGTATCATCTATCTTGAATCTGAGTCATAGTTACATGCAGCACTTAATATATATAAAGACTCAATAGGCATTTGAATAGTAATTTATCCAAAGAACTCATACAGCCAATAAAATAAGCATGAGAATTTGATACTTTACACAGTCATAAAGAAAATATAAATCAAAACCACAGTGAGACACCATATCACTTTCACCAGATAGTTACAATGGTAGACAACAGATACTGGCTAAAATGTGGAGAAATTGGAATGCCATGTAAATATTGTGGGAATGAAAAATGCTGTAGTCACTTTGTAAAACAGTCTGGCAGTTCTTCAAAATGTTATGTTATCAAATGGCCCAGAAACTCTATTCCTGAGTACATGCTCAAGAAAACTAAAAATATATGACCATACAAACACTTGTACATGAAAATTCACAGTAGCATTATTCATAGTAGTTAAAATATGGGAACAATTTAATGTCTACAAACTGACCAATGTGGCTATTTAGGATAAACTAAATGTGGCATATGCATGCAATGGAATAATATTCAACAATAAAAATAAATACTGATAGATGCTACAACAGGTAAACCTTGAAAACATCATGCTAAGTGAAGGAAGGCAGACACAAAAGGTCAGACATTCTATGAATCTATTTATACCCAACATCCAAAACAGGCAAAGAGATAAGGAATAATAAAGAGAGAAAGACTTAATTATCCCATAGCTTCTTTGGTGGGTGATAAAACCACATTTTTTAAATTTTTTAATTATATTTGATTTTTATTTACTGTATAGAGACAGCCAGAAATCGAGAGGGAAGGGGGTGATAGAGAAGGATAGACAGAGAGACACTAGCAACACTGCTTTAACTCTTGCAAAGCATTATCCCTGCAGGTAGGGACTTGGGGCTTGAACCTGGATCATTGTGCACTGTAACATGTACACTCAACCAGGTACACCACTACCCAAGCCAGTGATGAAACTATTCTGAATTAGACAGTGGTAATAGTTGCATCACTAAGAATATACTAAAAGATGCTGACACTTTAAATGGGAGTTTTGTAAAATGTGAGTTACAGTTCAATAAAACCTTCATAAAAATTATAATGAGCTATAACCTAAAAAAAGTACATGTCATTGTCTATTATACATAAGTAAATAAATTTACCCTAAAGCAAAAGTTTAAACATTAGTTATAACAGTAAAAAATTTAAAACTGTTAACAACGGGGGCCAGGTGGTGGCACATCTGGTTGAACACACATGTTATAACATGCACAAGGACCTGGGTTCAAGCCACCCGTCCCCACCTGTACGGGGAAAGCTTTGCAAGTGGGGAAGCAGTGCTGTAGGTATCTCCCTGTCTCTCCCCCTCTGTATCTCTCCCTTCCCTCTTGATTTCTGGCTGTCTCTGTCAAATAAATTAAGATAATAAAAAATGAAAAATAAATAAATTTTAAAAAATAATAACACCCACCTGTAGGAGGGTCACTTCACAAGCGGTGAAGCAGGCCTGCAGGTGTCTTTCTTTCTCTCCCCCTCTTTGTCTTCCCATCGTCTCTCCATTTCTTTCTGTCCTATCCAACATTGACAACATCAATAACAACAACAATGAAAACAACAAGGGCAACAAAAGGAAATAAATAAATATTTTTTTAAATTTTAAATTATAACAATTAAACAAATGTGAAACAAAGAACAACAACCACTAGTAGCCTCTTAGTTGTGTAAGCTCAAATCACATGAACAAAACAGCATTGCCTTTAAAACTTTTTTTATTATCTTTATTTATCTATTGGATAGAGACAATCAGAAATCAAGAAGGAATGCAGTGATAGAGAGAGAGAAACCCACAACACTGCTTCACCACTTGCAAAGCTTTACCCCTGCAGGTGGGGACTGGGGGCTCAAACCTGGGTCTTCACACACTATAACATGTCTGCCTGACCAGGTACACCACCACCTGGCCCCTCAGCATTGCCTTTCTATAAGGAGAAACGCAAATGTTTAGATACTTACAAAACTGTCCCTAATGGAATCCTAATTTGTACCTTTCATTGAGTTATTTTTAAGCCTTCACTCAGGTCCCCCCCCCCCCCCCAGTCTCTTCCTCACTGTGTTTGCACAGGGCTCCTGGGCCTGACCACTGTCACTTCAAAATTGAATCTCCTTCTCAGAATGTCTTATACAAATCCAAATCCAGGTACTTACGATTGTCCTGACTATCATAATGGCTACAACCTTCTGGGCCTGCTGACTGGAACTAGCTCTTCTTCTCTAGGGCAATCTTCAGTGTTAGGTCAGTTTCCCACGCCCACTCCATCTTCCTGGGTGACTGCATGCTGCAGGATCCAGTATGACTGATATCTTAGTCTTGGTGCACAGGTACCCAGCAACAGGAGAGTTCTTTCCACTGCCTTATCACCACAAAGGGTGTCCATTTTGGCACATGGTGCTGCAGCTTCTTCTTGGATTACTTGAAATTACTGAGCCAAGCACTTGTCATACCAAGTAAATGGACTGGTAAAGAGTATCCCCTAGATTGTTCTGATATTGATTTATTGATTATCTCAAGCACCCCTCAAGAGGCTCTTTGCTGCAGTGTAGACCTCTCTGAAGAGACTTGTGCAATTGTTGTATGTATTGGTTGCAGATGACAAAATCCTCTTTAAGCTATTCAAACAAAGAGTAGTTGAGTAAGGATATAAGAGTTCATAACTGTCATCAGAAATGCAGATTCTGTGGGTAGTTGCTGGAAACAAGCACTGGGAAAAATCCTAGAACCAGTCTGTGAAAAGAATCTGCCCCTGGGAGCTGGTAAGCCATCATCATCAACCCAAATGCTAAACCATGCCTGCTGAATGGGTATTTCACCCCTTTTCTGGGCTCTCTTTAGCTCAGTCTCCATTCAGATCCCTAACTCTTAGAAGTTGAGAATAGGGTGATTATTCCAGCTTGCTCAGGACCAAGGTTTCTCAAAATATAGTGCTTTTGATGGCAAATCCAGGGAAGTTCCAGACAAACCAGGACAAGTTGATCACTCTAAAAAGTGTGATTTAGGGGGCCAGGCAGTAGCAAACCCGGTGCTAGTACCTGGCATATACTACTATGCCCAAGGACTGGCACAAGGATCTGAGTTTAAGTCCTTGCTCCCCACCTGCAGAGGTAGACACTTCACAAGCAGTGTGGAAAAAAAAGTAAAGAAAGAAAGAGAAAAGAAAAAAAAAAAAAGGAAATAACCACCAGAAGCAGGGGAGTCATGGAGCCACCAAGTCCCAGAAATAACCTGGGTAGGAAAAAAAAAGAAAAAGAAACACCATTATTCTATCTACCACCTGAAGAAGATGGGTCCTGAAATTGGTGCAACTTGGAATGTTCCTACTGATGATCACAGAATGCAAGTTCAGACCTACATGGATGTAGAGGTTACATAAGCTCCTATGCTGAATATGGGCCCCAGATCAACTCGAAAGAGGTTTGCAGTCTATAATATTTATTCACTTTTCCATATTTGGAGCTACTCTCTTCCCTGATCCAGCTTTCTAGCCCTTTTTCCAGCCATGACATCATCTCCCCAGACAATAACTTGGATCCACCTTTATATCAGATTTCAGACTCAGGCAAAAACTAATAAAATCATGGATCCTTTGGAATATACCTAAAATAGACCTACTAACTACTTCCAAAAGAGAGATCCCAAATTTTCATCTGCAATATTCCAGCCTTTAGGTTCATGATTAATCAACAATTTGTATGGATTTATATGTTAAATCTTTTCCAGCCACCAGGTTCCAGATGCTAACATGATACCAACCGGACTTCCCTGGACAGATGACCCCACCAATGTGTCCTGGAGCCCCACTTCCCCAGAACCTTGCCACATTAGGGAAAAGGAGAGACAGGCTGGGATTATGGATAGACCTGCCAATGCCCATGTTCAGCGGGGAAGCAATTACAGAAGCCAGACCTTCCACCTTCGACACCCTATAATGACCCCGGTTCCATACTCCCAGAGGGATAAAGAATAGAAAAGCTATCAGGGGAAGGGATGGATACAGAGCTCTGGTGGTAGTAACTGTACCCCTCTTATTCTATGGTCTTGTCAGTGTTTCCATTTTATAAATAAATAAATTTAAAAAGAAAGAAACACCATTATTGAGTATTTCCTACAATAATGTATGTGCATGCTAAGTTCTATACTATCAATATAAATGTTATTTTTATTATTTCCTTTAATCTTTCCAACAAACCTGAAAGAAAATTATTTGTCTATTGCTGTTGTTGGTCTTTGGATCTTACACTGTTGTGAGAAGAAGAAAGACACAGAAAAGAAGGGCCAGAGAGATAGCTCACCTGGGAAGGCCCTGCTTTGCCATGACAGCCATCCAGTTTCAAGCCATCTTCCAACCACCATATAGGAGTGCATAGGGAAGATTTGGTGCTGTGGTGTCTCTCCCTCTCCCTCTCTTAAAATACAGAAAGTAAATAAATGGGGAGGATATGTTAAAGAGTCATAAAGAAGAGGCCGGGTAGTGCTATGTCTCTTTAAGAGCACATAGTACTAAGCACAAGGACCCAGGACGGAGCCTCTTCTCCTCACCTGCAGAGGGAACACTTCACAAGCAGTGAAGAAGACCTGCAGGTGTCTTTCTTTCTTTCTTCCTCTCCATCTCCCTCTCCTCTCTCAATTTCTCTCTGTCCTATCCAATAAATTGGGGGTGGAAAATGGCTGCCAGAAGCAATGGATTCATAGTGCTGCCACCAAACCCCAGCAATAAACCTGGAGACAAAAAAGGAAAAAAAAAAAAAAAGAGTCAAGAGTCATGAAGAAGAGACCAGAACAAGGTCACAGAAAATGTTAGGATATTGTGGCTAGTTTAGCTAAGACAGTCAGGGGAGGCATCTGTGAGAAAAAAAAAAAGACATTTGCATTGAGACTGAAGAATGAGAAGGAAGCAGACACACAGGAATCTGGGTTTATAAAGTGCTCTCTGGGTCTAGCCAGAGAGAACAGTAGGTGCCAAAGCCATGTGGTGGGAGCAGGAGCTTTGCATACTGAAGGAACAGAAAGGTACTCAGATCAGCCGCAGCAGGGTGAGTGATGGGGGACAGTGGTATCAAGTGAGATTTAGCTCTGGTCAACAGCAGTAAGGAGTATAGATTTTATGTTAAGATCAATGGGGAGCTAGTGGAGGGTTTTAAGCAGGGAGTGGTGTGATTTGATTTTCATTTTATATCCAAGGTCACAAAGCTAGTGCATGAGAAATGAAATTTGAAGCCAGATATATATCACTACACAGCCTTCAATGACCAAGCAAGCTGGCTCCATCTTGGATGGATGAGCAAGGGTTCAAGCTGCATGTCTATTCAGGTACATGTACATTGATCTGTCTGCAGCAAAGGTGCTCAACTTAGGGTAGAGGGTGGTATTTTTGCCTGCCTGCATCCCAAGGCACATTTGGGATTACCTGAAGATAGTTTTGGTTGTTACAGCTTGGAGAGGGCAGTGTTGGTGACATAGTGGATAAAGGGGCTGTTGCTCAACATCCTAAGCAGAGGGTAACACCCACAACAAAGAAATATCTCACTCAACTCAAATTGCCAATACTTCTCTACTGTGGATGAATAGCACCATTATTATCCAGTGTGGTGTCTGATGGGTCAACTAAAATGTAGTCTGAGCCTCCTTCAAGTTCTATCAATACTTGTTCTCTGTTTCCTTCTCTTTTCCTTCTACAAAGCAGTTAGCATACCTTCAGCTTGCACTGGAAGGGGGTTTCATCCTGTTCAAACCCCAGAAAGATCAGGCAGTCTGAAAATAAGTCAGCCTGACTATTGGGAATAGAGTGGGGAAAACATTAGCTTGCTGGGACTCCTCACCTGTTAGAGTCAATTATTGTCGTTCTCTGTTCTCAAACAATCAAGTAGGGAACAACACACCAAGCAATTCCATCTGCAGGCCAACTGATGAAGAAGGGCCTGGCTCTGACACAGTGGGACAGCTCTCCTCAGATTTCTCAACAGTCACACTGACACATAGGGCTGGAGGTGTCAGTGGTTGAGCAGATGTCTTTATGCATAGTACAGTTACATTTGTATATGATGTACATATTCCTATGGTTTGCATGCTTCAGTGACATCTGTCTAGTCCTTGAAAAGGCAGAAGACGGGTTTCATAGTAAATAGTTACGGCAATGAGAGGTCATCAGGTTATCTGCTCTTCTGGGTTGTGACATGTTTTCCATGTATTTCTTGCCTGTAGCAGGTCTTAACTGTCGTTTTCCCCGAAGGTAAAAATTAAAAAAAAAGCACACAGGAAAGAAGGTGTATGAGTTGTTTATTGTTCTTCAGTTCAACTTCTGTAAAATAGTTTCTATAAACTGAGTGCAAGAGAGTTATTATCTTCTGTCTAACACAATATATCATTGTCAACTCTCCTTGTCCCTCCAGAGCAATGTCAGATAGCCCTGTCTCTATGGGTCACTGTTTTACAGCTGCCCCCTCCATACTCTTGTTCTGCATTACATTAGTTAGCCATTGAACTGACCTCTTGCACACTTCAGTTTATTGGACCACCCCTGAAGTACCTTAGTTTATATCCCCCACCACATAGGTGGTACTATCCATAGGCAATGGGCATGGCAGTCACAGTGTGATGTAAGAAAATGGCTTCCGTGAGTGGCCTTAGGCTCCAGGTTTACCTCAGTGGCACTTTAATCACTGAGAGTTTATAAAATTATGGAGCTTCAATCTTCAAATACAATAAAGAAAAATATTGTGGAAATAAAATGCCTCCCCAAAAATATCTTGCTTAAATTGCAAATGTGTGCAATGAGCAGTCTGGGTTTATAAAGTACAAATTATGCCATACACAGGATTGTGCCTTTGAGGGAACTAAGAAACTAAGGGATGGGGAAGATGGGAGAAATGTAATACATCTTGATTTCAATACAGCAATTGATACATTGTCTTGTGGAATTGTCCCTGCAAAATTAATTCAAATTGGGTTGGTAAGATGAACTGTCCCTGGGGCTGAAAACCAGGAGAAAGATAACAAACAAATAATGATTAAAAGAGAAAAAGCTAAACCCACAGCCCCGAGGTAAGGAGTGGAGGAAGTGTGTTTAAGAGGGGGAAAGCCTGGTTTTTCCATCAGATTCTGAATGTAGGAGGTACAGAAATGGATCTTTATGTTTGTTTGAGGCAGACAGGGAAGGACTTCTCAGAAAAAGCTTGATCAGATGTCTGTCAAAGTTGACCATTTTTAAAGATTATGTGCAGGTGGGGAAAGAGAGTCAGTGTCTACATGAAGAAACTGTGAAACTGGAAATAAAACCCTAAAGAAACCTATGACTGCATGGGGTGAGCTCAATGAAAGTAAACATAGTAGCAGAGTCAGTTTTGATCTAGGTTTTTCTTTTCATTACAAATGCAGAATATGTGAAAGATCGCCATCCATTCTTGAGAATCATAGATGTCTGATCTGGGCTTTCAGTGTTGGAGTTGTCAGGGGACTGAGCGAAAGAGTTCCTTTTCTCTCTGATGGGAAAATTCAGACTCTCAGAGGAAACTCTTCAAAATGGAGTTTCCCTGATCCACAACTAGACATTGTCATTGTCACTGTGCTGGAAGTGTCATTTTTACCAGGGGTGGTTCTGGGCTATAGACTACACTGAGAAGCACTGGCTACAGTCATAGTATTCCTTCCTTTATCTCTTCCTTTTGTTCAATTAAAAAATATATATTTGAGAAAGAATCAGAGCATTATTCTGCCATATACAAATGAAATGAAGTGTAACGACCAAGAAGTGAACAGTTAGAATACAGAGTGGAAGAGTCTTTAGAAAACACAGAGGACAGAATTTATGTTAAAACTTAGCTATGGTAGATGCACAAATAGGTATGTGAATCACCTGGCAGAAATGAAGAGCGAGGGAGGGGAGATAGAAGCTGCTTCCAGTTAGCACTTATGCAGACGCTAGCAGACTCATTCTATCTGGACACCAGTCTGATTTTATTTCTCACTTGTCCTTCCTTCCTCCCTCTCCTCTCCTCTCCTTCTCTCATTCTCCCTCTCTCTCTTTTTTTCTTCAATGTTTTCTTTTATCTTTTTTTCACATTTTTAAATTTTTTTTTATTTATAAAGAGGAAAAATTGACAAAACCATAGGATAAGAAGGGTACAACTCCACACAATTCCCACCACCAGATGTCCATATCCCATCCCCTCCCCTGATAGCTTTTCTGTTCTTTATCCCTCTGGGAGTATGGACCCAAGGACATTGTGGAATGCAGAAAGTTGAAGATCTGGCTTCTGTAATCGCTTCCCCGCTGAACATGGGCGTTGACTGGTCGAGGAATCCAGAATACCCATTTTACAGATAAGGAGACTGAGACCTATAGATTTTGTTTATTTATTTTATGACTTATCCTAGTATAAGAGATTTGAACCTGGGACTTTGAAGCTTAGGCATGAAAAGTCTTTTGCATACACAGCATATTCTCCCTGTTCTTGTGGAATTTATCTTTTATTTATTTATTTATTTATTTATCTTTTAAAGGGAGACATTAAAAAAACCCATAGGATAGGAGGGGTACAACTCCACACAATTTCCACCACCAGATCTCTATATCCCATCTCCTCCCCTGATAGCTTTCCTATTCTTTATCCCTTTGGGAGTATGGACCCAAGGTCATTGTGGGTTGCAGAAGGTGGAAGGTCTGGCTTCTGTAATTGTTTCCCCGCTGAACATGGACGTTGACAGGTCTATCCATACTCCCAGTCTGTCTCTCTCCTTCCCTAGTAGGGTGGGGCACTGGGGAAGCGGAGCTCCAGGACACATTGGTGGAGTGGTCTGTCCAAGGAAGTCTGGTCAGCATCATGCTAGCATATGGAACCTGGTGGCTGAAAAGAGAGTTAACATACAAAACCAAACAAATTTTTGAACAATTATGGACTGAAAGGCTGCAATAGTGCAGACGAAGTGTTGGGGGTACTCACTGCAGACTATTGTGTACTTTTGCTTTCAGGTATATATTTTGCCCTGGTTTACGGGCACGTGTGAACATATGCTCTCTCTCACAGAAAGGGGTGTATATATAGGTTTTGGAACTTTGTTAGGAAGTGAACTGCCTGGAATGGAATTAGAGAATACTATGAAAGGAAAGGTCTCACCTGAGTAATGAAGCTGAAGGGTTGTCATTCCACATGTGAAGTCTCTGGACACAGTCTGAAGTGAAGCATGCTGAGGTGGCACTCATTGTGTTGATTAGGTTGTGATCCGCAGATGCAATATTATTTTATATGAATTGGGAGAAGCATGCAGGAAAGTGCGCCCCACCCTAAGGTTCCCAGGACTGGGGAAAATATAGGCTCTATAGTGGAAATGTGAGGTTCCTGCTGTCTTAGGGTTCAAGAAAACAATGGATAGCTATTGTTATCATCACATTATTTGGTAATTGGGTTAACTTTGAAAAGTCACTCTGTTAGGATTTGCTGTATAATAGCCAACATCTTGTATATAGCTGTGCCAGCAATTGCTTCTGTTCTGGTATAGGCTTTTGAGGGAGTCAACATATCAAAAACTCAGCCTATGTATTAAAAAGACTCAGTCTGTGTTTAAAAAGTTCTAGACATACGATCAATTTTCCCCTCTCGTATCAATTAAATAGTGGTTTATATGACTACACTTTAATAGGAGTGTACATAAACACCATTTCCATCACCAAAAGACTGTGTCCCATCCCACCCAACCACCCCTGACCCCTCCACCCCCCGACACCCCAGGAAGCAGAATGTCCACCCTCCTCCTCACCACAGGGTCTTTACTTTGGTGCCCTACTCCTCCATCCCTGTCCCCCTTCCCTTCTCCCTTTTGAGTAGAGGCATCCAACTCCAGGGTTTTGATCTCCTACCTTTATATAGGCTTACCTTTAAGTAGGGGTATCCAGGTCCAGGGATTCGATCACAGGCCTCTAGCTTCACATCCAAGGACTTAACCTCTCGACCACAGTCATCAGCCATGCCAGGGAAAGGTTTCTAGTAATCTTAGCCTCTATTCAGAATCATGAAAGCCTGAAAGGACACACGTCCTGCTTCCAATCACACCTTTCAGGTGTTTTCCCTTCTCCAGCTCACTTTGACCCTCTTTCTTTTGACCACTAAAATTTCAGTGAATTACCAACACTTTACTCTCTTCAAATTGTTAGTATTTTCAGAAAAGCACTACTAGGTCATTTTAAGGAAATGTGAGGAGATATTCAAAACCAAATCTTTGACATTAATCAGACTAAATGTTGTTAGAAAAGAGGCAGTACCATTCCATTTTTCCCCTCTTGTGATGTCTATCCATTTTTACCTCTAGAGATAAGATGTCTCAGACTGAGAGGCTACTTTTGGGGTCAATTCTTCTAGTCTTCATTCTCTGTGGGTAAAGAGATATGGAAATACCTTAAAACTGTGCATGTGACCAGATGATGCAGTTTTCAAGAGAGAGAAAGCCTTTAGTTTTTACCAGTTCGTAAAAGTAATCTCATGATCCAGAATGGTTAAGAATCTAGAATATATGTAGTGTCTGATTTGTATCTTCTTGCCTGCCTGTAGCTGTGAGTCCTTAGACCACTCATGTTCTAAATATTTATGCACTTTTGTTAGTTTTGTTGTTCACTTTTTAATAATGTCTATTTTTTTATTAAGTGATAGCACATCCGAAAGGTGTGATTGGAAGCAGGAAATGGGTCCTTGCAGGTTTTCTTGATTATGGAAAGAAGCTAAGGTTACTACAAACCTTCCTCCGGCATGGCTGACAGCAGTGGTTGAGTGGTTAAGTCTCTCGATGTGAAGCTAGAGGCCCGTGATTGAAATCCCTTGAGTCGGATGTCTCTACTCAAACGTTTTCATCTTTTTCAATATTAGATCTTGCCTAGGTGTTAGAAAGAAAGCACTCTTGACCACTACAATATTACTCAATCACTAATCCTTTAAAGTTTTTATCAGCTTTACTGATAATTCACAAGTAAATTGCATATATTTAAGGTGCACATAATATGCATATTTTATTTGCATATTGTCATTGTGAAATGATTACAGCAATTCATCTCACTCAACAACTTGCATATTATCTACATCAAATGGTTGTTGTTTCTGGATTAAATGTATTTTCTAACATACAGTACACACTAAGTGAACACTACTCATTGGATCACACTTTATTTTTGTTGTTCTACTTGACTCTGCTTGAGTCATTTATAATTCTTTCAGTTGATGTTTTGCTCTACTGATAGAACTTCACTGGCACAGATTGTTCTGTTTGATTTTGAGTATTTTTCTTGCTTTCTGGCATTTGAAGATAGTATAGTTTCATCTTACATAGTTCCTGATCTACTCCTAAAATCACTTACTTTTTCAAAAATAACTCCTCCTTGTTCTGGGAAATGGTATTGGGGCATCAAATTAAAAAGCTTCTTCGCGTTGCCGCTCACCTGAGAGTAGGGACATCCACCTCAAGGGATTCGATCACGGGCCTCTAGCTTCACTGCAAGTGACTTAACCATTCAACCACTGCTGTCAGCCATGCTTGTTTGTAGTAAGGTTTGTAGTAACCTTAGCTTCTTTCCATAGTCAAGAAAACCTGCAAGGACCCACTTCCTGCTTCCAGTCACATCTTTCCGATGTTCTCCCTTCTCCAGCTCACGCTTGCCCTCTTTCATTCCTTTCCACACCATTTCTCGACAAAAAGTAATATGCATATCAAATATGCATACTATGTGCACCTTAAATATTCGCAATTTACCTGTGAATTTTCAGTAGAGCTGATAAAAACTTTAATTCTGATTAGCATGTGATATCTCTACCACTTCATTTTCTATTGTGTTGATTTTCTCAACTAAAAGCGCAAATCATTTTGAATTCTGAAAAAAATAAGATTTTAATTTTAAGACTATTCAAAAAGTAAAGAAGGGGCTGGGTGGTGGTGCACCCAGCTGGACACTGACATTCTCATGCTCAAGGGCCTAGGCTTGAGACCCCAGTTTCCACCATTGGGGAGAAGTTTCATAAACGGTGGTGAGGCAGAGCTGCAGGTATCTCTTTGCCTTTCTATCTCCAACTTCTCTCTCAATTCCTCTCTGTGCTATCACTTAATAAAAAAATAGACATTATTAAAAAGTGAACAACAAAACTAACAAAAGTGCATGAATATTTAGAACATGAGTGGTCTTCTGCTATTTATATTTTCCACTAGTTTCTAATTTATATTTGGGGAGACTTACTTTTATAAGTTAAAATTATGTTTTTAAAATCCTTTTGGAATGAAAAAAGCCTCTTATGCTTGAAGAACTAAAGGTCCCAGGTTCAGTCTCCAGCACTACCACATGCCAGAGCTGAGCAGTGTTCTGGGGAAAAAAATACATACAGAGAAAATGACCAGTATTAGTCATAGCCTGTTTGCCTTCCCCTTTCTTTCAACCACTAAGAATAGGCTGTGACCTATAATAAATTCAATTGGAACTTTAAGTGTTTAATGTGTCTAAGGACTCACAGCTACAGGCAGGCAAGAAGATACAAATCATATAAAACATATATTCTAGATTCTTAACCATTCTGAATCATGATATTACTTTTAGGAACTGGTAAAAAAATTAAAGGCTTTCTCTCTCTTGAAAAATTCATCATCTGATCACATGCACAATTTTAGGGTATTTTCATATCTCTTTATGTAGATAGGCCATAGTATCAGGAATGCAGGGTGCTTTGTGAGGCTCCTCACAATTTCCCAAGTCTTCTTGGTTGGTTGATCCTCTAATCATTATGTAATGACCTTGCCTATCTTTTATTACTTTGTTTAATTTAAAATCTATTGTGTCAGAGATGAGAATGGCTGTTCCTGCTTTTTTTTTTTTTTTTTTGTGGTCCATTAGTCTGTATGATAGTTTTCCACACTTACACTTTAAGTCTGTGTTTATCTTGTTGGGTCAGATGGGATTCTTGCAAGCATCATATGGTTGGGTTGTGTTTTCTGATCCATCCTCCCACTCTTTGCCTTTTAATGGGCAAGTTTAAGCCATTGACATTTATTGATATTAATGGATTTAACATATTGTAGTGCCATTATTCAACATTTTTTTATTTGCTCTGATATATGACAAGCATTATAGTGATGTCCTTGCTTATAAGAGGTCTTCTAGAACCTCTTTCAGAGCAGGATTGGTGATCGTTGCCTCCTTTAACTGTTGTCTGTCTGAGAAGGTTTTGATGACTCCATCTAGTTTGAATGAAAGTCTAGTAGGATATATTATCCTTGGTTGAAACTCTCTTTTTCATTCAAGGCTCAGTAGATATCTTGCCATTCTCTTCTGGCCTTAAGAGTTTGAGTGGAGAAGTCTGCTGATAGTCTTATGGGTTTTCCCCTGTATGTGACTTTTTGTTTCTCTCTTGCAGCCTTTAGGATCCCTTCTTTATCCTTACTTCTTTTCATCATAACTATGATGTGCCTTGGTGTCTTCAGGTCTGGGTTTATTCTGTCTGGGACTCTCTGGGCCTCTCGAATCCTAATGTCTTTTCTGTTGTTCAGGTCGGGGAATTTTTCTTCTATAATTTCCTCTAGAATGTTTACTTCCCCTTCCTCTGGTTTCTTCCTCTGGCAGGCCAATTATATGAATATTACTTCTTTTGAGATCATTCCATATGTCTCTGTTGTTGTTTTCAGTGTCTCTCAATCTCTTTTTGAGCTCTTTTACCTCTTTCTAAGTTTTTTCTAGCTCATCCTCTGTCTGGTTAATTCTGTTTTCTGCTTCTGTTAGTCTGCTTTCCCTTCACTCAGGTTCTTTCTTCAGTTTAGCTACTTCAGCTTTCAGTTCTCTAATTATCTCAAGGTAGCTAGTATTTTCCTTGAGGGTCTCATTTGTTGTTTCCCCAATTCTGCTAGCCCTTTCTTCCATAGTTGTCTTCATTTCTGTGGTTATTAAGTTTACTATTTCTTGCATACTTTTCTTATCTATGGTTACTTCTGACTCATTTGTAGCTTTTCTGGGCTCCTGTCTTCATTCATTGTAGTAGCAGCTTTATTTTCTTTTGGTTTAACCATTTTTTTTATTGATGTGTTTTTTATTTTTGTGTTCTGTTGTTCTTCAGTTGTTGTTTTTTGAATACAAGCCATGCTATACTAAATACCTTTATAACAAATGCAGTCACCAACCTCATAAATTACAATAGTAACTGACGCAAGGATTGAAGCAGTTTGACCAATACCAGTTATCCAAACAATGCCTCCAGCCCAATAAAAAATAGCAACCAAATCCAAATGAAAAAGAAAGAGACAGAAAAAAAGGGATAGCAAGAATAGACAATTATGCAAATATAATGTCCACTTTAAATTCTAGGGGTAGCAAGAGGAGAAAGGGAAGTAGAGAAAAGACACACACAAAGAGAGTCCACTCTGAGTCAGACTTCTTCCCCCAAATAATTCACAAATAAGTATCAGTGAATTCAGAAAGCAGAAGAGGGAAGGAAGAAAAGAAGACAAGAATGATTTAAAAAGAAAGAAAGAAAAGAAGAAAAATGAGCAGTGAAATGAATGATTTTTTCAAATTAGTTAGGAGGAGGGAGAAGGGGGAGAGTGGATAGAGGCAGTAGATAGAGTGAAACAAGTTCCTCTCACAATGTGTAGGATACCCAGTCACCTAGCAATGAAAAATACACTAAAAGTTAATTTTGGTCAACCTGAAGGAGGGGCAGAAGGAGACACATATATATAATATTAATAAATATTAATATAATAATAATAATATTAATAATATATAATATTAATAATAATAATAAAGTAGAACAAAGTGAAAACTCTAACAGTCAGTCTGAAGCTTGGACAGCTCCCAATTGGCTCAGGTAGCCTGAGTAAAGACAGCCAATTGAAAAAAAAAAAAAAAAAACCTCCAGGTAGTCTTTCCCAGGTGGGGTGAGGCTCTGATTGGTCAGGTATATTGTCACTCCAATTGGGCTTGAGCCACTTAAAAAGAAAAACAAAAAAAAAATAACAAAGGGAATCAGAAAGGAAAAGGATTGGAATCACACCCCTAGTGAGCCAGGAATCTTGGTAAAGAAAAAAGCTCAGCGGGGAGCCTGATAGTAGCAGCTTTCCAGCCCCCGGGGTCTGGTTATAAGGTCTGGGAGAGGAGTGTGCTCCAGAAATAATAAAAAAAATTCTTCCTTTTTTTTCTCTGTTTTCTAACCCAAATTGAGCTATAGTCATCTCCTTGGTGTCACACTTAGGACTCCTTATTCACCATCCTGCTCACGGCCAGGTATCCTACCTTTCCAACAATTATCCCCCCTTTCCATACACACTCTCTGATTAAATAAATAAATAAAATGTTTTTTAAAAATAATGAAAGGGAAAATGGCTTGAGAACTGGAGGCACCAAATTCTGGAATGAATGAATGAATGAATGAATGAATGAATGAAATGAATGAATGAATAAATAAATAAATACATTTGTTTATTTATTTAAAAATCTATAACTTTCGGCTCCAATACTGGAGCATATCAATAAAAATTTTAGTATCTATCTAAAACATAAGCTTTCTTTAAAAATTCCTTAATGCCATCAGCATATTTAGTAAATATTTAAAATTATTAGATATTTAATAATGGTTCATAAGACTATAAGATTACAGGGATATAGTTTCACTCCATACCCACCACCAAATTTCTGTGCTGTCTACCCCACCCATATCCCACCCAAAGACAGGTTGGTTTCTTCTCATCCTCCTGCTCCTTGTCCTCCTCTGACTCCAACTCCTCCTTTTTCCTCCTCCTCCTCCCCCTCCTTTTTCTTATTCTTTTCTTCTTTCTTCCTCCTCTTGCACCTCTTCCTCCCCATTTCTTCTTCCTTCGTATTTCTTCTTCCTCATTCTTTCTCTTCCTCCTCCTCTTCATCCTCTTCCTACTCCTTCCTCTACTCCTCCTCCTTCCCCTTCCTTTTCTTCTAACAAATACTTTGTTTTTATTTAATTTATTTAATTAATTTATTTATTAGAGCACTGTTCAGTTCTGTTTTATGGTGGTATAGAGGATTGAATTTGAAACTTTGAAGCCTTAGGTATGAAAGTTTGCATAACCATTATGCTATCCACCTACCCCTAGCCTTGAATGTATCTGTTGAGGAAACCAGGCCTTTGTTTTATGGTTTCCAACTCTCTGGATTTTACAGGTAGTATTTGTTATATATATATATATATATATATATATATATATATATATATATATATGAGAAACATTGACAAAACCCTAGAATAAGAGGGGTACAACTCCACACAATTCCCACAACCAGAACTTCATATCCCATCCCATCCCCTGATAGCTTTCCTATTCCTTAACCCTCTGGTAGTATAGACCCAAGGTCATTGTGGGATGCAGAAGGGTGAAGGTCTGGCTTCTGTAATTGCTTCCCGCTGAACATGGGCTTTGACAGGTCAGTCCATACTACCAGCCTGTGTCTCTCTTTCCCTAGTGTGGAAGGGCTCTGGGGAAGCAGAGTTCCAGGACACATTGGTGGGGTTTTCTGTCCAGGGAAGTCTGGTCAGCATCATGCTAGCATCTGGAACCTGGTGGCTGAAAGAGAATTAACATACAAAGCCAAACAAATGGTTGAACAATCATGAACCTAAAGACTACAGTTGAAAAGTTGGGGGGTCATCCATTTTGTGGATAGCTAGTAGGCATATTTTAGTTATATTCCAAAGGAGGCCTGTGGCTATACTAGTTTTTTTTTTTTTTTCTGAGCCTGAAATCTGATATGCAGGTGGATTCAAGTTATTGTCTGGGGAGATGATGTCATGGCTAGAAAAGGACCATAAAGCTGGATCAGGGAAGAGAGTAGCTCCCTAATATGGGAAAGGAGTATAAATATTGTGGACTGTAAACCCCATCGATTTGATGTGGTCTGGCACCATATTCAACTTATTTTTCTTTGTATTTGTTTTTCTTTGTTTTAAGACATATTTATTTTACATGAGAGAAACACCAGAAAATCACACCAGCACTTGTAGTGCAGGTATAGAATCCAGGACTTCATGCTTGCAAATTCTGCACTCTACCCACCGAACATTAACCTGTTATTTTCCTCTTATAGTGAATTTAGCCAAGCTCTCCTGTATATTATCTCCCTGTTCCTTCCTTCTACATGCTCTACAATCCATCAGACCTGGACTGAAGTCCTGAGTCACCCATCAAGTGCTGTGTATGTATTTTTGGACAAATTTCCAGACTCCCACCCCCAGTAGATTTCCCCATCAGTAAGTGAGAGGGTCAGCATACTGACCTTATAAATACCATACTGCCTGAGTATCACTCAGCTACATGTTTTACAGATGTAGTTGTTGTTAGTGTTGTGATCTTTGTTCTCATAGTTCTGTCTCCCAGATATTTCCCCTGCAGACAGAAGCTGACTCCTGTCTTCTTGTGTGCTGAACACCAGGTTTGTCCTCCCTCCTCTGCTGCTGACCTACCTTTTACCTCCTTCCTGTGACCTGATATCCCTGTTTAGTCCTAAATTTTGGCTTCCCTGGCTTTTTGCCCTGAAACAGCAAGCTTCCAAGAACAGTAGGATCAAGAGAGACCCAAATAGTCTTAATGTGTTTTATGTACTTGTCAAAAACCTAATAAAACAGGGTTGTGTTGGTGATACTGATTTTCCAAACTTTAAGCACCAAAAGTAATGGAAGAGATTGCATAGATACCTCCTCCCCCTCCCCCCCACACCCATCCCCCAAAATACAGCATGGCTTGGGGTCCTGGGTAACCTCAGAGAATCACAAGGCTTGGCCAAAGCAAGCAAAGCCATCTTCCCATTCTTCTTTTAATCAGCACAATAAGGAACCCCACTTGTGCTAACAAATACCAGCTCCCTTCTCCATAATATCCCTAGACATTATGGAGACAGCCACTTTCTAAAGCATTTATTCAACAGCCATTTACAGGGAGCCCACCATGAAGCAGGCAGTAAGTGCTGAAATTAAATTTATTTCCTGTATTAAATCTTGGGAAAGATTGGGAAGCCTTGTCAGTGAAGCCTCCAGATGGAATTTCTATGACTTTACAGAGTAAAATGTGTATTGTTTAGTGTGCTGCTATTTATTGTTCCTATTGTTTCCTTGCAGGGTAGGGGAAAAAGTAAGATCTTAGCCTCCTGGGGCATTGGCAAACAAGGGGACTGCATTATTCTAATGATCTGCTTGGAGTCTTGAGTTGCTTCTTTTTGAAGTCAACTTAATTCAAGACTGTGGTTCATTTAAAGGGATAGAAAAGGAGAAAAGTTATTGCTATGTTTAAAGCTCAGCTTGAAGAAAGACATGGATTTGGTCAGATTAGTTGCGCCAGGGGTGGGGGGTGGGGGGGTGTTTGTTTTGCCCAGTAGTAAAATCTAGTTGGTTCCTGGTAACTATCATTCCTTTCTCCTCTGAGCAGTAGCGTCCCCAACATTTTAGCCGTGGTCCCCTTCAGCATGCATTTCCATGTTTGTAGTTGTCAGTTGTCTGTATTTAGTGATGTGATCAAGTTCTTGCCAAGGGAGTTTAAAGAAAACTGATGCCACCACAACTTCTAGGTCTAGCTCTTGGAATACCTAGGGCATTGTGCCACTTTATCCCCCCAAGACATAGTCCCCATGAATCAGCCAGAGTTAATTGGATGACTGTTATTCTCTTTCTTTTTTTTTTTTCTTTTTTGCCTCCAGGGTTATTGCTGGGGCTGCGGTGACTGCACTACAAATCCACTACTCCTGGAGGCTATTTTCTCCCTTTTGTTGCCCTTGTTGTTTTTCATTGTTGTTATTATTGTCATTGTTGTTGGATAGGACAGAGAGAAATCAAGAGAGGAAGGGAAGATGCCGGGAAGGGGGGGGATAGACATCTGCAGACCTGCTTCACCGCATGTGAAGTGACCCCACTGCAGGTGGGGAGCCGGGGGCTGGAACTGGGATCCTTGTGCTTCACACCATGTGTGTTTAACCGGGCTATGCTATCACCCGGTCCCCAAGGGTCATTTTCTAGGAAGGGAATCTGGGTCCCTTGACAGTCTCACACAGCGCAGCAACCTGCCTCCATACACCATTGTCTCTGGATTATCTCAAGAGAAAAGTAAGCCTATTGAATTTTTCCAGGTCTCTTTATTAGTGCAGCTTAACCTATAGTCCCACTGATAGGTTTTTTGCCAAAGTCATATCATTAAAAATTTTTGAGTCTCTCTTGTCAGAGGCAAAATTAGGACATAAGAGAATTACCTGAGACTCATGTCATTTGTGTCCCCACAGAGAAGGAAATAAAAAGAATGCTCAAAGAGGAAATTGTTAGAATTGTTGGAATAGATGTAAGGGTAGCTTGATAAGGAAGTGTGTGTGTGTGTGTATGTGTGTGTGTGTGTGTGTGTGTGTGTGTGTGTGTGTGTGTTGGGGGGCAAGGGCTGTGCTTAGAAAGTCTCATCTGGAGAATAGAACCAACAGAAGAGTCAGGTCATTTAAACATACCAATGGAAACTTCATTCCACATAGACAGGAAGAAATACAAAGAGCCAAAGTCAACTGGTGACCTTACCTACTGGATGATCCTCACATGTCTGTACATATGCCTTCATTTTCCTAAATAAAGTATGTGACGCCTCATCACAAGATCCTCAATTCTTTGTGGAACACACTGTGATGAAACAAACACCATGAGGGAAACACTTAGGTCTCATTCCCCCAAAACATTTAGACATCAGTGATTACAGTCTATTCTGTCCTTCACCCCCAAGTCACCACTCTTCAGAATGGCTACCTACTCTGAACAGTGAAACTAAGAATCCCATTACCAACACCTGCTCTGCTTTTGCTATTTTACATTGCAAATTCTGAAGAAACACCATTGCCCATTACACCTGAAGAAGTATGCAGATAGCAAGAAAGGAATAGGAAGAAAGAAAGAAAGAAAGAAAGGAAGAAAGAAAGAAAGAAAGAGTGAAGAAAAAGAAAGAAAGAGAGAAAACAGAGGGGCCAGGTAGTGGCATACCTGGTTAAATGCACATATTATAGTGCATAAAGACCCAGATTCAAGCCCCTGGTCCTTTTCCCCTGTAGGGTGAAACAGGACTGCAAGTGTCTCTCTGTCTCTTTTCTTCCCTGTCTTGCCTCCCCTCTCAATTTCTCTCTGTATCTATCCAAAAATAAGTAAATAAGGCCTAGAAACACATGAAAAAATGCTCCAAGTCTTTGATTGTCAGAGAAATGCAAATAAAGACAACAATGAGATACTACTTCACTCCTGTGAAAATGTCATACATCAGAAAAGGTAGTTGCAACAAATTCTAGAGAGGTCGTGGAGTCAAAGAAACCCTCCTGCACTGCTGGTGGGAATGTAAATTGGTCCAACCTCTGTGGAGAGCAGTCTGGAGAACTCTCAGAAGGCTAGAAATGGACCTACCCTATGATCCTGCAATTCCTCTCCTGTGGATATATCCTAAGGAACCCAACACACCCATCCAAAAAGATCTGTGTACACGTATGTTCTTAGCAGCACAATTTGTAATAGAAAAAATCTGGAAGCAACCCAGGTGTCCAACAACAGATAAGTGGCTGAGCAAGTTGTGGTATATATATGTGTGTGTGTGTGTGTGTGTGTGTGTGTGTGTGTGTGTGTGTGTGTGTGTATACAATATATATGTATATATATATATATATATATATATATATATATACAATGGAATACTACTAAGCTATTAAAAATGGTGATTTCACCATTTTTAGCCCATCTTGGATGGAGCTTGAAGAAATCATGTTAAGTGAAAAAAGTTAGAACCAGAAGGATGAATATGGGATGATCTCACTCTCAGGCAGAAGTTGAAAACCAAGACCCGAAGAGAAAACACAAGTAGAACCTGAACTGGAGTTGGTGTATTGCACCAAAGTGAAAGACCCTGAGTTGGGCTGAGTGTAGAATATAGGTCCAAAAAGGATGAAAGAAGACCTAGTGGGGGTTGTATTGTTTTGTGGAAAACTGGACAATGTTATGTATATACAAATTATTGTATTTACTTTCAACTGTAAAACATTAACCCCTCAATAAAGAAATTTTAAAAAAACTCAACAAAAGAGCATGATGGCAGAGGAGGCCCTAGAGGGTTTTGAATTGTTATGTGGAAAACTGGGAAATGTTACGCATGTACAAACTATTGTATTTTACTCTTGACTTTAAACTTTTAATCGTCAAATAAAGAAATTTAAAAAATAAGTGAATGAAAATACCTTTTTAAAAAAAGATAAAAAGAAATCAGATAGCAAGAAAGGACTGATCTCCAAAACTAGATTTACCCTCGTGGAGTTCATTTTCCTGTTTATTGACCTCTCTCTGTTGGGATTGTTTGGATTGTATAAACTCACATTGGTGCAGTGAGATAAATTCTGCTTGAATCTCCTGTTTCTGTCAAGAGGTCTAGAGTGGTCAAAGCAGAAAGCTCCAGGAATCCATTTTGACCCTTCCCAGAAACAGGATCCCGAGCTGTTCTGGGCTGGCCTTGCTGGTGGGAGAAGATCATCAACAAGGTGAGAGGTAGAAAAATTTATGTCAAGTAAAGCCATTATATTTCCTCTTAGATGAGGGTGGGAGAGATCTAAGAACAGGGGAAATCATAGCAATAGAACTTTTTACAATTCTGGTCAGGCAACC
Source organism: Erinaceus europaeus (assembly GCF_950295315.1). Taxonomy (NCBI): domain Eukaryota; kingdom Metazoa; phylum Chordata; class Mammalia; order Eulipotyphla; family Erinaceidae; genus Erinaceus; species Erinaceus europaeus. The sequence continues at coordinate 64,918,633 of NC_080165.1, forward strand.
CCCTCTAGGCAGGAGAAGGGTATTGAGAAATCAAGCAAGCAATGACAACATGCCGCAGCTCACAAAAGGTCAGGTGTCACTAGTGTAAAGCAGCCTGCTGGGGGGGGATTGCATATTCAGGATGAAAATTAAATAACAACCAGATCGGGTGGGTTAGGGGAAATGAAAATCTTCCTTGATGTGGGTCTCTATGATGCTGAGGAGCTCGCAGGTTGCTCAGAGCTTCTTATTGAAACAAAGATACAGGCTCCAATTGCTCCTGCCACCTTCACCAGCCTTGCCCTGGGAGTGGAGGGGGACCTACAAAGTGTCTTTGGGCCCACCAGTCCATTTGCTCTAACTCAGGTAGCAGTCTCCAACTTGGCCAGTTAGAGGTCTCAGGGATCAATGCTACTACTATGACATCTAATGAACCTGGTGGGGGTGGGGAGGGGCTCAAATCACAGGTGTTGCTGTCATACAGAACCCAGTTCAGATCTCTTTCCTGATAACTTAAAGCTGACAAATCACTTAGTAATCCTGTCCCTCTCCCTTTCTCTCCCTCCTCCCCCCCTCCATTAATTCACAGGGATGTTTAAGAATTAAAAGAAATGTTGACTATTAAAAATATGCTCTGGAGGCTGAGCAACAGCTCACCCTGTGGAGTACAACAGGAGGAACAGAGTTTAAGACAACCCTACCCTCCACTCCAAGAACCACGTGGGAGCACTGTGCCCAGCACCAGGGGGAGCATCATGAGTAGTAGAGTGGTGCTGTAGTATTTCTCCTTCTCTCTGTCTCTTGTTGAAATAAAAAATGAAAATATTCCTAGTCAGTCAGTGGAATCACATAGGCAAAAATGCACCAAAAATTTAAAAAAATAATAAAATATAAAAGGGGGGAGGCTGAGCAATGGTGCATCCAGTTGAGCACACATACTACCATGCTCAAGGACTCAGGTTTGAGCCCCCACTTCCCACCTACAGGTCTGCAGGTGACTCCATTTCTATTTCCTCTCTATCTTTCCCTCCTCTCTCAATTTCTCTCTAGCCTATCAAATAAAATAGAAAGGGGAAAAATGGGGGCCAGGTGATAGCACAGAGGGTTAAGCTCACGTGGCGCAAAGCGCAAGGATCGACGTAAGGATCCTGGTTCGAGCCCCCGGTTCCCCACCTGCAAGGGAGTTGCTTCATAGGCAGTGAAGCAGGTCTGCAAGTGTCTATCTTTATCTCCCCCTCTCTGTCTTCCCCTCCTCTCTTGATTTCTCTCTGCCCTATCCAACAATGAATGACATCAACAACAACAAGAATAAACACAAGACTACAACAACAAGGGCAACAAAAGGGGGAAAAAATGGCCAGTCAATGCCCATGTTCAGCAGGGAAGCAATTAAAGAAGCCAGACCTTCCACCTTCTGCATCCCACAATGACCTTGGGTCCATACTACCAGAGGGTTGAAGAATAGGAAAGCTATCAGGGGAGGGGATGGGATACAGAGATCCAGTGGTGGGAATTGTGTGGAGTTGTACCCCTCTTATCCTATGGTTTTGTTACTGTCTCCTTTTTTAAATAAATAAATAAATAAAAATGGCCTCTAGGAGCAGTGGATTCATGGTGCAGGCACCTCGCCCCAACAATAACCCTGGAGGCAAAAAAAAAAAAAAAAAAAGGAACAATGGCTGTTGGGAGTAATGGATAGTGCCAGCATAAAGTTCATGTGTAACACTAGAGACAAAAAAAAAATGTCCAGGAGATGCTCAGTAGATAAAGTATTGGGCTCTCATATGAGGTCAAGGGTAGGCAAATAGCTCCATGGAGTTCCCATGCCTCATGAGCCTCAGATCCTGGGTTTGAGCATGTGGTATCAGATCTTATGCTTGATCCCTGGCATTATATATGCCAGAGTAGTACTGTGGTTTCCTTCTCCTCTTCCTCTTCTCACTCATCTTTCTTCTCTCATTAATAAAATAAATTTTAAAAAAAAGAACCTTCCCTTCTGTTCATTCATTTCTTTGTCTTGGCCTTTATTCTGAAGCTCCCTGCCTTGCTCCAGGGTCTGTGTCTTACTCTCTGCCCCTTCATCACTTACTTCCTATACCAGGTAGGGTTCCCTGCAAAGCAGCGCACTAACTGAGTGAGCTGTTTCACTAGCCCAAGATTCATCCCATCACCTCATTTTGTTATTTTGCATAAGTTTATTTTTGAGGAGCAATATGTCTTTAATGCAGTACATTTGATTATATGTGACTCTTTATTCCGCTCTTTCCAATAGGATCTTCCCTGATCCTTCCATTTCACACTCCCATCCCACCCTTTTCCTCCCTTGGTTTTTGGTGGTCATTGCTCCTTTGTCTGTCAGCTTCTCCCATTAAGAACAAGACCTCAAGATATGTCTTTCAGAGATCAGTGAGTGGCCTGATGGCCAATGAAATGGGAGATAATGAAATCTTCCTTACTCCTGGATGAGATTCCAGGCCTCATTTCCATTTGAATAAGTGGTCAGAAAGCCAGAGCAGGTCTACAACTGGGGTGGGAATAGAGAGGACTCACTCAAGGACCTCTTGCTAATTGCTGCTGTCAGCCTCTCCCAGGAGGTACAAGAGCAGAATCCAGGGGTACAAAATGTGAAAACAACCACTTACCATCTGCAGAAGTGCCCCAGGTTCTTGTCACACTTGTTCTCTTTGAGAAGCAGCTTCAAGCTGAGGCCACTGGCTGGCTCTACAGCTGGACCCATCAGTGATGAGTAAGCACCTGCTCCATACCAGGCACTGTGCCAGGCTTGTCTCTGAGGCACACCTGTCTTCCTGACACCTGCCGCCTGCTTTCTTGCATCCCCTGAGCAACTGCTGTGGATACTACCCAATGGAAGACACTTATAAGACCAGGCCTCTTTGCTCTTATGAAAATAAACACCCTAAGTGTCTGAATTAGGAGGGAACTTGGGGATTATCTGCTCTGGGGCTTCTCAATTGTTAGTGGAAGGAGCTTTTCTTCAAGTGAAATTATGGCTGTTGGACATTGCAGACTATGAAATAGACAAAAGGTGTTCTGCCCATCTGAAGGGGAGTAAGAGCAGAGAGGAGTCCTGAGAGAGTCCTCTGCCCTTTCCCTAGCTAGTGGTTCCATATATGTCCATAGACTGCTGTAAGGACTCTACACCATGTGACAAGATTACACTTCTGTTCCTTATTCTAAAGCCATACAAATCTAAATAATTTCATTTGCAAACTATGAGTCTTATCTTACTCTTTGAGGGTTTGTGACAGAGAAAACTGAAACCTAGCAGGTGATGTGGTGCCTCAAGGCCCCACTCTGCACTCCCCAATTAGCCTTTCCCCACAATGTGCACAATAGCCCACTTGGCTCCTCTCAAACTATCAGCATGCTGGGAAGCAAGGGATTTGACATCAACAAAGGCAACACTCAAGTGTGTTAGACCAACACCATAAATGGAAGATGGAGGGAGGATTAGACCTCTAGCCTCAATACTGACTGTTTAAGATAGTAAAAACTGAAGTATCAGAATTGTTCTCACTCAGTAATATGAAGGTATGAGAGTTATGAAAGAAGATGAAGGGAAACTGAGAAAGCAAGGAGAAACCTAGCTAAGACATTCTGGAATACGGCCTCTTCCACAGGGGACAGCCCTCCCATTCTTTATCCCAATCCCTCTTCTCTGTGCCTCCTCAGTGTTCAGGCAATGATCCTGCCAAGCACCCCATTCTTCTGGATCTCTGGCAACCTTATGTTTCTGGGTCCCAAAGTTGGCCCCTCTGCTCTCCTCCAGGTCTCTCCATTCATCTTCACGCTCATTCAGTCAACAAATATTCATGAAACACCTGTGACATCACCCAGAATCAGAGCTACAATGGTGACAGGTCTGATTTTAGGAGAGGAGAGAGTCTAATAACACAATCTGCAGAAGTGACATTTCAGCAAGCTCCTGAGTAAAGGGGAGGGGAGGTACCCTAGACCAGCAGAACCACAGGCACAAAAGGCCTGGGACAGGGAGGCCACACGATTGATACTCATGTGTTCCCTGGGAGGATCAGAATGAGGAAGTGGGGAGAATGGTGGGGAGCAAGGTCAGATTCATATACGGTTATCACTGGTGGAGTATAGCGAGGGAAACATGGAGGCCTACCAGGGGACTGGGGGTGTTACATAAGCTAGAGAGGCAGAATGTCATAATGAGGAGTCAACAGAAAGAGGCTTTATCCTTGTTTCCTCACATTTGTTCATTTGTTTATTTATCTATGTATTGACTGATTTCATGAGAAAGACTGGAACGTGACTCCAGCATATTCGGTGCCAGAAATCAAATCTGGGACCCCAAGGAGAGGGCTCTAGCTGCTGAGCCATCCCCTTGGCCTCAGTCTTACTGTAAGTTGACAGTGAGTCTGACCTCAGAGCTCGTCATCTCCCTTGGTGATTTCTTCTCATGGAAGTTTTATTTATTCCAGGTATAGAGGAATGAGAGGGTCTAGATCTCTTATTTATTATTATTATTTTTTTAATGAGAGCCTCATGTGCAGAAACCTCTCACCATCACATTCCTTGGCTTGGCTTCTCCCAGGTAAGTAGGAACTGGGATGGGCTTCCAGGAAGGCTCACCTCTAGGATCTCAACACAGTATCCTTCTTCAGGGTACCTGAAGTGGTGTGGACCTAACTAAAAAAGGAGTCATGTCAATGTCTCTGGGTGTGGGTGAGCTAGCAGTGAGCTTCAGATGAAATGGGGTGCTCAGGACGCTGAGGAGACAAAGACAAGACAGCAGGAAGTGAGTGGTGGGGGCTGGAGGGAGCATGAGACTAGTTCCCATCTCCCCTTTCAATAGCAATCAGCTTCATAGTCACTTTGTTGTAGTAGGATATTGTAAATTTTGTGACCAGGGACTCAGCTCCCAGTGGGATGTGATCAATCATTTTATACTTTTGTCTATAAATCTCTTTTTTAGTTTATTATTCTTATTTTAATTTATTTATTAGATAGACATAGCCAGGAAATGAGAGGGGAGAAAGAAATAGAGAGAAAAAGAGATAGACACCTGCAGCATTACTTCACCACGCATGAAGCTTTCTCCCTGCAGGTGAGGACCAGGGGCTTGAACCTGGGGCCTTGTACATTGTAACATGTGTTCACCCAGGTGTGCCACCGCACGGCCCTTTCATTTTATACTCATTCAGGTCAAATTCCTCTTTCACATTCATGCAACCAGACACCAGGCTATTTAGACTGTCAAAATGTTCTCAGTACCAGAGCCTAACCAGGTTGCCTGTTTATTTGACTCCACCATCACTCTTCTTGGCCTATTTCACCAAAATGATGCTTCTAGCAGGTAATCCTATTTGACTTGTTTATACTACACGTGTAAGTGAGCTCATATGACACTTGCCTTTCTCTGACCCACTTCACTTTATGTACTAGGCTCAAGGCCCACTATACCGTAGCAAATGGGAAGATCTTCCACAGAAACAAAGAGTGGGGTCAGGTGGTGTCACACCTGGTTGACTGCTCATGTTATAATGTACAAGGACCTGGGTTCAAGACCCCAGTCTCCACATGCAAGGGAGGAAGTTTCACAAGCAGTGAAACAGTGCTTCAGATGTCTCTCTTTCTCTCTCCCACTCCATTTCCACCTCCTTTTGCAATTTTTTTCTCTGTCATATATATAGGATATGGCTACTAGTAGCAGTAAGTGGTTTCATCGTGCAGGCACTGAGCTCCAGGGATAACCCTGGTGGCAACAAAAAAATAAAAATAAAATGCTAATAGTAATAATAAGAGTTAGACCAGTAACATGGGTGACTTGGATAGTGTGCTTGCTTTGTCATGGGCAAAACCCAGATTCAGGTCTAGCCCCTACCACACTGGAGGTGATTTTGGTGCTGTGCAGTCTTTCTCTCTTCCTTTCTATCTCTGCTTCTATTTTTTTTCTATTTGAAAAGTCAGCCTAGAATGTCAAAGTCCCAGTGACAACCAAAAAAATTAAGAAGTCGTAGTAAGAATAAAGAGAGAGGGGCCAGCAAAATAGCCCACTTGGATAGTGCACTGCTTTGCTATGTTCATGACCCAGGTTCAAGCCCAGTCCCCATTACATCAAAGGAAGCTTTGGTGCTGTAGTCTCTTTCACTCTCTCTTTACCTTTTTGCTTTCTCTGTCTTTACCTAAAAGAGGATAGAAAGAAAGGAAGGAAGGAAGGAAGGAAGGAAGGAAGGCAGAAAGAAAGAAAGAAAGAAAGAAAGAAAGAAAGAAAGAAAGAAAGAAAGAAAGAAAGAAAGAAATTAAAAAGGAAAACAAACCAAAATGGTGGCTAAGTGATCATGGGGAGTGGGGAATAAGAATATGGGTACAAAGCTACAGCAGGTGGTAAAGCAGCAGAGATCTCACCTATAGTATAATGAATAGAGGTAATAAATTTATACTTTAATTAGATAATATGGCAAATACCACTACAATGACAACCACAGTACAACATATATATATGAATGGGCAAGAGATGGGTGAAGGGTAAGATTCCTGAGGTTTCGGTACACAGCCTCACTGGGAAATGAAGAGGACATGGAAGAAACTCAGGTGAGGGTGTATGTGTGTGTGTGTTCAGACATTTTTCTGTTCTGTCAACAAGACAAGCCCTCCCCAAGTTACAACCATGTAATTTCCTTTCTCTGTCCACAGTTCCTGTCATAGCTGACCTTTTTTGGTATCTTCTAAATGGAAGGAGAAATAAATAAAGCAACAAGAAGATAGCTATTCTGTGTTGCCAGGTTCAGCACAATATTTGGAAGATGGGAGAAGGAAACAGAGTATTTTCAGCATCAACCTAGATCCCTCTTCCCTCAAGAACATACACCCTGCCTCCGAAGGTGATATTTGTCAGTCATTCTGTTAAGGGAAGCAAACCTGAGTATGGGACTGAGAAGCTATCATTATCTTTCGCATTCAGGGCAACATACTAGCTTGCACTAGTGGGTTCCTTGTGAAGACTAACTTGCCTTGGTTAGGGAGAGTTGAGGCAACTTTCAAATCTTAGAACAATTGCTCAGTTAGGAACTGAGAAGTGGTTCACTAGAGTCCACACATAGCTATCCATGAGGACCCAGACCCAATCCACTAATCCCACATGGAAGTACTATGCACAGCTGCAGGTGGAGCAGTGCTTTGGTCTGTCTCTCTCTTTCTCTCTCCCTCTGCCTGAAATTAAAAGGAAAAAAAATAAAATAAAAAAGGAAGAGTTCACCAAGAGTGGTGAAACCATACATGCCGGAGGACCTGCCACCAAAACTGATTGGCTATTAAAAATAAAAGAACTGCCCAGCTGGATAAGTTTAAGCCTGGTGCTTATAGAAAAGGAAGGTCCTACTCTGACAGCAGCAGCCCTTGGGCAAAGATCCATGAGAAGTAAATCATAGCACCTTTCCATTTTAGGAATGACAACAGTACCTACTAGCATCTATTACTACATAGGGTATACTATTAATACATAGGATGATGCCTGGAATATTCCTGTGGTCCCTCACTGCATCTGGAGGGAGACTACCAGTGTGGACTGCTATTTCATCCTCAAAAATTGACAAAGACTCAGATAACTTGACCACTGGAAGTAAGGAAATAAGAGGCAGACTGATTTTGAGACCTAGTTTTCCCATTTCAAGTCAGTCCCCTCACCTTACCAATCAATCCCCATAGACAGTGTTAAACTTAGAGGTGGGAAGGAGCCTAAATGATCACGTATTCCCAGCCCAGTATTTTCCAGTTGGGATCCAGGAAGGGAGAGTGAATGGGGTTCCTGCCCTAGGGTACTATTCTCCACACAGACCAAGTCATCTAATCCTAACCCCCAGAGATTTCAGTCTTGACATTTTGTCTTGCCATTACTGTATCACTTCTTAGACAGTGTTTTTTTTTTTTCAGTATAAGACAGCTGTGGCCATTTACAGCTGTTTACTAGCAGTCAGATAGAAGAGGAACTTAAGTGGAATATAAACTATCAAATTAAATTCCCCTCTTCAAAAGCCGCTTGGATTTGCTCTACCTGAGAATTTCAATCAATGCTGGTAACTCCATCTTGCTCCTTAATGGAATGCTGCAGACAGGGTTTTATTTGCCTGCTATCAGCACTGTGCTGTGGCAGGTGCAGTTAGCAGGAAAGGGATGTCCTCACAGATGACTATTACAGTGAATCCAGAATGTGTGACTTGCTTGAACTCCAGACAATGTCATTAAGCAGGCTTCATTTTCTGAGCCCAAGTACTAGACAGAGGTATTTTGAGGTGGGAGACACAAAGGGAATAGTGTGGGGATATTGCATAGTGGTTATGTTAAAATCTGGCACAGCTGAGGCTCTGAGGTCCCAAGTTTAATTCCTGGTACCACCACAAGCCAAAGCTGAGCAGTGCTCTGGTTTTAAAAAAGTAGCCAGTGGGGAGGAGGTTGAGGTCCAGACTTTCTGGAACATGGGGGAGGAGTTCAGAGTCTGACCCTCAGAGCATTTTAGGTATTCAAGAAAGCTGGGTTCAAAGAAGGAGAAGCAATATTGGTTTCCTCCTTCCAACACCAAAACATAGGTAAGGTTCATATCCAAATCACCTTCCAGCAAACTTCTCACTAAGAATAAACCAAAGTGATAGGGCATGAACCCTTGCTATTTTCTAACATAAGATAGCCCTCAACTGGCAGGCCCAGGGTTCTAGGCCCACTCCCATCATTTACTAGCCAATCCATCTTAGGCAGGTCACTTCTGTGTGACTCCAAGGAAGTCAAATTGCTTCTATACCTACATTATGAAGTGTGAAAACATTTTAGTAGGATGACAGAGGAAAGAAAGAGTCAGAGTTTTATGCATAGAAGAAAATGTTTACTTATTTTAAAAGTGGTAAACAGAGAAAGAGCCTCCAAGAAGGGCTTCTGTTAGGCATTTATGAGAGGATTAAAGGAAAGATACATGAAAGTCCATGGGGAATAGTGTGGAACAGATATTCAAGCCTAAGTGTCCTTAGCCTGATAAGGGGGATACCAGATGAGGCCAGGAACCTCTATTCTTTATTCTGTTATCTGACTTCTGTTAGGCAGGGAGGATGTTTGTGAGGCTGCCTACATGCAGTCGATCATGCCATCTATCAGCTACTTACCTGCAGGGTCACCTGCTGGTCAAGGAGGTTTGCAGGCTGGTGAATTGGGAGTATGGCTCTCATACTGGATCACTATCTGTTAGTTTTGAGAACTGTTGAGCACAGTATAATTGTGAGTTAAAACTGTATTAGATAAAAGAGGACTCCTTCCTGAGAGATTTTACTCCACACCCCAGAACTATTGAATTGGTTTTGGGTTCAGGTGGGACAAGAGGGGCCAAAACCACTTTTAATCTAGGAAGTTAAGCTGGGACTGCTATCCTAGAATTGTCCTCTGGGAGGCAGCAGAGGAAATGTGATGGACTCATAACTTCCTGAGACTGGTGTTCTCCCAACCCACCAGTGTGTGTGTGTGTGTGTGTGTGTGTGTGTGTGTGTGTGTGTGTGTGTGTGTGTGTGTGTGTGTGTGTGTGTGTGTGTGTGCTGAAGATAGGAATACCTAGAGCTCTGGCTAAGTTATTCCATCATTTCTGAGATGGGGAAGTAAGGGATAAGAGTTTCAAGGGGCATACTGGGGCAATCGGTTGGTGGAGTCCTATGTCTGTCTTACATCCTAGGTCTCAGGCCTTCTTTCAACCCTATTACAGAAAACCAGATATTTCCATGTCTTCCCCTCACAATTATTTCCCTCAGAATGGAATTTCATGACTGGACAAGATCTGCTTTAAAGTCCCCCTCCCCTTTTCTTCAAAGCAATAGAAACAACCTTAACTAAGGCAAAGGAAATAGTAAGGCAAAAGGGATGACTGAGGCTTCCTTTGTGTCAGGCTTTAATTCAGTAGTTTAAAATCGTTTACTTGCACTGATGACATTTATTCAATGCACTGAATCAAGCTTAGTTCCAGTTTACAGATAAGGAAAAAGAAAGGATAAATTATTTTTACAAAGTCTCACATGCAGTACTGGAAATAAAGTCTAGAGCTCTCTGCATCATTTCCCTATTCTTTCCATCCAGCCAACTACCTAAAAGGCTCTTAAGGAAGATGAGGAGAAGGCTGGCAAAATAGCTCCTTTGGATAGCATACCGGCTTTGTCCTTTGTGAGACTCAAGTTCTGACTCAAGTTCTCAAGTTTCCATGGAAGGAGGAAACTTTAGTGCTATAATGTCTTTCCTTTTCTCTTTCTACCTGTTTTTTATCTTTCTGAAAAATAAAGGAAGATGAGAAGAGTTTTCAAACTCTGGACTGTCAGAGCATGAAAGAAATTATCTAATACACCCTCTGAGTTCTTATCAGGGATGTTGATTAAAGCCAAGGTAAGAAGCACATTCAGAGCATGTATAACTCCTGTTCAGGTAGGAAATACCCAGCAGGACATGACCACAAAGACCATCTTAAGTATCCTGGTGTAAAGAGATGAAGTTGGGAAGGAGAAAGGTGATGTCAATTAGGGAAGCTACGGGGAAGGCACTGTGAACAAAGGTATACAGACTTAAATTTTCTCCCACACCTGGAAATTGCATTGCAGATACAAAAGAGTCCTAGAACCTAGGCTTGGACTGTGCTTACTCCTAGAGGACCCAGCTTAAGCTTGTGTTCCTGCAGCAAGATTGAAATCAAATACAGTCGCACAGGTACTTGGTAAGAGGTAGGGTGTCTTTAGAATTAGCCAAAGAGAGAGCAGGAGCATAAAGACTCTCAAATCCCTTCTACTGGAGAGAATAAAGGTAAGGTATTTAATTGAAAGAAGCTTATAGGAGGGAGAAGAGAGAAAGCTATGTCATGGTGCTTAATCATATTTCTTGGCATCAGTGGCAGCCTCTACAGGCTTGTAGGCAGCTAATGTGTGTAGGTTAATGTTGTTTTCACCGGGCTAGGTTATTTTCGCCAGGCTGGCTTCACGGGTGGGTAACAGACGACCAGGGACTCATGGTTGAGCTGTAGGCAGTATCTCTTTATTCATGCAGGACGCAGCACAATCTAAGACGAGCTAAGCTAAACTCAAGTACCCTAAAACTCACAATGCTGTCTTTATATATACTTGCCAAGTAGGGTGGAAACAGGATGTGACATAGAGAGGATGGAGAGAAAAGTGACTGGTGAAAATCAGAGTGTGACAAGGAGGGGGCAGAGCAGGCGAGAATCCTATCACTGAACCACCAATGCCCTGGAGTGCTTTGTGTAAATGTAAAAGTGATTTATGTAAATAGACCAAAGCTTTGAATGGGATTAAATCTATCCCTATATAGGCATATGGTTAAGCAGAAGCCAGGGGGAGCTGGCATACTATCCAACAGGTTAATTTATAAAGGCAAAATGATTTTGGTTATATCTAGCTCTAAAGAAGTAGTAGGTTAAAATCACAGGGAGTTGGTTACATATCCTTACTAGTTTCTGTATTAATTCTGGACCTCTCTAGAATAACAAGCTTCCTGGGGCTACATTGTTCTTTGTTGGCAATCCTTTTGCTAGCTCCCAAGATGATTCTCAGTTTATCTCTTATAAACAGGGGCAAGTTCATTTTCTTAGCTATTGGCAAACGGTTTTTCTCTAGGTTTTATTAAACCAGCAAACATAAGTCCTATCTTCAGTCATACAATTGAAAAAACTTTGGTGTTCCTATCATGGACAGGTTTTTAATGAAATACTTATTGGGATAAGAGAGAAATATGTATTACGACTTCAGTAGGAATTAGGTTCTGGGGCCCTACCCCACTAGGGAAAGATAGAGAGAGGCTGGGTGTATAGATCAACCTGCCAACATCCAAATCCAGCAGAGAAATAATTACAGAAGACAAAACTCCTACCTTCTGCACCTGCAAAACAACTTTGATCCATACTGCCAGTGGGGGAGAAGTGATATGGGAAGAGGATAAGAGGGCTCTGAACTCCAACTCCATCAGGTCCTGGAGAGAGAGGATGAAAAGAGGAGAGATATTTGGATGTAGTAATAGGATTATATGTGGCTTGGAGGGGAAGAGAGGACTGAACTTGGAAGAAAAAGGGGGCAAATGGACACTTCCATAGGTGGGGCTACCAAGCAGCAGCGGCTGTGTTTCTCTCCTCTCCTCTCCCAGGTCAGCTAGGAATACTAAGAGACCACCTAGGACTACCACAAGACAGGACTAGAACAAGTTCAGGAACCCACCAAATCACCAGTTAGTGCAAAAACGTGTGGCTCATGAACAGAGAGGAGCCTAAGGAGAAATTGAGCATCTGGTAACAGTTTAGTGGTTGAGGCACCACCTCCAGTCTGTTTTACCAACAAAAAGACAGCTAAAGAGAGGAGAGGACTCCCCTAAGACTCACCAAATACAACTAAGAGTCTCCATTGCTGCTGCCTTCAGAGGCTGGAGCAGCAGGGAGGCCCTATGCTGACATTGAGGGACAGAGAAATGACCAGGAAACTCAGTAGAAGATCTACACTTCGGTGGCCTAGCAGTGGGGCTGTGTGGTGGGAGCCTTCCCACACTGTTCTCCTGATGATGACATGGTTAATAATTGCCTCAGAACCTGCAGACTATAAACAGGAATTGTTTAAAAACTCAAAGGGCCCAGCAGTGCTGCATGGCTTGGTAGAGAAGATGAATTGAACCCGAAGCTTTAGATCCCTGAGATGTGAGAATCTCTTTGCATAACAACTGTATTATCTCTCCCCCACCCTGATTTATCTCTTGGTTAGGAGTGAGTAATTAAGCTAAGAAATCTACTTATAGTTTAAAATCCCTCAGGCTCCCATAGCCTACAGGGAATAAAAAGAATAAAAGAAGCTTTAACAGCCACTGTGCACCAACTCAGGGATTGAAATAATATTGAAAGAACTGTTAATTTCCACAACTGTGGGCTAATTAAGTACCTTACTTAGACACAAGTCAATCCAGGCAAGAGTGATCAGTAATTTGAAAAGTACTGAGAGAGTGACCTCATAACATACCATTTAGAATGGTTAAACCAACAAGAAAAAATATTGGAGAAATGAACCAGGACAAGAGTGTGGTGACGTAATATGCTGGTGACCATGGATGCAATATGCCAGTGACCATGGACAGAAGCCCGAACACAGTGCTGACATCAGCCTTGGCAACAGAAGGCTGACAGAGTATGTGATCTGCGCAGGCACATGGTGGACTATAGGTGGATCCAGAACTTATGCAGGAGATAATTCTCTGCCAGATAACAATAAGTGGGGCCCTGGCTCTCCAGCCTGCATGGCAATGAGGACTACTGGATAACTCTAGGATAGCCACTTACCATAGGCATGAATCTCAATAGATTGCTTAACTGTGTAAGTTATGTCTTTAACCTTCTAGTCTCTATAGGAAAGTGATTTATTTGAACATGAGGTATGTATGTATGTACGTATTGTCTCAAGTTTATCCTAAAGCCATTGTTGATTGTAGTATGCTGTTATTATACAAACCTGTGCATTTTAACCAAAAGTGAAAGAATAGAAATTGTATCCACCAGTGTTTAGTGTCCTTTCCCCATAGCTTTTACAGATGTTTTGCCACTGTGCTCTAGTTAACCTCTCTAATGTTCAAGCACATTCTATAATTATTGGTACTGACCATGCAGGACATATACTGACCAGCTATTAATTCCCAGTCTGTCTCTTACCAAAGTGCTAAGCTCTAGTTAAATGATTAGATATTTCTCTGATATAGCACGAGCCATTGTTTCTTTATGCCTAGACTGGTGTGACTCCTCCCTTTATGGTTGTTTATCTCACTAGACTTTCTAATGTTGATTCTGAAAAATGGATGTTTCACACACCCCTAAGTTTGCTAAGTTGAAATTTATTCCTATCTCTGTGGACACTGTAATAGGCCTTATATATGCCACCAGTCACACAGAAAGCAACCCATGATTGTGAGAACTTTCTCTGCCTTTGCTGCTGAGGTATTCCTTATTAGACAGACTATGACCCTAAATATGTTTCTAGATTAAGGCTTATCTCTTCTAAACATGCATTTCACATGCCTTACTACCCCACTAGATGAGTAATTATGGAACGCCATATGTACTCTTAAAGGGCTATTTCTCAGACATGAACAAAATACAAGGAGCTTAGAGCCTAGGAGGTGGCTCAGTGACTATGGTGCTGAACCCAGAATACAAGGAGATTTATATATTTTAAATTTTGTACTGCATAATTCTAATCAGATAGCTGCTAAGTTACTTTTCTCCACAGAGCTATTCCTTCTCCAGCAGATGCCTCATGATTTGTCTAATCTTTGTGATTGAAATAAAATTACTAACTTAAGGCATAGGGTATGTTTGTTCTAGTTTCTCATTCACAGGTCCTGCTTGGACCCATGCTGAGCAGATAAGCCCCTCTCATCTGCAAACTCTTCACAAGAACATGAGCTGAAGCATGAATTGCAGCAGTCCAACACTCTGCATATGCCACAATTGCCACCCAGGAGCTACTTAAACTTGGGGACGCCACTGTAAGTCTCTGTTCTGAGCTTCCCTGAGTGGTGGACTGTCTCTGGGGTTAAACAGATATCAGACCACAGGTCTTCAGGCTAACAGGGCCTTCTTATCTGATATCCAGTTACTGCTCCAGAACTCTTGGGGGTGAAGGCAGAGCTTGCAGAGGTAACCCTAGAATCACTGAAGATTTGCTTATTTCTCCTATGCTCATACAGACTGTACTTCTTGTCCATGTATATAGTCAAAAGTGGGGAATTGTGGTGACGCAATATGCCAGTGACCATGGACAGAAGCCCCAACACAGTGCTGATGTCAGCCTTGGAGACAGAAGGCTGACAGAGTATGCAGTGATCTGGGAAGGTGCATGATGGACTGCAGGTGGATCCAGACTGTGCTGGTGTGCAAAGCATTGTGGGTAGGCTGAATAGACTTAAAAGGACAGCCAGCTAACTCTAGGTCTCTTTGGCTGTGGCTCCTTCTCCTGGTTAGAAGCACCTTGACAGAGGCACTCCAGGCATCCATCCACCATGCCTACTCCTCCTGGGAAATGAACACATGGGACTCTGCAAGCCAGTAAACTTGTAGACCCCCCTACACCCATGAGCAACCTTTACCATAATTGATCATTGTTTATATTATCGGATATTCAGACTTTATAGACCTAGTGTACTCTTAACCCTTGATGATAAGTGATTATTTTGCCTTTTGCTTGTTTCACCCTAATAAACCTTGTATTGTCTAAACCAGTTCCCAGCTCCTGCTGTGAATCCTTTCACGGCTACAAGCAGCCAAAACTCCTAACCTCTATTTAAGTTAAATAACAACATAAGAGTCCAGCTAAAAGCCCCCAAAGGTTGAAGCATAAAATAATGAGGCTCAACATCCAAACACTAGTTAAGGAAATAATCACAGGATGAGTAAAGAGTTTGAAAGAATTGTCATCAGAAATGCAGAAACAACAAATGAGACTCTGGAAGAAAACACTAATTATCTCAAGGTTATTACAGAGGTGAAAGATGAAATAGCTGAGCTAAGAACACAACTAGCTGAATAAGCTAAAACAGTATCAGAAAAGGGTAACAAAACAGAAGAACTACAGAAAACAGTAGAGGGGAGAGAGAATAGAATAAATGAGGCTGAAGACAGAATTAGCAAGATCTAGGATGAATTAGGGACAACTAAAAAAGAAGTAAGAGATCTCAAAAAGAGATTAAGAGATTCTGAAAACAACAACAGAGACATCTGGGATGACTTCAAAAGAAAATATATACACATTATTGGCTTACCAGAGGAAGAAAGATAGGGAGGGGAAGAAAGCATTCTTCAGCCTATAATAGCTGAGAACTTCTCCAGTCTAGACAATATAAAAGACATAAAGGTTCAAGAAGACCAGAGGGTCCCAAACAGAATTAACCCAGACTGAAAAACACCAAGACACATCCTATTTAGAATGGAAAGGAATAAGGATAAAGAAAGGATCCTGAAGGCTGCAAGAGAAAAACAAAGAGTCACCTACAGAGGAAAACAATAAGATTAGCAGCAGATTTCTCCACACAAACACTGCCAGCCAGAAGAGAATGGCAAGATATGTATTGAGTGCTCAATGAGAAAGGCTTTCAACCAAGACTACTGTATCCTGCTAGACTGTCATTCAGACTAGATGGAGGCATAAAAACCTTCTATACAAGCAACGGTTGAAAGAATCAACTATCACCAAGCCTGCCCTGAAAGAAGTTCTGAAAGGTCTCCTATAAATAGTCAGACCACCATAAATATGCCATATAAGAGAACATTCTTAAAACCTACAGAAATGGCTTTAAAATATCTTCAATCTATGATATCAATATAAATGTCAGTGGCCTGAATTCACCTATTAAATGGCACAGAGTAGGAAGATAGATCAGAAAACACAATCCAACAGTATGCTATCTACAGGAAACCCACCTAATTCAACAAGACAAAAACAGACTCAAAGTAAAAAGGATGGAAAACTATCATAAAAGTCAATGGCCCACAAAAAAAGGGCAGGAACAGCTATTCTCATATGTGACATGATAGACTTTAAAATAAATAAAATTTAAAAAGATAGGGATTGACATTACTTAATGTTAAGAGGATCAGTCAATCAAGAGGACTTAACAATTATTAACATCTATGCACCCAATGAGAAGCCATCTAAATACATCAAACATCTACTAAAAGAGCTATAACAATATATTAACAGCAACACAGTCATAGTAGACGACTTCAACACCCCTCTCTCTCAACGTGACAGATCATCCAGGCAGAAAATCAATAAAGAAATGAGGGAGCTAAATGAGGAGATAGATAAACTAGAACTATTAGACATGTTCAATCATTCAGCCCAAGAAACTTGAATACACATTCTACTCAAGTCCATATGGGTCATTCTCAAGGATAGACCATATGTTAGGCCATAAAGACAGCATCAGCAAATTCAAGAGCATTGAAATTATCCCAAGCATCTTCTGAGGCCACAGTGGAATGAAACTAACACTTAACAATTAACAAAAGATTAGTAATAGTCCCAAAATGTGGAAGTTCAGCAGTACACTACTTCACAACTACTGGATCAAAGAGAAAATAAAGGAAGAAATCAAAATATTTCATGAGTTCAATGAAAATGAAGACACAAACAATCAAAATATTTGGGACACAGCTAAGGCAGTACTGAGAGGGAAGTTCATAGCCATACAAGCACACATTAGGAAACAAGAAAAAGCACAAATAAACAACCTGATTGTACATCTTAAAGGCCTAGAAGTAGAAAAACTACAAATAAAGACAACATTGAGATACCACCTCACCCCTGGGAGAATGGCATACATCAAAAAGGACAGCAGCAACAAATGCTGAAGAGGCTGTGGGGACAGAGGAACCTTTTTGCACTGCTGGTGGGAACGTAAATTGGTCCAGCTTCTGTGGAGAGCTGTCTGGAGAACTCTCACAAGGATAGACATGGACCTTCCATATGACCCAGTAATTCCTCTCCTGGGGATCTACCCCAAAGACTCCATAACACCCAACCAAAAAGATGTGTGTACTCCTATGTTCATAGCAGCACAATTCATAACAGCTAAAACCTGGAAGCAACCCAGGTGCCCAACAACAGATGAGTGGCTGAGAAAGCTGTGGTATATATACACAATGGAATACTACGCAGCTACTAAGAACAATGAACTCAACTTCTCTGACCCATCTTGGTCAGAGCTAGAAGGAATTACGCTAACTGAGCTAAGTCAGAAAGATAAAGATGAGTATGGGGTGATCCCACTCATCAACAGAAGTTGAGAAAGAAGATGAGAAGGGAAACTAAAGGCAGGATCTGACTAAATAGAAGGTAGGGAACCAAAGTAAAAACCCTGTGGTGAGCGGGAGGGTGGACATGCAGCTTCCTGGGCTGGCAGGAGGATGGGGATGGGGGTGGGTGGGTGGGATGGGACAAAATCTTTTGGTGATGGGAATGGTGTTTATGTACACACCTATTAAATTGTAGTCATATAAATCACTATTTAATTAATATGATAGGGGGAAAAATTGATTGTATGTCTAACAAAGGGGCTTTTCAAAGTTAACCCAATCACCAAATAATGTGATGATAATAGTAACTATCCATTGTCTTCTTGAACCCTAAGACAGCAGGAACCTCACATTTTCACTATAGAGCCTAAACTTCCCCCAGTCCTGGGACCCTAGGATAGGGCCCACTTTCCAGTATGCTTCCCCCCCCCCCAATTCTTATCAAATAATATTCCATCCGCTGATTGCAACCTAATCAACGCAATGAGTGCCACCCCAGCATGCTTCACTTCAGACTGTGTCCAGAGACTTCAGGTGTGGAACAACAACCCTTCAGCTTCATCACTCGGGTGACACCTTTCCTTTCATAGTATTCTCTAATTCCATCCCAGGTGGTTCACTTCTTAACAAAGTCCCAAAACCTAGATATAGAACAAGTTCTAGGAGATAGAGCATATGTTCACAGGTATCCATAAACTAGGGCAAATACATACCTGAAAGCAATAGTACACTAGAGTTTGCAGTGAGTAACCCCAACACTTCATCTCCACTATTCCAACCTTTGGGTCCATGATTGGTCAACAATTTGTTTGGCTTTGTATGTTAACTCTCTTTTCAGCCACCAGCTTCCATATGCCATCAGGATGCCGGCCAGGCTTCCCTGGACTAAAGACCCAACCAATGTGTCCTGGAGCTCCGCTTCCCCAGAGACTCCCCCTTCTAGGGAAAGAGAGAGGCAGACTGGGAGTATGGCTTGACCAGTCAACGCCCATGTTCAGCAGGGAAGCAATTACAGAAGCCAGACCTTCCACCTTCTGCAACCCACAATGACCCTGGGTCCATGATCCCAGAGGAATAGAGAATGGGAAAGCTATTGGGGAGGGGATGGGATATGGAGATTGGGTGGCGGGAATTGTGTGGAGTTGTACCTCCCCCCATCCTATGATTTTGTTAATGTCTCCTTTCTTAAAAAAAAAAAAAAAAAAAAAAGTATCATGTGTGAATCACTGAAAATTAAAAAAAAAAAAAGAAGTAGAAGAACAAAGGATTACTACAGCAACCAGAAGGACACAAATAAGTAAAGTTAGGGCAGAAGTCAGTAACATTGAAAATAAGAAAACTATACAAAAAGATCAACAAAATTAAATTATGGTTCTTTGAAAGAGTGAACAAAATTGACAAACCTTTAGCCAGACTCACAAAACAAAAAAGGGAGAAGACCCAAATAAATAAGATCATAAATAAAAGAGGAGATATCACGACAATGCAGAAATTCAACATATCATGTGAGGCTTCTATATACAACTATATACCACCAAGCTAAAGAATCTGGAAGAAATGGATTTCCTAGATACCCACAAACTTCCAAAATTAAATAAAGAGGAACTAGATCATATAAACAGGTCCATCATAGCTAATGAAATTGAAACAGTCATCAAAAAACTTCCCAAGAATAAAATTCCTGGACCAGATAGTTTTACAAATGAATTCTACAAAACCTTCAAGAAAGAGTTAATATCTCTACTTTTAAAAGTCTTACAGAATATTGAAGACACAGGAATACTTCCTTTCAGCTTCCATGAAGCCAGCATCACTTTGATACCAAAAGCAGACAGGGACACAACCAAACAAGAAAACTACAGATCAATATCTCTGATAAACATAGATGCTAAAATATTGAACAAAATTCTAGCAGACCAGATACAGCAGTATATTAAAAACTATACTTGTTCATCATGACCAAGTGGAGTTTATCCCAGGAATGCAAGTTTGTTTAATATATGTAAATCAATCAGTGTGATCCACCACATCAATAAAAGCAAGACCAGAAACCACATGGTCATATCAATAGATACAGAGAAAGCCTTTGAAAAAATACAGCATCCCTTTATGATCAAAACACTAAAAAACATGTGAATAGATGGAAAATTCCTCAAGATAGTGGAGTCTATATATAGTAAACCTACAGACAACAGCATACTCAATGGTGAAAAACTGGAAGCTTTTCTTCTCAGATCAGGTATTAGACAGGGCTGCCCACTATCACAATTACTGTTCAACATAGTCTTGGAGTTCTTGCCATAGCAATCAGGCAGAAACAAGGAATTAAAGAGATACAGATTGGAAGAGAAGAAGCCAAACTCTCCCTATTTGCAGATGACATGATAGTGTACATCGAAAAAACTAAGGAATCCAGCAAGAAGCTTTTGGAAATCATCAGGCAATAGAGTAATGTGTCAGGCTACAAAATTAACATTTAAAGGTCAGTGGCATTCCTCTAAGCAAACACTATGTTAGAGAAAGATGAAATCCAGAAATCAATTCCTTTTACTATAGCAACAAAAACAATAAAATATCTTGGAATAAACCTAACCAAAGAAGTGAAAGTCTTGAATACTGAAAATTATGAGTCACTACTCAAGGAAATTGAAAAGAAGTGGGAAGATAGTCCATGGGTATGGGTTGGAAGAATTAACATCATCACAATGAATATACTTCCCAGAGCCATATGCAAATTTAATGCTATCCCCACTTTTTTTTTAGGAGAATAGAACAAATGCTATAAATGTTTATCTGGAACCAGAAATCACCTATAATTGCCTAAACAATCTTGAGAAGAAAGAACAGAACTGGAGGAATCATACTCCCACATCTCAAACTGTATCATAAGGCCATTGTCATCAAAACTGCTTGGTAGAGGAACATGAATAGACACACTGACCAGTGGAACAGAATTGACAGCTCAGAAGTAAGCCCCCATTCTTATGGACATCTAGTCTTTGACAAAGGTGCCCAGACTATTAAATGGGAAAAACAGAGTCTCTTCAACAAATGGTGTTGGAAAATATGGGTTGAAACATGCAGAGGAATGAAAATGAACCACTTTATTTCACCAAATACAAAAGTAAATTCCAAGTGGATCAAGGACTTGGATGATAGACCAGAAACTATTAGAAGAAAATATTGGCAGAACTCTTTTCCACATAAATTTTAAGGACATCTTCAATGAAATAAATATAATTACAAAGAAGACTAATGCAAGCATAAACCTATGGGACTACATCAAATTAAAAAGCTTCTGCACAGCAAAAGAACCCAATAGTCAAACCAAGAGACCCCTCAGAGAATGGGAGAATATCTTTACATGCCAGACATCAGACAAGAGTTTAATAACCAAAATACATAAAGAGCTTCCCAAACTCAACCACAAGAAACAAATAACCCCATCCAAAAGTGGGGGAAGGACATGGACAGTATATTCACCATAGAAGAGATTCAAAAGGCTGAGAAACACATGAAAAATTGCTCCATGTCTTTGATTGTCAGAGAAATGCAAATAAAAACAATGAGATACCACTTTACTCTTGTGAGAATGTCACACATCAGAAAAGGTAACAGCAGCAAATGCTGGAGATACTGTGGTGTCAAAGGAACCCTCCTGCACTGCTGGTGAGAATGTAAAGTGGTCCAACCTTTGAGGAGAACAGTCTGGGGAACTCTCAGAAAGCTAGAAATGGACCTACCCTATGATCCTGCAATTCCTCTCCTGGGGATATATCATAAGGAACCCAACACACCCATCCAAAAAGATCTGTGTACACATATATTCTTAGCAGCACAATTTATAATAGCCAAAACCTGGAAGCAACCCAGGTGTCCAACAACTGATGAATGGCTGAGCAAGTTGTGGTATATATACACAATGGAATACTACTTAGCTATAAAAATGGTGACTTCACCGTTTTCAGCCTATCTTGGATGGACCTTGAAAAATTCATGTTAAGTGAAATAAGTCAGAAACAGAAGGATGAATATGGGTTGATCTCACTCTCAGGCAGAAGCTGAAAAACAAGATCTGAAGAGAAAACACAAGTAGAACCTGAACTGGAGTTGGTGTAATGCACCAAAGTAAAAGACTCTGGGGTTGAGGGGAGGGAGTACAGGTCCAAAAAGGATGACAGATGACCTAGTAGGGGTTGTATTTTTATGTGGAAAACTGAACAATGTTATATATGTACAAACTATTGTATTTACTGTCAACTGTAAAACATTAACCCCCTAATGAAGAATTTTTTAAAAAGAAAAAGGGGGCAATTATGTGTAAATGTAGGAAGATAGCTGTAGTTACATGATGTAGTTACATGATGATCATGTAGTTACATGATGGTTAACCCATGTCTTCAACCTTGGGAGAAATGCAGTGGTTTGCAATGGACGGACCTGGGATTCAGAGCTCTGGTGCTGGGAACTGTGTGGAATTATACCCCTGTTGGTATGTAGTTTCCTAAATCAATATTGAATCTCTAATTTTTTTTTAAAAAGTGGGTTCTGGGTTCTGGTGGTGGCACACCTGATAGAGCCCCCATTACCAGTCACATGGACCCAGGTTTAAGTCCCTAATTCCACCTACTGTGGAGAAGCTTCACAAGCAGTGAAGCAGTAGTATAGGTGTTTCTCTTTATCTCACTTTTTCTATCCCCCCCCATTCCTTTTCAGTTTCTGCTTTCTCTGTGCCTCTTTCCAAAATAAGTATAGGGTATGGGAGTGGAGGGGAAGGCAGTGGAGAGGAGGGGAGGGGAGGGGAGGGGAGGGGAAGGCAGTGGAGGGGAGAGGAGGAAAGAGTGGGGAAAAAATGGGTTCCATTATCTCCATGAGTTACTGGACCTCTTACCCAGGTACTCCTTCTAACCACCTCCATGTTCCTGTCAAGCTGCTATTTCCACTTCTCCTGTGAATAAATGATATTCTGCAATGCTTCACACCCAGCATACTTCTAATATCACCCTATATCAGGTCTTGTAAATTCATGTGCCTAAGAGACATGCAGAAATTCAAATCACAGGCTGAGTATTAAACAACTGTGGGCCTAGGAGAGAGCATAATGGTTATGCGAAAGACTTATGCCTGAGGCTCTGAGGTCCCAAGTGCCACCATAAGCGTGAACTAAGTAGTGCTCTAATAAAAAAGATCAAATCAAATTAAATTAAATAAATAAGTTCAACTTCACATGTGACAACCAAGTAAATGCCAGACCACAGAAATTAAACAAGCACTTGATCTAACAAAGCACCAATAAAAACAGAACACTGGTAATCTATGCAATGATGTCAAAAGCTGAAGCTTTGTTCTTGTTTGTGTTTGTGTTTCCCTGGACAATTTCATGACCACAAGTGTCTCTCTGCTTCCTCCATATTGGTAAATCCTGTATTAAATTCACTCTCTTCAGCCCAGGTCTCCCTCCTGTGCATACATTAGGGTCTGCTGGCAGTTCCAGCTTTCCTCCAACCCAACATGGCTAAACTTAAACTCATCACTCCATTCTCTGTATTCTGCATGTATTCTCTGCTTACCTTCATTTTGTGCACTGGAGTAAACACCAGGGAGCTGAGACCCTCTGAGGAGAGATATCACTTATATACTCAGAACATCAGAGGAGAAGGATAAATCTTGGATTCTTTATGGTTTTGCTGAACAAGCCAATAGTATCTAGAGACTCCATCCATGAACTTCTTTCTTACCATGTGAAATAACCAATGTCTGTATTGTTTAAACCACTGTAAGTGACATTATGTTACCTGCAGCCCAATCCCCATGCCTCCAATGCCTGAAACATTATCTGACATGTAGCTTATCCTCCATAAAAGACTGTTTAATGTGTAAGAAAAAAAAAGACTGCTTTTATATGGGAATACAGGATAAACTCAAAGCATTGCATGAATGTAGACAGAAATTAATTTCTCTTGAGTTTCAGTTTCTCATTGAGGGACTCGAACTAATTGGGTTCAGTTTGGTCCCCACTTTATTTCTAGTACAGAATGAAGATGAGTTTTGAAATGCACAGAATTGACAATAAACATGGTGGGAGAGGAGAGCCCGGGAATCTATCACAATTGTTTGCTGCTTATCCCTGGTGAACCAATCAAGCCTGTCCAAGGGCAGAAGATTCTGTGGAAAGGTTCAGAGAAGCACATCAAAACAGAAGAGGAAATGGCAAGGGACTCATCCCTGAGGCCAGTCTATGAAAAAAGAAAGATGCAGACCCCTCTTGTCCCTTAGTCTTTGATTTAAATCGATAAAACTTTGGTTCACAGTGAAGTATCAATGGCCACTCACAGGCCTTCCTGTTTTTTCACCCCCAGCAGCTGGTGGTAAATCAGACAAAATAAGACACAAGACTTGTTCTTCCTGTTAAATCAGTTGTTCAGATTAGACCAACAGAAATTATTCACTGGTCACTGTCATTCATCAGCCCCAAGAAACTTGGGATGGTGCTTCATGCAAGCACACTTACACACACACTTACATACACACACACGCACACGAGCGCACACACACACACACAGTGTTGCAAGTCAGATACACACACACACACACAGTGTTGCAAGTCGGCCATTTGCCGAGTTTGCAAGTTATTTTGAGATTTGCCTATGGATTTCTCCTGCCTCTCTTTTCTATTCTCAGCATTCCTTTGTGGGACACTGTGAAACCTTATACTAGTTTAATGTTCACTCAGAAATGTCTCCATCAAAAGTCTGCATTTAGAAGAACTAATCAGTCAGTAGTATGTGAGCATGAATTAAAGTCTTTCTCAAGGCTATTCCCTAACTAAATCTCATCTCTCCTAAAGTATACTAATCTTGCAAGTTGTGTGTCCATTTCTAACCATTTTTTGAACTATTTCTTTCTCATATAATTTAACTTTTCACCTTTTAGTTACCCAGTTAGATTATCCATTCCTCAAAGACAGAACTTACAACTCCTATCTATACTTAGCACCCAATTATCCACTCGTTCACTCATTCAGTGAATATCTATAGAGTATGTTCCAGATACTAGGTTCTGAAGTCTTGAAAATGATTAAGGCCTAGTCCCTATTTAATAATTTACAGCCAGTTGTCATAGCGAAGAGAAACAGAAACCAAAAGTGAAGTCTCATTCTCGTGGATGTCCAAGAGAGCATCTTTCTAATGGCTTAGACTTTCATCCCTGCCCACCTATCTCCGGCCAGTCTTTATTTCAGTTAGTCTGAGTAAATCTATCTCTGACAATCATGGTAAGCCAATTACAACATCCTCAAGGGCAAAAAATACTTAAAGGATCAGTGGAAGGGAAATGAGGGCACAGGGAGGATATTCCTGGCAGAGGGAGCAACACGAGCAACAGCATAAAGGCCAAGAACAGCTTGTTGTGAGCAATGCCAAACATGTACATTCATCTCTATTTCAATCCCTTCATTGTGAAATGGAAAGCTTTGTCAACTGGAAAGCAACCCTAAAATCA
Source organism: Erinaceus europaeus (assembly GCF_950295315.1). Classification (NCBI taxonomy): domain Eukaryota; kingdom Metazoa; phylum Chordata; class Mammalia; order Eulipotyphla; family Erinaceidae; genus Erinaceus; species Erinaceus europaeus. The sequence continues at coordinate 64,943,942 of NC_080165.1, forward strand.
AAAGACTGATAGAGGTGGTACTGTGGGGGGATGTATAGAGAGAAACATTCCTTCCCAGAAGCCTGCAAAAACATACTGGGGAGCCAGCTGTCTTCAAAGACCAAAACTGATTCACAGCAGTTCATTTGGAGGTCAATGGTGTCCTGGTAAGAAAGAACAGTCTGATATAGAAACCAAACTCTTGAAAAGGAGATAAAAGCTTCAAACAGTGAATGAACAGTCAAACCACAAGGAAACCTAAGTGGTCTTGACATTCAGTCGAGTCTTCAGGGCTTCACATCAAGATGGGAAGAATGTGGAACCAGATTCCATTCTCTATTACTTGAGAAATAGCATTTCCCCAGAAATCTGGTATTTACATGTAAGAGAAATACAAACTCCCATAGCTTAGAAGTAACATAAGAGTTTGGGAAGCACTAATAAGATAAGATACTAAATTTGACCCACTCTTTAGTTCCCCAGAAAAGGTTGCCTCTGGTATACGAAGCCAAATGACACATGCTCTAAAATAATCCTGAGCATCTAAACAAGGTAATATTATCTCTTTCTCCCTGCCAAAGCTATAGTGAAATCCCAGTTAATCCTTCAATTCCCAAGCCCAGATTCTAGGGATCCCGTATCTTGATTTAAAAAACTATTGCTAGGAGTCCACTTACTCTAGAGAGAAATTTGTTAAAGAGTCGTCATTCATAATCATTATTGAACAAGTATAAGGAGCTCAGAGCTTCTTACTTGGAATCCAACCAAAACATGTGATGCCAGAGGATCAGATGTGGTTAACAAGGACACTCTGGCCCTGTGAGAACATTTGCTCTAAGCTCTGGCTTCCATCCAGCCCAAGGGATTATTTTTCTGTGACCTAAAGTGGCATTCTGCTTTCCTCTCATGTGTCAGAAGTCACAAAACTAAGTCCCTTTCTAAAAAGAGGTATCCCATTGCTTAACTTCAACTTTTAAAATGGCCACTTAAAGGCAAACCAAAGTCAGATACAAGGGAGATTCTTTTATCTTGAGCACAATTTAATTCCCAGCCCCTAAGATAGTTCATGGTTCATTGTTGTTGTTTATTAAATGTTTGTGGAATGAGCAAAAGAATTTGTTGACTGTCTTCCCCTCAACTTGAATGTTCACTGTGCCCTCTTTGTTTAGAGTAGTACTTTTCATATAACGAGCACTCAGTTGTTACAGAAAATATCTAAGATTCAGCTCCGGTGCAGCTCTAAGTTTTACAGTTCCAAATAACCAAAGAATGAGACTAAGGCTGCATGGATAGCAGGGTAATACATTTTTATTTTATTTTTATTTATTTTAGGATTAATGGTTCGTAGTCAAAAGTAAAATATAATAATTTGTACATGCATAACATTTTCCAGTTTTCCACATAAAAATTTAACCCCCACTAGGTCCTCCTCTGCCATCATGTTCCAAGACTTGGATCCTTCCCCCACCCATCCACCCACCCCACCCCAAAGATTTTTACTTTTTTACTTTGGTGCAATACACCAAAGGGAGATACATTTTAGTTACACATGCCACACCTAAATGCATTCCTCAGTCTGGAAGGCTTCTTATATTCCCTTCTAACTGGGCTCTGCATGAACTGATTGGTTATAGGGTGGTCTTTGTTTAGAACAGTATTTTTCACATAATGAGTATTCAGATGTTACAGAAAATATCTAAGGTACAGCTCTGGTGCAGTTCCAAGTTTTACAGTTCCAAATAACCAAAGAATGAGACTAAGGCTGCATGGATGGCAGGGTAAGGAAAAGGTGCCTTTTGATTGGTTACAAACTGTACTAATTCAGGTGTGCAGCAGGTACAAATAAAAGGTGCAAGCAGATTGGCTACATTCCAGTTTTCGGTTACAAAAGGAAAGATATAATAGGATCCGTTACATTCTAGTCTGCCAAGATTTACTAGAATGGGAACGTGAAACCCACTACCCTGCAGTGGGCTTTTATTCTTTACCTGGGATTTTTCACCTCACAATAAACATTTGTTAAATGAATGAATAAGCGCACACACACAGGTTATTGACATTATTAGAATGCTTTTTTTTTTTTTTTTTACAGAAGCCACCTACATTTATTTAATGGATGGTTAAGCCTCTTCCATATGTCAAGCCTTGGACCAGGTTTGAAGCTCCAAAGATCCGCAAAACAGAGCTCCTTCCTCTCAATATTCACCATCTAGTGGAGGAAATAAGTGTGTAAATGAGGAAAGTAGAGGCCTACCAATCTGGCAGAATCAGAACTCAAAGTTTATCAGAAAATGGAAAATGTCACAGTGGAAAATCCTTTTTAAAAAAGTGATGACATGTTGAGGTGGCAATCGTTGCGTTGGTTAGGTTGTGATCGGCGGATGCAATATTATTTGGTTTGGATTGGGAGATGCATACGGGAAAGTGGGCCCTATCCAAGGGTTCCAGGACTGGGGGAAGTAGGGGCTCTATAGTGGAGATGTGAGGTTCCTGCTGTCTTAGGGTTCAAAAAGACAATCAATAGTTAATGTTATCATCACATTATTTGTTAATTGGGTTAACTTTGAAAAGTCTTTTTGTTATGGTTTGCTGTACAGTATCCAGTATCTTGTATATAGCTGTGCTATTGGATGCTTCTAATCTACTTGGTCTAGGCTTTTGAGAGAGTCCACATATCAAATACATAGCCTATATATTAAAAGGATTCAGTTTGTGTTTTGAGAAACTTTGAGACATACAACTGATTTTCCCCCTCTCATATTAATTAACTACTGATTTATATGTCTACATTTTGCTAGGAGTGTATATAAACACCATTCCCACCACCAAAGGACTGTGACCCATCCCTCCCGCCCATTCCCACCCCCCCACTGGCCCAGGAAGCTGCATGTCTACCCCTCACCACTGGGTTTTTACTATGTTCAGCGGGGAAGCAATTACAGAAGCCAGACCTTCTACCTTCTGCAACCCACAATGACCCTGGGTCCATGCTCCCAGAGGGCTAGAGAATGGGAAAACTATCATGGGAGGGGGTGGGTTATGGAGATTGGGTGGTGGGAATTGTGTGGAGTTGTACCCCTCCTACCTTATGTTTTTGTTCATTAATCCTTTCTTAAATAAAAAATTTTTTTAAAAAATTGATGACATGATAAACAGTTTTCCTTTGCTTCCCAACCCATTCTCTCTTCATTCTTCACCCTAGGATTTTCATCTGCAAAGGTTTTACCAATGAACCCCATTGCCTTCTTACCCTCTATAAAGGTCAGCCAGTAGGAGATAGTGTCAGGAGGTTAGATGAGAGAGAAGTCAGAAGTCAAAGCATTTCATCATTTAACTCCCTCCCCCAGCCCCAAATCAGTTACTGTCATGAGGCACTCAGATTTTCCTAGCCTGTCACACTCTCCCTTGTGGTCTTCCTAATTGTTGATCATAATTTTCTAAGTAGTTCGTTCATTACACTTTCTTCAAAGTATCTCATTTGAACAAATCATTTTTTCCTGCTGAGACCAACATGCATTCCTTAAATGCTTTTTAACATAAAGCATATAAATGTAGAAATTTTCCTCCTATTTAATGCTGGAACAACCCCTCTTCTTTCAGTGTGGGTCTGCTGACTGGCATTCTACCTCTTTGCTCATACATAAACAACAAACCTTCTGTATAGATTATGATTTGCCAGTTTCTTTCTTTCTTATTGGAGTGAGGGTTTAAGGGCACTTCTTCAAACTATCTGATCAAGACATTTTCAAATCTCCTACAGTTGTTGCTTTTTTTCTTTTCAAACCTACTTATCTAACAGTTTTTATAACTTATCTTTGAGTAGTTTTTTTTTCTCTTTTAAAATCGTAACATTTATTTATTCATTCATTGTTTGATCAATTTATATTCACCATCCACTTCTATCTCATGCCTGGGGCTTGAACGTGAAGTGCAAAGATGGGCTCACTTTGGTCTCTGGTCTTGAGTTCAGTCTTGAGAAGTACCTATATGACCAGATAAAAGCGCTTTGCTAGTATCAGCTCTCTTTCAAACCCCTTCATGCATAGGGTTTTTTTTTTTTATGTCTCTCTCTAAAACATTCAACCTAGATCATATAGAAATGACTCTTTTTATAGAGTTTGATTTATAGAAACAAGTTCTTTTTTTGTATTTATTTTCCCTTTTGTTGCCTTGTTGTCTTTTTATTGTTGTAGTTATTGTTGTTATTAATATCATCATTGTTGGATAGGACAGAGAGAAATGCAGAGAGGAAGGGAAGACAGAGAGGAGGAGAGAAAGATAGACACCTGCAGACCTGCTTCACCACCTGTGAAACAACTCCCCTTCAGGTGGGCAGTCGGGGGCTCGTACTGGGATCCTTACACCGATCCTTGTGCTTTGCGCCACATGCGCTTAACCCACTGCGCTACCGCCTGACTCCTTAGAAACAAGTTATTTTCACACTTGCATCTCATTGGTTCATGTCACACTTCATTAAATCATGTAAATGCTAGAATTAGCCTAAGTAGGTTGGGGAGCAAATGTACCCAGTTCCTGGTGAATGTATAACTCAATAGGTGAAAACAGAGAGAACCAAAACACAGCCACAGGGCTGAGTGGATCTTGGGTATTTTGTGCATCACAGAGGTAGCACTGTTCCCCACCCCACCCCCCACTTCAGAAGAGGCCAGTAAGATGAGGCATCACTTTTAATGTGAAAATTAGGCAGCATCCAGTGACAACAGCTACAAAATAATCATGTCAAGATGTGGGGAGGAAGATCTTCAAAGAAGTAATATTGTAAGTCAGTGTAAAGTTGGGCAGACAAGAGGCCCATGAGGAGGAAAGTCCAAGTGTAGGAAAAAAACATATAAATTCAATGTGTGTAAAGACAGGTAGACGATGTGTACCTATGACTCTGTACAGACATCTTTTTTAAAGTTTATTTATTTATTTAAGAAAGGAGACATTAACAAAATCATAAGATGGGGGGGTACAACTCCACACAATTCCTGCCACCCAATCTCCATATCCCATCCCCTCCCCAACAGCTTTCCCATTCTCTATCCCTCTGGGAGCATGGACCCAGGGTCTTTGTGGGTTGCAGAAGGTGGAAGGTCTGGCTTCTGTAATTGCTTCCCCGCTGAACATGGGCATTGACTGGTCAATCCATACATAGATGTCCTTGAGGTTTAGGTGGGAAAGTGTTTTACCAATGTTTTTCTCTAAGTACTTGATTGTTTCTGGTCTAACATCCAGGTCTTTAACCCATTTGGAGTTGATTTTTGTTTCTGGTGAGATAAAGTGGTTCAGTTTCATTCTTCTGCATGCTACAACCCAGTTTTCCCAGCACCATTTATTGAAGAGAGCCTCCTTCTTCCATTTACTTTGGGCCCCCTTATCAAAGATTAGATGTCCATAGGTGTGGGGGTCTGTAAAGACATCTATAGTGACGTAGTTGATGAGAGAAAAGAAACAATAACTAGCAGTGGCAGCTGGGGCCAGCAAAAAATAGTTCATCTGGATAGTGAACCCACTTTGCCATGCATGAAACCCAGGTTCAATCCTGAATAATATTGCCATGGAATAAACCGCTTTCTTTCTCTTCTGTCTTTCTGTCTGAAAATAAAATGAACCCAGACCAGTAAAGCCCTGGCAACAAAAGAGAAATTAAGAATAGCATTAAAATATTCTTTAAAATATGCTACAATTATACATAAGAAAACTATGCAGTAATAACAATAAGTGAATTTTATAGCATGCAAAATAATAATAAATTTAAGGAATAAAAACCCTATCAAAAGACTAGCAGAAGGGTATGTAAAAGAGATTCCTTTAAGTGTGTACCTTCCTTTGCCTTCCTCACCTCATTAATTTGGGGTGCTCTGGTATCTTTCCCACTCCTTGACTCTTTCTTTAAAAGGCAGCCTGGAGTTGCGAAGCCCTTGTTATGGCAAAATAGCAGAGAAAAGCAAGAGCTCACTTATGAAATACACAGTTAAAATTTACTGACAAAAAATTAATAAATGTACAAAGCTGAATGGATTTTTGCTGTTGTTGGGTAGAAAAAATAGTAAACAGCAAGGGGGTCCATGGAGGACAGGGGATCAGATAGATTAGATTACTCTATGCTACACCTGAGGAAGATGGGTCCTGAAACTGGGGCAGCTTGGAACATTCCTACTGATGACCACAGAATGTGAGCTCAGATCTACAGGGATGCAGAGGTCACATAGGCTCCTAGCCTAAATATGGGCCCCATATCAAATCAAATCAATGGGATTTACAATCAACAATATTTATATACCTTTTCTATATTTGGGAGCTACTCTCTTCCCTGATCCAGCTTTCTGGCCCTTTTTCCAGCCTTGACATCATCTCCCCAGACAATAAATTGAATCCAGCTGTATATCAGGCTTAGGGGGGAAAAAAAACTAGTATAGCCACAGGCCCTTTGGAATATAACTAAAATACACCTACTAGCTATCTACAAAACAGGACCCCCCCCCACACACACACACACACACACACTCACAACTCTTCATCTGCACTACTTCAGCCTTTAGGTTCATGATTAGTCAACAACTTGTTTGGCTTTATATGTTAACTCTTTTTTCAGCCACAAGGTTCCAGAAGCTACCATGATGCCAACCAGACTTCCTTGGGCAGAAAACCCCACCAATGCGTCCTTGAGCTCCGATTCCCCAGAACCCTGCCCTACTATGAAAAGAGAGAGACAGGCTGGGAGTATGGATTGAGCTGTCAATGCCCATGTTCAGTGGGAAAACAATTACAGAAGCCAGACCTTTCACCTTCTGCATCCCACAATGACCTTGGGTCCATACTCCCAGAGGGTTAAAGAACAGGAAAGCTATCAGAGGACGGGATGGGGTACAGAGATCTGGTGGTGCGAACTGTGTGGAGTTGTACCCCTCTTATCCTATGGTTTTGTCAGTGTTTCCTTTTTATAAATAAATAAATAAATAAAATTAACAAAATGAAAAAATGATCTTGGGGTTGGGACATGTGGTGGTGTACCTGGTTAAGTGCAAACATTCCAATGCAAAAGGTCCCAGGTTCAAGCCTCTGGTCCCATCTGTAGGGGGCAAGTTTCACAAGTGGTGAAGTAGGGCTACAGATGTCTCTCTGTCTTCCTCTCCCTCTCTACCTCCCCCACTCCTCTCAATTTATCTCTATCTCTAATAGTAAATAAGTAAAAATATTTTTTAAAAAAGAAATATAAAAAGAGCTTGGAGTTTTACTCCAAGTAAGAGTAGAGAATCATTACAAAGTTTCTTTTTCTTTTTCTTTTAATTTTTTTATTTATTTAAAAAAGGAGACATTAACAAAACCATAGGATAAGAGGGGTACAACTCCACACAATTCCCACCACCAGATCTCCATATCATTACAAAGTTTCAAGTAGAGGAGTGGCCTGACCCAACTTATGTCTTTAAAATATAAAATCTGCATGCTTTTCTTTTTTTGTCCCCAGGGTTATTGCTGGGGTTCAGTGCCTGTACTGAACATAGTCTGTACAGACAGACTATAACCCACATAGTCAACGACTGCCACCTCTCCAGATTCAAAGGAGGTCTCGAAACTTTACATCAGGCTCAACCTGACGCTAGCTCAACCTGGCTACGGAAGAAGGGCAAACGCTAGAAGAAGAAAATACAGATGAAAATCACAGGAACAGGAAATGTCCACTCTTATCCTCCATGTAGGAATACATGTAAGTGATTCCTATAGCAACTTCTGGAAGTTGGTGAACACGGGTATTGAAAAACAAGCATTCTTGTTCATGTACTTAGAAAAGATGACCTGAAAGTGTCTGACCTATGAGCGATGAGCATGAGGTACCAAGTTTTTGGGTTTTTTTTACTTATTTTTTATTGAAGGGTTAATGGTTTACAGTATAGTATTTTTTTTCTTACCACTTCCATCACCAAAGGTCTGTATCCCCAATACTACCCCCATAAATAACCACTATAGTTCTCCCACAGTCTTAGACATGAGTTGACTTTTTTTTCACATTTGTATGTCTATATATTCCATATTTGAGTGAAACCAGTCTGTTGTCACCCTTCACCTCCTTACTTGCTTCACTAAGCTTCAGTTCCATCCACTTTATCCTAAAGGACATAGCATCATCTTTTTTATTGTTAAGTAATACTCTATTGAGTATATGTCCCATAACTTTTTTATTCAGCTATCTGTTGAAGGGCATTTTTGGTTGTTTCCAATTTTTTGCTATTGTCAATAAAGCCATTATGAACATGGGGATGCATATGTTCCTTAGAATCAGTGTTATTATATTTTTTGGGTAAATGCCTAGGAGCAGAATTGCTGGATCATAAGGTATTTCCATTTGCATTTGTTTAAGGATTCTCCAGACTGTTCTCCATAATGGCTGCACCAGTTTACATCCCTACCAGCAGTGTAGTAGAGTTCCTCTCAATGTACATCCTCTCCAACACTTATCTTCTCTTGTTTTATTGAGGGAGCCCATTCTCACAGGTGTGAGGTGGAATCTCAATGTGGTTTTAATTTGCATTTCTGTAATAATGAGTGCATTGGAACATTTCTGCATATGGCTGTCAGCTAGATGTATCTCTTCTTTAGAGAACTGTCTTCAGATCTTTTACTCCCTTTTTTAATTGGGTTGTTCTCTTTCTTTTTGACCAGCTATGAGAGTACTTTATAATTTTTTTATATAAACCACTTAAGTGTAGTGTGCAAATATGTTTTCTCATTTGGTGGGTTTCCTGTTTATCCTTATGGAATTTTCTTTTGATGTGTAGAAGCTTTTCAATTTGATATAATCCCACTTGTTCATCATTGTTTTTGTTTCCCTTGCCCATGGGGTGGAGTCTCCAAATATGCTTTTAATGTTAAAGTCCTGAAATGTTTCACCAATGTATCTTTTTTTTTTTTTTTTTAGTTTCAGTTTATTCCCGGGCCATAAGTTTTTGTTTCTTTAGTTTCTTCTGGGATATCTTTTTCTTCTGTGCAACCTCCTCCTCCGGTTTAGGGACAATCTGCTCTTTTTCAGTGAGGATCATCTCAATGTGGCAGGGAGAGCTCATGTAGGGGTTAATCCAACCATGAGCTCTGTAAGTTTGGCGCCTCATCTTCAGGGCTTTGTTCACCTGGATATGTTCAATGACCAGGGAATCTACATCTAGGCCCTTAAGTTCAGCGTTGCTCTCTGCGTTTTTAAGCATATGCTGCAGAAACTCAGCACTCTTCTTGCGCCACTGACCTTGAGTCCAGCCCCACTGTTTGGCCTGGGCACACCTACCAACGCCACCATTGTAACGACGGAATGGCACACATTGCTTCTGTAGAGTGACATCCTTCAGATACTTGGTGGATTTCGGATATGCATGCCTTTGATGGCCTGGACAGTTTCTCGAGTGTTCTTGAAATGCACGCGGAGGTTGGAGCCTCTGGACTTGCATGATTCCGTTGGGTTTTCTGGGTCCAGTGAGTAGCGGACCATTGTGGGGGGTCATCTAAGCCGCTTGAGGGAAGAGCTCACCAATGTATCTTCTATGTATTTTTTATTTAATTTTTTATTTATAAAAAGGAAACATTGACTAAACCATAGGATAAGAGGGGGATGCATTGGATCGACCTTCTCGTGGTGCATCCCGTGAGTACCCATTTATTGGGGAAACTGACGATCCTTCCTAGCTGACTGAATCCACATGGATCCCAGTCACTTTCAAAGCCAGCAACAAGCAGACATCAGGCTCAACCTGACGCTGTTGACTGGCTACGGAAGAAGGGCAAACTCTAGAAGAAGAAGAAGAAGTGCCTGTACTAAGAATCCACTGCTCCTAGAGTCCGTTTTTCCCATTTTGTTGTCCTTGTTGTTACTGTTGTCATTGATATTGTGGTTGGATAGGACAGAGTGAAGTCAAGAGAGGGGAGATAGAGAGGGAGAGTGAAAGATAGATACCTGCAGACTTGCTAAACTTTACATCAGGCTCAACCTGACGCTGTTGACTGGCTACGGAAGAAGGGCAAAAGCTAGAAGAAGAAGAAGAACTTGTGAAGGGAGCCCCCTGCAGGTGGGGAGCCTGGGGCTCGAATCAGGGCCATTAAGCCAGTCTTTGTGCTTTGTGCCATGTGTGCTTAACCCACTGCGCTACTGCCTGATCCTGTATGCATTTCTAAAGTAAGTCCCCATCCTGCATACTGTGGAACAACCCCATAGCCCACATAATCATGCACATACCCAGAATTGGAAACATTGCACTCAGATCCCAAACCATAAAATAAAGGAAGGATGCATTCTGAGAAAATGCATCATTAAGTAATTTTACCATTGTGCAAATGTGGTAGAGAACAATCAGCAAGTCTAACATCAATAATCTATAACATACCTGGGCTGTATGCTCCAGCCCATCAGGGCCTCTGTTCTTCTTCTTCTTCTTTTATTATTATTATTATTATTATTATTTATTTTAAAAAGGAGACATTAACAAAACCATAGGATAAGAGGGGTACAACTCCACACAATTCCCACCACCAGATCTCCATATCCCATCCCATGCCCTGATAGCTTTCCTATTCTTTATCCCTCTGGGAGTATGGACCCAAGGTCACTATGGGATCTATAAGGTGGAAGGTCTGACTTCTGTAATTGCTTCCCCGCTGAACATGGGTGTTGACTGGTCAATCCATACTCCTAGCCTGTCTCTCTCTTTCCCTAGTGGGGCAGGACTCTGGGGAATCGGAGCTCCAGGACACATTGGTAGGGTTGTCTGTCCAGGGAAGTCTGTTCTGCATCATGCTAGCATCTGGAACCTGGTGGTTGAAAAGAGAGCTAACATAAAAAGCAAAACAAATTGTTGAAGAATCATGAACCTAAAGGCTGGAATAGTGCAGATGAAGTGTTGGGGGCTACTCACTGCAGACTATTGTGTACTTTTGCTTTCAGGTATATATTTTGCCCTAGTTTATGGATACATATGAACATATGCTCTATCTCACAGGACCTGGTCTATATCTAGGTTATGGGACTTTGTTAGGAAGTGAACCGCCTGGAATGGAATTAGAGAATACTATGAAAGGAAAGGTCTCACATGAGTAATGAAGCTGAAGGGTTGTCATTCCACACCTGAAGTCTCTGGACATAGTCTGAAGTGAAGCATGCATGCTGAGGTGGTACTCCTTGCATTGGTTAGGTTGGGATTGGTGGATGCAATATTATTTGGTATGAATTGAGAGAAGCATGCACGAAAGTGCACCACACCCTAAGGTTCCGGGACTGGGGGAAATATAGGCTCTATAGTGGAAATGTGAGGTTCCTGCTATCTTAAAACTATGGGTCACTATTCAAGGAAATAGAAAATGATACCAAGAAATGTAAAGACATCCCATGCTCATGGATTGGAAGAATTAATATCATCAAAATGAATATTATCCCCAGAGCCATATACAAATTTAACACAATACCCATCAAAGTTCCACAAAGCTTCTTTAAGAGAATAGAACATAAACTACAATCATTTTTTTATTTATTTTTATTTTTAAATATTTATTTTATTTATTTATTCCCTTTTGTTGCCCTTGTTGTTTTATTGTTGCAGTTATTATTGTTGTTGTCATTGTTGGATAGGACAGAGAGAAATGGAGAGAGGAGGGGAAGACAGAGAGGAGGAGAGAAAGATAGACACCTGCAGACCTGCTTCACCGCCTGTGAAGCGACTCCCCTGCAGGTGGGGAGCCGGGGTTCTAACCGGGATCCTTATGCCGGTCCTTGTGCTTTGCGCCACCTGCGCTTAACCCGCTGTGCTACAGCCCGACTCCCAAACTACAATCATTTATCTGGAACCAGAAAACACCTAGAATTGCCAAAACAATCTTAAGGAAAAGAAAAAAATGGAGGCATCACATTCCCAGATCTCAAACTATATTATAAGGCCATCATCATCAAAACAGCCTGGTACTAGAACAAAGATAGGCACACAGTCCAGTGGAACAGAATTGAAAGCCCAGAACTAAACCCCCACACATATGAACATCTAATCTTTGATAAGGTAGCCCAAAGTATTAAATGGAGAAAGGAAGCTATATTAAAGAAATGGAGCTAGAGAAACTGGGTTGAAACATGCAGAAGAATGAAACTGAACCACCTTATCCCACCAAAAACAAAAATCAACTCCAAATGGATCAAGGACCTGGATGTTAGACTAGAAACTATCAAATACTTAGAGGAAAACATTGGTGGAAACTTTCCCACCTAAACCTCAAGGACATCTTTGATGATATAAACCCAATTGCACGGAAGACTAAAGCAGAACAAATCAATGGGACTACATCAAATTGAAAAACTTCTGCACAGCCAAAGAAACTATCACACAAACAAAGAGACCCCTCACAGAATGGGAAAAGATCTTTATATGCCAGACATCAGACAAGAGACTAATCACCAAAATATACAAAGAGCTCAGCAAACTTAGCACCAAAAAAGCAAATGACCCCACCCAAAAATGGGCAGAGGATATGAACAGAACATTCACTACTGAAGAGAGCCAAAAGGCTAACAAACACATGAAAAATTGCTCCAGGTCACTGATTGTCAGAGAAATGCAAATTAAGACAACATTGAGATACCACCTCACCCCTGTGAGAATGGCATACATCAAAAAGGACAGCAGCAACAAATGCTGGAGAGGCTGTGGGGACAAAGAAACCCTTCTGCACTGCTGATGGGGATGTAAATTGGTCCAATCTCTGTGGAGGGCCTCTGTTCTATCTGCAAGTCTGTCACTGAGCAATGCATAGCTGTGTGCTTCAGGTGACATTCCTGGTTAATGACAATGGATACAAATTCACATTTCAGATAATCTTCTTAATAATTTTGAAATGGAAGCCTCATCATTCATGTTTTAATCTTATCACATAGCTGACCAGAGCTCATCCTGGGAGTCTGCAAATATCAGCGTGGCCACATTTCAATGTCCACTGTGTCTGCATTATAGGTATTATCTTATGTGTCAAGCTAGTTTTAAGCTGTTTTCCCTTTCGTGGAGGTGAGTTTAGTTAACTTTTGATAAGATAGTCTGCAAGTCCTCATCATAACACCATATTATGGCAATGCACATGGTTGAAAACAAGCACATTCGTGACCCTCCTACTTTGTCCCTTTCTGTATGTGTTTCTGTGGATGTATTGGAATACAATGTGAAATCGCCTGCACAGACTGGTTCCTAAAATGTCTTGGGCCTGTGGGCATTGGCTCTGGAAGAGAAAGGTATGTGCAAAAATAGCACACCTCAGGACAGGTGGTGCAGAATCTTGGATGGTGAACTGGAAGGGTCTAGAGCTGTACCGTCCAATTAGTGGCCACTAGTTACCTGTGGTTATTCAACATGGAAGTGGCTGGTTTAAAATGACAAGAACTCTAAATGTGAAGTCCTCACTTCAAATGATTTCAAAGACTTAATAAAGAAAAATGTAAATAGATCTCTATAACTCACATAGAATACCTGTTGAAATAATATTTTTCTCTATCAGTTTTTCAAATATTGGGTTAAATTAAGTACATTTTTAATGGGCCAGAGAAACAGGTCACTTAAATAGTGCATTGCTTTGTCCTATGTGTCACCCAGGCTAGAGCCCAGCCTCCTGCTCCATTGACAGAAGCTTTGGTGCCTTGGTCTCTTTCATGCTTTCCCCTTCTCTTCTCTCCTTTTTTTAAATACATTATTAAAATTTAGTTTGTTTGCTTGATTTTTGCTTAAGGTGTTAATAGAAAGTCTTAAATTGCATTTGTGGCTTCTGTTTTTACCTCATGTTATGTTTATATTGAGAAGCATTGATCTAGGAAAAAAGTTAGAACTCCCCCTCCCCCCCAAAAAAAAATACCAAAAAGTCCACATTAGTCAGCACCTCCACCACCTCTTGTACCAGTTGATTTTGCCCACTGCATTCCCATGAATGGAAAGCCTGTATCAGAGTTGCTTATGCACCTTGCAAAGGACCCACATAAGGTGTTCTGTAATCCAGGTGCATGAACCAAAGGTGCAGACCTATTGTCAGGGGAACCTGAGTTTAAATCCCAGGCCTACAATTCATTGTTAAGTACCATCACATTATTAACACATCACTTCCCTCACTATGAAAATGTATAAAAAATTAGGGGCCAAGTGGTGGCACACCTGGTTAAGTGCACACATTACAGTGCGCAAGGACCCGGGCAAGGACCCAGATTCAAGCCCCTGCAGTAGAAAGCTTCACAAGTGGTGAAGTAGAGCTGTAGGTGCGTCTCTGTCTCTCTCCCTTCTCAATTTCTCCCTGTGTCTATCCAGTAATAAATAAATAAAATTTTAAAAAAAGAAAATGTATAGAGAATTAAATACTTAATCTCCCTTCATTTTGACTCTGGACACTTCTAGGAGCTTTTATATGTTTATATTATTTTTATTAATGCTTTAATAATGGTTTATAGCATTATAAGAATACAGGTGTATAGTTTCACACTACACCCACTACCAAAATTTTGTGCCCACCCTCATAAGCACCACAATCCTCACAAAGCCTTAGAGATGATTTGGCTCCCTCTACTTCCTCTTCCTCTTACTCCTCCTCCTCCTCTTCTTCTTCTTCTTCTTTCTCTCCCTCTTCCTCTCCTTCTCCTCCTCTTCCTTCTTGCTCCCTTTCCTTTTCTTAATTCTTTTTCTTTTTTTAGAAGTTCATGTGTTTTAGCTTATTTATAATTTTACAATACAGTCTCTAGAGAGCAAATCTTAACCCAAATTAATAAATTGTGTTAAGTGAGATAAGCCAGAAGGAGTAAAATACCAGATGATCTCACTTATAAGTGAGATTTAAACAAAAAAGGAAAAAATTCAAGGTGAAATTTTAACTAGCTATAGTCTATCGCAGAAGGTTCAAGGATTCTAAAGGCCAGAGGCAAGAGGAGGCTGAAAGGAGATTGAAGACCCAGTGTCCTATGGTGGAGGAAGACGGCAAGTAGGCAGCATACTCTCATCCATCAAAGGAGATATGAAACTGTCAACAGCAGCCCAGCATTTCCCCCAATTAAGTATTTTGACTTAAAAAAAGTAGTGGGACAAGAGATATTTCAGATGTAGTGTATCATACTTGTATCCATGAAGCCCTAGAGATCCCATGTGCAGTCTCTACCACTATATACTAAAGGTAAGCAGTGTTCTGGCCTCTTCCTCATTCATGAAAAATAAACAAAACATTGTTTAAATTACAAATGGTGGCTTGAGTGGTGACTCAGCAGTAGAATGCATGGCTTAGCCTTGGCTGAATGGGGCTCTGGGTTCCAACTCTGGCACTGTATAAAATAGTAGAGCTGTCTCTCTCTCTCTCTCTCTCTCTCTCTCTCTCTCTCTCTCGTTATCTCTCTCTTTCATCAAAGACATATAAAATAATATTCTTTGAACCAGAGCACTGCTCAGCTCTGGTTCATGTGGTGCAAATATTTAACCTGAGAATTTGAAGCCTTGGGCATGAGAGTCTCTGCTTAACCATTAAGCTATCTCCACCATTCTAATAATAAATCACATTTAAAAAAATGACAAAATCTCAAGTCCCAGTGCAAGTGAAACTTGGGAGCACAGGAGACCTTACTAGATTCCCTTCAAAGCATAAAGCAAATTCCACATGAACCTGATAAATATAGAAGGAATAACAAAACAAACTGGCTCTGATGGGAAGTTGTAGGATGGCATTAAGGTTCCAAGTGCATTGGTAGTTTCCTTCACTTATACCATCAAACACAGGTTTTGATGTAAGTGCTCCAAAAGGCCTTTATTTCCTGGACACCTTCTTTTCTGGTTCACACTTGCACTTAAGTGTAAAACGCTATGTGTATGCACAGGCATTCACAAATACTTGTTCACATTTTTTTCAGGCAACATAGGTAGCACAACACAACTAAGAGAGCAACGTCTCAGTCCAAGAGAATGCATCCTCTGCTAGAGAGACAGAGGAACAAGAAGTGGTCTCAAGGGGTCCTTGGGAAGCTGGTGGAATACAGCCAGGTCATGCACAGGAGTCTGGTCCAAAGCCAGTAAGACAGAGCAACAGAGACCACAGGGGAAACAGGAACAAAACAGTAATGGACAGGCTGGCTCTGAGAGAAGTGGCAAAGTTAATTGCAAGCTCCAGTCAGACAATGCTATGCAATTAGGGTAAAATCAAGGGAAGCAGAAGAGGAAATTCTAGTTATCACAGAAAGTCAGACATAGGAGTCTGGCTTTGAAGGAGGTGGGGAGAACAGTGAAGAAAAGAAGAGAGATTATCTCTAAACTGAAGAAGATGTGAGAGAAAGGCAGAGAGGAGTATGGAAGAATTCCACATCCTTTTGCCTCCTTGATTTGATGCCTCGTGAACAACCAGACCATTTACCATGCTTTGAAGACAGATGCAATAAACTGAAGCACCTCTCCATCAACCTAAGTTCCATCCAATTGTGAACTTCACCTCCTCCAGGCAACCCATTTTCCCCAAAAGCTGCAGTCCCCAGTGCTTTTGTTGTAAATTTTCCAAAGTAACTGATAGTTGATAACCAGTACTAGAATCAAAAAGAAGAAATCAATTGAATGATTTATGCTATAAAAACAGCAAGTACATTTTAAATTATAAAGCATTGCCCATTTTTGAAATATTATTTAAAAGCAGCTTACTTACTTGTAAATTAAAAGTCAGGAAACATCTGATGTGGTGAAATTAGTGCTAGATAGAATATATGTCTCTACCAGGCTGGGAGTATGGATCAAGCTGTCAATGCCTGCTTTCAGTGGGGAAGCAATTACAGAAGACAGACCTTCCACCTTGTGCACCCCATAATGACCCTGGGTCGATATTCCCAGAGGGTTAAAGAATAGGAAAGCTATCAAAGGAGGGGATGGGATATGGAGTTCTGGTGGTGGGAATTGTATCCTTCTTATCTTATAGTCTTGTCAGTGTTCCCATTTTATAAATAAAAATATAAAAAAGAATATATGTCTCTACATGGTAATGGAGATAGAGGAAAAGGGAAAAAAGAAAGGAAAGAAATATGCAGGAAAGAGAAGCCAAAAGAGTGAAATAATATGAAAGGACTAGACAAGGAAAGGGTAGGATAATACATTACACTTACACATACACACACACACACACACACACACAAAATCCCCTTTAAAAAGAATGTGCCTGGCTTCAAGTTAAGGAGGAAATACACTTAGGATTGTAGTGAGATCTAAGTTAACCTTGAGTTTTATTGCATTTACTTGTTTGATGATTCTAATAGAGGTTGTCATAGAGACAATAATTGTCATTTAGTTGATAAATATTTTTTGTTTTATATCTCTTGGCTTATTATATAAAATGTTTCTTCTAAATATTATCAAGGAGTGACAATAACGCTGAAGCTGTCACAGGACATTAAAAAATGTATCTTACTTTCTTTTGTGTAGTCAGCTCAGTAAAGAGAATGGTTAAGGGAAATGAAGTAGAAGGTAGGAGAAGAGGGTGTCTAAGAAGTAGGATTTTTTTTTTTCTACCAGAGCACTGCTCAGCTCTGGTTTATGGTAGTATGGGGAACTGAACTTGGGACTTTGGAGTAAATATTTGATTAGAAAAGTTATGGTGCTTTCTCTAGGCCTATCCACTAAATTGCTGAGCTAATTAGTTCTAACTTTAGTCACAGAGGACTATTAAGTAGTTTTACTTTGAGGTATATAATTGTTCCTAACTTATGGATACATGTATACATGTACCCAGTCTCTTATGATCTGCCCTATATGTAGGATCTGTTAACATTTTTAGAGAAAGCATCATCTGAAATGGAACCAGGTAGACCCATGTGTTAGGAAAGGTCTCACCCAATTATTGGGGTTGGAAGGTGGACATCTTCTGTGCAGTGCTCCAAAAAATTCTAATTAATGGTTTTTCTATTTTATTTATCTTTTCAGAGAACCAATTCTTAGTTTCATTAGTCTTTTGAATAGTCAGTCTTTCTAGATTCTGTTTCATTAATTTCTGCTCTGATTTTGACTATTTCTTCTCTCCTGCTGACTTTTGGGACACTTTGTTGCCCTTTTTTTGGTTGGTTTAGTTGTGATGTTAAGTAGCTTACTTTAGATCTTCACTGTTTGCTAATATAGACCTGTATTGCTACAAATTTCCCTCTTAGGACAGTTTTTGCTGCATCCCACAGAGCCTGGTATGTAATATCTTAATTTTCATTGTTTTCCAAGTAATTTTCAATTTCTATTTTAATGTATTCAGTGACCCAGGTATTATTCAGAAGCATATTATCTAGTCTCCATAGTTAGGGTGTATTTCTTTATTTCTTTTTGTGGTTGATTTCTAACCTCACTACCTCATATTCAGAAAAGATACTTTTTATGATTTTAATATTCACATATTTATTAAGGCTGCCTTTGTGTCCCAACTCATGGTCAATCCTTGAAAATGTTCATCTCATCTATGATGTCATTTAAGGCCTCTATTTCCATGTTGATTTTTTTGTCCTGATGATCTCTCTTTTCCTTTGAGTGGTGTGTTGAGGTCTCCAACTAAAACTGTGTTTCTGTTGATATCTCCCTTAAGGTGATTACTTTTGCATATTTGGGTTCACGTATATTGGGAGCATAAATATTGATGATGGTTATGTTTTCCTGCTGATTGATCCTCTGACCAATATGTAGTGTCCATATCTGCCACGTTTTACCTTTGCCTGAAAGTCTAGTTTACCTGATATTAGAATTGCTGTTCCTGCCCTTTTGTTTGCATTATTGGCTTTAACTACCTTGTTTCAACTTGTAACCCAGAGTTTCTGTTTGTCTTTCTTTTGGATGTGTATTTCCTGAAGAATAGATGAGTCTTGCTTTTAAAAAAATTTTTTTTTATTTATTTATTTATTTATTTATTTATTTATTCCCCTTTGTAGCCCTTGCCATTTTATTGTTGTAGTTATTGATGTTGTTGTTGTTGGATAGGACAGAGAGAAATGGAGAAAGGAAGGGAAGACAGAGAGGGGGAGAGAAAGATAGACACCTGCAGACCTGCTTCAATGATTGTGAAGTGACTCCCCCTGCAGGTGGAGGGCCGGGGGCTTGAGCCGGGATCCTTATGTCAGTTCTTGCACTTTGTGCCACCTGCGCTTAACCTTCTGCAACCTCCCAACTCCTGAGTCTTATTTTTTAATCCACTCAGTCACTCTGAATATTTTAACTGGTGAATTTAAGCCATTTACATTTATGGTAATTAGTGATAAATGTGGTTTGCTTATAGGCATTCTGGTTTTTGCTCAAAGTTGTTTTATATTCTTGTTGACTTTTTTCCTATTTACTTCTGCTTGTTGTTTCATGTGGATAATGTTTTATAATGATTTTGCCTGCTGTATATATGCTTACTAATTGTCTTTGTGCTATATTTTGTTTTGTGGTTATTATGAATATTGTGTCTAGCTTATAATATCTACAAGAGTCTTTTATGTTTGTCTTGGTTCACCAACATTAGGTTGTGTCTCTCTGACTATTTTGCTCTCCTCTTTCCTATGTCTGTTTTTCTCTATTGTTGTTGTGTTCCTGGTTCTATTCTCATACTGATCATGCCATTAAAAGTTAGTATTCCAGGTGGGGATAGAGAGCATAATGATTATGCAAAGAGACTGTCTTGCCTGAGGCTCCAAAGTCTCGTGTTCAATCTCCCACACCACCATAAGCCAGAGCTGAGCAGTGCTCTGGTAAACAAAATAAGTAAATAAATAAATAAATAAATATAATAAATATAAATAAGTTAGGATTCCTTTGCTACATCTCATGTGGGACTCCTCTCAGTAATTCTTGCAAGGCAGGTTTGGTAGTGACAAATTCCTTCAGTTTTTTAAAGTTTGCAAAGATCTTTATTTTTCCCTCAAATTTAAGGGATAATTTAGCAGGATACTGAATTCATGGCTGGCAATACTTTTTAAGTGCTTTTATATATAAACTACTTTTAAATTGTACAATATTTTATTAATTATTTTTTAGACTGATTACATATATATATATATATATATAGAGAGAGAGAGAGAGAGAGAGAGAGAGAAGGCCCTTGTTGTTTAACACTGTTGTTATTATTGATGTCATTGTTGTTGGATAGGACAGAGAGAAATGTAGAGAAAAGGGGATGGCAGAGAGGGGGAGAGAAAGACAGACAACTACAGACTTGCTTCACTGCTTGTAAAACAACTCCCCTGCAGGTAGGGAGCTGGTCCTTGTGCTTTGTGCCAGGTGCACTTAACCTGCTGTGCCACCACCCAACTCCCACATTTAATTAATTCTTAAGGGAAACAGGGCAGTGGTATACCTGGAAGAATGTGCATTTGACAATGTATGAGAACCTGGGTACAAGATCCCAGTCATCACCTACAAGGTGGAAGCTTCATGAGCAGTGAAGCTGTTCTACAGGTATATCTTTCTTTCTCTCTCTCCATCTCCTCTTCTGAATGATGTCTGTGTCTAGCCAACAAACAAATTTAGAACAATAATTAGTTTCAAAAGACATAGATATACACCCCAATTGTAGTACATTTCATTTTTAGTAAAAATTAAAACTCATAGAGATTTTTAAAAAAAAAAGCTTGTATGAAATTTACAGTCTTAAAAAGTCTAACTATGGAATGAATATATCTCAAGCTACCATTTTCTGAAATGATAGTAAACTATTTAGCAGCATTGATTTAATTTTTAATTAATATATTTAATTATCATTTTATTTAGCTTTTATATTTTGGAGAGCATGAGGCACCAAGAACTTTATGAAATCCAATTTTCTTCTATTTTTATATAGCTTTTTAAATTTATGTTTCCTCACAAGGCCCATGTTTGAGTCACCTCCCAAAGGTAGTGGAGGAAACTTCCATACTATTTTATCTTTTCTACTCCCCCACCTCATTCTATCTAGAAAAAAATATTGGAACAAAAATGAATATATTTATATTTCCTACAGAAAGTGTATAATATTTATACAGTGTTTATCTTTAATACACAGGATTTCCATTAGTACCATAAGTGTCTCAATAATCTAAATTTTAATATGTTAAATATACCATTCCAATCCCTCTTTACCTCTAGGGTTTATGGTGAGAAATCTGATGAAAGCTTAATGGTTCTGCCTTTGTCTGTGACTGTCTTTATTTCCCTGGCAGCCTGAAATATTTTTCCTTGCCTCTGATTTTGGATAGTTTTATAATGATATGTCTTGGTGTGTGTTATTTTAGATTCAAAAATTTAGGTATGCCACAAGATCTTTGATCTGTACTCCCAGAAATACAAAGAATAGGGAGCTTCTATTGGGAGGGATGGGTTGTGGAACTCTAGTGGTGATTATTGTGTGGAATTGTACTCCTCATCCCACAATCTTATCGGTCATTATTAAATCACTAATACAAAACAAATAAATAAATACATTTTAAAAATCAGGTATGTGTTCACATTCTTGTATTTCTATATTTTGAACATTGCTCAGGTATGGAAATCTTTCTGCTAAAATTTCTTTGAGTATGTTCTCTACTTCTCTCTCTCTTTCCTCCTCCTCAGGGATCCCAATAACTCTGATATTCACTTTCCTAATGGAGTCTGCCATTTCATGGAGTGCTTCATTTTTATTATTAAACCAACTTTTTTTTTCTTCAGGGTTATTGCTGGGGCTCGGTGCCTGCACTACAAATCCACTGCTCCTTCAGGTCATCTTTTTTTTCACAATTTTTTTAAATTTATTTTTTATTTAAGAAAGGGTAAATTAACAAAACCATAGGATAGGAGGGGTACAGCTCCACACTATTCCCACCACCCAGTCTCCATATCACATCCTCTTCCCTGATAGCTTTCCCATTCTCTATCCCTCTGGGAGTATGGACCCAGAGTCCTTGTGGGTTGCAGAAGGTGAAAGGTCTGGCTTCTGTAATTGCTTCCCCGATGAACATGGGTGTTGACTGGTCAGTCCATACTCCCAGTCTGCCTCTCTCTTTCCCTAGTAGGGTGTGTCTCTGGGGAAGCAGAGCTCCAGGACACATTGGTGGGGTCTTCAGTGCAGGGAAGCCTGGCTGGCATCCTGATGGCATCTGGAATCTTTTTTTTATAATTTTGTTGTTGTTGCTGCCGCTGTTATTGTTTTTGTTGATGTTGCTGTTGTTGCTGAACAGTACAGTGAGAAATTGAGAGAGGAGGGGAAGACAGAGAGGGAGAGAAAAATAGACACCCGCAGACCTGTTTCACCACTTGCAAAGCAATCCCCTGCAGGTGGGGAGCCAGGGCTCAAAACACCATCCTTGCATGGTCTCTTATGCTTTACACTATGTGTGTCTAACCCAGTGTGCTACTGCCTAGTCCCCTTCTCAAATCTTTTCTTTCCAAGAATTTTAAATTCAGAGTGTGGTGGTTGTGTCTTCTAGTATTGATATTCTCTTCTTCATCTAGAACTATAATGTCGAACAAGGTGCTAGACTGAATTTCTGGAATGATGTTCCAAGACTGTGTCACAAAGGTTCATCACAGTCATGCAGAATGTTTCACTGTGGGACACCTCATCCTTCAGCTGTCAACAGCAGGACTGGATGCCTTGGCCTTGAATGGGTGTCCATACTCCACCTCTGCACAGCAGTTGAGTTCCAGATCAGTAAATTCTTTGCTGGATCTTAAACCATCATCATCCTGACCTATCTGCCAAGATGCCTGGGAAATGTAGGTTTTCCAGTGTTTAGACTCAGCATACTGATCTGGAATAGAGACATGGGCTGAATGAGCTGATTCATGGTAACCACCACTGTATCCTCCAAAAAGCCTGTCTACTTTATTGGAACCTGACATTTTACCTTGTAAAGTAGTTTATGTGGAATTGTACCCCTCTTATCCTATGGTCTTGCCAATATTTCCATTTTATAAATAAAAATTAAAATAAAATTTTAAAATAAAGGAAGTAGTTTTACCATTTAAAAGTAATTCCTCTAGATTAACAGTGAATGTACAAGGTTATCTTTGTCAGCATTATTTGTACCAGCAAAGAATTTGGAAACAATCCTAGAAGACTGGCTAAATAATCAAGGTATATTTTTATAGCTGAATACTATGAAGTGATGGAAAGAGATAACTCTCAGTGGATTGATGTTGAGGGAGCCACAAGACTTAATACAAAGTAAAAGTGTGAAAAAACAGATACTACAATGGATTCTAAAGAAGAGGAAAGGAATTTGTATATCATTACATTAAACTGAGATTCTCTGGAAGGACACACACAAAACTGAACTCGACAATCAACTCCACAGTGAGCAGTGGGTGGTTAGTGGACAGGGTGAGAGGGAGAATTTGCACTTTTAAATGCTGTACCTATTACATGTGTAACCTGCTTTGGTAGGAAAAACAGTCAATCTGTGTCATAAAGTCACCCTGTGAGATGTAACACAGCCATGCTTTCTTTCACTCACTAGTGAGCAATGACTTAGCCAATTTCTAATAATTCACCATCCTGATTCTAGGAAAGGGCAATGGTGTTGGCCCCAAAGCTGTGAAGTCCAACATCACAGTATACAGGGTACAGCCACAAAAGTGTGCATGCATGCCAGGTGCACAGAGAAGGGGTAAATGCCTCAGTATAAGTGGCCCCAGGAAAGATCTATATGGAAATGTCATTTGAACAGAGACCAGGGGAAGGCATAATATTGCATTTGGTAGAGAACATTCCACCCCCCAAAAAAAACTCTGTGCAGTAGAGGGATTGGGAAAAGGCACAGTACACAGAACCCAGGAGAGGTGGATCACCTGGTAGAGTATATATGTTCCCATGTGCTAAGACATTGGGTCAAGACCCTGGCCCCCACCTGCAGGAGGAAAGCTTCATGAGAAATAGAACAGTGGTACCGGTATCTCTCTTTCACTCTGTTTCTCCCCTTAGCCTCTCTCAATATCTCTCTGTGTCCCTGATTTATACCAAAAGTAAAGAAAGGGAAAGGAAAAATAATTACTAATAATGGTGGAATTGTGCAGGCACCAAGCTTTAGTAGACCCCCACCAAAAAAAAAAAAAAAGTACACTTAAGTGATCAAGCATAGTTCTGTCTGATCTGATGCAAAATGGGCAAACGTGTGTGTGTGCGCGTGTGCGTGTGCGTGTGCGTGTGTGTGTGTGTATATGTAAGTGAGAGAAGAGAGAGATCTTCCTGAGCAGCCTCTTCATACCTCTCTCTATATAGAGAGAATGCCCAGAGAACATCTGGACAGCATCAGCCTGGGGCTGAAAAGCATTGAATCTGTCTGAGCTTCCTTACTGTGGAGAAGTTCTCCTCTGCCCAAATGCAACTAGAAAATGCTGAACAGAACTGTTAGACTCAGAGGTAGACCCAACTGTTCTTGATTATTATTGATTCACTTAGAAGCACCTGGAACTGAGGAAACGGAGAGGGCAGACAGCTTCTACACTTATAGCATGGCTGTGATACTTTTGGACCTTTATCTGAAGAGAAGAATGGGGTATTTTCAAGTCTGACTAACCCCTGGGTTGAAGAAAAGCAGAACTCTAAGCCCAGAGAAACCCTTCTCTGCATTCCCTAAGCTTCTTCCTGAGGTTCCCCCCTCTCTTGCTGTGACTAAATAGAGATGTCAGCAGCTATGCAGTCAAGTTCATATGAAAGAAAACATGTTTTGATGGTGGAAGACAATAGGGGCAGACTATCTATGCTGGACCTAGGTGCATAAGAAGAATTCAGCTAGAAGCAGGAGGGGATATCTGGAGACCAGAAGGTGACACAATGTGAGCATTGGTGATGGAGATGGGCAAAATAATGGTGAGTATGGAGACAGCTAGTGGGAGGTAAGGCTGAATAGAACTCTGGAGCAGAATGGAAACCATTTCTCCAGGTGGCATGCTAGTATCTCCCCAAAGTAGCACAAACTAGGTGACTTAGAATCACAGAAACCGTTTCCTTCGTGGTTCTGGTAATAAGAAATCAAGGTTTCCACAGGACGAGGTTCTTTATGAAAACCAGAGGGAGAAGATCCTTTCTTGTTTCTACCTAATTTCCAGTGAATTATAGCAGTGAATTCTCCTTGCTTTGCAGATGCTCTAAACTCAGCCACTGTCATCATATGGCAATCCCCTTATGTCAAAATGTCCATTTTACTATAAAGATTCTAGTCATTGAATCTAAGTCCCACAATAACCCAGTATCTTCATTCCATCTGCTAAGATCTTATTTCCAAATAAGGTTTCAAGCATTCTATTTCCAAATAAAATCTTATTAACAGTAAGGTCCAAATAAGGTAAAGACCTTATCTTTCAGGGGCCAAGTGATGGTGCACCTGGTTGAGCGCGTGTATTACAGTGTGCAAGGAGCCATGTTTGAGCCCCTGGTCCCCACCTGCAGAGGGAAAGCTTTGAGAGTGGTGAAGGAGTGTTGTAGGTGTCTCTCTTCCTCTATATCATCCCTTTCCCTCTTGAATTCTGGCTGTCTGTATCCAATAAATAAAGATAATTTATTTTTTTTAAATGACCTTATCTTTCAGAGGGGGACAAAATGCAATCTACAACAGATAACAAATCATCAGGAAGAGACTGGAGATTTTGTGTGGGGAAGAATTCTGGAGTGGAGTGGCTACAAGCTGGGAGAGAAAAAATGATCTACCTGTAAGGCCCTCCACTGTCAAACTCTGGACCTATGCCCAGAATTCCCACTCCTGGTTGAAACCTGTGTCACAAACCATGAGAAGCCATGGGATGAAATAAGAGTGTCCTCAAAGGGCAGATAATATCTCTTTGGGGCCTATATTATTTTTTTCTTTTATAGGGGTGTAGTGGATTATAGTACAATTGTTGGCACATAAGTACAATTTTTCATCTCCCTGTGAGAGGTGTCTGCAAAATTCTCTCATCCCCAACTTTCCCCCCCAATATTGTGCAACAGGGAATATTTTCTTGCTTTTGCCAACTACAGAAAAAAAAAATCCTAGTCTGTGTTTCAACTCATCGTCCCTCCCCCACACACATACTCCACTCTACATGCTTTTTTCCTCCTTCTCCTTCAGTCACCCTCATCTGTCCTGTTTGCATTCCCTTAAATTTATTTGCCTGGTTAGTAAACTCATTACCAATGACACAAATGCTTTCATGCCTTGTCTCTGCCAGTTGTCAATTTGCTTCACCATAGGAGCTTCCTGGAAACACAGTTCCTTAACACAGAGGAGAGATTGAACCCAGTGGGACTTTATCACTCTACTTCAATCACTAGACACCTGGCAGAAGTAGGACCCAGGACTTGTGGTAAGTCAGTTCTTTGATAATTGACTCCCCAACTCCACATTAACTGACAGATTTGGAAAGATACTTCGGAAATTTGAAAACCCTTTTCATGACAAAGAAAAAGCACCATGGTACCAAAATTGACAGACCTGGGTTTGGACCCCCAACACTAATCTACAATGGGATCTGCTAACCTCATCCTCATAATTATCCATGTGATTAACAGCAGTCCCCTTCTCTCCATGTTGCAGTCTCTCCCTTATTTTCAGGGGAGGGAATAAGTACAATACCACAAATGCCTATTCTGACAGTGACATGCTTGGAAATTGCTTCAAAATTATTTGACTCAAATGATATTTTTATAAACCCAGTCTGTGCTTGAACACTTCAAATATTTTATTACTAAGTTTACAGTATATAACAAAGTAATTGTGTAATTAAGAGATAATGTCAATGCTGTAGAACAATGCTGACAAGATAATAGCCTTCTGAAACCACATAAATGCCAATTTGAATGAACAAATTTATAGGTGGAAAACAGAAAAAACAAGTGGTTAAGGACCCAAAAATTCTTGTGGTCTAAGTTGGTCCTTTTGTCTCACAACCCATTTTCCATAGTGATGTTCTAATTCACATCATCTTCTAGGCCTCTGTTGTATACCCCTCAGCATGAGGCTATCTGAGGATAGGGTTATCCTTAGTAGCTAATCCTTGTCATTCCATTTCATTCTGTGGATGTTCAGTCTGAAAGAACTGAGATCACTGAGTTCAAACACTCCTAGTGCCCCACTACTGCCAGAAGGGCAGAGTTAGAAAGGATTTTTTTCCTGGTTAATTCTAAGCCAGATTCTGGAAGGAAGACTGAAACCCTGGACTTCATCACTTTCCTTTGTTGGGATGAGATTGCCTTATACAACTCTAGTTTTTTAAGGAAAGGAGCTGGAGATGGAAGATCTCAAGACCTTCAGATGCAGGTTCCCCCCAGCCCTCCCCAACCCCACACACACACACACCCTGACTGGATAGTTGGAGAATGTTATGTCAGCTCTGCTCTTGGAAAGATGAGGGTCATGGAGGGTGCACTTATGAAGGTAATGAATGGGAAGAAAGCTGTGTCAATGACACCTTATGATGTTGGTAAAGGACTGCAAACTCTTGGAGTTGAGAAATGAAAAGACAGCTAACAGATAACAACTGACTTGGAAAAAGGAAAATAGCTAGACTGACCTCTCCTGGGAGGGAAGCTTGGTGTGCCACAGGGAGCTCTGCTTTGGAGCCAGAATAGCTGAGTTCAAGATAGTCATCTGCTGGGTGGCTGAACAAATCACCAATTTCCCCCTCTCTGGACTAGTATCCTTCACTTCTGAAATGAGGTTATAGAGTTGCTTAATAATGCTCACTCTCAAAGGACACCAACTTCTATTCCCAACTAGCTTCAAAACTGATAGGGATGGTGGGGGACTAGACACTCTGTGAATCTTCTCCCAACACCAATACCCACAGATGCTATGAAAATGTTACATGGATCCACAATGATTTTGATAAATTCTTGGCTGTCATAGTTGAGATAGCATCCTAAATGTAGCTTCCAGCTGAGACATCTCTGGCTCCAAAGAGCAATGTCAGGTGGATATGAAAACCTTGGACCCAGAACCCAGAGGTCAGTGGCTCACAGAGCCTAAGAGGCATGAGTACCTCCCACACCTATGGACATCTAATCTTTGATAAGGGGGCCCAAAATAGTAAATGGAGAAAGGAAGCTCTATTCAAGAAATTGTGCTGAAGAAACTGGGTTGAAACATGCAGAAGAATGAAACTGAACCACCTTATCTCACCAGAAACAAAAATCAACTCCAAATGGACCAAGGACCTGGATGTTAGACTAGAAACTATCAAATACTTAGAGGAAAACATTGGTGGAAACTTTCCCACCTAAACTTCAAGGACATCTTTGATGATATAAACCCAATTGCACGGAAGACTAAAGCAGAAACAGATCAGTGAGACTACATCAAATTTAAAAGCTTCTGCACAGCCAAAGAAACTATCACACAAACAAGGAGACCCCTCACAGAATGGGACAAGATCTTCACATGCCAGACATCAGACAAGAGACTAATTACCAAATTATATAAAGAGTTCAGCAAACTTAGCACCAAAAAAGCAAATGACCCCACCCAAAAATGGGCAGAGGATATGAACAGAACATTCACTACTGAAGAGAGCCAAAAGGCTAACAAACACATGAAAAATTGCTCCAGGTCACTGAATGTCAGAGAAATGCAAATTAAGACAACACTGAGATACCAACTCACTCCTGTGAGAACGGCATGTACCAAAAAGGACAGCAGCAACAAATTCTGGAGAGAGGCTGTGGAGACAGAGGAACCCTTCCTCACTGCTGGTGGGAATGTAAATTGGTCCAATCTCTGTGGAGAGCAGTCTTGAGAACTCTCACAAAGCTAGACATGAACCTTCCATATGAGCCAGTAATTCCTCTCCTGAAGATGTACCCCAAGGACTCCATAATGCCCAACAAAACAGATTTGTGTACACCTATGTTCATAGCAGCACAATTCATAATAGCTAAAACCTGGAAGCAACCCAGAAGTCCAACAACAGATGAGTGGCTGAGAAAGCTGTGGTATATATATACACAGTGGAATACTATGCAGCTATTAAGAACAATAAACCCACCTTCTCTGACCCATCTTGGACAGAGCTAGAAGGAATTATGTTAAGTGAGCTAAGTCATAAAGGTAAAAGAGGAGTATGGGATGATCCCACTCATCAACAGAAGTTGAGAAAGAAGAACAGAAAGGGAAACTAAAAGCAGGATTTGACTGGAGTAGGGCACCAAAGTAAAAATCCTGCAGTGAGGGTGAGGGTGGATGTTTGGCTTCCCGGCGCACTGGCAGAGGGAGGAGTTGGGATGAGACATAATCTTTTGGTGGTGGGAATGGTGTTTATGTACACTTCTATCAATTTGTAGTCATATAAATCACTAATATGAGAGGGGTAAAATTGATTGTATGTCTCAAACTTTTTAAAGCACATACTGAATGTTGTTAATACAGAGGCTGAATCTTTGATATGTTGTCTCTCTTAAAAGCCTAGACCAGGGAGAACAGAAGCAACTAGTGGCACAGGTATATACAAATAATATCAAAGGACATAAATTATGGTGATGTTGTATATGATACAGCAAATCTTAACTAAGGTATTTTTAAGTTAATCCAATTGCCAAATAATGTGACTATAGCAATAACTGTCTATTGTCTTTTTAACCCTAAGACAACAGTGTCAGGTTGCATAGTGGGGGAGAGAGAAGAGACCAGGAACTAGTGGTGGAGCGGAACACAATGCTTTATTCACGTGGATGCCCCAGGGTTGGGTGCGGGCACAGCAGTTTAGGCCACGTGGAGCTAGCAAAATGACCACCTCCCACTATGCCCACAAAATGACCACCTCCCACTATGCCCACCAGCCCTTCTCCAGGTCTTCTCCAGGTCAGGATATGGAAGAGAAAAAAAGTGAAACTGGAACAGCAGTGGGATTTATAGGGTAAAGACGGAAGTGGCAAGTCGGGAACATGATTGGCTAGGAAAGCAGGTGGAGAGAGGCAAAAAGCATACTGGGAAAGTGGAAGCATCCTTAGCAACTGTTGCGATGGTTTTAACTGAATTAGCAATACCCTGAGGGGATAATGTGGTGGAGATATTTCAGGCAAAACAATGATTATGTAAGCAGAGCACAGGGGCTGGCTTTAAAGCCCAACACAGCAGGAACCTCCTACTTCCTCTATAGAGCCTATATTTCCCCCAGTCCTGGAACCTCTAGGGTGGGTCTCACTTTCCTGTATACTTCTCTCAATTCATACCAAATGATATTGCATCTGCTGATCCCAGCCTAATCAACGCAATGAGTACCACCTCAGCATGCTTCACTTCAGACTGTCTCCAGAGACTTCAGGTGTGGAATGACAACCCTTCAGCCTAATTACTCTAGTGAGACCTTTCATTTCATAGTATTCTCTAATTTCATTCCAGGCCGTTCACTTCCTAACAAAGTCCCAAAACCTAAATATAAATCAGGTCCCATGAGATAGAGCATATGTTTACATGTATCTGTAAATTAGGGCAAAATATATACCTGAAAGCAAAAGTACACAATAGTCTGCAGTGAGTCAGTATATATAAATAAAAAAAAGAGGCATGAGTACCATCTGCCCACATCTCTTTACCTTTGTACATGCTGTTTACTCCACCTAAAACCCTCCTCCCCTCCAACTGAGCACCTTCTATTGCAACAAGTAGGATACCTATTAGGGAAGCTCTGCTGATCCCCCTGGGCAAAGTTAATTGCTTTCCTTGTCACAATGAATTATTTAAATTCTGACCTGCCAAGATTGTGTGTTTTTAGATTTGTCTCTCTGGTTAGACTTCTTAAGGGCAGAAACTGTCTTTTCACCTTTCTAATTGGGTAACGAGCATCGTGTCTGCACAGGGTAGAAGTTCATTAAATTAATGCTAAATGAAGGGAGGAAAAATAAGGAAAGGTCTGGATAGATAGTTCACTATGCAACAGATATGCCTTGCTATGTGTGGCCCTGATTTGGAACAATGGGGGATGCTCTATGCTCTCTCTCTCTCTCTCTCTCTCTCTCTCTCTCTCTCTCAATGGAAAAACTACATATAAAAATGAATGAAAGAAAAGGAGAAAGAGGAAAGCAGGAAGGAATAATACAACTGAAGAAAAGAAAAGGGATGCAACTGTTTATCATTTTTGTTCCTAACCATGTTGCTTTGATTAGTTACAATCATTGTGGGTTCCAATTTTTTATTCTCTCTCTCTCTTTCTCTTTCTCTTTCATTTCATTCTAATCTGCAAGCATTTTCATGTTGCTACACAATTCTCATAATTATCATGCTAATGACTGCTTAATATCCCATCAGGTTGATGTGCCATAATTTACTTAACCATGTCCCTCTTTAGAACATAACCTTTTAAAACATTAAACAGAAAGCTTGACAAGGTTTTAAAATAGACAGGGAAAGTGGTTTCTTGGCAACGTGTGTGGCACTTGGGAAGTATACGTGCTGGGGCAGAGAGGGACCGGGCATGACCAGAGTGATGGGGGAGCAGGGCTGGGAGTTGGGCCTGGGTCTGGGTGGACCATGGAAGCCAGGAAGGCCTCACTCCCCCAATTATGTGCCTTAGCACTGCCTTTGCAGAGGAGAAGCACTCACCAACCATATGTGGATAAATAAAGGCATTAATAATGATAATGGCCAATGTAGGTTGAGCTCTGCAATAAAAACTTCATGAAATGTCTCTCATTGATTCTCAAAGTCAGCAAATAAAGAAGGTACCATGATTCCAGTCCTTATATTTCAGATAGAGACACTGCAGAGGTCACATGGCTAGTGGGCTATGGGGCTGGCACTATAACATTTGAATCCCTACCTGGCCTAAGTTTCTCTTTTGCCCTTTTCACTCAATGACCTTGATGCCAAAAGCAACCCCCAACACACACACAGCCTGTTCATACATGCTGTTGTCAGGAGCTATCTAGACCCTGAGGGGAAGAAGGTTTCAGCACAGTAGCTTACTTGGATAGTACACTGCTTTGCCATGTGTGAGACCCAAATTCAAGCCCATCCCCCTCCATACTAGAATGATCTTGGGTGCTGTGGTCTCTTTCTCTCCCCAAACCCTGCTTTTATATCTCTATTAAATTAATTGATTAGTAATAAAACCATGGGGGACTCTGCAGTTATTAACCATGGGACAAGAAAACCAGAAAGTCACTGAGCCCAACACTTTCTGGCAGCCTGAAGCTGTAGGAACACATGTGGGTAACAGGAACTGACTTAGGTGACTAAGAGACAGTAAATAGAACAGAAATGTCTGCCTTTTAGGTTTGTGCATCCTGGATCTAGCATTTGCCTGCCTTGTGGCCATTCAGCTGCTTCTCTCTCTCTCAAAGACCCAACTGCCTGATATGTAAAATGGAGATAGTAATATCTCTCACCCAGGGGGTGTTATAAAGACTCATAATTATGGTGAAACACAGATGTAGTCCTCACAACTAGCTGGCTGTTTCCATTATATCAACAGACCAGATAGGCGCCAGTTCAAACAAGAAAAATTCCTTAGGATCAAAAGCAATCTCTGGGCAACAGGTGGTGGGGAACCAGGTAGAGTGCACACATTATAGAACCCAAAGACTAGGGTTCAAGACCCATGTGCCCACCTGCAAGACTGCAAGAAAGCAGCTTCACAAGCAATAAAACGGTGCTGCAGATATCTCTCTCTCTCTCTCTGTGTGTGTGTGTGTGTGTGTGTGTGTGTGTGTGTGTGTATCCCTTCCTTCTCAATTTCTCTCTGTATCTATATACACCCCCAAAAGAAGAAGGAGGAGGAGGAGGAGGAGGAGAAGGAGAGGGAGAGGGAGAGGGAGAGGGAGAGGGAGAGGGAGAGGGAGAGGGAGAGGGAGAGGGAGAAGAAGAAGAAGAAGAAGAAGAAGAAGAAGAAGAAGAAGAAGAAGAAGAAGAAGAAGAAGAAGAAGAAGAAGAAGAAGAAGAAGGCTCTTCCTCCACTTCTATCTAGCACAAGACAGGGAAGAAAAAATGTAAACACCAGGGGGAAATGAAAGTTATGTTATAAAGATGGTGATGATGGTAATGGTGCTGCTACTGACAAGGATGATGAAGAAGAGGAGACATTTATTGTGCATTTTCTATATGCCAGGCTATGTGGGAAACTCATATCATCTTCAAGCATCACTGTGAGCCAAGGACTCTAGTCATTCCAGTCTTATAGCTGAGGAAACAGGTGTAGCGAAGCTGATGGGGCTGCCCCTGAGGGGGTTCCAGCAGTCTTGGCAAGGCAGATACCTATGAGGATCTAGTGTGACCTCCCTGATTCCCTGCTCTAACCCAGGAAGAGCTCTCTGGAAGTTCATTTTCAGCTATAGGAGTCCTGGGGGCCAAAAAGGAGAAAGTAAATCTTGTAACTAAGGCTAGTCAGGAAAAGTACAACCATGACAAGTGCCTCTTTGGAGAAGCTCCTCTAAATTCAGTCAAGACTCTGAGAGACTCATGGTTGTCCCATCCAAAAATATAAGGCATGTGAAGGGGTGACATCTCTCCTCAAACACTGAGCCTCCACTTTTACTGCTGCTAGTACACTGCCTGAGTTTTCCTCTAAAAACCCTGCACCTCATCCAGTATGTAACCAGCATTTGTAGAAGGCTTTTGAGTGATTGATTGTGAAGGGCAAGTGTCTGGGGGGTCCCAAATGGTGGTGTAGAATGTACAGAAGTTCTCAAAGAAAGATACCAACTTCTTATAAAAGGCTTGTCTTCCTGTCTCTAAGTGAGACAGAACTTTGGTGGTAGATGTAGAGTGGAACTACAGCCCTGCATCTTATAATGTTGTAAGCCATTATTAAATCACAGATGAAAATTACACAAAATTAACATATCTAAAGAGGACTTCTCTCTTTGATTGTCCAACTCTGGGTTGCCTCCTTTGGTTGGTAGGGAATCTACAGCCACAGGAATTCTTCAGGAGTAACTAGAACAACCACCAACAGATCAAAGGTTGAACCCCATGACCTTCAGGATCCTGCCCAGCATTGGAGACTGGGGACCCAGGTCCCCGGTAGTCTTCCCTTAAATATTTTATCATCATTTCCTATTCCTGGGCTACCAGAAACTGAGACACAGATAAGCCACTTCCTTTGGAGGAGGTAATAATAGAAAATTATTCATAGCTCCTCATGTTTAACAGTGAACTCCGAAAAGACTGATAATACCCAAGCTTAATCCAGAGTGATAAGTCTTTAAAATTGGCATTATCCACAGAGTGTGACTCTTGTTGAGGTGGAGATAATGTAAGGTCACACATGGGCTTAAACAGCTCATTAAAATGTGAAGGTGTGTGTTCTAGGGAAAGTCTATGAAAGTCAAAGCAGAATCTGTCTTAGGATAATTCAGGCACAGTCCCCACATAGGTGTCCCAGTCTTTCTTCTATATGGATTCTCTAGTGTGTCCATCACAGACCACTCAAGAGACAACAGAGCTTAAAGGAGATGACAGAATGATTATGAAAAATACTCTCATGCTTAAGGCTCCTAGGTCCCAGATTCAATCCCCCACACCACCATAAACTAGAACTGAGCAATGCTCTGGGAAAAAAGGAGGGAAGGAAGGGGTGGAGGGAGGAAGGGAGGGAAAATAAAGGAAGGAAGGAAGGAACAAATGAACGAATGAGAGAAAGGAATGAAGGAGGTGTTTCTCTCCTCTCCCAGGTCAACTAGGAATACCAAAGGAGACCACCTGGGACTGCAACAAGACAGGACTAGAATGACTTCAGGAACCCACCAAATCATCAGTAAGTGCAAACACATGTGGCTCATGGAGGCAGAGGAGCCTAGGGAGAGACAAAGAGGCTGGTAACAGTCAGGCAGTTTACCAGTAGAGACACCACTTCAAGTCTGTTTCACCAACAAAAAACTGAAGGTAGGAGAGGACTCCCCTAAGACTCACCAAATGCAACTGTGCATCTCCATTGCTACTGCCCTCAGAATCTGGAACAGTGACGTGGAGGCCCTATGTTGACACTAGGGGACAGAGACCTAACCAGGAAACTCAGGAGAAGATCTATACCTTGGTGGCCTAGTGGTGGGGCTCTGAGAGTCTCTTTGCATAACCATTGGATTACCTCTGCCCTACCTTGCTTTATCTCTTGGTCAGGGGTCAGTGATTAAGCTAAGAAGCCTATTTATAGTTTAAAAGCCCTCAGGCTCCCATAGCCTACAGGGAAGAAAAAGGACAAAAGAGGCTTTTAAGCCTCTGAGCTTCAACTGAGGGATTAAAATAATATGGAAACAACTGTCAATTTCCACAACTGTGAACCCTTTAAGTACTTTACTTAGACACAAGTCAATCCAGGCAAGAGTGATCAGTAATTTGAAAAGTACTAAAAGAGGAACCTCATAACATACCACTTAGAACAGTTAAACCAACAAGAAGAAATATTGGAGAAACTATGAGGTCAACATCCAAACACTAGTGAAGGAAATAATCACAGGAGAGAGTAAAGAGTTTGAAGAACTGTCCTCAGAAATGCAGAAACAACAAATGAGACTCTGAAAGAAAACACTATCTCAAGGTTATTAGAGAGCTGAAAGTTGAAATAGCTGAGCTAAGAACACAACTAGCTAAACAAGCTAAAACAGTATCAGAACAGGGTAACAAAATAGATGAACTCCAGAAAACAGTAGATGGGAGAGAGAATATAATAAATGAGGCTGAAGGCAGAATTAGCAAGACTGAGGGCAAATTAGAGACAACTAAAAAAGAAGTAAGAGATCTCAAAAAGAGATTAAGAGATTCTGAAAACAACAACAGAGACCTATGGGACAACTTCAAAAGAAATAATATACACATTACTGACTTACCAGAGGAAGAAAGAGAGGGACGGGAAGAAAGCATTCTTCAGGACATAGTAGCTGAGAACTTCTCTAGTCTAGACAACATCAAAGACATAAAGGTTCAAGAAGCCCAGAGGGTCCCAAACAGCATTAACCAAGACTGAAATACACCAAGACACATCCTATTTAGAATGGAAAGGAATAAGAATAAAGAAAAGATCCTGAAGGCTGAAAGAGAAAAACAAAGAGTCACCTACAGAGGAAAACCCATATTGTTAACAGCAGACTTCTCTACACAAAGACTACAGGCCAGAAGAGAATGGCAAGATATCTATCGAGTGCTCATTTAGAAAGGCCTTCAACCAAGACTACTATATCCTGCTAGACTTCTGTATACTGCTAGACTACTGTATCTTGCTAGTAGACTAGATGGAGGCATAAAAACCTTCTCAGAGAAGCAACAGTTGAAAGAATCAACTACCACCAAGCCTGCCCTGAGAGAAGTTTTAAAAATTCTATAAACAGACCACCACACTAAGTTAGAAGAATTTGAAATCCAGAAATCAATTCCTTTTACTATAGTAACAAAACAATAAAATATCTTGGAATAAACCTAACCAAAGACATGAAAGACTTGTATACTAAAAATTATGAGTCACTACTCAAGGAAATTGAAAAAGACACAAAGAAGTGGAAAGATATTCCATGTTCATGGGTTGGAAGAATTAATATCATCAAAATGAATATACTACCTGGAGACATATACAAATTGAATGCTATCCCCATCAATATCCCAACCACATTTTTAGGAGAATAGAACAAATGCTACAAATATTTACCTGGAACCAGAAAAGACCTAGAATTGCCAAAACAATCTTGAGAAGAAAGAACAGAACTGTAGGCATCAAACTCCCATATCTCAAATTGTATTATAGGCTGTTTTCATCTAAACTGCTTGGTACTGGGACATGAATAGATACACTGATCAGTGGAATGGAACTAAGAGCCCAGAAGTAAGCCCCCACACCTACAGACATCTAATCTTTCACAAAGGTTCCCAGAGTATTAAATGGGGAAAGGGGAGTCTCTTCAACAAATGGTGTTTAAAAAAAAATGGGTTGAAACATGCAGAGGAATGAAAGTGAACTACTTTATTCCACCAAATACAAAAGTAAATTCCAACTGGATCAAGGACTTGGATGTTAGACCAGAAACTATCAGATACCTAGAGGAAAATATTGGCAGAACTCTTTTCCACAAAAATTTTAAAGACATCTTCAATGAAACAAATCCAATTACAACGAAGACCAAGGTAAGCATAAACCTATGGGACTATATCAAATTAAAAAGCTTCTGCACAGCAAAAAAAAAAAAAAAAAATCACTACTCAAACCAAGAGACCCCTCACAGAATGGGAGAAGATCTTTACATGCCATACATCAGACAACAGTTTAATTACCAGTATATATAAAGAGCTTGCCAAACTCAACCACAAGCAATCAAATAACCCTGTCCAAAAAAGGCAAGAAACACATGAAAAAATGCTCAATGTCTTTGATTGTCAGAGAAATGCAAATAAAAACAATGAGATACCCCTTCACTCCTATGAGAATGTCACACATCAGGAAAGGTAACAGCAGCAAATGCTGGAGAGGTTGTAGGGTCAAAGGAACCCTCCTGCACTGCTGGTGGGAATGTAAATTGGTCCAACCTTTGAGGAGAACAGTCTGGAGAACTCTCAGAAGGCTATAAATGGACCTACTGTATGACCCTGCAATTCCTCTCCTGGGGATATATCCTAAGGAACCCAACACATCCATCCAATAAGATATGTGTACACATATGTTCTTAGCAACACAATTTGTAGTAGCCAAAACCTGGAAGCAACCCAGGTGTCCAACAACAGATGAGTGGCTGAGCAAGTGTGTTATATATACACAATGGAATACTATTCTCCTATTAAAAATGGTGACTTCATCGTTTTCAACATATCTTGGATGAACCTCGAAAAATTCATGTTAAGTGAAGTAAACCAGAAACAGAAAGGTGAATATGGGATGATCTCACTCTCAGGCAGAATTTGAAAAAGAAGATCAGAAGAGAAAACACAAGTAGAACCTGAACTGGAGTTGGTGTACTGCACCAAAGTAAAAGACTCTGGGGTGGAGTGGGGGAGAGTACAGGTCCAAAAAGGAAAGACAGAGGACCTAGTGAGGGTTGTATTGTTATATGGAAAACTGAGAAATGTTATGAATGTACAAACTATTGTATTTACTGTTGAATATAAAACATTAATTCCCCAATAAAGAAATTAAAAAAGGAAGGAAGGAGAGGAAGAAAGAAAGGAAGGAAGGAAGGAAGGAAGGAAGGAAGGAAGGAAGGAAGGAAGAAAGAAAGAAAGAAAGAAAGAAAGAAAGAAAGAAAGAAAGAAAGAAAGAAAGAAAGGAAATGAGGAGAGAGAAAAAGAAGGTAAGAAAGAAGGAGTAGCATAGCCTGGCCCTTGGAGCTGCCTGCCTCATACACTGACTTGTCAGGTGAGGCTGAGCCATTCTGTGCTTGCTTGTGGTTTGATGGCAGCCTCTGTCCTCATCCTGGAATGCAGGGAGAACTATGCTGTCCTGTGCCAGAAGCCCTCTCCTCACCACCAACACCTCTCCACCACCACCCCAGCCAAACAAATGATTAGAAAGAGGAAAGGCCTATTCAAACCAGAGTCTCTCGAGGGTGCAGGGATGAAGAGTGATTCATGACTGGGCAGGACTCTGGTCTGGTGCTTGGGTTGTAGCAAAGCACAGCCTGATAGTTTGAGGCCACATTCTGGTGAGGCCTGACCAACAGGCAAAGGCAGAAGCATCAAGAATATCTAACAATTGGGTTTCAGCCCTCCCTTCCTTCCCCTACCTCAAAGTGCAGAATGTGCAAAACTGGATGGCAAAGAGCAACTTCTCCTAACATAGAATAGAAGAGGACTTCGTCAATGTGTCCCAGAACCACACCTCTCTAAAGCCCTATCCCACTAGGGAAGACAGAAACAGGCCTGGGTATGGATGGACCTGCCAACATCCATGTTCAACAGAGAAGCAATTACAAAAGCCAGGCCCCCCACCTTCTGCACCCCATAAAGATTTTTGATACTTCCAGAGGAATAAGAGAGAAATTGAAAGAGAGAGGAGAGGAGAGGAGAGGAGAGGAGAGGAGAGGAGAGGAGAGGAGAGGAGAGCAGAGGAGAGCAGAGGAGAGCAGAGGAGAGCAGAGGAGAGCAGAGGAGAGCAGAGGAGAGCAGAGGAGAGCAGAGGAGAGCAGAGGGAAAGAGGATACCATAAAAGGTTAAAAGGAAGCCCAGTCTGTCAACTAATGGCCCCTGGAGGCCACAAAGTGTTAGAACTGGTAGATATTTGAGCCAACTGAGCTTTGCAGAGAATTCAAAAAGGTAGAACTCAGAGAGGAATTAGGGTCAGGGAGACAGCACACTAGTTAGGGTATATGACTTGCCATGCATGTGGCCCAGGTTTGAACCCACCTGGGGATACCATGCCACTGGAGGAGGTTCCAGTGCTGTGTATCTCCCTCTCTCACTTTCTGCCTCTCATTATTTCTCATTTTGAATGAAAAAACAATGGCCTGGCAGCAATAAAATCTGAGAAGACAGCAACACACTTATAGGGTATGTGCCTAAGTTATCCTAAAATTCTGAAATTGCATCCTACAAGCCCCAACTCTGGGAAAAAGACTTAAAGAGAGAAGTCAGAAGCTATCTGGTCCCTCATCTTACCTAAGGGACTAGGGCCTGGTTTCTGGTTTCTATGCTACTGTGATCTAATGCATTTTTCATTTTTCTTTTCTTTTCTTTATTTCTTTCTTTACTTTTTGTCTTCCTTTTTTGTTTTTAATAAACAGAGAAATATTGAGAGGGAAGGGGAGATATAGAAGGAAGAAGAAAGAACACTTGCAGCATTGCTTCACTGCTCCTGAAATTTCCCCTTGCAGGAGGGGAGCAGGGGTTTGAGCCTAGGTTTTTGTGCATAGTACCAGGTGCATCCTTTATTTTCTATACTACATAACTAATGACCACAAACATAATCACTTAAAACAGTACTACCCCATGGGATTTTTGTTGTTGTTGTCACTAGTGTTACCGCTAGGGCTGGCAGCAGCACTATGAATCAGTGACTCCTGGTGGTTTTTTTTTTTTTCCTTTCTCTTTTATATGATAGGAGAGAGAAAAAAATGAGCAGGGAGGGGAGACAGAGAGGGAGAGAGAAAGGTACACACCTGCAGACCTGTTTCACCTCTCATGCAGCATCCCCCCTGCGGGTGAGGAGGAAGGCTCAAACTCAGGTCTTTGTGCATGGTGATGTGTGTGCTCAACGGGGTGCACCACCACCCACTTCCTTCATGGTTTTATTTCTTTTTTTATCAAAGACTTGAGAGGGTTCTTATCTGGAGCTCTGGAGAAGACCCTCACATCCAAAATCATGTACGCTGTCAGCAGAATTATGTTCCTTAAAGTTGGAAGGCTGAGGATGTTACTTCCTTGCTGTCAGTAGGGACTCTTCTCAGTTCCCAGAGGCCCTCTCAAGTTCCTTCAATGTGGCCCTTTCATCCCAAAGCCAACACTGGTGCTTCAGATCTCTCAAGGGTTTCAAATCTCTCTCAATTCCCCTTCTGTAACTAGACAAAGAATACACTCTGATTGGAAAGGGCTCCTGCAATTATTGGATAGTCAAAAAAGCTATGACCCATTTTTTTTTTTGCATAGAATACATATGGGAGGAACTAATTTTTACAACAAACCAATAAACTAAGCCCACCCAGATCTCTATTCTAACAACCGTTCTCTGTTCTGTGAACTGCAAAGCAACTTTAATTATAACTGTAAATCAGGGAAACAGTGCCAGGGGCAGCAATCACAGGGGCCTTTGCAGACTTTTTCCTTCTGTGTAATCTAAGTGGATGGATAATAGGGCACAAACAGTGGGGGTAAGGAGAGGTAGAAAGCCAACAGAGCTGTTGTGTTTGGCCTGGAGCTCCCTACAGACTCAAGAGACATGAGGGTGTTGAACATCAGTGCTCTATAGATAAAATCCACAAAGTTAGAGAATCAAAGATTGAATTTTGTTTCTCCTGCTTCTAACTACCATGGATCCCTGAAACTGGATTGCTAAA
Source organism: Erinaceus europaeus (assembly GCF_950295315.1). Classification (NCBI taxonomy): domain Eukaryota; kingdom Metazoa; phylum Chordata; class Mammalia; order Eulipotyphla; family Erinaceidae; genus Erinaceus; species Erinaceus europaeus. The sequence goes on from NC_080165.1 coordinate 64,984,760, forward strand.
GCATATTTAAATTACTGGCTCCCCTGGATGCATACAAGTCTCCAGCTCAATCTGGTGGAAATGGAATGTCCATAACAGCTTCAGTCTATACTGCCAGGCCCCTGATCCCAGAATCTGTGTGCCAAGAGGTGGGGGTGGGGGTGGGGGGGTGGAGGATGGTCTGAGCAAATGGAACGCACCAAAACATCAAGCTACCACCAGGAGTCACACTCTGACCCCACTCAGCTTTATCCAGCCAAGTCTCTACTTGGAATTGCATTGCCCGCTTTCTCTCCAGCACCCTTTCTTAGGCTTAAATCTTTCTTGGGATGGCTCCTGCACTTGTTGGAAATCTGAGCACATGGACCCCCAGGTTCTGTTTTACCTGTATCTGGTGATCTCCTACCACTCCTCAGTCACAGGAGGGGGTCTCTTTTAGTTGCTCTCACCTAGTATCAGTACCTTGTGGCCATGTCCCCAGTCCTTCATGCTGGCCTGCATTGCCCCAAAGTCATAGTTCCTTCTCAGGCTTCACCTGGAGACTCAGATAATTTCACCACTAAACTTTCCACTTCAGTTGAAAAGGCTCCACCCACCTTGATCACCTTTCAACAAATGTGGAGTCTTTCAGATACATCTGGTGAAATGGTTACTACACGGTGATACCTCATGGGCAAGAAGGAAACTTTTACATTTTTGCATTCTCAGAACACCACCAAGAGTGTCCTTATAGTGTAGGAGTTCTGAGATTCTGATTAAAGAATACCGCTCCCTTGAGGGATAGAGAAAAGGAAGTGAAGGTACCTAGAAGTCATCTCTGATTTGCTTGGGACAGGTTGCCATAACCTGGTAGATGAGTCTGACTCAGTGGCATGTGGATCTCTGAAAGAGAGTGATGGCAGCTCACCAGGGTAAGGAAGAGCCATTCTTCTTCTGTTTCAAAGTAGGGTGGATCTGTGATTTAACTTTTTCTTTTTGGTTGAGGCTTTATTTTTAGCATCTTTATCTTGCAAATCGTGAGATCCTTCCCTCATAAGAAGAAGTGCACATCATATAAATTTTGAAGAAGCAGGATTCTAACTAATCCCTGACCTTGAGTTCACTTGGGTTGACTCAGAACCTGTGATGGGAGGGTGGTGATGGAACCAACATCTGGCACTCAGGAAGCTGACATTCCTGGGAAAAGAGAAAAATGGAATGCATTATCTTTATGTGCCAACCTTTTAAAATAAGGAGGAAGAAAACCCTCACTGCCTAGATGAGTTCAATTTATAGGCAAGATGTAGAGATACCTACCTGCTTTGACTGAGCTTACCACAGTGGCAGCTTGCAGGAAGAGGTGGTTTTGCAACAGCTAGTGGGCTAATTTTTGACATTTGCAGCTGTCTAAACAGCAGTGAATAAGAAGTTGAATAAAAGAGGGTTCTCCAGTTTGGTCTCTCTGGGTTTATCACAAAACATCTTTTGAAATGCTCTAGGAATCAAGCTGGAACTTACTATACATTTGGGAAAAATAAGTCAACTCAGTGAAGAGATTTGCTGCAACCACTGAGGGTTATAACAGCACAAGAAATGGCCTTTCAGAATCAATAGCAGGAAATCTGAAGTCTCATAGAGAAAATATTTCAATGAAGTTGTTTATTCAAACCATTATGTAGGTTTGAAGACTCTCGTGCCTTAAACATTGAGCTTCTATTTGTGAACTTTATCACACTTTTTGTTCTTGATGTTGATGCTAGTGTGACTTCTGATTCCCTACCCTACTGCAGACCATATATCCTAGGAGGTGGTTTCTGCTAGTTCAACAACAACCCCTCACTAACGAATTTAGTCCCTGATTCAGAAAGTGTTTGTTAAACAGCGACTGCATACATAAGCAAGTGCATAAAATTTCTCTTTAGAGTAGAAAATGAGTACAACTGAGCAGTAATTGATAACATTTGGAATGGTGACCAACTGGCAGTTACACTTAGATGTTTGTATTGCTCTAACTGTTGTTCACGGTTATATCATCAATGTTAGTGAGTAGACAGTATTTTTTAATCTAAGAAACATACATTGTATAGAAAAGGTGGCATAACTTATAATCATGCTCTATTAGATCTGAGATATTGTGAACACTTCTGAGAATCCTATATCACTGGTGTACTACCCAATCCCACAGGCCTGGTGTCCAAGGAAAATGGCAGCAAATGTCAAACCAACATCATGTAGCTCTCCACGGACTGAAAGACACATTAAGATTCTTGATAGCAGTGCCAACCTCCCAGAGAACTGGTATTTGCTGAAATGGAAACCCCTCCAGGAGTGGCCTCGCAGTGAGCCTGCTCTTCTAACTCATCTAAGAACTAACCCAGGACCTCAGCCTGCCTGGGAAACATTGCTGAAGAACTTCAGAATGGGACAAGGACCCCCACCTCACCCTCTCCAATCCCCACCTGCAGCCAGGATACTTCACAAGTGGTGAAGCAGGGCTGCAGATGTCTATCTCTGTCTTCTCCATCTCTACCTCCCCCTCCTCTCTCGATTTCTGTTTATCCTATTCAATAAAGTGAAAAAGAAATAGCTGCCAGTAGCAATGGATCTGTAGTGCTCACAGCCAGTCCCAGTGATGACCCTGGAGTCAAAAAAAAAAAAAAGAAAAGAACTTGTAGAATGAAGAAGGAAGTCCTTCCCTTCCCATCCAATTTAAGAGACACAAAGGATTTTCCCTTTTCTACCTTCTTGTAAAAGGACATAGAAAGAACTCAGGATTTTCAATAAAAGTGGGTGGCAGCAAACTCCCAGCCACTTTATAGACCATAATGATGTGCATTCATCTTGTTTCCTGACCCTCTTGACAGAGTCAACTAAGTTACTTAATATTCTAATATCCTGAATCCCTTGCTTAGAGAATCTCATTTGTTTCTATACAGGTGAAATTAAAATCACACATGAAGCTTCAGGATAAATGTCTAGAGTTCATGAGCTGGATTTGAAGCAGGACACTACAACCAGTGCTCCCTCCTCCAATTAAAAGCCAATATAATTCCATGAAAATAAGCTTTCCTGATTCTTCTCACTCAGCACAGAATGGTCCTTCATCCCTTCCTTACCAACTCTCTTAGCCCATGACTACGATAAAGCATGCCTTCCTCAAACTAGTTAGAACCTTTCAGGTGTCTTGTATCATCCACCAACAAGAAAGTAATGTAGACTAAAGATTTAGTGTACCCTCTGGAATCAGACTACCTGGATGGACCTCCAACTCCATAGCTCTTACCAGCTCATTGATCTGTAGTCAATCATTTAACTTCAGTCTCCTCTTCTGTAAAAATGGAATAAAAATAGCTGCAAACTCAGAACATTTCTATGGTGATCAAAGGATAGATTCCTTAGTAAGACTTCAATAATTAGTAGCTCTTGTTAATTCTAAAGCACCCTGGGCAAAAACTACATTATTTTTATTAGGGATTCAATAACTATTTACAAAATTATAGCGTAACAGGGGTACAGTTCCACACCATTCCCACCACCAGGGCTCTGTGTTACCATCCCCTCCACTGAAAACCTCAGCAGTTCTCTCAAGGTCACAGATGTGGGTTGACTCTATATAACCATATATCATCTATATCTGTGTGTGTATATATATATATAGATGCAGATATAGATTATATATATATTGCTTACTTTTCTACAGTCCTGCCTTCATTTCCTTTATAAATCACACCTACACCTATTACTACTTAAGAGTATCACTATATTTTTTTCTCTTCTTTTTTAAATAAGAGAAACAGTGCCTGACTTCCTCTGGTGTTTTCCTAGATTCACTTCCTTTTCAGTGATGGTTTAAAAAATAAGATTTCTGGTGACTGACACTTCAGGTCCTGGTGGAATTAGGGCCCATAAATCTTTCTCCATCTTCCCTTAACATTAACCCCTCCGAGAGTATGGGCCAAAATTCTTTTTGAGGTACAAAAGGTGGGAGTTCTGGCTTCTGTAATCTCTTCTCCACTGGATATGGACGTTGATCCATACCCCTGAGCCTGTTTCTATTTTTCCCTAGTGGGGAGGGCTCCAGAGAGGTGTGGTTACAGGACACACTTGGGAGGTCATCTTCCAGGGGAGGTCAGGATAGAATCATAGCAGTATCTGCAACTTGGTGGCTAAAAGGCAGTAAGCTCTAAACCAGACTATAAAATGTGTTTAATAGACAAGAACCAAAAAGTAGGAGTAGAATAGATGTGAATAGAGACCTTATGGAAGAGAGAAGCTAGGAAGTATACTTTAGTTATGTTTCAAGGGGCCCATGATTTTAACACTCTTTGCTTGAGTTTGATAGAAAACATGAACTTGGACTAAAAATATTATCTGGGAAGATGGTGTCAGAGTTGAATATAGAACTAAAGAGATGAATTAGGGCAGAGAATAGCTCTCACACTTGAGGAAAATATATAAATTAACTGTTTAATATATTGATCTGACCCACAGTACATATATATTCATATTTAGTACAGAAGCCTGTATAACTTCTGAGTCCTTGTCAGGCTGAGCTTACAGTCCATGGTCATAACTGAGAACATTCAACTAGGCTGCATTAATTTCATGACCAGTCTTCCTTAAATGGCAGAGTAGGATGAAAACGCAGCAATCCCTACCACTGCTAGTTCATAGAAAGCAAAATCCTGGAGAGACCAACAGAAGGGCCAATGACGGCATTTCTGATGGAAATGACCAATGATGACAGTAGAGAGAAGGATCTGTGAGAGATCCAGGCCCATAGTACCTATGGGGGAATCCAAGCATTCCATGACTAGGACTCCAGGTGAAAACCATTCCTTTTGTTTCCAAACATATCCAGGATTTTTGCTTCTAGGGATCCAATCCTCCCATATTTTCCAAATGTTTCCCCCTATTCGCAATGCTAAATAAATGTTTCCTTTGCCAAGAAACCCAAGTCGGCTTTCCCAGGTGAAACTTACTTCCCTTCTTAGGTTCCCCTAGGTACCAGTCTATGAAAATAGCATCAGTAACCAAGAAAGGCTTAAAATTCTCAACAAGCACCAATTCATTTTACTACAATGAAATGTTCTTCAGGCTTGCTCTTGTAGTTATGATTGTGCCTCTGCTTTGTATCTCATTTGCATATATCTGAAAGACAAGTGGTGATTTATATCTGACATGTTCAAAGTCTTGTGGATATTACAAAGGTGACCATAAATTGAAGTTTTTTGGGAACTAGTATGGTGGTGCTCCTGGTTGAGCGCACATGTTACAGTGTTCGAGAACCCAGGTTTGAGCCCCCAGTCCCCACCTGCAGGGGGAAAGCTTTGCAAGTGGTGAAGCAGTGTTGAAGATGTCTCTCTGTCTTTCTCCCTCTTTGTCTCCTTTTACCCTCTCAATTTCTGACTATCTCTATCCAATAAGTAAATAAAGATAATAAAATAAATAAGTAACTAAATCTAAGTTTTTCCACTTTCCCAGTACAGATATTAATAGTGATCGCTTTCATCCTAACTCAGTGTCATTAACCCAACGCTTATTCCACTCCACTATTATAAACTGGCAGAACCCCCTTCCTTAATGCCCCTCTTGTCAGCTGCACACATGAAAGACCATATAATATCACTCACATGAAGACAATAATATATAATATCATTTTTATATGATGAGTAAAGTGGCTGCTTAGTATAACATGAAGCAGTGCTTCAAGTTTCAGAATGATAATTTTGGTATCAGAGATAAGCCAAATTTACAAAGATGGCAAATTGCTAGGGAATCCACCAAAATATCCATAAGACATCCTTGTGGTATATTTGTGCTTATTTTTTTATTCAAGATGTCTGTCCCGTTCATCCCTTTGACCATCCTTCACCTCCCTCTTCATGGAGAGGGAGTCTCTTAGCCTACTGACATAAATAATGACTAGTTAGGTGTTCAGAAACTATATTCTGAAAAGTATGATGAGGACCCAGGGAAAAGGAACTTGCTGGGGGAACAAATGAAGCATGACCTGAGGACACAGTGATTGGAGAGGGACTCTCAGAGAGTGAGGGTTTCCAGGTGCCCACCTAGGGATGGAAAGGAAGTATTGGGGGAGGAGCTAAAAATCTGAAAGTAAGATGAATTCTCAAATTCTTTTAATTTTAATTTTTCATATTTATTTTCCCTTTTGTTGCCCTTGTTGTTTTTCCTTGTTGTTGTTATTGATGTCGTCATTGTTGGATAGGACAGAGAGAAATGGAGAGAGGAGGGGAAGACAGAGAGGGGGAGAGAAAGACACCTGCAGACCTGCTTCACTGCCTGTGAAGCAACTCCCCTGCAGGTGGGAAGCAGAAAGTTTGAACCGGGGTTTCAAACCGGGTTTGTGCCAGGTGTGCTTAAGCCGCTGCTTGCTCCCTACTCCCGAATTTCCAAACTCTAGTGGCAGAATTAAGTGCACTCATCCACTCTTTTAGCAAATTTCACATTGGATGCCTGCCTAAATGTGCAAAACACTAGTTGAAGGTTTCGAGTTGGAGAGAGGGGAGGAAGACAATAATGTAAAATCATTTGGAATATATATATCCATTGTCTTTGAGTACTTTATAAATTAGCTTCATAGGTAGAATGGAACCAAATAAAACAACATTGTGGTGATGTGATGTATGGATGAGTATGCAACTTATCAGCACCAACCTTCCAGCTCACCCAGCTAGACCAGCTGGAACTTTAGGAACTTGTGCTGATCCAAGGTTCTCAGTGCTGATAAGGATTGGGGTACTTCTGGTGTGGAGAGTCAGGAGAGGCAAGAGGGCAGATCTAATGAAGGGGTTCTTGTAAGCCTTGTTCTAAAAATAGAAGTTAATACAAAGTCTGATCTAGGATTAATTCTATCCCAGTTTTCCTTGGAAAGTAAAAGAGAAAGGCTAGAAATATTAAGCCTATCAACAAAACAAGACTACCTACCTACCTTTCAGAAAAGGTTGGCCCTGTTCCAGAATTAACAGAGCAATTAACCTGCAGTGCTGCAGAAATACACATGACCTGGAAACTTTCAAAGCATTCAGTTTATCTAATTGAATTTTTTATGCTGATGTAGTCTCATAGAGTCAGTATATTAGTAACCTGAAAGGTCTGTGCTACTTAAGCTCTTAGATGTTTAAATCTTTCTGTCCAGATAATTTGCCTATATGCCATTCAAATCATAATCTGTAATAAAATGTTATAGAACTTTACTTAACTATTTTTTTTTGTAATTTGGCTTATCTTTGTTTCTGTAATTTAAAGAGGAATTTCTATATTGTGGATGTTACTATGTTCAAATTTTTTAACTCATAATAAACATTTTTACAAAATGATTCCATAAACAACTACTATATGTACATACACACACACACACACACACACACACACACATACACATTTATTTTTTACAGTGTTATCACTGGGTCTCAGTGCCTGCATGAGGAATCCATTGCTCCTGGCACACATCCTCTTTCGTTTTCTTTCTTCCTTTCTCTCTTTCTTTCTTCATTCCTTTCTTAACTTCTTCCTTTCTTTCTATATTTCTTTCTTTCTTTAATTCTTTCAACATCCTCCTTCTCCTCCTCTTCCTCCACCTCCTCCTCTTTTTTTAAATTTCTTTATTGGGGAATTAATAATTCCTCAACATCTCCTCCTTTTCCTTTATATCTAAATGGACACAGTAAGGAAATATAGAATGGAGCACGCTTAAATGTTTTTAAGGAATGCCGTGCTCAGGTGGGAAGATGTAGGACGTTTCTGTGAGGGAGGGAAGGCTTAAAAGGCCTCCAACCTTGTGAGATTTATGTGTCCCCCCTGTGCTCAACCCCTCTTTAGAGAGAGAGACTTACCTGGAGGGACTCATCTCATAGGTTAAGCTCTGCCTGCTCAACCATCTCTTCACAAAATCTCTACATCTTTTTCTATCTTTCTATCTAATCATCGCATAAGATGGTTCAATGTCTGTAAAAGACTATCTATGACAGAGGAATAGTAGTGTAGGGGTGAGCAGAAACCTTTTGGGCATAAACCTAAATGATATAATAAAAACAGGAAAGGACAAGTAGGGGAGTAGTAAAAGCCAGTGTGATGCCAAGGGGAGGCTTGGTACACAAAGGGGCATTTTCTGTCTTTGGGGGTGTCTCCTGTATCTGGGGCCAGTATCTAGTAAGGGGGGTTTTCCTACCTCTGGGGACAGGGCTTTCAGGTGGCAGGGCATGCCTGCCAAGCGGAGGGGCTGTTCAGCGCTGTACAGTCCCCAAGGCAACTGACTGTAAATTCCATGAACTACTGCGGGTCAGTCTTTGAAAAACCAGCAGCGTGAAGGGAAGGAAGCTGCTTTAAAATTGTGTAAAGTGTCCAAAGGGTATACCAGCAAGTCCAATAGAAGTCTCAGTCCAAAGTAGATGGCTTGGGAAAGAAATGGCAGGGGATGAAACACTACACTTCTATCTCCATGAGGAACATCAGCCACTGGAATTCCACTTTTCTGTAGAGAGTGAAATGGGACCGCCAAAACGTGACAGACAAAGCATAGCAGGAAAGGCAAACAGGCAGTAAAAAGGTTCTGTCTTTGGAGTCTGTGAATCAGGTTCTTCAGATCGTGCCAGGTGACATCTAGGGTTCCGGGGTGTGCCACTGTAGTCGTGCCATCTAGTGGGTGACATCAGGGTGTGCAGGGGTTCAAATGGTTTTTCCCAGGATTCCTGTGAAAGAAACACAAACAATCTGCTTCTCATGGTTATCAGGGCATCTGATTTGAATTTTTTTTTTTTTAAAAAAGAGGTTTGGTGCCTTAGCCAACTGAGTATTGGGGGACGAGATACATCAGTTAAGTGTAGAAGAATATGTGAATGTTGTTAATTCACATAAGTTGTATATGGAAGAACTTTTTATATTTTAATACCTTACCATATGAACAGATGATTCTTCGTATGAAGGCTTGATAACTGTGATCACTTACTTGTGAAAAAAAATAAACCTGTAACAAGTTAGAGGTTTACTACAATTGATAACTCGATGACTATAATTGGTTTAAGTATCTTATAAACTTGGAAGGTCTTTCTCGTTTCATTTTAAGGTTGCTTAACCAATTTAAGCTCAATAAAATGTGGTAAGGCAAAGAGCCATTGTTAGAGCCTCAGGCATGAGAATCATTAGCATAACCATTGTGCAATCTACCGTTCCTAATTGGGAAGGTATTTGAGAACTTTACATATCAATATCATCTTATTTAACCTTTTGTTACACCTATTCAAGATGGAGACACACCCTAGGTGTGTGAAGGTTTTTCTTAGGCCAACTTAGTTAAAATATATTGATTTTGAACTAATTTTTACCTCAGACTTTAAATGTAAGTTAATTTTACCTTTATGAGATCTATGTTGAAAACCTTTTTCATTTAACTTTGCCTGGTAAGAATGTAGCCTTAAAGTTACATTTTTAACCTTAAAGTTAATGTTTACCAAACTTTAAACACACATGTCGTTAAAGTTCAGGGCTCCAGCAGGCCGGGCTAGCTTCACGGCAGTAGACAGAGACTCGAGGACACACGGCTGGGCAGAGAAGCTGTATTTCTTTATTCACAAACAACGATTTAAAAACTAACCCAAACCAATCACCACACAGATCTGTCCTGCATCCTTCTCCTCCAGCAGCAGCGGCAAGAACTCTCTAAGTCTGTAGGAGCAGGGGGTGGGGGCAAGGGGGTGTGTGAAACTAGCAGGGGCTAAACCACCACCTCCCAGAGGCAGGGGGGGGACCAAACCAACGTGAAGCATAGCAACACACACACATACATATGGTCTTCAATACACAGGGAGAAAAACTTTTGTTATGAAGAAATGTCATTTTAAACACGAATTTAGATCTGTACCGTCTTAGTTGAACCATTTTTACTCACATGGTTTAAGACTACTGAAAGCAGAGAGGTTAGACAGAAGCAGGCTTAAGATATTTAGAGAGAGTGAGGGGGGAGAAAGAAATGGTAGGGAAGTTTTGTTTTGGGGCTCTGTGAACTAATTTTTCATATTTTGCCCTTTTGTATCAGGAGTTCCAGAGGGCGTCCTGCCTCCAGCAAAAGTGGCAGAGGGAGAGGCCGCAGAAGCTGTGGCAGCAGCCTAAGACATGTCTGCCAAAATAGGAGTCTCTGTGCAACAGCCTCATGGTCAGCTAGACTAGGGATGCTTCTCAGGCCAGAGTCAGTGCTCCTTAAAGGAGACATAGGAGGGAACCCTGCACATCTCCCAAGCACTGCGATCACGGTCAAGAGAATCCACAGTGCAGCCCCAAGTGAAACATCTCTGAGATAGAAAGCCTGTCCCATGTCCACAGAGGGTCAAGTGGCTGTATACTTACCTGCCAGTGGGCGGGTCAAGCCACACGTTGGGTGCCAGGTGTCAGGCTGCGCTGTGGAGAAGAGAGAGAGGAGATCCAGAGCAAATGGGATACACAAATCTTTATTACAGATCAAACAGGGTGGCTCAGGCCATGTGGAGTCAGCTGAAAAAATGGCCATCCCCCGCTACCTCACCACTGGGGGGAGGGGGGAGAGCGGAAGTGGGGGTGCTTTATTGGGCAACAACCAGTAGTGACGTATCGGGACAGGATTGGTTGAAAAGGGCACTGCGAGGATATCACAGGGAGTGGTAAAACCTGGGGGCAAAGACTGCATCTGTATAATTCCTCAACACATGAGTATAATAGTTTGTACATGCATAACATTTCCCTATTTTCCATATAACAATACAACCCCCACTAGGTCCTCTGTCATCCTTTTTGGACCTATATACTCCCATCCACACACCCCAGAGTATTTTACATTGATGTAATACACCAATACCAGTTCAGTTTCTACTTCTGTTTTCTCTTCTGATCTTGGTTTTCAACTTCTGCCTGAGATTGAGATCATCCCATATTCATCCTTCTGATTCTGACTTATTTTACTTAACATAATTTCTTCAAGCTCCATACAAGATAGGCTAAAAATAGTGAAATCACCATTTTTAATATCTGTGTATATAGCACCCTTGCTCAGCCACTCGTCTGTTGTTGGACACCTGAGTTGCTTCCACGTTTTGGCTATTACAAATTTTACTGCTAAAAACATTTGTATACAAAGATCTTTTTTGGATGGGTGTGTTGGGTTCCATATATATATATATATATCACCAGGAGAGGAATTGCAGGGTCATATAGTAGGCCCATTTCTAGCCTTCTGAGAGTTCTCCAGACTGTTCTCCACAAAGGTTGGACCAATTTACATTCCCACCAGCAGTGCAGAAGGGTTCCTTTTACCCCACAAAGTCTCCAGCATTTGTTACTGTTATCTTTTCTGATGTATGACATAATCACAGGAGTGAAGTGGTTGTTGTTTTTATTTGTCTTCATTTGCATTTCTCTGACAAAGACTTGGAGCAATTTTTCATGTGTTTCTCAGCCTTTTGATCTCTTCGGTGTTGAATATTCTGTCCATGTCCTATCCCCATTTTTGGACCGTGTTATTTGATTTTTTTGTAGTTGAGTTTGGCAAGCTCTTTATATATTTTGGTTAGTAGCCTTGTGTCTGATGTATGGCATGTAAAGATCTTCTCCCATTCTGTGAGGGGTCTCTTGGTTTAGGTAGTGGTATCTTTTGCTGTGCAGAAGATTTTTAATTGGATGTAGTCCCATAGGTTTATACTTGCCTTAGTTTTCTTTGTAATTGGATTCGTTTCATTGAAGATGTCTTTAAAATTTTTGAGGAAAAGAGTTCCGCCAATATTTTCCTTTAAATATCTGTGAGTTAATAGTCTAACATTCAGGTCCTTGATACACTTGGAATTTACTTTTGTATTTGGTGAAATATAGTGCTTCAGTTTAATTCTTCTGCATGTTTCAACCCATTTTTCCTACACCATCTGTTGAAGAGACTCTGCTTTCCCCATTTAATACTCTGGGCACCTTTGTAAAGGATTAGATGTCCATAGTTGTGGGGCCTTGCATCTGAGCTCTCAATTCTATTTCACTTGTCAGTGTGATTATTCATGTTCCAGTACCAAGATGTTTTGATGACAATGGCCCTATAATACAATTTGAGATCTGCAAGTGTGATGCCTCAAGTTCTGTTCTTTCTTCTCAAGATTGTTTTGGCAATTCTGGGTCTTTTCTGGTTCCAGATAAACATTTGTAACATTTGTTCTATTCTCCTAAAAATATGTTTGGGATCTTGATAGGCTAGCATTAAATTTGTATATGGCTCTAGGAAGTATATTCACTGTGTTGATGTTAATTCTTCCAATCTATGAACATGGAATGTCTTTCTATTTATTTGTGTCTTTTTCAATTTCCTTGAGGACTCACTCATAATTTTTAGTATACAAGTCTTTCATGTCTTTGGTTAGGTTTATTCCAAGAAATATTATTGCTTTTGTTGCTATAGTAAAAGGAATTGATTTCTGGATTTGAACTTCTTCTAATGTAGTGTTTGCATAGAGGAATGCCACTGACTTTTGAGTGTTAACTTTGTAGCCTGACACCTTACTGTATTGCCTGATGATTTCCAAAAGCTTTTTGCTGGATTCCTTAGGTTTTTCTATGTATAACATCATGTTGTCTGCAAAGTGGAAGAGTTTGAATTCTCTTCCAACCTGTATCCCTTTAATTCCTTGCCCCTGCCTGATTGCTATGGCAAGAACTTCCAACACTATGTTGAATAGTAATGGTGATAGTGGGAATCCCTGTCTAGTACCTGATTTGAGGGGAAATGCTTCCAGTTTTTCACCACTGAGTATGATGTTGGCTGTAGGTTTGCTATATATAGACTCCACTATCTTGAGGAATTTTCCATCTATTCCCAGTTTTTGTAGAGATTTGATCACAAAGGGATGTTGTATTTTGTCAAAGGCTTTCTCTGCATCTATTGATATGACCATGTGGCTTTTGGTCTTGCTTTTATTGATGTGATAGATCACATTGATTGATTTTCATATATTAAACCAACCTTGCATGCCTGGGATAAACCCCATCTGGTCATGATGAACAATCTTTTTAATATACTGCTGTATCTGGTTGGCTAGAATTTTGTTCAATATTTTAGCATCTATGTTCATCAGAGATATTGGTCTGTAGTTTTCTTTCTTGGTTGTGTCCCTGTCTGCTTTTGGTATCAAAGTGATGTTGGCTTCACAGAAGCTAGAAGGGAGTATTCCAGTGTCTTCAATCTTCTGGAAGACTTTTAAAAATAGAGGTATTTGTTCTTCTTTGATGGTTTTATAGAATTCATTTGTAAAACCATCTGGTCCAGGACTTTTATTCTTGGGAAGGTTTTTGATAACTGTTTCAAGTTCATTAGCTGTGATGGACCTGTTCATATTTTCTAGTTCCTCTTTATTTAATTTTGAAAGTTTGTAGGTATCTAGGAAATCTTCCATTTCTTCCAAGTTCTCTAGCTTGGTGGCACATAGTTGTTTACAGAAGTCTCACATGATATGCTGAATTTCTGCGATGTCTGTTATGATATCTCCTCTTTCATTTATGATCCGATTTATTTGGGTCTTCTCCCTTTTTGTTTTGTGAGTCTGGCTAAAGGTCTATCAATTTATTTTATTCACTCTTTCAAAGAACCACCATTTACTTTTGTTGATCTTTTGCATGGTTTTCTATTTTCAATGATATTTATTTCTGCCCTAACTTTAGTTATTTCTGTCATTCTGGTTGCTTTAGGGTTCCTTTATTCTTCTTTTTCTAGGTCTTAAAGGTGTACGATCAGGTTGTTTATTTGTGCTCTTTCCTGTTTCTTAATATGTGCTTGTATGGCTATGAACTTCCCTCTCAGTACTGTCTTAGCTGTGTCCCAAATATTTTGACAGCTTGTGTCTGCATTTTCATTGAACTCTCAAAACATTTTTATTTCTTCTTTGATTTCCTCTTTAACCCAGTAGTTGTTAAGTAGTGTATTATTGAGCTTCCACATTTTGGGACTCTTACTAATCTTTTGTGGATTGTTAAGTATTAGTTTCATCCCACTGTGGTCTGAAAAGGTGCTTAGGATGATTTCAATGCTCTTGAATTTGCTGATGCTGTGTTTGTGGCCTAACATATGGTCTATCCTTGAGAATGACCCAAGTATACTGGAGTAGAATGTGTATTCAAGTTTCTTGGGATGAATGACTCTAAAAATGTCCAATAGTTCTAGTTTATCTGTCTCCTCTTAGGTCTCTCATTTCCTTATTGATTTTCTGCCTGGATGATCTGTCAATTTGAGAGAGTGGGGTGTTGAAGTCCCCTAATATGACTGTGTTGCTGTTAATATATCGCTATAGCTCTTTCAGTAGATGTTTGATGTATTTAGATGGCTTCTCATTGGGTGCATAGATGTTAATAATTGTTAAGTCCTCTTGATTGATTTATCCTCTGAGCATTAAGTAGTGTCTGTCTCTATCTTTTTTAATTTTATTTATTTTAAAGTCTATCTTCTCAGATATGAGAATAGCTGTCCCTGCCCTTTTTGTGGGTCACTGGCTTGTATGATAATTCCCTCTTTTCACTTTGAGTCTGTATTTGTCTTTTTCAGTTAGGTGGGTTTCCTGTAGACAGCATATTGTTGGGTTGTGCTTTCTGGTCCATCTTCCTACTCTATGCCTTTTAATAGGTGAATTCAGACCACTGACATTTATTAATATCAAAGACTGAAGAAATTTAATGCCATTTTTATAGATTATTAAAGTGTTCTCTTATATGGCATATTTATGGTGGTATGACTCTTTATAGGAGACATTTCAGAAGAGGCAGGTTTGGTGATAGTTGATTTTTTCAACTGTTGCTTGTCTGAGAAGGTTTTTATGCCTCCATCTAGTCTGAATAACAGTCTAGCAGGATACAGTAGTCTTGGTTGAAAGCCTTTCTCATTGAGAACTTAGATATCTTGCCATTCTCTTCTGGCGGGTAGTCTTTGTGTGGAGAAGTCTGCTGCTAACAATATGGGTTTTCCTCTGTAGGTGACTCTTTCTATTTCTCTTGCAGGCTTCAGGATCCTTTCTTTATCCTTATTCCTTTCCATTCTAAATAGGATGTGTCTTGGTGGCTTTCAGTCTGGGTTAATTCTTTTTGGGACCCTCTGGGCTTCTTGAACCTTTATGTCTTTGATGTTGTCTAGACTAGAGAAGTTCTCAGCTGTTATGTCCTGAAGAATGCTTTCTTTCCCAACTATCTCTTTCTCCCTCTGGTAAGCCAATAATGTGTATATTGTTTCTTTTGAAGTCATCCCATATGTCTCTGCTGTTGTTTTCAGAATCTCTTAATCTTTTTTTGAGGTCTCTAACTTCTTTTTTTAGTTGTCTCTAATTCATCCTTGATCTTGCTAATTTTGTCTTCAGCCTCATTATTCCATTTTCTCTCCCCTCTACTTTTTCTGGAGTTCATCTATTTTGTCACCCTGTTCTGATATTGTTTTAGCTTGTTCAGCCAGCTCTGTTCTTAGCTCAGCTCTTTCAGTTTTCAGCTCTCTAATAAACTTGAAATAATTAGTGTTTTCTTCCAGAGTCTCATTTGTTGTTTCTCCTTTTCTGATGACAATTATTTCAGACTCTTTACTCACTCCTGTGATTATTTCCTTAACTAGTGTTTGAATGTTCACCTCATTATTTTCTGCTTCTACCTTGGGCGGATTTTAGCTGGACTCTTGTCCTGGTTCATTTCTCCAACATGTCTTCTGGTTGGTTTAACCATTCTAAATGGTGTATTGTGAGGTTCCTCTCTCAGTACTTTTCAAATTACTGATCACTCTTGCCTGGTTTGACTTGTGTCTAAGTAAGTTACTTAATGGGTTCACAGTTGTGGAAATTGACAGTTGTTTCAATATTATTTTAATCCCTGATTTGGAGCACAGTGTCAATGGTGGCAAGAGGCATTGGACACAAATCCTTTTGCCATTTGGGCCCTAAGCCCCTTGAGCATCATTCCTTCCCACCTTGCCACTCAGCCATAGCATAAGTACTTTTGCTGATAGACATATTTTCATTTCTCAAGACTGAAAATGACCTTTTAATGCTCTGGATATGTACATTTCTTAATATATCAGGAAGATATCTATTTCTTTGTAAATCCCTCCCATCAGTCCTTATTTTCCTGATTCCAACAGACAGTTCTTTGTACATAGTATCTAAAGACAGTTTTACAGTTTCTTCTAGCTTCCAAGACAAAAAACCATGACTCTCTAGGTCTCACATCAGAGAGAGAATCTTAGCCCTATTTTCCTTGTTGCCCTCCTTCATGGAAGCATTTCAGATGTTTTTTTTCTTCCTGCATAAAGCATAATGGTGCTCAGAACATAGGATCAATAATTATCTGATGAGAGGATAATAGAACTATTGTCTCAGTCTAGACACCAGAGTTCCATGACTATATCTCAGCACTGTTATAGCTTTTATAGCAACCACTTCTCAGATTTACTCACAATGGGCATTCTGCTATTCCCCTCCACCCCCACCCCCACTCCATGCACACACCACCACCTCTAGTTTAGACCCATACAGCTAATAAGCTCCATCTTTCCCATTCTGCACCCTGTGGAGTTAGCTTTGTGAATCCAGGTTTATGACCTTATGGATAATAAGTGAATTTCAGACAAGAAGAATGAGCTAAACAATTGTTATTGCTGCCTATTCATTAACAACTCTAATCTTAAATGACATCTCATGACTTTAGAAATAAAATTCAGCAAGCACAGAGCACTTACCATGTGCCAATACTGAGGATATGTAGATAAATAAAGGGGAAAATTACTTGCTTTCAGTGGAATTCACGTTCTGACCAAGGAAATAAAGCTCACCAACCAACCCTCACAGTATGTGGCAGGTGTCATGGTAATAGGATGCACACACTGTCCTCCTTCTTTGCAGGTTCTCATCTAAAAACTGACAACAGAGCTGGGTTTAAGCCATCTGTTTTCTTCAGTCAGTAAAAGATAAATCAGGCAACCCAGTGAAAGGAGCAGCATACAAAGGCCAGGTAGAATGAATGCAATACCTATCATGGAAACTGGGGCTGGTCTTGTATACTTAAACTCTATAGAAAGTGGTGAGTAAATGAAGCTGGAAAGCGAGATTTCAATATGAATGGGAGGCCATATAGAATTTGAATCATATCTCATGTCTCTGTGAAAGGGGTAAGGAGTCTTTAAGAGAGTGAGCAGTAGGTAGTACTGTAGATAAAGCATTGAATCTTCAGGTTCAACCCTTGTGGAAAACAGTCTGAATGTTCCTCAGCACACTAGATGCAAGTCTGCCCCTTTACTTCCTGCATAAAGCATAACATAACATCAATAATTATTTCTCTCCTAGGACTCTACTTAAAGAACGCAAAAACACCTATTCAAACAGAACTGTGTATACCTACATAGCAGCACAGTTAATAATATCCCCAAAGGGAGTCTGGCGGTAGTGCAGCATTAAGTGCAGGTAGTGCAAAGCGCAAGGACTGGCGTAAGGATCCCTGTTCAAGCCCCTAGCTCCCCACCTGCAGGGTAGTTGCTTCACAAGCAGTGAAGCAGGTCTATAGGTGTCTAACTTTCTCTGACTCTTTATGTCTTCCCCTCCTCTCTCCATTTCTCTCTGTCTTATCCAACAACCATGACATCAATAATAATAACTACAACAATAAACAAGGGCAACAAAAGAAATTAAATAAATAAATATTTAAAAACTTAAGAAATAATATCCCCAAAATAGAGGGAACCCAGATATCTAAGGACAGATGAGTGGCTAAGAAAGTAGTAGCATATACACAATGGAATACTACTCAGCTGTCAGAAATCATGAAATCTCCTTTTCCATGTCTTGGATAGAACTTTAAGGAATCATGTTAAGTGAAATAAACCATATGGAAAAGAAAAAAAATACCTGATGATCTCCCTTATAGGTAGTACTTGAAAAGCAAAAGAAGAAAAGGGTAACACAAGATAAAACTTGAACTGCATGGGTGTATTACAGCAAAGCAAAGGACTCTAGACCAGGGAGAGATGGGAGTAGGGTGTCATGTATATAGTGCACAGTAGTAAAGAGAGATTTGAGTTGGTGATGGGAATGGTGTAAAGATACCTATCACAGGAAGGTAAGAGATCATGCCAGTGTACCAACAAATGTCCTAATAAACACTATTTCCCTAATAAAATTATTTTTAAAGGCACTGGAGGGGCCAGGTGGTGGCATGCCTGGTTGAGTGCACATTACAATGTACAAGTACCTGGGTTCAAGTCCCCAGCCCCCACCTGCAGAGGGAAAGCTTTGTGAGTGGTAAAGCCGTGCTGCAGTTGTCTCTCTGTCTCTCTCCCTCTCTATAATTCCCTTTCCCTCTTGATTTATGGCTGTTTCTATCCAATAAATAAATAAAAACAATAAAAAAGTTTAAAAAGACACTGGACCCTCAATATGAGGTCTTAAGTTTAATCACAGCATCTCATGTGGCAATGATATTCTGTTTCTCTCTCTCTCTCTCTCTCTAATAAATCTTTAAGTAAAAAGAGAAAGTCTTAGAGAAAGTTAACAAATGGAGACACTGGCAACAAGAAGACCAGATAAGAAATCACTATAGTTAGCTGAGTAGTGGTATCTAAAGTGTACATAAATCTACTGCAGACCAATCAAAAACAAAACAGATAGGAAAAAAGCAAAGTTATGAACAGACAGAGCAGACAACTTGTAGACTGAAAATCAGCAGCCACTAAATATAAGTAAAGATGCCCATCTCGTCAGCAATCAGGGAAACTAAAAAATTAAGACCATAGTGCACTGCCATTTCACAACCATCAGATGAGCAAATTTGCAAAGTCTGACAAGAACAAATATTCATGAACCACTCATATGCTAGAAGTGAGAGTATGAATGATAGCCTTCTTTGGAAAGCTATTTGTCAACATCAACTAAAGCTGCAGTGTGCACACTAGAATATCTAGCACTACATTTTACTATACCAGAGCCAGGGAAGGTCTCTCCCATGTGTTCAGAGATCTATACAGAGAGGCTCATAGAGTATCATTTGTAACAAAGAGACAAAAGCCACCAAAATGATGACTGTAGTGAGTTGAATTGTCCCTCCCTTCTCCAGCTGATAATAAGAAGCCTTAACCTGGCATAGCATTATCTCAGAATATAACTATTTAACCATATGACCTTTCAAATTGTAATTAATTTGCAGAGACCATTAGGATGGGTCTAATTCTCTATGACTGTGTCCTTATAAAATGAGATGAGGACTCAGACATACACAGAGAAGACCATGTGGAAATAACAGAAAAGAATTCAAACTACCAGCCAGAGAGAGACCTCAAAAGAAACCAGTCCTCTATCAGGAACAACACAATAAACTCTAGGAGGCTGGACAATATACTCTATGTCCCACCTGAGGAAGATAAGTCCTGAAATTAGGGCAGCTTGGAAGGTTCCTACTTATGACCACAGAATGTGAGCTCAGATCCACAGGGATACAGAGGTTACATAGGCTCCAAAGCTGAATATGTACCCCAGATCATATCAATGGGGCATACAATCAACAGTATTTATATACCTTTCCCATATTTGGGAGCTACTCTCCTCCCTGATCCAGGTTTCTGGTCCTTTTTGCAGCCATGACATCATCTCCCCAGACAATAACTTGGATCCACCTGCATATCAGATGTTGTGCTCAAGGAAAAAGAAAACTAGTACAGTCATGGGCCCTTTGGAATATAACTAAAATAGGCCTACTAACTATCTACAAAACAGAGACTCCTTAACTCATCATCTGAACTGTTCCAGCCTTTAGGTTCATGATTAACCAACAATTTGTTTGGCTTTATATGTTAATTCTTTTTTCAGCCACCAGGTTCCAGATGCTAAGATGATGCCAACCAGACTTCCCAGGACAGATGACCCCACCAATGTGTCCTGGAGCCCTGCTTCCCCAGAGCCCTGACCCACTAGGGAAAGAGAGAGGCAGGCTGGGAGTATGGATCGACCTGTCAACACCATGTTCAGTGGGGAAGCAATTACAGAAGCCAGACCTTCCACCTTGTGCACCCCATAATGACCCTGGGTCCATACTCCCAGAGGGTTAAAGAATAGGAAAGCTATCAGAGGAGGGGATGGGATACAGAGTTCTGGAGATGGGAACTGTGTGGAGTTGTACCCCTCTTATCCTATGGTTTTTGCCAGTGTTTCCTTTTTATAAGTAAAAAATAAAAAAGAAGAAACCAATCATGCTGATAATTTGATCTCAGATTTCTAGCCTCAGCAGTGAAATAAATTTCCTTTATACAAAATACCCAGTCTATAGTATTTTGGAACGATAATCCACAGTCCCAGCAATGTAATATAACAGACCTCAATGAGGACATGAAAGTAAAATTAATTCAACAAAAAGAAACAAACTGGTTGACCCAGGAATAACGCATGCATGAGGCCAGGTACTAAAAAAAAAGGGGGGGGGAGAATAAGTTTAAGAATAAACTAGATCTATGTAAACAACTAGAAACACATTTATAAATTAATGTTGAATGAAAGAAAATTTTGCAGAGACCAGGTGGCCACATACCAGATTGAGTACATTACTGTACTTAAGGACCCAGATTCAATTCCCTGGTCCTCACATATGGGTGGGTGGGGGTGCTCACAAGGGTGAAGCAAGGCTCAGATGTCTCTCTCCCTTTCTATCTTCTCCTCTACTCCTCTCTCAACTTCTCTCCTATCAAATAAAAGAAATAGTAAGGGAAAATGGATGCCACGAGTGATGGATTTGTCATACAGGTATCAAGCCTGGTGGGAAAAAAATTTACAGGGCAGAGGGATAGCTCACCCAGTCAGATACATACCTTGTGACGCATACAGCCTGAGTTCAAGCCCCAGCACCACATGGGAAGTGTCCTCGTACCAGGAAAAGCTTAGATGCTGTCATATCTCCCCCTCATTCTACCTGAAATTAAAAAACAAAGATTTTAAAAAATTGACCTAGGAATGGCGAAACCATTCATATACAGTGTCCCAGCATCCTACATACACAACACTGTTGTAAAAACATATCCTATATGAGATAAATTAGTTGCCATAGTTGGAAATGATACAGAATGATTTAAGGATGTCAGTAATTGTGAAAAGGGAAAGAGTTTGGGAGAGGGATAGAAGAGAGGTGGGAAAAAGTTGTATTCTCCAGGGAGGACAGAAGCAACAGGTGGCACAGCTATATACAAGATGCTGGATATTATACCCCAAACCCTATCAAAGGGACTTTCCAAAGTTAACCCTATCACCAAATAATGTGACGATAACAATAACTATCCATTGTTTTCTTGAACCCTAAGACAACAGGAACCTCACATTTCCACTATAGAGCCTATATTTCCCCCAGTCCTGGAACCTTAGTGTGGGACCCATTTTTCTGCATGCTGCTCTCAGTTCAAATCAAATAATATTGTATCCGCGGATCGCAACCTAATCAACGCCACCCCGGCATGCTTCACTTCAGACTGTGACCAGAGACTTCAGGTGTGGAATGACAACCCTTCAGCTTCATCACTCGGGTGAGATATTTCCTTTCATAGTATTCTCTAATTCCATTCCAGGTGTTCCACTCCCCAATAAAGTCCCCAAACCTAGATATAGTCCAGGTCCCCTGAGATAGAGCATAGGTTCACCTGTGCCCATAAACTAGGGGAAAAATATATACCTGAAAGCAGAAGTACACAAGAGCATACAGGGAATACCCCCCAACACTTCATCTGCACTATTACAGTCTTTAGGTCCATGATTGTTGAACAATTTGTTTGGCTTTGTATGTTAACTCTTTTTTCAGCCACCAGGTTCCGGATGCCAGCAAGACGCTGACCAGACCTCCCTGGACAGACGACCCCATCAATGTGTTCTGGAGCTCCACTACCTCAGAGCCCCACCCTACTAGGGAAAGAGAGAGGCAGACTGAGAGTATGGATCGACCAGTCAACACCCATGTTCAGCAGGGAAGCAATTACAGAAGCCAGACCTTCCAACCTCTGCAACCCACAATGATCCTGGATCCATACTCCCAGAGAGATAGAGAATGGGAAGGCTATCAAGGGAGGGGAGGGGATGGGATATGTAGATCGGGTTATGGGAATTGTGCGGAATTGTACCCCTCTTATTCTATGGTTTTGTCAATGTCTCCTTTTTTAAATAAAAAAAAGAGTTGTATTCTATGTAATACATGTATGCAATGTTTATGGATATAATGACAGAATGTAAACATTTGTTGTATTGTGTTGGTGGGCATGGGTGATGTTTCTCTGTGTTTTAGCATATTTTAAGACAGTTTGTTTTAAACAATGTCTTAATTGTTTAAAGTGTCTATTGTAAGACCCTGTGAGAGAAGTGATCAAAACTTGGAATAAGAAGTTTTTCCGCCGATCACAACCTAACCAACGCAACGATTGCCACCTCAACATGCTTCACTTCAGACTGTGTCCAGAGACTTCACATGTGGAATGACAACCCTTCAGCTTCATTACTCGGGTGAGACCTTTCCTTTCATAGTATACTCTAATTTCATCTCAGGTGGTTCACTTTCTAACAAAGTCTCAAAACCTAGATATACACCCGTTTCTGTGAGAGAGAGCATATGTTCACATGTATCCATAAACTACTGCAAAATATATACCTGAAAGCAGAAGTACACTAGAGTTTGCAGTGAGTATCCTCCTAACACTTCCTCTCCACTATTCCAAGCTTTGGGTCCATGATTGCTCAACAATTTGTTTGGCTTCATATGTTAACTCTCTTTTCAGTCACCAGGTTCCAGATGCCATCAGGATGCCGGCCAGGCTTCCCTGGATTGAAGACCCCACCAATGTGTCCTGGAGCTCAGCTTCCCCAGAGACACACCCTACTAGGGAAAGAGAGAGGCAGACTGGGAGTATGGATCGACAATTCAACGCCCATGTTCAGCGGGGAAGCAATTACAGAAGCCAGACCTTCTACCTTCTGCAACCCACAATGACCCTGGGTCCATGCTCCCAGAGGGATGGAGAATGGGAAAGCTATCAGGGGAGGGGGTGGGATATGTATTGTGGTGGGAATTGTGTGGAGTTGTACCCCTCCTACCCTATGGTTTTGTTAATTAATCCTTTCTTAAATAAAATAGAAAAAGGAAACAAATAAAAAAAAAAGATCTGAACTAAGGCAGCAGCTCTGGGTGACAGGGGGTGGATGGGAGAGGAGGGAAAAATATTACACTTTGCAAAATTATTTTCTCTTGTTACATATTCCTTTTCTGTCAGTGAGAGTGTAGTTCTCTTGTTCCAAAATGCCTGTACTAGCTGATTTCCTCCCAGTACAAGTCCCAGGAGCAGTAGTGTCATGAGATTTGCTACATGTTCTCCTTTTAAGTTCTTCCAGTTCAGAAAAAATTAAAACCTTTTCTGGGTATACATCTAGCTAAAGCTTTTGCCCAGGCAGCCCCGCCTTTAATAATAACATAGCATGTCCAAAACATGCCCTTGAGTTGAGATTTTAGGAATCTAGACACATACGCATCTATTTTGCCCAAGCTGGTCATGCTGTGAAGCCTGGGAACCACCTGCAGGGGCTTGGTTCTGTTTCTGCTTTCTCTGTATTTTTGACAAGGTAGATCCTTTGGCCTGACTAAATTCTCTCCGACCAGGATCCAGCTTCCCTTTCTGTGAAATCAGGGTTTGAGTAGATCATCTGTATTCTCTATAGTGAGTATATCACTTTTTAGAAAAAAAAATTATTTATAAAATGGAAATGTTGGCAAGACCATAGGCTAAAAGGGGTACAATTCCAAACAGTTCTCCCCACCAGAACTGTGTATCGCATCCCCTCCCTTGAAAGCTTTCCTACTCTTTATCCCTCTGGGAACACGGACCCAGGATCATTATGGGATGCAGAAGGTGGGAGTTCTGGCTTCTTTAATGACTTCTCTGCTGAACATGGGCACTGGCAAGTCAATCCATACTCCCAGCCTCTCCCTGTCTTTCCCTGTATCTTAACGCTTTTCACCTACCAAGTTGCTACCATGATGCCAACCTGATTTCCCTGGTCAGGCAACCTCACCAGTGTGTCCTAGAGCCCCACCTCCCCTCCCAAGAGTCCTACCCCACTAGTGAAAGACAGAAAGGATGGGGCTATGGATTGATCAATCAATACCCATGTCAAATGGAGAAGCAATTATAGAAGCTAAACTCCCAACTTCTGCACTTCATGAAGATCTTTGGTCCATACTCCCAAGGGAATAAAGAATAAGGAAACTTCCAAAGGAAGAGACAGGATACAGAAGTTTGGTGGTGGGAATTGTATGGAATTGTACCTCTTTTAACCCACAATCTTGTTGATCATTATTAAATCACTAGCAAAATAAATTTTTAAAAAGCAGTTCACACTTTTTTAAACACTGGGTTGCATGCTCCAAACTTCACAGAAAGTATTATCAGTTCCTGATTTTTTAATATATTTATTTATTTTCCCTTGTTGCCCTTGTTTTTTTAATATTGTTGTTATTCATGTCGTCATTGTTAGGACAGAGAGAAATAGAGAGGGGAGGGGAAGACAGAGAGGGGAGAGAAAGATAGACACCTGCAGACCTGTAGATGGGGAGCATCTGCAGATGTGGAGCTGGGGGCTAGAACTTGGATCCTTAAGCCAGTCCTTGTGCTTCACACCATGTGCGTTTAACTTGCTATGCTACCGCCCAACTGCCCCAGTTCTTGATCTGAAGGCATAGTTTCTCTAGTAGAGCAAATACAACATCAGAAAGCATAACCAGTGATTAGCCTCTAGTGACACTGAGAATAAACTAATCCCAGAGTTCATAAAGCCAGAGATTAGATTCCAGATCTGTGATGGCTAACAGTGCAACTGACCCAAATCTGGGGATCAGAGACAAAGACTTTCCAATCCCAGCTCTACATCTAACTTCCAGGGAGACTCTGGACCCCTGTCTTCTCTTCATGAGAGAAGAGAGACTAAATTTGTGGTCTGCTTCTGGCTTCCCATTCAAATTACTTTCCATTCTCTCACTTTAAATGACTTCTAGCCTTTCTACCTTTCTGCTTTATAGGAGCATTTTCAGTGCAAGAAATATATATAGTTCAAGGGGTGGGCAGACAATAAGGACAAATAAAATGTGTAGGATATCAGGCAGTTTGAAGCTCTATGGAGAAACACTGGAGGCTGAGGAGATAGCTTAATGGTTATGCAAAAAAATTTTCATGCCTGAGGCTCCAAAGCCCTAGATTCAATCTTGAGTGCCACCATAGGCCAAAGCTCAGTGTTCTGATGAAAGAAAGAGAGAAATGAAGAGAGAAAGAAAGAAAGAGAGAGAGAGAGAGAGAGAGAGAGAGAGAGAAAGGAAGGAAGGAAGGAAGGAAGGAAGAAAGAAAGAAAGAAAGAAAGAAAGAAAGAAAGAAAGAAAGAAAGAAAGAAAGAAACTACATTGGGCAGTAGCTAAGATGTACAATTTTAACTGTAAAGGTTTCCCCAAGATTTGGGCAGTGACATATATGGTTGAGCATACACATAACCATGATACTATCACCCAGGCTTGAGCCCTCACTCCCCACCTGCAGGGGGGATATTTCACAAGCAGTGAAGCAGATCTGCAGGTATCTCTCTTTTATTTTCCCTCTGTCTCCTTCTCCCATCTCAATTTCTTTCTGTCCTATAGAATAAAATAGAAAGAATACATAAATAAAAAGAATAATGGCTACCAGGAGTGGTAAATATGTAGTGCTGGTACCAAGCCTCATGGGGGTGGGGGATCTTGTGGGGGAAAAGAAAAAAAATTAAAAGGATTCCCCCAACCCAGGTATCCAGATAAGTGGCTGAGCAAGTTGTGGTATATATACACAATGGAATACTACTCAGATATAAAAAATGGTGACTTCACCATTTTCAGCCGATCTTGGATGGACCTTGAAAAATTAATGTTAAGTGAAATAAGTCAGAAACAGAAGGATGAATATGGGATGATCTCACTCTCAGGCAGAAGTTGAAAATCAAGATTTGAAGAGAAAACACAAGTAGAACCGGAACTGGAATTGGTGCATTTCACCAAAGTAAAAGACTCTGGGGTGCATTGGGGGAGAATAAAGGTCCAAAAGGTATGACAGAGGACCTAGTGAGGGTTGTATTGTTATATGGAAAACTGAGAAATGTTACGCATGTACAAACTATTGTATTTACTGTTGAATGTAAAACATTAATTCCCCAATAAAGAAACTAAAAATAAATTTAAAAAGCCTTCCCCAAAAGACAATGAATGAGCAAAGATTGGGCAGGTAGGGGGAAGACCACAAGTCAGGGACCCAGTGCAGGGGATTGGGTCTTGAAGTGTGAACAATTCCAGTAAAAAGGTCCAGCAGACACCTGGGTGCAGGAATAGGTAGGCATAGTAGAAGCATGTAAAAGTGCCCCCCATTTCTAGGTTAACAGTGAAATCAGAAGCAAGGGCATCATATGAGTGTGAAGATGAGGATAGATGTTAGTGGTTGGAGAAGAAAAAAATTATATTCCAGTCATGCATTCATATGAAAAGACCTGAATAAATGAGTAGTCCCAGGACTCAGCTGCTCATCAGGCAGTGTCTGACCAAATCACACTTAAATAGGATCACCATATACCCCAATTGGTCCAGGATCCCAAGATAGAGACTTGAATTCAGTACAGCTGATCTTTGTAAAACATGAGATTTTTTTGTTTTGCTTTTATATAGTAGCCAGAATAAACCAAGAGCCTTAATACCACTGAGCAGCCACCAAGGTATGATTGTTCTGTATCCTCAAAGGAAGGAGAGAGAGAGAAAGAGAGAAACAGGTAGGAGAGTGAAGAAGAGACACCAATACACAACTCTTTCATTTTAAATGGACCCTCCACCCCCTGCCATGTTGCCTGCAGTGCTCCCATGTGGTAGAAGAGATTGATCCCAGGGCCTAGACATGGTAATGCCAGGAGCCATTTCTCTGCTTGATAGAAGCTAATCCTTGAAACAACAGAAGCCCTTGAGATAAGTTTCTAATTCCCATAGGAAGGATGTTTTCCAGAAACTAAGTGACATACCATATAGTTATAGTGACATACCATATAGTTATAGTTTAACAAAAATAGTTGCAAGGGACCCTCCACCGCGATCTCTGCCTCCCCCTTCCCCCTATGCTCCCCCTTCCCCAAAGCCTTAAAATGCCTGTGAACACAATAAAATTTTGCAGCTTGATCAGAAACTTGACTTGCTGTTGTTCTTTCGTGTCTCTTGTCCCTGTCATTCTAGGTCTTTTAGGTTCCTAGCCCCTGTTCACCGCCCTGCTGGTCGGGGCATGGTAAGACATGTACTCTTCCTGCTCAGCTATCTCCTGACCCAATACCTGGGTTTAACTACTTAGGTTCATGTATATATGAATTTCTTCAATGGATTCCATCAATGCATGAATTATCATGCCTGTAGATAAATATGAATTTCTTTTTCACGTTATTTTCATTTTTGATCTCTAGTATTGATAGTGTTATATCTTAAAAGGCAATATTGTTGCTGGTACTGACAATTTATTTTATAGACAAATGATGCAAACTTAGGGTTATTGATAGATTCAGTACAGTATTCTGAAAGCTTTTTCCCCTTGTATGTTTAACCACATTTTCATTTCTCTAGCTTACTTTGTTGTAAGAATACAATATGTAATTCAATATATTTATTCAGAAAACTGACTGAGATTCACCCAAGTTGGTTGGTGCAATATTGGTTACTTTTTATTGATGAATATGAATGTACCATAATGTCTTTATTCATCTATCCATTGAAGGGCATTTGAATGGTTTTCAATCTTTGGAGATTATGAATAAAGTTGTTATAAGTAATTTCATAAAAGAGCAAAATAGAGTTGGTGAGATAGTTCAACTGGGTAGGGAATCTATTTTGCTCTAAATGCAACCCAGGTTATCATCTGTCATCTGTTATCTATCTGTCTATCTAGCTGCCTACCTATCTACCTATCTGAAAAAGTCAGTGCAGAGTAGTGAAGCCCCAATGATGACAAAAATGAATACAACACATACAAAATATGAAATGTGTGTCAGTAGACTTTCTATATCATTGGTAAGGCCTTCAATCAAAGCAAGATAACAGAGCAATGTACACCAAAAATATATTTATAAGAATGGTCTACATCAAAAATACCCAAGACAATAAATGTTGATGAAGGTGTGAAGAAAGAGAAACTGTTGGCAAGGATTTAAATTGGTACAGTCTTTATGTAACTTCCTCAGAATATAAAAACTAGATCTATCAGGACTGGTAAAATAGCTCATTTGCATAATGCACTGCTTTGTCATGTGTGTAACCCAGGTTTGAGCCTGGTCCCTACTGCACTGAATGAAGCTTTGGCACTGTGGTCTCTCCTTCTCTTTCTCCTTTTCTGTGTCTCTTTAAATGAAATTAAAAGGGGAATGAAAGTCCTCTGAGGGTTAATGAAACCTCACAGGCAAAAAAATAAAAGGTAAAAGGACAATTAAAACAAAACAAATATAAGCCCCTGGATTTGAACTGAATCGCTGAGCTTACCAAAGAGGGGAAGGAGCAGCAGAAAGGTTGTCTGATGGACTGCATTGGAGAAACAGTGAGTGTAGGACATGGTGCAGTAACATATATTTGAAGAAGTAGGAAATTGCACTCCTAAAGCACAGTCTTGTAAGCCAATACTACCGCAATGGAAGAAAAAGAAAATTTTAGAAGTCCTACTTGGATTTTCCACTTTACAGAGGGATGTGATAGAATGAGGATGCGCTTCCTTTAACCCAACACCATTCAAAGGTTAAAGCAATTGTGGTTTAGTGGGGACGTGGAGGTAGAGGCGGGGAGTAATACAAGAAGGAAAGAAGTCAGCCTAGGGTCCAGTTATAAACAGGCACCCACAGTAGCCAAGTGGGATTTGACCTTACTGGGAATCTCTGGGGAACTGCCTAGAACACACCTCAGGGTTACCCCAGTAAAAGAAGCTGGTAGTCCCCCCACTCCTGTCCCAAGCTACCTGCGGGCTACTCCCAGAAGTGTGTACTCTGGACTTCCCTGCCTGCTCTTGTGGACAGAAAAAGGCCTGGAGCTTGCAGAAAGAAAATGTCAGGACATTGAAGGATGGTGAGTGTCAAGAAAATATGAGCAGGCGATATCTATTCCACTCATGAAAATGTCTTGGTTTAGATGAAAAATTATATGTCACGCTGTGTGTAAAACACAGTCCTTCCTTTCAAAGAATGAATTTATTGGGAGGAGATTAACAATAGGCTCGAACCCCAAAGGGAAAGAAAATACGTGAAGATGCAGGAGGTGTAAGATGAGTCTGGCCTTCAAGGGGTTAGAGGAGAAAGAGGTCTTGAAGGCTGTGATGAAAGACTACAGAGCAAAGGCTGTCAAGCTGGGTGAGCAGTACAGTCATAGAGTGGATGGGTGGGGTTCTGCTCTGCTGGGATGAGCGTATTTTGTCTTCATAGCCAGAGCTGACATAAAGACAGGTGACTGCTGTTGACTTGAGAACCCTGCAGCACAGCAGAGTAAGACTGATGTTTGTCCACAGTCACCTCTGGCCATTTGTGCCCTGCAAGTGCTACACTGTCTTGATTTGCAGCCGGACTGGCATTCGGGAAGTTGTCATGGTTCACAGGCTCTGCTTCAGGGAAGCGTAAAACAAAAGTGATTCTCACAGGCTGTTATAAAGCAATCTCAGAAATAATATCTCTGACTTCCAACCTTCCTGCACAGGGCACCTGCTGAAGACAAGGCTGTGATTCACCACAACAAATAGCCTCCGTATCTCCCTGCCTGCTATGCCACCAGAGTTTGGAAAGTTTGGCCCATGGGTCATCCACCACCAGCCCCCAAATTCTAGGAGAGGAGGTGGGTAGGCACTAGAATTGCTCCCACTGATGAGATTAAATTAATTAGTGCAGAAGCACACAATCACAGAGACACTGCTTGGGCTTGAGTGTTCTAATGAGGGCAGTGATTGGAGGCTGCTGAGTCAGACTGGTGTGGCTCCAGCCTGATTACTGCTCCCTCTCTGCCTGGAGACCAGAACCTGGCCAGAGGTTAACCCCCTCAGTCTCACATCACCTCCTCTCTCCATCCTATACTTAGCTTCAAATGCTTGTCAAAGCTCTATCATCAATCTGACAGTATTATAAGACCTGTCACCCCACAATTAACAGAGAGCCTACCTCTCTACTATCAGATGTTTCTTCCTATCCCACGGCTGACAAATATCAAGTACAACTAAATCCATTTATTTGTTAAATGTGTTTATTTAGCAGGTGGCTCCTTTGGCAACCCCAGGGCAGAACTGAAGCTTGGTTTCTCTGTAGTTTTAGTCAGGCTTTCTCCAGGAGCTGCACAGTTAGGTTCTCCTCTATCTGGGACCACTGATTACTACAGAATCTCCATCAAGCTCATCCCAGGTGAATAAAGTAGCTAGGCCAGCAAACCTGACAAAATACTTCCTCCTTTGATAGCTGGGATTAGAGCCGGAGGAGAAAGTTTGGAGATGCCTTGATTGAATAAACTGAACACAGCAACGTGAAGGCCTTCCTTCTTCCTCCTTTCCTTCCTCCTCTTTCACCTCTTTCTCCTCCTTCCTCTCCACCTTCTCCTTTTCTTTCTTCTTTTAATTTATTGGGTGGGGTGGTTAATGGATGACTATAGGACAATTGTTGACACATGGGTACAATTTCTCATCTCTCCGTTATACCTGCAAAATACTCTCACCCCCAACTTTGGTCCCTTTCCACCATCACGCACCAGGGTCCAAAGCCCCTCCCCAAACTTGTCCCTTCTCCTCCTTCCCCAGAGCCTCATGCTTTGGTGCAATACATCAAACCCACTACAAGTTTTCTTTGTATTTTCCTTTTCTGTCCTTGTTGCTTAAGTTCCTCCTACGAGTGAGATCCTTCATTATTCATCTTTCTCATTTTGGTTTACCTCTCTTAGCAAAATTCCTTCAAGCTCCATCCAAGAAAAGGTGAAAGAGATAACTTCATCATTTTTACAGCTGAGTAGTATTCAATTGTGTATGTATACCACAACTTCCTTAGTCCTCATCTGTCGTTGGGCATCTGGGATGCTTCTAAGTTTGGGTTATTACAAATTGTGCTGCTATGAACGTATATGTACATGTTGGGTTGTTGGAAAATTCATAACACATTTTTGCATAGAAAAATGAATCATGACTTTTCTGATAGACCAGTAGATCTCTTTGAATGTGCATGCTTGTTTCCTTGGTTATATCCCCAGGAGAGGAATGTAGAAAACGTTCCTTTCACATACTCCACAGGAGAATGATTCAGGCAGAATGATGGGTATGGGCTCACCATGTCTGGATATTAGTTGGTTCAATAAGAGGTTTATACACTTATATTGTACATACTCTATCATTGGTTCATTTTCACAACAGTTTGCCAATGTAAGCCTACCTTTGCTCCTAAGCAGTACTAATTCCTATTTATCTCCCCATCACCTCACTCATTCATCCAAGGTATGGGGTAGGAACCCATCGCTTATGTCCCTGGTATGGAGGAGAGTATGATATGAATCAGGAGTTGGGAGCTCTCTGAGATTAGAGCTTTACCTCTGCTAAAAGACAGTGACCCATGCTTATTGTTCTGTGGTTATCACGTGGTAGGAGTACAATGTAAGTGCGGCTTGTATTTAAAAAAAATTGAACTATGGTATTATAACACCTCTATGTGGATCCATGCATGATTCAGGGTTAGGGGAAGGATGCTTGAACTGTGTGGAGGCTAAAGACTAGGAAATCTGCAGAATTCACACCCAGCTTCTGGTCTCTCACATCCAGCAACACTGGCCCCCATCCAACATTCAAATATGATGAGGACTCTCCAGGAATCAAGGGTCCTTGGTGAAGGAAGGCCTGTCTGTGCAGCTCCTGGAGAGAACCTGACAGACACTATGAAGAAAGCAAGTTTCAGCCCCTCCATGGGATAGTACTGCCACAGGCCTGATCATTACTTCTAACTTGTCTCATAACCTTTGCTTTAAAAGAGCACCATTACATAACTGTGAAAATAAGATTAATGGTGGAGAAATTAAAGTAGTTTCCCTGAACAGTACTGCCCTTTGTTCAACTCATTGCTCTTGTGTAGTAGACAGGAACATTTAAGGAGTGACTCTACATCAGAGTGCTCTGGTGTGAACCCCAGAGGAACTCACCCCTCCACAGAACCTTACTCACTGCAGTGGTCAGTGAGGAGTAGGAGCAAAGATGCCTTTGCTGGCTGTTTCCAATGCAATCTAGAGTCTAAAGGCCTTGCAGGCTGATGACAGCCGATGGTAAAGCAGAAGAACTTATGAGACCCTGACTACAAGTCCCCCCTTGGAATCACAGTCACCACAGTCCCATCTTATAGGACCTTTGTGAGGACTTTTACTAAAATGTATACATGGTATGATTCTAGAAAAATAAAATAAAGATACCATAGGCTAGAGCCCAGAATCTTAAGATCTGGTCTCATATATATTGATTTGTGTACTTGAACAAATAGTTTCATCTTTCTGTACCTTCTTTTTTTTAAAAAAAAAAGCTACATAATAATTTAATTAAGCTAGATTAATGGTTTTCAACTGAGGCCTGATTCCCCCACCAAAGGGCATCCCAATGCCTTGATGGGGTAGTTAATGGATGAGGTTGCAAATCCTAAATAACTTACAAATCATAGTAGAGCGCTATCAGATGAAGAAAAAGAAATGACCCCACCCAGTGCCAGAAGTAGACTCTTTGAATTACATTACCTCTGAGGTTCTATAATAAGCCTGTGATATCCCAGTTCTGACTAACCCCTTGCCGCCTCTCTTTCTCCTTTCTCCATTTAGTAAATACTTCCAAGTGTCTTTTATGTGCCACTTACATTCTATGTGGGGTGTCATCAGAAGGAATGGAACAAAGTCCTTGCTCACAGGGAACTGATACTTTAGTGAGGAAGACAAATGAATCTGTTGTTCCATGGTGGTCAGTGCTAGAGAGAGTAAAGCAGGGTTCTGGGGGAAGATAATAAGGGGCAGAGGCAGGGGGCTCTTTTATACCATGTGGTCAGGGAAAGTCCTTGCCAGTGTGTGTGCATTTAAGCCTAGACCTGAATGACTTAAAGGAGTATGTCATGTGACTATCTGGGAAATCGATGTTCCACAAAGAATCTATACAAAGAGCCCAAGGAGTGATCATACCTGATTGTGATCTGGAATTTGCAAAGAAGCCAGAGTGCAGAGAGAACAAGGGAAGAAGTGAGATTGAGAGGAGATATAGTCAGAGAGGTGGGGGGGTTTCAGTTCAAGAGTGGTGTTAGGATCACCTGGAACTAATTAAAACCAGAATTTCTGGCCTCCCTCCCCCTCTTACCCCTAACCTACTAAGTCAGAATCTGCACAAACCAAGGCATGCCTTTCCACACATATATTCCCCACCCATGGTTAGTGCATGTAGCTCAGGAATATTGCAGAACTGGGGTCTGAACTCTGCTTTTACATGAGGATCACCTAAAGATTATATTTTTAAATTGTTAGTTATTTAATATTGCTTTTAAAAAGTGTGAGATAACAGTGGTATGATTCTGCACCATTTCCACCACCAGAGTTCTGTGTCCCCATTCCCTTCTATGGAAACTGCAGTAGTTCTCCCAAGGTCACAGGCATAGGTTGACTATTATTTCTTTTTTAAAAATTTTTATTTATAAAATGTAAATATTGATAAGACTATTGTTTCTATAGCTATCTATATTTATATTTTTTTCTTTTTTTTTCAATAATCCTGTCTTCTCTTCCTTAATCTCACCAGCACCTGTTATTACTTCCTTTCTTTTTTCTTCTTTTCTCTCCAGGTCCTGATGAAATTGGAGTTAAGAGCTCTCTGGTCATCTTCCCCTAAGAGTTTTCCCCTTCTAGAAGTATGAACCAAAAAATTTTATGGGGTACAAAAGGTGGAAATTCTTGCTTCTGTGTTTGCTTCTCTGCAGGACATGGCCATTTGGCAGGTCAATCCACATGTCCAGCCTATTTCTATCTTACCCTAATGGGATAGGGCTCTGGAGGGGTGAGGTTCTGGGAAACACCGGTGGGGTTGTCTGCTCAGAGAGGTCAGAATGGCATCATAGCAGCATCTGAAACTTGGTGGTTGTGGTTTGGGAGAGTTTCTGAAGAAATTCTGGTTGAATTTTGTTGGGTTTTCAGGTAAATTTTTCTTTTTTTTTTTCTACTTTCACAGGCGAGTGATCTGAAATGGCTCTTACTCCATAGCCATGCCTCCAGAAGTCATCCTAAGGGTTATTATTTTTTTTAACATTAGTGTTAAGATATTCCATAGGTAGGTCCAAGTGAAGACATTTATTTTAAAAGCCTCTCTGACCATTCAAATGAACAGTCACACTCAGAGTACAAGATCACACACAGTCACACTCTAACATCTCTGTCACAAATCACCCTCACTAGAGAGGAGAGGGACTCCCCCCATAGGGTGCCTATGCAGTGAAGTTGTCAAAAACTCTGTCACTCACTAGAGTGCCAGATCCTAGAGAGCAAGGTGGAGCCAATTTCTGTCTTCTTAGCTCCAGTATAGACCTAGCATGCAGGACCTTCCCACATATAGTTGTTGGAGAAAGACACAAAGGCATAAATGAATGAGTGTAAAAACACCACCTTGTCGGGTAATTGTGAGAAGCCTCACAAAGCACCCTACATTCCTGATAATATGGACTATCTACATAATCATTGTTTTGCCTGAGAGATACCCACCCATTCCATTCCTTTGATCTATCTTCTTTCTACCTCGAGACCCTCCCTGCCTGCAGGGTAATATTAATCCTAACAGTTAAAACCCTTAAAACAGTTGCTAAGGAAGTTCCTACCTGTCCAGCCCTCTTTTGCCTTTTTCCACCCCTTTCCTAGCCATTTCCATTTCCGACTTGCCACTTTCAGGTCTACCATTTAAAAGTGTTCGCTCTCTGATCAATAAAGACATTGCATTTCCACTCCACCACAAGTTCATGAGTCATCTCTCCCACATCGCTGAGTGAGTAGCAATCCAGGCTGGCTCCAGTTGAGTTCTCTCCAACCCAGAGAGTGTGTGCCCGGGAAGAGGCATGCTATCCCAGCACCAGCACCACCTGCCATGTGTCCTCCCCTGTCATGGGGAATTCTAGCTGAGGTAACTGTACCTTCCATCCAATCTGAGAGGTACTTCTCATAGTGTCTCACCTCAACCCTTAGACAATGACTCTACCAATCTCTTACAATGCTGATTCCATCTTCTCTTGTTGGTTATTAGGAAAACAGTACCACGAGCTATGACGAATCTGTGAGAGGCCTCTTAGATGCACATGTAAACATGTATGCATACACAAGGTCTTCCTATACATGAAGATGATCCAGAGAGAACTGACTTGATCAGAGACACTTAGCAAATGAGTTTCAGGGTCTGGCTTACCTAGAGGCTATTCAGGTCCTCAGCCCACTGTTCCTCTCCAGTTTCTCCACCCTTGAAGTCCTCTCAATAGTGTTTCTAAACCCCTTCCTCACTTCTGCTAGTTCCCTGCTATCTCACTAGTTTCCCTTCTTTTAAAAATTTTTTTTTTTATATTTACTTATTTCCCCTTTTGTTGCCCTTGGTTTTTTTATTGCTGTTATAGTTATTGTTGTTGTTATTGATGTCATCATTGTTAGATAGGACAGAGAGAAAAGGAGAGAGTAGGGGAAGACAGAGGGGGAGA
Organism: Erinaceus europaeus; assembly: GCF_950295315.1. Classification (NCBI taxonomy): domain Eukaryota; kingdom Metazoa; phylum Chordata; class Mammalia; order Eulipotyphla; family Erinaceidae; genus Erinaceus; species Erinaceus europaeus. Next base: position 65,020,468 of record NC_080165.1, read on the forward strand.
GAAAGAGAGACACCTGCAAACCTGCTTCACCACTTGTGAAGCAACTCCCCTGCAGCTGGGGAGCCTGTAGCTCTAACCAGGATCCTTCTGCCGGTCCTTGCACTTTGCGCCATGTGAGCTTAACCTGCTGTGCTACCACCTGACTCCTTAGCTTTCCCTTCTATCTTCATTTCTCAATAAGAGCCAGATCAAAACTGAATGGGACCTGAAATCTCATACAATTTTAGAAGCCCTTCTAAAGGGAACACACACATACATACACACACACACACACACACACACACACACACACACACACAATTAGGTCCAAAAGAAAATATTTCAAATGAGGAAAGGAAACTGTGACATATTGCAAATTCTAGCAAGCTGACCAAGTCTACTGATGTCACGCAATCTAGAAAAACAACACTTTTCACTAATTGACTGTTTGCCACGTGCCTCTAGTGCCAAATTTGTCAGGACTTATAATTTTATATGTCTGATGATTTAAAGACTTTCATTTAGCTATCTTCTGCCTCCATAGTTGATAGCTGATTTCCCCACCACCCACATACTTCCAGTGTCTTGTGCTATAGGCTCTATTCACAGAGTGATATGACTTTGACTTATGCCTTTGTGTCACATTGTCAAGTGGATAGGCACTCAGACATCCCTATGCTGAAAAGGTTATTTATATTTAACTATACATGGAAAGAACCCCATTACTACATATACACTCCCACCAGCCCCCAACTACATGTAAGTTCAACCTAAATATATCAAGAATTAAAAAGAGAGAAGAAAAAGAAAAAGACTTGTGGTCATCTGAAGATTGTACATGTTTGAGGCAAAGCATCTGTGAAAATACTGCAGCTGTAAAAACTGAGTAGTCGCTCACCTGGTAGGGCAGACACACCACCGTGCTTGAGGACCTAGCTTTAGGAATGGTGAGCACAGCTGCAGGTGTTTCTTTTCCTTCTATCTCTCTCCATCTCTACATCTCTGTCTCTCACCCTCTACCAAAATGCATTGACTCCAGAAATGGTTGTGTAGGCAACAAGCCCCAGCAACAACTCTATAGCAAAATAAGTAAATAAATAACAGTACCTATAAACTGATTGTAGTTTAATTATCATTTGCAAATGTTACAGAAACATGGGACCCTATGAAGACATCACAAGGTCTTCCATAGGCTTCCAAGGGCTGTGGACAGAACACAAAAGCCCAAGTCAAACCAACCATCTGAACAGCAATTCTGCCCTCAGCCTTTGCCTTCTTTGCCCTCCCACTTGAGAAAGGAGAATTACCTACACAGAACACAGAAACAAAGCACTGTAAATGTATATGGATCCCTTTGTCATGGCTTCCCAAACAAAGAACCACAGGCCTGGGGCTTCAACTATCAGAGAGTGATTGCCTCCCATGTCTAGAAACTGGAAGCCTGACCTGGGAGTTTCAGCAGAAGCAGCTCCTCCAAAGGGGAAAGACTCAGTCCCAGTCTCTGGCTTACATATGTCATTATCTCCCTGTGTCTCTTCACATCTTCCTTCTTTTTCCATCTATCTCTGTGTCCAAGTTTTCTTCTTTCTAGGAGGACACCAAATCTACTGGATTAAAGCCCATCATAATGTCTTCATTTTGATTTGATTATCTCTATGTAAAGACTCTGTCTCCAGTGCCAGCAACATAGTGCATCTGAATAGTTGACTGACTTTGACACACATGTGCAACCCAGATTCTAGTCAGCTCCCACTGCACTTAAGGGAGCTTCAGTGCTGTGGTGTCTTTCTCTGTGTGTGTCTCTTTATATGAAAAAGTTGACTTGGAGCAGTAAAGCCCAGTGACAAAACAAAACAAAATGACCTTTTCTATCAGGAACAACACAATAGATCCCTTTGTGGGCCCCCATAGGACCTTGCCCTCAACTTGGAGCAACAATGGTAGAGAATGTTCCATCCTCCGAAGGGAGGCTGGACAACATACTCTATGCTACACCTGAGGACAATGGGTCCTGATATTGGGGCACCTTGGAACATTCTTACTCATGACCACAGAATGTGAGCTCAGACCTACAGGGATGCAGAGGTCACATAGGCTCCTAAGCTGAATATGGGCCCCAGATCAAATCAAATAGATGAGGTTTATAATCAAGAAGGGCCATTTGTTGTTTTAACCGAGCTGGCTTCACGGGCGGGTAACAGAGACTCGAGGACAAACGGCTGGGCTGAGAAGCTGTATATCTTTATTCACGAACGGGAAAATCACCACACCATGTGCTTTTCTCCATCATCCTCTCTCTGCTGCTGCTGCTGGGACTCTGGATGTCCTTAGCATCAGGGGCGGGGAGAAAGAGGGGCGCGAAACTAGCAAGGACCAAACCATTTCTCTCAGAGGTAGGGGGAAGGGGGCCAAACCAACACGAAGCATGCCAACAAATAGGAAAGCTATCAGGGGAGGGGATGGGATACAGAGTGCGAACTGTGTGGAGTTATACCCTTCCTATTCAATGGTTTAGTCAATATTTCCTTTTTATAAATAAAAAATAAAAATGACCTGTCTCCTGTCTTCAAAACAATTGTATTCTGAGGTAGTGGGACTTAGAAACCCAACACATGAACTTAAGATGGAAGTGAAGCAATTCAAAGAAAGTATAAGCTGGTCTGAGCACCTCTGCACAGAACTGAGAGAGAGGGAGAGAAACCCAGAGGGAGCTGGCAGAGAGGGAGGGACCTGCTATCTTGTTTACACTTTTCATTTAGAAAAATTACCTCATTAGCTGTCTGTCTGCATCCGTGCCCAGCTGCAACCACTAAATCAATCACTGGGGGACCAGTTTGGCTTTCTCGGACACCGTAAATGGCACATATTTTTATCCGTTTTGATTTTCTGTGGCTGTCTCAAATGTCAGAAATGATGGAGAGAGATGCAGAAGTATGAGAGAAGATGGGGACTTATCAGGTGGAAGGATGAAGACTGAGAGGATGGGACAGGGAACAAAAACCAATGCCCAATCCTGAAGAAGCCCCAGCCCACCTCCCCCATCCGGAGTTACCCACACTGCATCTGGGTAAGGAAAGAGGGAGCAAGTCCTCTGTATATAGGAGACCATCTAGGGAATATCTCAATCCAAGATGTGGGATAAGATGAAAAAAAAACAGTCAATTCATAAAGAAGTTTTATACACTGTTGGATAAAACTAATGCTTAACATTCTGCCTGGACAGACTTCTTCAGTTGATTTCTGGGAATCCCCAGAGGTGCCTCACAAGTGCTCAGGGATGCAGACGTTACATAGGCTCCCAAGCTGAATATGAGCTCCACACCAAATCAAATTGTTTGGGTTTACAGTCAACAATATTTATACCCCCTCCCCATATTAGGGAGCTACTCTCTCCCTTGATTCAGTTTTCTGTCCCTTTTCTAGCCATGACATCACCTCCCCAAACAATATCTTGGATCCACCTGCATATCAGATTTCAGGCTCAGAGAAAAAAAAAAACTAGTATAGCTACAGGCCCCTTGAAATATAACTAAAATATGCCTACTTGCTATCTACAAAATGGAGGACTCCCCAACACTTCATCTGCACTGTTCCAGCCTTTAGGTCCATGATTGTTCAACAATTTGTTTGGCTCTGTATACTAACACTCTTTTCAACCACCAGGTTCCAGATGCCAACACGATGCCGACCAGACTTCCCTGGACAGACAACCCCACCAACATGTCCTGGAGCTCAGCTTCCCCAGAGACCCACCCTACTAGGGAAAGAGAGCGGCAGGCTGGGAGTACGGATTGACCAGTCAACGCCCATGTTCAGCGGGGAAGCAATTACAGAAGCCAGACCTTCCACCTTCTGCATCCCACAATTACCTTGGGTTCATACTCCCAGAGGGATAAAGAATAGGAAAGCTATCAGGGGAGGGGATGGGATACAGGATACAGAGATCTGGTGGTGGAAATTGTGTGGAGTTGTACCCGTCTTATCCTATGTTAATGTTGTGTTAATGTCTCCTTTTTTATTTACTTTATTTTTTATAATTTAATTTTTTTTATAAAAAGGAAACATTGACTAAATGATAGGATAAGAGGGGTACAACTTCACACAATTCCCACCACCAGAACTCTGTATCCCATCCCCTCCCCTGATAGCTTTCCTGTTCTTTAACCCTCTGGGAGTATGGACCCAAGATCATTGTGGGATGCAAAAGGTGGCTTCTGTAATTGCTTCCATGCTGAACATGGACATTGACAGGTCAATCCATACTCCCAGCCTGTCTCTCTCTTTCCCTAGTGGGGAAAGGCTCTGGGGAAGCAGAGCACCAGGACACGTTGATGGGGTTGTCTGTCCAAGGAAGTCTGGTCGTCATCCTGATAGCATTTGGAACCTGGTGGTTGGAAAGAGAGTTAACATACAAAGCCAAACAGATTGTTGACCAATCATGGACCTAAAGGCTGGAATAGTGCAAGTGAAGAGTTGGAGGGGGCGGGGGCTCTGTTTTATAGATAGCTAGTAGATATATTTTAGTTATGTTCCAAAGGGCCTAAGGCTATACTAGTTTATTTGTTTGTTTCCTGAGCCTGAAATCTGATATGCAGGTGGATCCTAATTATTGCCTGGGGAGATGATGTTATGGCTGGCAGAAGGACCAGAAAGCTGGATCAGGGAAGAGAGTAGCTCCCAAATATGGTAAAGGTGTATAAATATTGTTGATTGTAAACCCCATCGATTTGATTTGATCTGGGGCCCATATCCAGCTTAGGAGCCTATGTGACCTCTGTATCCCTGTAGGTCTGAGCTTACATTTTGTGGTCATGAGTAAGAATGTTCCAAGGTGCCCCAATATCAGGATCCATCGTCTTGAAGTGTAGCATAGAGTATGCTGTCCAGCCTCCCTTCAAAGGATGGAACATTCTCTACCATTGTTGCTCCAAGTTGAGGGCAAGATCCTATGGGGGCCCACAAAGAGATCTATCTATTGTGTTGTTCCTGATAGAAATGATAGGTAACAATGGAGAGAGGGATTTATTCAAGGTCTAGGACCATCATGTCTGTTTGGGGAAAAAAAAAGAAGAAGAAGCTCTATTCTTTCAGGGAAGTTCACAAAGTCCTTCGCGGACTTTAGATGCTAATTTCTGCCCCTTCTGATGCAGAAAAAAATCTTGGTGGGAGGAAGGCAGGGTTTCACTATCATAGCCCTGTACTATCAGAGCAGCCTGTCTTTTCTCCCTTCAGTTCAAATTTCATAGGTCTGCTGGATCTTTTAAATTGAGCTCCAGGTCTCCAATCCAGCTGAAGACCCCAGTATAGGAAAACCAAGACTCTCATTGGCATCACCGCATGAATAAAGAAGAAACTGGTTAGGTAAATGCTAAATACATGTAAACAAGTTTTAGCAGTAGAATCAAATGGCACAGTGGGGAAAAAAAAAAGAGAACCCAGTTTGTAATTGTAAATGATCATTATTTACAGCAAAACCTTTGAGAATCAGCCATGTCTACTAGATCACATAGCCTGTGATAATTTAAACCAGCTCTCTGATTAAATGTAGAATGTGCCCCACTGGGAGCTGGGCGGTGGTGTAGTGGGTTAAGCGCACATGGTGCAAAAGCACAAGGACTGGCTTAAGGATTCCGGTTCAATCCCCTGGCTCCCCACCTGCAAGGGAGTCACTTCACAGGTGGTGAAGCAGATCTGCAGGTGTCTTTCTCTCCTCCTCTCTGTCTTCCCCCCCCCCTCGATTTCTCTCTGTCCTATCCAATAACAATTACAGCACTAACAACAACAACGATAAACAACAAGGGCAACAAAAGGGAAAAAAATAGCCTCCAGGAGCAGCGGATTCATAGTGCAGACACCTAGACCCAGCAATAACCCTGGAGGCAAAAAAAAAAAAAAAAAAAAAGAATGTGGCCCACTGGTGAATCATAAAATCAGTTTACTGAGTCACAACCAGCATTTGAAAATAATAAAACAAAGCAGGAGAGAAAAGGCAGCATGTATTGACTGTGGAATTTGAAGAACTTTCTCTTTCCTTTAAATATATACAAGAAGTACATGTATACTGTGTCCTCATGCATATATATGTATATATTGTCAGATTATGAATGTACTTTTCAGTATGGCTTGAGGTAAGAATAGCTTGAATGCACTTTTTCAGTATGGCTTGAGGTAAGAAAGACTTAAACATACTGATCCAAACCATAGGACTTGGATTAGCAGAGCTTAAACAGCAACATTCAGCACAATTAGCAGAGGAGTTGTATAACATACAGAACTCCAGTCACCACTCTCCAGAGGTTTTAAGGACTATATATTTTAGTGGAACCTTAGAATCTGAGTTTTTTGGGGGGTGGTTTTTTTTTTTTTCTTGCATCCAGGGGTTATTACTAGGGCTCAGTGACTGCACTACAAATCCACTGCTCATAGAGACCATTTTTCCCATTTTGTTGCCCTTGTTACGCTTGTTGTAGTTGTTATTGTTGTCATAGCTGTTGTTGTTGGATAGGACAGAAAGAAATCAAGAGAGGAGGAGAAGACAGAGAAAGATAGACACCTGTAGACCTGCTTCACCGCTTGTGAAGTGACCTCCTGCAGGTGGGGATCCGGGGGCTCGAACTGGGATCCTTATGTTGGCCCTTGCTCTTTGCGCCACGTGTGCTTAACCCACTGTGCTACTGGAGAATCTGAGTTTTACAAGCTGTCTCAGTGATTCTGATACATTTGACCTGGGGAACATGATTTGAGAATCACTGTATTGGAGGAAAAAGTCATGTCTTTGGCAGGACTGTGTTGTAGGAAGCCTTAGGTGACACAGCTGTTTGCTTTCTTAACCCCAGACTTGAGAAACACAGGTACAGAGGGATGGATATCTGGGGTGAGGGTGACATCTTCTCTATATGTGGGACTGAATTCAGTATCTGGCGGAACTGGCTACCAGTAACCAGTAACCATACTTGGCTATAAATCATGTTTACAGGACTCAGGCCAGTCATAGAGAGGAGCTAAATATTTTCCTTGAATCAAATTGTCAGCTGAATAAGATTGTCTGCCTGGAGACCCAGATAGTGTCAGGGTAGCTCTGTATGAGGCACAGTTCTTAACTGGCCACTGCCTTGAGTTTACTTTCATTCCTACCACTTTATGATTCTAAGAGTAACCTGACAAAAGATGAGGTTAGGAGACATATTATCTCAAACACCTCTGTCATTGATTAGCAATTAATGCAGCACTTTTCAAAAGTGTGGATCATGACTCATTAGAGGATCATGAAGTCAATTTGGCATTTTGAAAAATAAAATGGAATTGTCTATAATAAAAAGTATCATGGTTCATTGCATATGATGAGGATGCTTGGTCATCTAATGCTACATAACAAACCAACCCAACATTTAGTGGACTTAAAACATTTGTTTTTTATTTTTTATTTATTTTTTAAAGATATTTATTTATTTATTATTTGATAGAGACAGAGAGAAATAGTGAAGAGAGGGGGAGATAGGGAGAGAGACAGAGAGACACCTGCAGCCCTGCTTCACCACTTGTGAAGCTTTCCCCCTGCAGGTGGGGACCAGGGGCTTGAACTCAGGTCCTTGCGCACTGTAATGTGAGTGCTCAACCAGGTGTGCCACCACCTGGTCCCAACATTTGTTTTTTATTGCCACCAGGGTTATTTCTGGATCTCAGTGCCTATAAGATGAACCCACCACTCCCAGTGACCAGGTCTTTTCCTTTTTTACTCTCTCTCTCTCTCTTTCTCTCTCTCTCTCCCCCTCCCTCCCCTTTCTTTCTGCCCTCACCCTCCTCCCCTCTTTACCCCTCCCTCTCTCTCTTCTTCTTCTTCTTGACAGATAAACTGAGAAGGAAGGAGAGGATAGAAAGGAAGAAGAAAGCCACCAACAACACAGCTTCACCACTATTGAAACCCACCTGCCCCCCACCAAGAACATTTCTTTATTAAGCAACAAGAAGATTCTGAAACTTGGAAGAGGTTAAATGATAACAGCTCATTTCAGCTCCATGGGTGCTGGTTGGGTAGCTATACTGAAGGACCTATTTGTCGACAGTGGCTAAAGAACTCATTTCCAAGATGCCTCATTCTTTTGGCTAGCAAGTTAATACCATCAGCAGAAGCACAGCTGAGACAGTCACCTATGGACTTGGTGTTCCAACAAATAGCCTATCCATGTAGCTACTGTGGGCTTTCAGAATTTCGCATGTGAGTCTTAAAGGGGCTCATCCCAGGGGCAAAACTTTCAAGAAGATACACCTCAATATACAAGAACTTATCAAGCCTCCACTTGCCTCTCACCCTTGCTCATGTTTTGCTGGTTGAAGTCACTTCCCTGGCCAAGCCAATGTGGGAGAAATTCTGGCAGATGTTGTTTATTAAGGCACATGAGGTTGAACATCAATTTTAAAAAATAATAAAGCATCCGAAGGTGTGTATGCATTATGTGTGTAAATATGTATGTATATAAATAGCATATTTACTATGCCCGAAAACATACTCCTGATAGTTAACCACAATTCAAAGGATTGAAAAACACAATAGTAAGAGCCTTGGAGATAGAGGTGAAAAACAAATTTCCCTTGCTTGCTTTCTAGTTCTCTGAGATTTCTTTCTTTTTAAAAATTTTTTATTTATGAAAAGGAAACATTGACTAAACCATAGGATAAGAGGGGTACAGCTTCACACAATTCCCACCACCAGAACTCTGTATCCCATCCCCTCCCCTGATAGCTTTCCCATTCTCTATCCCTCTGGGAGTATGGACCCAAGGTCATTGTGGGATGCAGAAGGTGGAAGTTCTGGCTTCTGTAATTGCTTCCATGCTGAACATGGACATTGACAGGTCAATCCATACTCCCAGCCTGTCTCTCTCTTTCCCTAGAGGGGAAAGGCTCTGGGGAAGCAGAGCACCAGGACACATTGATAGGGTTATCTGTCCAGGGAAGTCTGGTCGTCATCCTGATAGCATCTGGAACCTGGTGTTTGACAAGAAAGTTAACATCCAAAGCCAAATTATTGACCAACCATGGACCTAAAGGCTGGAATAGTGCAGATGAAGAGTTGGGGGAGGTTTCCATTTCATAGATAGCAAGTAGGCATATTTGAGTCATATTCCAAAGGACCTGTGGCTATACTAGTTTTTTTTTTCTTTTTCTTTTTTCCCCTGAGCCTGAGATTTCCTGTCTATTTTCCCAATACCTTTCTCCCCTTTCTTCTTTGTTTCTTTTTCCTCTTATCTCATCCTTTCTCAGTCTCAGTATTTCTGCCATTTAATCCTTATTTACTTCTTTTTACTTTTTATTATCTTTATTTATTGGATAAAGATAACCAGAAATTGAGAGGGTAGGGGGAAATGAAGAGAGAGACAGAGAGACACCTGTTGCTCTGCTTCACTGCTCACAAAGCTTTCCCCCTGTGGAGACCAGGAACTTGAACTCAGGTCCTTGAGCCTTGTGACATGTGCACTCAAACAGCTGTGTCACCACCCAGCCCTCTTACTCCTTATCTTTCAATTTCAAGCATCCTTTCCTTTAAACACCTACATTTGTAACCCCTGTGACCCATTCTGTACGCAACATCACATGGAAATGAGCATAGTCCAGCAGCCCAGTGTAATTTTACATTTATTTTCTTTTTAAAATTTTTTTACTGATTTAATAATGATCAACAAGATCATAGGATAAGAGGGGTAAAGTCTGTTGGTCATCATTTCTCCTTTGGCTAATTCTGCTTCTAAAGACCCCTTCTGTTTCTATCCGTGTTGGTCATCACATCAGGTTCCCTTGCATTGCTTGATGCTGTGATCTATTTACATAATCACTGTCTTGCCTGAGACCCGCCCTGCCTGCAGGGTATTAGTTTAATCCCCACTGCTTAGATGGAAGCTTTCTATGTTCTGTTCAAGCTCTTTTTTTGCTCCGCCCCCTCTCCTCATCACTTCCTTTCCCCTTGCCACTTCCAGTGAAGAGATACATAAAAGGCGATGTATCTGATCAATAAACAAGGGGGGATGCATTGGATAGACCTTCCCGTGGTGCATCCCGTGAGTACCCATTCATTGGGGAAACTGACGATCTTTCCTAGCCGACTGAATCCACATGGATCCCAGTCACTTTCAAAGCCATTAACTGGCTACGGAAGAAGAGCAAACGCTAGAAGAAGAAGAAATAAACAAGGGAATATTGTGTTCCTGCTAAGCCACAAGTTCCTGGTCTCCTCTTTCTCAATGTGGGGCATGAACCCATGACCCTGAGTTTAAGAGTCTCACGCTCTACCAACTGAGCTAGCCAGGCAATATGCCAGGCTGGCTTCACAGGTGGGAGAGAGATGACCAGGAACTCATCTGAGGGTCCAGGGTCCAGGTCCCTGTTGAGGCGCCAGATGCTGGGCTAGCCTGAGGGTGTTTCTTCCCAAACACATGCTCTCTGGGTTGGAAAGAACTCTGCCAGAGCCAACCTAGGCTACTGACTATTCAGCAACATGGGAGAGGAACCAAGAACTCTTGTGGCTGAGTGGGAATGCAATGCCCTCATTTATTGATCAGATACATCGCCTTTTATGTATCTCTTCACTGGAAGTGGCAAGGGGAAAGGAAGTGATGAGGAGAGGGGGCGGAGCAAAAAAAGAGCTTGAACAGAACATAGAAAGCTTCCATCTAAGCAGTGGGGATTAAACTAATACCCTGCAGGCAGGGCGGGTCTCAGGCAAGACAGTGATTATGTAAATAGATCACAGCATCAAGCAATGCAAGGGAACCTGATATGATGACCAACACGGATAGAAACAGAAGGGGTCTTTAGAAGCAGAATTAGCCAAAGGAGAAATGATGACCAACAAAAGTCCACACAGTTCCCACCACCAGAGTTCCATATCCCCACCTCTCCATTGGAATCTTTCCTAGTCTTTATCCCTCTGGGAGTATGGACCCAGAATCATTATGGGGTACAGAAGGTGGAAAGTCTGGCTTCTGTAATTGCATTTCTGCTGGGTATGGGTATTGTATTTTCACTTTTTCTGCATCTCTTAAAGAGTATTAATAGTGGCAAACTTCACAGGCAAATTGTGAAATTCCTGTCCCTCTACTCCCCCACTTCCCACCTGGCAACAACTATGGAGGCTCCCATTTGCCAAGCCCACAGAAATTTCAACATTCAGCCCAGGAGGCATTCCCCAACTGCCTCCCCTTCACTTACTCTCCCTTTCTTAATGCAATTCTGCTTCATTTCTCTGATTCCAGTGCTTGTCCCAATATCTTGATGCTGTGTTACAAAAAAATCTAAAAAAAAATAGATTGGGAAAAAAACTGAATTCAGAGAGAAGAATAAAAGGCTTTAAAATGACAACAAAAAGAGCTAAAAGAAACTTAATTTAGTTCTGGCTCAGCTCCTAATTAAATATTCAACCTCCACCAAAGCATGCTGTTTCTCAGTCTCATGTTCCCTGATATACATGATAAATAACAATACCTATTTCTGAGGGCTGTTGTAGGCCTTGATGAGCTGCTATATGTGATGTGCCTGGAACACAGAAAGCAAACAAATAAGTGAATTCTCCTTGTGAGTCCTTACCTGCAAAATGAAGTAAAGATACATGCCTTGCTCATCTCGCAGGATCTCTCTGGGGATCAAATTAGAAAATACATGTAGAGGGTGAGGAGATAGTATAATGGGTATGCAAAAAGACTTTCAGACACCGTGTGGTGGCACAACTGGTTGAGTGCACACATTACAATATGCAAGAACCAGCATTTAAGCCCTTGGTTGCCACCTGCAAGTGGGGAGCTTCATAAGTGGTGCTTCGGATCCCTATCTATCTATCTATCTAGCATCCTATCTATCTCTATCTTCCCTCCACCTCTTGATTTCTCTCTGTCTCCATTTAAAATAGATATAACATTTAAAAAAAAGAAAAAGAAAAACGACTTTTGTGCCTGAGGCCCCAAAGTCCCACGTTCAACACCCTATATCACCATCAGTCAGAACTGAGCAGTACTCTGGAAAAAGATATATTTAGAAGTGCTTTATATACTATATATTACTGTGCTAATAATGTGTGGTATTGAGGGTACTTTACTGAACACAGAAATATCATCCCAGTCATATTAGTGCATGATACCTTGTTCATTGTAGAAATCATAAAAAGCTAACATCTTTATGTGCCAACTTTAATAAGCCTCCACTTCCTTCTGTTCCTTCCACCCTACATACACTTTACAGTCAAGGGATTTCTGCGTTCAAATTCAAGGAAGAGGCCATTGTTTCTTAACCTAAGGTTTGGGGGAAGGCAAAGTTTCTTTAGTTCATTGTTGCACAAGGTGTGGCCCCATCAATATTAGCATCACCTGGAAAGTGTAAGAGGCAAATGATTAGGCACCCCTCAGACATACTGACTCAGAATTACAGGGAAATGGGGGCTGGAGATACAGCTCATTGGCTATATCTTCATGTCACCCAAGTTGAAGGCCTGTCACCATACTGGAGATGCCACGGCAGGAAAGGATGGAGGGAAAGAGGGAGGGAACCTGGCAACCTACGTTTTCTGTTTGTAATTTCCTCAGTTTGTTTGTTTGTTTATTTAACTTAGTGATTTGATAATTATCAACAATATTGTGGAATAAGATGGCTACAATTCCACACAATTCCCTCCACAATAAGCTTCCTTATTATTTCCTTATTATTTCTTATTATTCCCTATTTCCTATGCCCTCGAGGAGTTTGGACCAAAAATCTTTATGGAAAGCAGAAGGTAGAAGGTCTGGCTTCTGTAAACCCTCCCAATGCACACTCACTTTTTTTTTTTTATTTGAGTCAGAGGAATGGCATCAGAGGAAATATGACTCTTGTGGAGATGTGACAATGGTTTTAGGCAGAGAAACTAGTTCTTATGATCTGAGGTGGTCTGCATGTATTCAGAGAACAAGAAAAGGGGAAAAGTCCAAATACAGCACAGTGTGAAGGATTGCCTGAAGAGCGTTCCATCCCTTACCAGGAGTTGGGTGGTAGCACAGCAGGTTAAGCGCACGTGGTGCGAAGTGCAAGGACTGGCTCAAGGATCCCGATTCGAGCCCTCGGCTCCCCCACCTGCAGGGGAGTCGCTTCACAGGCGGTGAAGCAGATCTGCAGGTGTCTGTCTTTCTCTTCCCCTTTCTGTCTCCCCCTCCTCTCTCCATTTCTCTCTGTCCTATTCAACAACAACATCAATAATAATAACCACAACAACAATAAAACAACAAGGGCAACAAAAGCAAATAAGTAAATAAATAATCTTAACCATAAATACCATGGTTTTAGAAGGTAAGGCCTTTGGGAGGTAATCAGATCATAAAGGCAAAATCCTCATAAATAGGATTAGTGCCCTATTCTCAACTCTGATACCATCTTCCCAGACAATACCTTTGGTCCACCTGCGTGTTACCTATTGGGCTCAGGCAAAAATTGCTAAAGTCATGGGTCACATGGAATATACCTAAAATAGACTTCCTAGCTTCTTCCCACACAAAGACCACTAGTTTCATCTGCTCTATTCCTACATTTGGGTTCCTATATGTTGAACAATTTGCTTTATACCTTAGCACATTTTAGCCACCAAGTTGCAGATGCTACCATGATGCCATCCTGACTTCCTTGGGCAGATGACCTCACCAATGTGTCCGAAAGTCTAACCTCTCCTACTAGGCTAAAGATATGAATCAACCTGCCAATGTCCATGTTCAGTGGAGAAGCAATTACAGAGCCAGACCTATCACCTTCTGCACCCCATAAAGAATTTTGATCTATACTCCCAGAGGGATAAAGAATAAGGAAGCCCGATGGGGGTGCACTTGATTGAGTGCAACATTTTAGTGTACAAGGGCAGGGCTCAGGTTTGAGCCCCTGGTCCCCACCTGCAGGGAGAAAGCATTGAGAGTGGTGAAGCAATGTTGCAGCTCTCTCTCTCTCTGTCTCTCTCCCTCTCTCTCTCTCTCTCTCTCCCTCTCTCTGTCTCTTTCTCTCTCACACATCCCATTTCCTCTTGATTTCTGGATGTCTCTATCCAATAAATAAATAACTTTTAAAAATAAAAAAAAAGAATAAGGAATTTTTCAATGGAGGGAATAGACACTGAACTCTGATGGTGGGAACTATGTGGAATTGTACCCCTGCTATCCTACAACTTTGTTAATCATTATTAAATCACTAATAAAAATTATAAAAAATAAGAGATTGGAGAGAGGTGCATCTAGTCTCATGTGTGTGTGTATGTGTGTACATCATATATACTCAATATATGTCTATATATATGTCTATATATATGTCTATATATACTTAGAATGAAGCTTGCCCAAGAAATTACAAAGTTAAAGCTCAAATCCAGAGAAATTGGTAGTGCCATCTGAAGGCTTGAAGCCAGAGAGCCAACACACAGACTCCAGTGTGAGTCCAATGTCTTTAGAGCCAGGACGCGAAAGGCAGGAGTTCAGTGCCTCAGCTCAAGCAACTTGAGAGCAGAGTCAGCCTCCCTCTGACCATTTGTTCTGTTCAAGCTCACCCACAGGATATCAGGCAATGCTCACCCCCAGGCGGGAGTGCCTTCTGTTTTACATCATCCCCAGACTTGAGTGCTAACCTCTTCCAAAACACCCTCACAACCACACCCAGAATGAACATTTAACTGGTGGCCTGGGCATTCCCCCAGCCCATTCAAATTGATGTATAAAGCTAACCATGATTAATCTGTGATTTAGAAATGTCATTCTGGTTTTAGTAGGAAAAAGAAAGAGGGACATGCAGCTGGTAGGGGCCCTGTGGTTACCCAGCACTGCAGGGAAGTGCAATGCCAACCAACCATAGCAAAGGGAGACCTTGACTCCAAACTGGGAGACCAGCTCTGTTCATCAGTTAGCAGCTACCCACTCTAGACTGCTGAGTGTGGCCTCCACTGAGACCTCCCAGGCAGCCACTGTGACTGAGGGATTGAGAGGCATGTGGAAGGATAGGATAGGGTATGGCTCCACTGTCCTGGTGTCAGAGACATGGAAAGGGAGTGATCCCTATCTCAAGAGAGGAGGTCAGAAGTGTGTGTGTGTGTGTGTGTGTGTGTGTGTGTGTGTGTGTGTGTGTGTGTGTGTGTGTGTGTCTGTGTGTGTCTGTGTGTGTGTCTGTGTGTTTAGGGAGGCAGATGAAGGATACAGCCCCCCAGCTATGGGAAAAGTAGTTGAATTTTTTTATTTTTTTATTATTTTTATTTATAAAATGTAAACACTGACAAGACCATAGGACAAGAGGGGTACAACTGCACACAGTTCCCACCACTAGAACTATATATCCCATCTCCTCCCCTGATTGGGGGATTAATGGCTTACTGTCAACAGTGAAATACAATAGTTTGTTTATGCATAGCATTTCCACATAGCAATACAACCCCCTCTAGGTCCTCCTCTGCCATCATGGCTCCAGAACCTGAACCCTCCCCCCACCCACACCAGAGTCTTTTACTTTGGTGCAATACATCAACTCTAGTCCAAGTTCTGTTCCAAGTTAGTGTTTTCCCTTCTGAACTTGTTTAGTAGTTGAAATTTTTAAGGTCAGCAATGTATCTCACCTGGATAGTGTGTCCGTTTCATCATGTGCAAGACTCAGTTTTGAAGTACCTACCACACTGGAGAAAGCTTCAGTGCAGCAGTGTCTTTCCTTCTCTCCCTCTATTTCTCTGTTTCTATCTGCAAAAAAAAAAAAAAAGTTTGCTAAGAGAAGTAAAGCCCTGGCAATGACAAAATTTTTTTTTTAATCTCTGGAGAACAATCTCCTAGGAGTGGGCTGGGTAGTTAGTGTTGACTTTTACATTCTTGTTGCCACTGTTACATTGGCTTGTATTCTTGAATCTTTAGTCTTTAGGATATCAGATGCTTTAGCACACACACACACACACACACACACACACACACACCACACACATACACACAGTCTAGCATATAAGGAAATCTGTCACAGGCATTTTAATTGTCAACTCTGAGCTTAGAATATCAAGCAAAGAGGCTATTGGGGACAGACCTCAGAATCCCCCAGTGGGTATGCTGGGGCCACTGCTTCCACTGGCAACCCCTGCAGATGATTAAGGCAAATGTGCTTTAAGTCTGAGCTTTGTCTCTCTCCCACCACAGGATTCCTTAGCTGAAAAAGCCACAAGTTCACTTCTGATGTGGTTCACAAATGTGATAGGGTTCCTGACCCCAGAGTTAGCTTCTTAGAGTGAGTCTTCATGAAACCAAAGGACAAAAGCATAAACTGTATCATGAACATCACCCAGGATGATTTGTCTCCTGATCCTAAAGTCCAGAGACAGAAAATGACTTTTTAAGGATTTCAACTGATTATATGTGCATTTATCTTTCAGCAAATACCTGTTGTGTCCCCTCCACTTGCAAAACATTGTTCTAATGGTGGGGAGACAGTGGAGAACAAGGATGGTGTCTGTGCTCAAGGGACATGAATTCTAGTTAGTTATAACCAAGGTGCATGGGAGGCCAGACTGCAATAAGTGGTAGAGACAAATCAGAGAAAATGCATAGAAAAGTGCTTTGGAAGTAGCATAACTTTCATCAGGGTGATATTTGAGCAGAAATGAGAAGTGGGTAAGGGAGTTTTTTCAGGGGAAGAATGTTCCAAGCAAAGGACAAAGTCCTTAGGGTAAGGGTGTGATTGGGTGCTAGAAGAAAAACAGGAGATGCAGGGTAACTAGAGTGGAGTTATCCAGGAGGTGAGTAGTAGGAGTTAAAGTCATAGCACTGTGGAAAGATGCAAACTGGCTACATAATCTTATGAGGCTTTTTGGCCTCTCTGGTGAGATAGAAACCTCTGGAGAGGTCTGAACATAGCTGGGCCTTGCCCTACCATGGTTTTAATTGAGTGCTATGTTGTGAGTAGGCAGAAGGGTGACACATGAAATCAGGTGCACCAGAATAAGAAATTTGACTAGGCAAAAATCCAAGTGAGAATAAAAAGTGATAGGCTTGTCAGATAGCTCACCTTGGAAGCTACCTGCTTTGTCATGCACACAATCCAAGTTCAAGTCAGACCCCCATTACACTGGAAGAAACTTCAGTGCTATGATGTCTTCTTCTCTTCAATCTCTCTCTCTCTCTCTTTCTCTCTCTCTCTCCTGTCTCAAAAAGTTATCCAGGAAAAGCAAAGTCCTGGCAACAACAGAAAATAAAAAGAAAGACTAGTATGTTGGACCATGGTGGCAGCAGTAGAGATGGGAAGGTGTAATCAAGTTGAGGAGGATTATAGAGGCAAAGGCAACAGAATTTATTAAAGTCTGGAATGCAAAGTGGGAGAGGAGAAGGGGAGTCAGATGACCCTAGGGTTTTGTCTTAAAGTACTGGAAGGAAGCATCAACATTAACCGTTATGGAGGGCAGGTGTGGACTTGGATTGGAACATGCTGTGACTGCTTTGAGACATCTTAGTGAAGTGAGTGGGACATCTTAGTGAGTGGGAAGCAGCTCAGAGCTGAGGTCACCAGCAGAGCAAGACCTTGAATGTGAGGCTTCAGACCACACTGTGTCTGGCTGAGCAGGGACACAGGTGCAGGGGTGATCCTATGAGGTCCAGCATGTTGAAATGCCTGTCATTCTGGGAAAACCAGGATGGCAAAGAAGCAGCCCCATGCCATCCTTGGAATAGCATTGTGCAGAGAGTTGGTGGTTACAAAGGAACCCACAGACTAGCATGTTGACATCCTACCTGAACCCATGCTGTGTGCAGACACACTAAAGACAAAATCTTCCCTCAGTTGTATCCATCCTGAAAGCTCCAGGAGCTCAGTGGGGAGCTTGCTGTAGGAAGAGTGATATGGGTTTGCTTAAGCCTTGCTCAGACAAACAAAGGAGTATATTTGACTAATATCCTCTAGACCTGCAGACAGAAAGGTCTGAGTGACAAAGGACAAATTAAGGCGGGGGGGGGGGGGGGGGCGGTGGAGGGCAGGGCGGGGGAAGCTGCCTGCTGGCTTGTTGAAGAGCCTCACCTAATCAGCTAACAAGTACAGAAGAGCCTCTTTGTTAGGAGGGAGGGATGACGAAGGGGTGTCTTAGGAGCAAGCCCTGAAGCAAGAATTTGGCTGCCTATCAGATGGTTTTGTTCATATGTGGAATACATATGACTAAAGTAAATGCAATTGCAAAAAATAAGTAAGAAAAACAAAGTAAGTAAATAAAAAAGCCAATCAACCTGTCTCGTGGACTTTTTACAAATTAAGGTGGTTATGGTGGGAAGGTCAGAGACCTAAGGCAGTTATAGAGGGTATGATGATTTACGCACCCCAAGGATGAGTGTGAAATTATGCCCCTGAAATCTTATTATTTTGGAAAATAATGTTAAATCGTTAATAAAAGGGGCCAGGCAGTGGCACACCCAGTAGAGTACACATGTGCACAGACCAGGGATTAAGTTCCTGATCCCCATGGGAGCTGGGTGGTAGCGCAGCGGTTTAAGCGCACATGGCACAAAGCACAAGGACCAGCGCAAGGACCAGTGTAAGGATCAGCGCAAGGATCAGTGCAAGGACCAGCGTAAGGACTGAGTTTCAAGCCCCCAGCTACTCACTTGAGGGAAGTCACTTCATAGGTGGTGAGATAGGTCTGCAGGTGTCTGTCTTTCTCTCCCCCTCTCTGTCTTCCCCTCCTCTCTCCATTTCTCTCTGTCCTATCCAACAATGACAACAGTAACAACAACAACAATAACTACAACGACAACAACAAAAAAGGGCAACAAAAGGGAAAATAAATTAATAAATAAACATTAAAAAAAGAAAAGCTTTTTTAAAAAAGTTCCTGATCCCCAAAAAATAATCTAGCAATGCTGTAGGTCTCTCTCTCTCCTTCTCTCTTTCTCTCTCTCCCTCTCTCCCTATTTGTCTTTATCCCTAATAGGAAAAAAGAAGAGAAAAGAGGGGCCAGGTTGTGGCACACCTGGTTGAGCACACATGTTACAATGCACAAGGTCCCTAGTTCAAGCCCCAAGTCCCATCTGCAGGGGGAAAGCTTTGCAAGTGGTGAAGCAGTGCTGCAGGTGTCTCTTTGTCTCTCTCACTCCCTACCTCTCACTTCCCTCTCCATTTCTGGCTTTCTCTAACCAATAAATAAAGGTAACTTAAAAAAAGAGGAAAAAATATAAAAAATGGCTTCCAAAATTGGTAGAATCATCACACAGGCACCAAGCCTCACTTGGTAGCAAAAAAAAAAAAAAAGAAAAGAAAAGAAGAATAAAAAAGAAAGAAAGAAATGAAGAAAGAAAATAACTAATAAAAATTATTTTAAATAATTTGTTTACAAGTAGCAGTTTCTGTAGGAAATGAACTTGGGAATCACAACAGCAGAGTGGAGAAGTGTGTCAAAGGATGAGTATATTCATCAGCTCACTTCTACTGGGTATCACCTAGAACATGGTACACGGCTGTTCTCTCAAGCAGTGCCATGTACATCTGGTACGTACACATTCTTCTAGTCTTCTTCACTTATGTGAGTCAGGTACTATTACTACCACTCTCTTTTGCAAATAAGAAGTGAAGAAAATGCACAAAAACAAAGTGTTTTTCCAAGATCCCAAAACTAGAAAATTAAGAGTCATAGTCAAAACCAAGCTACCAGCACTGCCTGCTCTCCCTCACTTGCTAGCATCCTACCACCACCATCTTGAAACGCCATACCAATCTCCAGCAAGTGCCTCTCTCTCTCCGTGAACCTGTGGACACCAGATGTGGGCAAAAGATCTCTCTAATTTTCCACAGTGCTGAACTTGGGTAGCTTTATCAGGAGCCTAATTAAAGGGAGAAGAAAGAGAACAAAATCAAGCATAATTACAAATGAGAAAGGAGACATAACCACAGATGCCGCCAAGATGAAAA
This sequence comes from Erinaceus europaeus, assembly GCF_950295315.1. Taxonomy (NCBI): domain Eukaryota; kingdom Metazoa; phylum Chordata; class Mammalia; order Eulipotyphla; family Erinaceidae; genus Erinaceus; species Erinaceus europaeus. Next base: position 65,040,340 of record NC_080165.1, read on the forward strand.
GACTACAAGGGACTCTTATGTCATCTCTACAAAAATATCACTGAAAATATAAAGAATGGATATTTATCTAGCAAAATATAAATTACCTAAAGTGACCCAAAGAGTAGTCAAAAAATGAGAAAGAAATTACTAAAGAGACTAGAAAGGTGATTAAAAATCTACCATTACAAAAGGCACCAGGAACAGATGGTTTCACAGCTGAGTGCTATGTAACCTTTAAAAAACAAAAAGTCCCAATGTTAATTAAACTCTTTCAGATCATAGAAAAAGATAAAACACTGCTATTTGTTTTATGGAGCCCACACTGCCTTAGTACCAAAATCTGATACAGATCAGTAGATAAGGGAAGATCCAAATCATAGATTTTTTTTCTGAGAATACATGTAAAATATTTTTTAACTCTAGTAAATGAAATCTGCCAAAATATCATGATGATCAAGTGGGTTTTGTCCACAAAACACAGAGATTGGTAATAAGAAATCAATCATCATAATTCATTGCACCAACAAATCCAAGGAAAAATGCAATCACATCAATCAGCAATGAAAGTTTCCCTAAAGATTTGTTTCTCTATTAATGAGGGAGAGGGAAAAAAACAGAGCATCACTGTGGCACCTGTGGTGCCAAGGACCAAACTCAGTACATTATGCTTGAAGATTCAACACTTCACCCACTGAGCTACCTCCTGGGCTCAAGCAATACAAGTTTTGATGAAATATTTAAAATCAACACAAAAATAGAAATAGGAGAAATTCACTCATTCTCCTGAAGTATGCATGGAATACCTGTTATGCATCAAACTGGGCTCTAAGCCCCAAGGACTGTAGCCATGACCATATCAGGGGGGAAAAAAATCCGTGAACTCAAGGAATTTATATTCAGATGTAAAAGGCAGTATGCAAGATACAATAAGAAAAATAACTTATTTTATTAGGACTATGCACTTAACTAAAAAAAGGACTGGTGAAATAGCTTACTTGGATAATGTGGGGCTTTGTAATGTGCACAGCCCAGGTTTGAACCCAGTCCCACAGCACTGAAGGAAGTTTTGGTGCTATGGTCTCTTTCATTCTCTCCGCTTCTCTGTTTCTATTAAAAATATACACATATAAATGATATAGATATTGTAGCAGGAGCTAGGAAGTTAGAACGTTAAACAATGCAATCATAGAAATAAGTGACACCTGAAGAAAGAGAATGACTAACGTTCTAACCCTGGGAAGTAGAAGTATAGAGCTCCTGGGACACATGGATCTTAAGAAATAGCTCAATAAGGCCAGCAATCTAGGATAATGGGACACAATATATTCATTGTTTAGTTGTTGCAACCAGATTATGGGTGTTCAGCAAAGCTTCACTGAACACCTGTGGCACTGCAGGAATAACACAGAGATGTGACTTTGCTCGCCTCATACTACCAGGTCTTGTACTTAGCTCAATGCTTCTTCCTACCCTTGATATGGGACTGGCCATCTCATCAGTCTTCTATCGGAATAACTATACACATCCAGCTTCCCTGAGTTCCTCAGGCCCAATGAAAGGTGAGACAAGGATATTCTTCCAGGGAGACCCCACAGCTGAAACCACTAGACTAGGTTGACTTCCCATACCAGATCAAGCCATTGCAAAAGCTAGAAGATACATCTCCCACAGCCCCATCATCCAACCTGAAACCACACTGTGTTTGTAATTCCAAAGGGCTTTGTCACTAGGGAAACACATTTTCTAATTTTTCAAGAGTACATACTGGTGGTATACACCAAATGTCTTTGGCAAGATATAATATACTGTTTGTCTTCTTTCCAATGAAAGAATGGATGGGGGCTGATGAAATAGTTTGCTTAGTGTGCTACTTTGCCATGTGCACAACCCAGGTCTACGACTGGCTCCTACCACACTGAAGGAAACTTTGATGCCAGGGTGCCTCCCTATCTATCTTTCTTTCCCCTTTTCTGTCTCTATCTTTAAAAAAATGGCTAGGTGATGGCACACCTAGTAGAGTACACACATTAACATATACATGAACCCAGGTTCAAACCCCCATAATTACCTGCAGGGGGATGGGGGGAATAAGTGCTGTGGTGTCTCACTTTCTGTCTATCTATCTCTCTCTGTCACTCATAGTCTATTAAAAAGAAAAAGGGAAAAATAATGGCTGCTTGGAGTGGTGGAGTCATCGTTCATGTACTGAGCCCCAGTAATAATCCTGATGGAAAAAAGAAAGATAGGGAAAAAGGAAGGATGGAAGGAAGAAAAGAAGGAAGGCAGGAAGGAAAGAAGGAAAGAAGGAAGGAAGGAAGGAAGGAGGGCCTCTAGAGATTTGGTGGATATTCCACGACACAAAGGTCCAGTCCACTGGTCTCCTTTAAACAAAGAGATTAAACTTTAAGAAGCCACTTTCACTTTAAAAAAACTTAAGCTGCCTCCATGTGACAGTTTTACTAAAATTAAGTCCAACTCTAGTAAACACCCACACCTATGAGACATACCCAGCATAATGCCTCACAAGGAGTGGGCACTTATAAATTGGCTTCTCTCTCCCTTCCCACTGCCTTTTCAGTTTTCCACAGTACATATCTACAGATGTCCTTTGCATTGGTGAAGGCTAGTAGACTTTAATGGGCATCATGCCTCTTCAAATAGTGTAAAGAGAAGCTTGGTGAAGACAACTCTGATGCCCGTCATTCTGACGTAGACACCTTTTGATGAACTTAGGTTGTTACCTTCTGTATCATCTCTCAGTAGAAATGATGACTTAAGCAAATGCGATGCTTGAGAGACAACACCATCATTGCATATGAGACTTACTTGCCTGAAACTCAGAGCTCCCAAAGTCAATCCATGGTACCACTATATGCCAAAAACTGAGCTATACTCTGAATTCTTTCTCTCTCCCAAAACTTTTTTGACGAAAAGTAAGGATGGAGTGTTTTATGCAAAGTATAATTAAAAGAAGATTCCAGGGGCTCCTTTCTATTTGATTTCCATGGCTTCTTTGGACCAGATGTACTAGAAGCCTGGGTCTAGAGCTAAAATATGTGTGGAAGGTAGAAAGATCATGTCCAAGGCTCATTCATTGGTTATACACATGGTTGGCTGTTCTGGAAGAGATGACACATCTTTTTTTTTTTTTTAATTTTATTTATAAAAAGGAAACATTGACAAAACCACAGGATGAGAGGGGTACAACTTCACACAATTCTCACCACCAGACCTCGGTATCCCATCCTGTCCCCTGATAGCTTTCCTACTCTTTACCCCTCTGAGAGTATGGACCCAAGATCATTGTGGGATGCAGAAGGTTGAAGGTCTGGCTGTAGTTGCTTCCCTACTAAACATGGACATTGACAGGTCGATCCATACTCCCAATCTGTCTCTCTATTTCCCTAGGGGGGAAGGACTCTGGGGAAGCGGAGCTCCAAGGCACATTGGCTGTCTGTCTGGGGAAATCTGGTCGCGTTCTGCTAGCATCTGGAACCTAGTGGTTGAAAAGAGAGTTAACATACAAAGCCAAACAAATTGTTGAACAATTATGGACCTAAAGGCTGGAGTAGTTTAGATGAAGTGTTGGGGGGGTATTTTGTCAATAGCTAGTAGGCATATTTTACTTATATTTCAAAGGGCCTGTAACTATACTAGTGTTGTTTTGTTTTGTTTTGTTTTGTTTTGTTTTGTTTTGCCTGAGCCTGAAATCTGAAATCCAAGTTATTGTCTGGGGAGATGATGTCATGGCTGGGAAAAGGATCAGAAAGCTGGATCAAGGAAAAGAGTAGCTCTCTAATATGGGAAAGGGGTATAAATATTGTTGAGTGTAAACCTCATCGATTTGAAGTGATATGGGGCCCATAATTAGCTTAGGAGCCTGTGTGAGATGACACTGTTCTCAACAGTGAGAACCAATGGCACATGGGATTTTCTTGCTTCATGGACCACAGATCTTTCTTGCTTCATGTCACAGTATCAAAAGTTGGTTGTCATCAGAATAGTCCTGATTCTTGGATCCATCACTCACTAGCTAAAGAACTGCAGGCAAGTTTCTTAAGCTTGCTGAGTCTCAGCTTTTTTGGTTTATAAATGGAAGCACTAATACTCCATTACTAAAGGAAGGTTATTAAAAGGATAAAATGAAATAGCACTCATGGTGATAGCTGCCTTATAAAAGCTATGTATATATTTAAGGCATCTGATCCTCTGGAGGATGCTGGAATTGGCTCTCTGAGATTTTCCCCTACTTGCCTCATAGTTAGATATTTCTAATCATTCATCCTTGTTTCAATATCAGGAAATACATTAATAAACCCCAATGCCCAAAGATCTCTAGAAACACCCTCATAGCCAGAAAGTGTTGGGTTTATTAGCTTTTTATATGAAGGAAGAACATGTACCAGTGACAAAACTGTGGATTGTCTCCATTTGTGCCACTTAACTTTGGAGAGGATTTAGGAAACAAGAGTGTAGTCAGGGCACAGGGGCATTGTGATCACTGGGTATCTTAATCATCTTTACCTAGAAGACAAGAGGAATGGACCAGTGCTAGAATTGTCATTGATAAGGAAATAGAAGTCCCTTGTGTCTATTGAGAGATAAGCGTGACCATTCACGTTCTGGATTTTATAATAGCCTTCTATTTATCATGTTCCATTATGGTTATCTTGTAGCTTGTCTGGTGCTGATACTATGTAAAGTAGTTTATGTTCAACAGGAATAACTAAGGTCTAACTAGCAGTTACTGGGCCAAAGGTTGATTTTGTTTCTGTCTCAATATTCAGACATAGGTACCAACTACTAGAGAACTCATATGCCCCCTCCATACCTAGTGGCTACTTCCAGCTTTATCCAGAAAGTCCTACCTCCAGTTATCTATCCCAACCCAAGGAGAATTCAGTATACTGGAGAATAAGAACCAGAATAAGAACCAGGGCTGAGGATGAGCTTGACTGGATATTTAAAAGAGGGATTAAAAGTTTAAAATATTGGGGAATAAAAATTTCTAGTAGGAATATTTAGATATAGTTAAGGGGGAAAGTCTCTAACAGTGAGATAAAAATCACTAATTTGAGGCATGTAAATACAAAAAAAAAGGTATGGGACATATGCTCATTGGAGTACTACATAGCAGTTAAAAAGACTATAATGTGTCCTTTGGGACTAAATGGGTGAGATTGACAGTGATTATGACTAGTAAAGTGAGTAAGGAATTAAGGACAGCTATACCATGATTTCATTCATAAGTGGAATATAGATAATTGAAACAGAAAAACTTGAAAAAAAGAGAAAATGTATTTATAGTCAATCTATAGCTAAGACCTTGGGAGAATGTGTTTGCCATTGGGGTGGGGACAGTTGGGGAGCACAGAACTTTGGTAGTTGGAGTTGTGTGAAATAATAATGCCTATAATTTTATAATCTATTAAGTCACTAATAAAAACATATATTTTTAAAATGGACAGAGCAGTTTCCAAGCTTGTGTCTGGACAAGAGATTAGACTCAGCCTGTTCTTCTCATCTGAGTTTGCCAGATCCCGGACACATAGAGAGATGTCCTCTCTTGGGTAGCTTCACCTCAGAAAATGTTTTTCATTTCACAGAACCAGGAGAACTGATCTTAGAGAAGGTTACTCACATTGGAAAAGACCAGGGAGACAGAGAAGCAAGTCTGATACCCAAGGGCTATGTGGCCTTGAGCTGGTTGCTTTCCTTCTCTGGGCCGGTATCGTTATGATCAGAAGCAGGTCCCTCTGGCAAACTAGGAGACAAAGAGCCAAACAAATGAGAAAGCAGTCACTTTCTGCACTTGAGGATTTGGATTGGTGGCCAGAGGAGAGAACAGAGGAGCTAGAGCCAGAAATGAGTCAGGAACTCCTGCTCAACTCACCAGGCTTTAACTGAGCCTCTTGGGGTGATTTCCCTGATACATGAGAATAGGTGGTGTTTGCTCAGTGCTCATGAAGTGCTGGGCCTGACTCTTAACAGGTTTACCAGGCTAACAGCTTCACTCTCACAGCAGTGCTATTAAGGTAGACAACACTCTTATTACCATTTTATGGATGGAGAAACTGAACCAGGGGTCTGGTCAGTAACACAGCAGGTTAAGCGTACATGATGCAAAGCGCAAGGACCAGAGTAAGGATACCTGTTGGAGCCCCCAACTCCCCACCTGTAGGGGTGTCACTTTGCAATCAGTGAAGCAGGTCTGCAGGTGTCTTTCTCTCCTCCCTCTGTCTTCCCCTCCTCCCTCTTTTTCTCTCTGTCCTATCCAACAACAACAATCAATGACAACAATAACAACAACAAGGGTAACAACAAGAGCAACAAAATGGAAAAAAAATGGACTCCAAGAGCAGTGGATTCAGAGTGCAGGCACTGAACCCTAGTGATAACCCTGGAGGCAAAAAAATAAAAATAAAAATAACTTGTAGTCACAAGGCACTGCTTGATAAAAATTAATCTGTCACTGGTCCAATAATATGACACATACCCATTCTATACAAAATCTTCTTTAAAAAATAAAATAAATAAATAAAGAGAGAAACTGAACCACTGAGCTATGAAGTCACTTTCTCAGGGTCCCATAACCAGTAAGTGGTCCAATTGAGGTTGGAATACAAGCATCAGGCTACCAAGTCCACGTCCTCAACCATATCCAGTACAGCTTCAACGAAGTGTAAACAGCCATTTATCATTATAATCTCCTTTAATTTGGAAGCCCAGAGATGGGTGGAAGTCTGCAAGTCCCAAAACAAAATTCAATTGACCAACAGTTTTACTAATAAAGTGGTACCTAGTCACATGCCATCACCATCTGATCTTCATATAGCAATGACAGTGCTGAGTAGGTACAACATAACCCACATGGCCTGAAAAGAAACACACATTGACCTGCTGGCCCTTTACAGAGACAACTGCTGCCTCTCCACCTAAAGCACAGGCTGCCTAGATCCTAAGGCACTTGTTCTTTGACCCTGGATAAGTTGCTTTTCTAAACTAAGTTGTTTTTCTAAAACTCAGTCTCCTCATGTGTATAATGGGGCATATGTGGGGAAGCTAGTAAGCCAGTGTATGTATGACCCAAATACCTGGCCCAAAACAGGTGATTGATAAGGGCTGGCTATCCTTGTTAACAATGTAACCCTACAGACACTAAGCAGGACAGGACAGAGCAGGAAGCTTTCTCCCCACTTTAGGGATGGGGAAATAGGGCAAAGGGAGGGGAAATTCCCTGTGGGAGGTTTGTGAGATAGGAAGGAGAGCCCAGTTGGGTGGAAGTAGCCTGAATCCCTGGCCCTCTAACCCACAGCTCACTCAGCCCTAGTTTGTGTTCACTGGTCTGTGGAGCAGTCTGTGTTTGTGAGCTTTCGGCTTCTGTTAAGTATCCACAGCCATGCAGAGCTCCTGGTACAGACATTTGTCAAATATGACACACCAGTCATCCATGCCACCAAAGACAGTGACAGATTTGTTCTCCAAGCCAGGTCCAAGCAGCCCAGCCAAGGATAGATGGGCCCCTGGCACTTGCCAGGCCCTGCCTATGCAGAGAACCACAGACCGTCTAGGCAGGAGACAAATTGTAGCCTGGGCAGTGGGCATAGAATTCTTTTTTTTTTCTTTTTTTATTTAAGAAAGGATTAATTAACAAAACCATAGGGTAGGAGGGGTACAACTCCACACAATTCCCACCACCCAATCTCCATATCCCACCCCCTCCCCTGATAGCTTTCCCATTCTCTATCCCTCTGGGAGCATGGACCCAGGGTCATTGTGAATTGCAGAAGGTAGAAGGTCTGGCTTCTGTAATTGCTTCCCCGCTGAACATGGGCGTTGACTGGTCGGTCCATACTCCCAGTCTGCCTCTCTCTTTCCCTAGTAGGGTGGGTCTCTGGGGAAGCTGAGCTCTAGGACACATTGGTGGGGTCTTCAGTCCAGGGAAGCCTGGCCGGCATCCTGATGACATCTGGAACCTGGTGACTGAAAAGAGAGTTAACATACGAAGCCAAACAAATTGTTGAGCAATCATGGACCCAAAGGTTGGAATAGTGGAGAGGAAGTGTTAGGGGGGTACTCACTGCAAACTCTAGTGTACTTCTGCTTTCAGGTATATATTTTGCAGTAGTTTACGGATACGTGTGAACATATGCTCTCTCTCACAGAAACTGGTGTATATCTAGGTTTTGGGACTTTGTTAGAAAGTGAACCACCTGAGATGGAATTAGAGTATACTATGAAAGGAAAGGTCTCACCCGAGTAATGAAGCTGAAGGGTTGTCATTCCACACGTGAAGTCTCTGGACACAGTCTGAGCTGAAGCATGTTGAGGTGGCAATCGTTGTGTTGGTTAGGTTGTGATCGGCAGATGCAATATTATTTGATATGGATTGGGAGAAACATACGGGAAAGTGGGCCCTATACAATGGTTCTAGGACTGGGGGAAGTAGAGGCTCTATAGTGGAGATGTGAGGTTCCTGCTGTCTTAGGGTTCAAAAAGACAATCAATAGTTAATGTTATCATCACATTATTTGGTAATTGGGTTAACTTTGAAAAGGGCATAGAATTCTAACCAGTGCCCTGCAGGTTAAGTCAGGTGCCCCTGGCTCTCTGCCTGCCTGTCCCCACCTGAAAAGTCCTTCCAGGGCCTCTCTGCTCTGTCCCTTCCCCCCTAAGCCCCACCCTCCCCACCATTCCAGCCCTGCCCTGCTCTGCCCTGCCCTGTTTAGTCTGTTGGGTCACAGGAGTACTCATGAGCTTTGGGTAATTTTCATAATGATAATAATAACCAGCACAAACATTGCATATTCTATTTTTTCACCTTTTTTTTTTGCCCCCAGGGTTTTATCACTGGCTCTTGGTACCTACCTACACAACAAATCCACCTCTTTTTATGACCATTCAGATTTTTACTTTTTTTTTTTTGTCTTTTGACAGACATAAATTTGGAAGAAATGAGGATATAGAGAAGGAGAATGATAGATACTGGCAGTACTGTTTCACTACCACTCATGAAGCTCCCCTCCCCCCACCCCCGGACTACACCATCCCAAATCTGAACACACTTGGGTTCCTTCCACACCTAATCATGTCCCACTGGAGGAATGGGAAACTGAAGTCAGAGAGGTTAGGACACTTCTCTGCAATTACACAGCAAATGGCAAAGGCAGGATTTGAATCCAGTCAGTTTTCAGAATCTACTATCCCTTGAGGCTACTATTCAGGGGATGGTGTCAAAGGGAAATCACTGTGGGGTCAGGATAGACACAGGACAGAAGAAAAAATATCAAAGTTGTCCACACTCCCAGATAGGTCCTACACTAACTTGCTGAATGATCTTGAGTCACTTGGTCAGTTTCTCCATCTGCAAAATGAGTGGTAGTACTTCTGGGTCCAGCTTCATAAAAGGCTCTTTCCTGTATGTGGGAAGCCTGGGAGCTGGTTCCTCTGGCTGCACACATTCTCAGTCTCCACTCCATACTTCCAAGCTGGATTCCAGCCCTTCCCAAAGTGCCATCTCATAGCTCATTAAACTGCCACCTCTCTGTCCTCGAAGTAGCTTGCAGTCTTCTGAGAGTTTGTAAGGATGTTTATGACTAGTAACAGCAAAGACAGGTATATAAAACAAAAATAGAAGAGAGACAGAGCAGTGCTCCCAAAAAGTCTCCAAAATCTTGCTCACAAGCTCTCCCTAAGCAATTTATAGAAAACACAAGATCACCAGCTCCCCTCCCTTCTAACTGAAGGGCTTACGCAGGCCAGTCTGCAGTCAGGTTCATTTGTTTGAGGATCACCCTCCTTTCTCTGAGCCTTAGTTTCCCCATCTGTAATAAAGCACTTGCTTCATAAAATGACTGTGTGGATTAAAACCAGAAGATCCTGTAGAACATGCTACCAGTGCTCCCCATGCTCTGTCGTTGTTCCCTGGTTTTCTGTTTCCTCAATGCGACATCAAAGAGGTAAGTTTCAGGTCTTATCTGGATTCTGACTTCAACATCCAGTTGATCTAGTGCAGCCTTATGATGCTTCCTGATTTCCTCCCACTCACCTTTCTTCTCTGTGTCTCAGTGAGCCCCAGCCACTACTCATGAGAGTATGGGGAAGATGAACTATATAAGCAGGAGGCCCTTGCCACTCTGCTTCACAGTGGGGAAATTAACTGCAATTTCCCTATCACTTGGACCCACCCCAGTTGATTGATGCAGTTGGGGGATCTGAGCCCTGGTGGTAGGATTCCTGCCGACCACACACTGCAAAGAGCCGGTCCAAATCATCAACAAGAAGCAGTCCACACCAGTCCACCTGCACAGCTTAACATTTGCAAGGATAAGTGATTACAGCTTTTCTGAGACACATGCTAGGAGAGAATGTCTCTTGCTGTTCAAGTTATTGAAAAGTCATTTTATTTTTCAATCTGAGAGTAGGATGCCACCAAACCAGACAGCATAATTAAATAGACCTTGAGCAATTTTTTTTTCTTTTCTGTGGGAGGAGTATTCATGTTGGCTTCCCTCCCCCCCTTAGGCCTTTTGGATAAACACATAAATCAGTCTCATCTATATTCATTAGATAACATGCCTTGTTCAATACAAAATTACCCTTGTTTTGCATGATTTCCCCCCCATGTGATTAATACAAATGACTTAAGTTAATTATGTTTCTCTTCATGGAAAAATGTATTCATCAAAGTGCTGAAACATCAATAAAAAATAAACAGTGTCGTTTGCAGAAGGGCAGGACTGCAAACGAGCAGGCGAGGGAGAGGAGCAGACTCGCCCATCTGGGGGTGTCATTCTGATTGAGTGGGCACGTTTTATATTTACTAACAGTGACAAAGGCATTTTTCTTAGTTAAGCACTCGCGGGTCCTGATGAGGTAGATTGATGTCATCATTATTAACAATAATGACACTACAAGCATAGAGCAAACACACTTCTCCAGGAACTCAGAGAATACTGTATGAATTAAACCTCCCCTCTCCTTCCCAGAGACAGCAAAAGGCAGCTCTCTATACCTGCCAGGCCTCTAGAACCAGGTGCAGCATGCAGACCTTGAAAGAGAGATCGAGAGAAGCAGGTGCAAGTAGCTGAAGTGAGTGTGAGAGGGAAAGAGATGAAAAAAAAGGAAGCCAGGGGCTGGGCTATGGTTCACCCAGTTAAATGCACATAGTACTGAGAACAAAAACCTGCACAAGGACCTGGGTTCTGGCCCCCAGCTCCTCACCTGCAGGGGGAGCTGCTTCACAAACAGCAAAGCAGATCTGTAGGTGTTCTGCCCTCTATCTCCACCTCCCCTCTCAATTACTCTGTCCTATCGAACAAAATGTAAAAACTGTCCACCAGGAGTAGTGGATTCATAGTGCTGTCACTGAGCCCCAGTGATAACCTTAGAGGCAAAAAATAGATTGATAGACAGACAGACAGAAAGACAGACAGAAGGATCTGTCCTGGACTTTTATGGTTTGGAAGGTTCTAAATAATTGTTTTTTTTTTTTTAATTTTTTTTTTTTTAATTTTTAAAATTTTTTATTTAAGAAAGGATTAGTGAACAAAAGCATAAGGTAGGAGGGGTACAACTCCACACAATTCCCACCACCCCAATCCCCATAACCCACCCCCTCTCATGGTAGCTTTCCCATTCTCTATCCCTCTGGGAGCATGGACCCAGGGTCGTTGAGGGTTGCAGAAGGTAGAAGGTCTGGCTTCTGTAATTGCTTCCCCGCTGAACATGGGCGTTGACTGGTCGGTCCATACCCCCAGTCTGCCTCTCTCTTTCCCTAGTAGGGTGTGCCTCTGGGGAAGCTGAGGTCCAGGACACATTGGTGGGGTCTTCAATCCAGGGAAGCCTAGCCAGCATCCTGGTGGCATCTGGAACCTGGTGATTGAAAAGAGAGTTAACATATGAAGCCAAACGATTTGTTGAGCAATCATGGATCCCAAGCTTGGAATAGTGGAGAGGAAGTGTTAGGGAGGTACTCACTGCAAACTCTAGTGTAATCCTGCTTTCAGGTATATATTTTGCAGTAGTTTATGGATACGTGTGCACATAAGCTCTCTCACAGAAACTGGTGTATATCTAGGTTATGGGACTTTGTTAGAAAGTGAACTACCTGAGATGAAATTAGAGTGTACTATTAAAGGAAAGGTCTCACCCGAGTAATGAAGCTGAAGGGTTGTCATTCCACACGTGAAGTCTCTGGATACATTCTGAGGTGAAGCATGTTGAGATGGCAATCGTTGCTTTGGTTAGGTTGTGATCGGCGGATGCAATATTATTTGGTTTGGATTGGGAGATGCATACGGGAAAGTGGGCCCTATCCAAGGGTGCCAGGACTGGGGGAAGTAGCGGCTCTATAGTGAAGATGTGAGGTTCCTGCTGTCTTAGGGTTCAAAAAGACAATCAATAGTTAATATTATTATCACATTATTTGTTAATTGGGTTAACTTTGAAAAGTCCCTTTGTTATGGTTTGCTGTACAGTACCCAGTATCTTGTATATAGCTGTGCTATTGGAAGCTTCTAATCTACTTGGTCTAGGCTTTTGAGAGAGTCCACATATCAAATATGTAGCCTATATATTAAAAAGATTCAGTTTGTCTTTTGAGAAACTTTGAGACATACAATTGATTTCCCCCTCTCATATTAATTAACTACTGATTTATATGTCTACATTTTGCTAGGAGTGTACATAAACACCATTCCCACCACCAAAGGACTGTGACCCATCCCTCCCGCCCACTCCCACCCCCCACTGGCCCAGGAAGCTACATGTCTACCCCTCACCACTGGGTTTTTACTTTGGTGCCCTACTTACAATTTGATCAGGTCCTGCTTTTAGTTTCCCTTTCAGATCTTCTAAGTCAGCTTCTGTTGATGAGTGGGATCATCCCATACTCATCTTTATCTTTCTGACTTAGTTCACTTAACATAATTCCTTCTAGCTCTGTCCAAGATGGGTCAGAGAAAGTGGGTTCATTGTTCTTGATAGCTGCATAGTATTCCATTGTGTATATATACCACAGCTTTCTCAGCCACTCATCTGTTGTTGGGCACCTAGGTTGCTTCCAGGTTTTAGCTATTATGAATTGTGCTGCTATGAACATAGGAGTACACTCCTCTTTTTGGTTGGGTGTTATGGAGTCCTTGGGGTATAACCCCAGGAGAGGAATTATTGGGTCATATGGAAGGTCCATGTCTAGCCTTCTGAGAGTTTTCCAGACTGCTCTCCATAGAGGCTGTACCAATTTACATTCCCACCAGCAATGTAAAAGGGTTCCTCTGTCCCCACATCCTCTCCAGCATTTGTTGCTGCTGTCCTTTTTGATGTATGCCATTCTTACAGGAGTGAGGTAGTATCTTAGTGTTGTCTTAATTTGCATTTCTCTGACAATCAGTGACCTAGAGCAGTTTTTCATATGTTTGTTAGCCTTTTGGATCTCCTCTGTGGTGAATGTTTTGTTCATTTCCTCTGCCCATTTTTGGATGGGGTCATTTGCTTTTTTGCGGCTAAGTTTGCTGAGCTCTTTATATATTTTGGTGATTAGTTTCTTGTCTGATGTCTGGCATGTGAAGATCTTCTCCCATTCTGTGAGGGGTCTCTTTGTTTGTTTAATAGTTTCTTTGGATGTGCAGAAGCTTTTCAATTTGATGTAGTCCCATTGGTTTGTTTCTGCTTTGGTCTTCCTTGCAATTGGGTTTGATTCATCAAATATGTCCTTGAGGTGTATGTGGGAAAGTGTTTTACCAATGTTTTCCTCTAAGTATTTGATTGTTTCTGGTCTGACATCTAGGTCTTTGATCCATTTGGAGTTGATTTTTGTTTCTGGTGAGATAAAGTGGTTCAATTTCATTCTTCTGCATGTTTCAACCCAGTTTTCCCAGCACCATTTATTGAAGAGAGCCTCCTTTTTCCATTTAATACTTTGGGCCCCCTTATCAAAGATTAGATGCCCATAGGTGTTGGGATTTACTTCTGGGCTTTCAATTCTGTTCCACTGGTCTGTGTGCCTATTTTTGTTCCAGTACCATGCTGTTTTGATGATGATGGCTTTATAATATAGTTTAAGGTCTGGGAGTGTGATGCCTCCATTTCTGTTTCTTTTCCTTAAGATGGTTTTGGCAATTCTAGGTGTTTTCAGGTTCCAGATAAATGATTGTAGTGTTTGTTCTATTCTCTTAAAGAAGCCTGGTAGAACTTTGATGGGTATTGCATTAAATTCGTATATGGCTCTGGGGAGAATATTCATTTCGATGATATTGATTCTTCCAATCCATGAGCATGGGATATCTTTCCATTTCTTGGTATCAGTTTCTATCTCCTTGAGTAGCAACTCATAGTTTTCAGCATACAAGTCTTTCACTTCTTTGGTCAACTTTATTCCTAGGTATTTGATTGATTTTGCTGAAACAGTACATGGGAGTGATTTCTGGATGTCTTCTTCTTCAGATTTAGTGTTTGCATAAAGAAATGCCACTGATTTTTGTACATTGATTTTGTAGCCTGATACCTTGCTATATTGCCTAACAACTTCCAGTAATTTTCTACTGGATTCTTTAGGTCTTTCTATGTATACTATCATATCATCTGCAAATAGTGAGAGCTTGACTTATTCCCTTCCAATCTGTATCCCTTTGATTTCTTTCTCTTGCCTGATTGCTATGGCAAGAACTTCCAATACTATGTTGAAGAGTAACGGTGACAGTGGACAGCCCTGTCTAGTCCCCGATCTGAGGGGGAATGCTTTCAGCTTCTGTCCATTGAGTATGATGTTGGCTGTAGGTTTGCTATATATAGACTCCACTATCTTGAGGAATTTCCCATCTATTCCCATTTTTTGTAGAGTTTTGAGCATGAATGGGTGTTGGATTTTGTCAAAGGCTTTCTCTGCATCTATTGAGATAATCATGTGGTTTTTGGCTTTGCTTTTATTGATGTGATGAATGACATTGATTGATTTACGGATGTTGAACCAGCCTTGCATTCCTGGGATGAATCCCACTTGGTCATGATGAACAATCTTTTTGATGTGTTGCTGTATCCGATTGGCCAAGATCTTGTTTAATATTTTGGCATCTATGTTCATCAGAGATATTGGTCTATAGTTTTCCTTTTTTGTTCTGTCCCTATCAGCTTTTGGTATCAGGGTGATGTTGGATTCATAAAAGGTGGAAGGGAGTATTCCTGTTTCTTCAATCTTATGGAATAGCTTAAGAAGTATGGGTATTAACTGTTTCCTGAAAGTTTTGTAGAATTCGTTTGTGAAGCCATCTGGTCCAGGACTTTTGTTGTTGGGGAGATTCTTAATAACGGTTTCAATTTCTTTGTCTGTGATTGGTGCATTTAGATTTTGTAGTTCTTCTTGGTTCAGTTTTGGAAGTGCATAGGTTTCTAGGAATTGTTCCATTTCTTCCAGATTTTCTAGCTTGGTGGCATATAGTTCCTTATAGAAGTTTCGCAGAATTCTCTGGATTTCTGTGGTGTCAGTTGTGATATCTCCTGTATCATTTACAATTCTATTAATTTGAGTCTTCTCTTTTTTTTGTTTGGTGAGTCTGGCTAGGGGTTTGTCAATTTTGTTTAATCTTTCAAAGAACCAACATTTGGCTTCATTGATCTTTTGTATGGTTCTTTTATTTTCGATGTTGTTTATTTCTGCTCTAACTTTAGTGATTTCTGTCCTTCTGGTTGCTTTAGGGTTCCTTTGTTCCTCTTCCTCTAAGTCCTTGAGGTGTGTTGTAAGGTCGTTCATTTGGGCTTCTTCTTGGTGTTTAATATGTGATTGTATGGCTATAAGTTTCCCTCTCAGTACTGCTTTCGCTGTGTCCCAAATATTTTGATAGGTTGTGTCTTCATTTTCATTAGTTTCCAGGAACATTTGAATTTCCTGTTTGAGTGAGTCTCTGACCCAGTGGTTCTTAAGGAGCATGTTGTTTAGTTTCCAAATTCTATGTCTTTTAATAATTTTCCGTTTGTTGTTAAAAGTTAGTTTTACTCCACTGTGGTCTTAGAAGATACTTGGGATGATTTCAATGCTCTTGAATTTATTGATGCTGTCTTTGTGGCCTAACATGTGGTCTATCCTTGAGTATGTGTTATGTGGATTTGAAAAGAAGGTGTATTCCAGTTTTTTGGGGTGGAGGAGTCTGAAAATGTCCAAGAGGTCTAGTCTGTCAATCTCTTCATTCAGTTCTCTTGTATCTTTATTGGTTCTCTGCTTTGTTGATCTGTCTAAGTGTGAGAGTGGGGTATTGAAGTCTCCCAGTATTATTGTATTACTATTGATGTATTTTTGAAATTCTTTCAGTAGATGCTTAATGTATTTAGATGGTCCCTCGTTGGGTGCATAGATGTTAATAATTGTTAAGTCTTCTTGGCTGATTGATCCTCTAATCATTATGTAATGTCCTTGCCTATCTTTTATTACTTTATTTAATTTAAAATCTATCGTGTCTGAGATGAGAATGGCTGTTCCTGCCCTTTTTTGTGGACCGTTAGCCTGTATGATAGTTTTCCATCCTTTCACTTTAAGTCTGTGTTTATCTTGTTGTGACAGATGGGATTCTTGCAAGCAGCATATGGTTGGGTTATGTTTTCTGATCCATCCCCCCACCCTGTGCCTTTTGATGGGTGAGTTTAAGCCATTGACATTTATTGATATTATGGATTTAATGTATTGTAGTGCCATTGTTCTAAAAAACAATTTGTTTACTCTGATATATTGCAAGTATTATAGTGATGTTCTTGTTTATAAGAGGTCTTTTAGTACCTCTTTCAGGGCCGGCTTGGTGATAGTTGCCTCCTTTAACTGTTGTTTGTCTAAGAAGGTTTTGATCCCTCCATCTAGCTTGAATGAAAGTCTAGCAGGATATATTATCCTTGGTTGAAACCCTTTTTCATTCAGGGCTCGATAGATATCTTGCCACTCCCTTCTGGCTTTTAGAGTTTGAGTTGAGAAATCTGCAGATAGTCTTATGGGTTTTCCCCTGTATGTGACTTTTTGTTTCTCTCTTGCAGCCTTTAGGATCCTTTCTTTATCCTTACTTCTTCTCATTGTGACTATGATGTGTCTTGGTGTCTTCAGGTCTGGGTTGATTCTGTTTGGTACTCTCTGGGCCTCTTGAACCTTGATATCTTTTCTGTTATTCAGGTCTGGGAAGTTTTCTTGTATTATTTCCTCTAGAATGTTTGCTTCCCCTTCCTCTCTTTCTTCCTCTGGCAGGCCAATTATACGAATGTTACTTCTTTTGAGATCATCCCATATGTCTCTGTTGTTGTTTTCAGTGTCTCTCAATCTCTTTTTAAGCTCTTTCACCTCTTTCTTAGTTTTCTCTAACTCATCCTCTGTCTGACTAATTCTGTTTTCTGCTTCTGT
This sequence comes from Erinaceus europaeus, assembly GCF_950295315.1. Taxonomy (NCBI): domain Eukaryota; kingdom Metazoa; phylum Chordata; class Mammalia; order Eulipotyphla; family Erinaceidae; genus Erinaceus; species Erinaceus europaeus. Next base: position 65,057,693 of record NC_080165.1, read on the forward strand.
TAGTCTGCTTTCTCTTGCCTCAGCTTCTTTCTTCATTACAGCTATTTCAGCTTTCAGTTCTCTAATTGTCTCAAGATAATCAGTATTTTCCTTGAGGGTCTCAACTGTTGTTTCCCTAATACTGCCATTCCTTTCCTCCAATGTTGTTTTCATTTCTGTGATTAATAAGTTTATTATTGCTTGCATACTTTTCTTATCTATGGTTACTTCTGACTGATTTGTGGTTTCTTCTGGGCTCTTGTCTTCATTCATTGGGGTAGAAGTTTTATTTGTTTTTAATCTAGCCATTTTTTTTTATTTATGTGTTTCTCTCTTTTTTTTTATGCTCTGTTGTTCCTCAGTTGTTGTGTTTTGAGCACAAGTAACACTGTACTAAATACCTTTATGACAGTTGCACTCACCAACCTCCGGAATAACAGTAGCAACTGAAGTAAGTATTGAAGGAGTTTAGTCATTACCAGTTAGCCAAACAATTTCTCCAGTCCGTGAAAAAATAGTAACCAAATCCCAGTGAAGAAAGAGAAAAGAAAGAGAGGATAGCAAGAATAGACAGTTATGCAAATCAACTATCCAGTGTATATTCTAGGGGTAACAAGAGTGTAAAGGGAACTAGAGCAGAGATACACACATAGAGAGTCCACTCTGGGTCAGATTTCTTCCCCAAAGTAATTCACAAATTCAGAAAGGCAAAGAAGAAAGAAGTGTATGACAAGATTAAAAAAAAGAGAGAGAGATAGAGATAAGAGATAGAAAAGGGAGAAGATAAGAAGAAGAGTTGTAATTAAAGAGCAGTGCAAGGAACTTCCCAAATGTGTATCAGTGAATTTAAAAAAAAAAAAAAAAAAACACCCTGTGTGGTAGTATGGGGTATCCTGCTAGTAGCTGGTCCCAGGCACTGCTTATGGGGGGGGGGCGCGACGGGAAGGATGTATGCTTGAAAATTAAAAGGAAGAAAAAAGAATTTTTTTTCCCCTACTTTAATTCTTAACCCAAATTAAGTTATAGACACCTCCTTGTTGTTACCGCTATGGCCCCTTATTGGCTGGCCTGCTAAAGGCAGAAAATCCTATTGTTTACAAGAGATGTGTCCAGAGCTCCAAGGCTAGCTGCTTCTCAGTCCGCCATCTTCCGAGAAACCTCCCCCTCCAGACTTTTTAAAAGGATTTCTCAAAAATGAAAACTAGCTCCAAGTCCTTTGATCCAATGAGAGCTATACTCAAGAAGTCTTTGGATCCGCCCTCAGGGTCGAGGTGGACCCTGGAGACTCCCAAGAGGAAGCCCCCAGATCCTCTGCCCGCCGCGCTCTGCAACCGGCGGAGGAGCCGCCTTCCTGGGCTGGCGGAGGACAATGCCCGGCGCACTCGCCTTGCCCGGTGCCGCCTGGGAATTCTGGCGCCCCGCTAGTCAGTGTCACCTTTACTCTAATTCTTAACCCAAATTAAATTGTAATCAATTCTTTGGTGTCCCCCCTTATTGACTGGCCTGCTAAAGGCAGAAAATCCTACCGTTGCCGACGATGCGATCAGAGCACTCGCTGTTAGCGACTTCTCAGGCCGCCATCTTCCTAACTCCCTAAATAATTGCTTTGATTTCTTTGTCTGTGATGCAGAAATGCCAGGCTTGGGATGTCAATCCCTCCAGCTTCAATATTCAAGTGAAACCTTCCCTAGCTCATAGGACTCCTTAGTTTCATTTCAGATGGCTCACTTCCTAACAAAGTTACAGAACCTAGATATAGACCAGGGCCCAAAAGATAGGGCACATGTACATAGGTATCCTTAAGTCGGGGGGAAATATATACTTTAAAGTAAAAACGCACAGTAATCTACAGTGACTCAGTAAGTGCAGCAAGCACGTAGAAAGACATTTAAAAGGCACTATAAAGTACTTAATTTTATATTTTCTAATTATACCTAGATACCTGCCTCATCTACTTCTTACCTCACTTCCCTCAATCATTCTAAGGCTAACCCTATCAGATAAAGTAATGACTAAAAAAGCTAGATAAGGGCAAGAGACTAGCACACTTTAATGATGGCCCTTTTGGTCATTACCAGGCCACCTAATCATCTGGATCTAGACATGATGGTCCTAGACCTCTAACAGATCCCTCTCTCCACCATCACTGGACATCTCCACCAGTAACAACATAGTGGACTCTCTTGTGGGCCTCTACAGGACCTTTCCCTCAATGTAAAACAACAATGGTAGAAACTGCCTTACTCTCCAAGGGGAAGATAAGTCAACATACTCTGCCACTCAAGGAAGATAAGTACTGAAATGAGTATAGCCTAGAAGGTTCCTAGCTATGACCATGAAATGTGAGTTCAGACTGATAGGGGTGCAGAGGTTACGCAGGCTGCTATGCTGAATATGACATGGGGCCTGGGTCAGACTGATGGAGTTTACAGTTAATGGCATTTATATATTCTTTCCAAAAAAAAAAAAAATATATATATATATATATATATATATATATATTCTTTCTATATTTGGGAGCTACTCTCTGCCCTGATCCAGCTATCTTGTCCTACTCCTAACTTTGACACCATCTTTCAAGACTGTACTTTCAGCCCACCAGCATATTAGCTGTTGGGTTCAGGCAAAATTAATAAAGTCATGGGCCCATTGGAATACATCTAAAATAGACTTCCTAGTTTCTTCCAACATGAAGACCCCAAATCTCACCTGCTATATTCTTACCTTTAAGTTCCTGACTATTAAATAATTTGTTCTGCTTTATATCTTAATGCTTTTCAGCCACCAAGTTGCAGATGCCACCATGACACCAACCTCACTTCCCCGGTAAATCAACCTCACCAATATGTCCTGGCAACACATCTCCCCAGAGACCTTCCCTACTAGGGAAAGATAGAAACAGTCTGGGGGTATGGATTGACCTGTCAACACCCCATGTCCAATGGAAAAGCAATTACAGAAGCCATACCTCCCACCTTCTGCACACCATGAAGATCTTTGGTCCATACCCCCAGAGGGAATAGAGAAGCTTCCAATGGAGGGAATGGGATACAGAACTATGGTGGTGGGAATTGTATGGGATTGTACCCCTCTTATCTCACAATCTTGTTATCTTGTTGATCATTATGAAATCACTAATAATAAGAAGGGAGGAAAGAAAGAAAGAAAGAAAGAAAGAAAGAAAGAAAGAAAGAAAGAGAGAGAGAAAGAAGAGAAGAGAAGAGAAGAGAAGAGAAGAGAAGAGAAGAGAAGAGAAGAGAAGAGAAGAGAAGAGAAACAAAAAGAAAAAAGAAAAGAAAAAAGAAGATAAAGGAAAAGAAAATAAAATTATGTGGCAGAATGCTGGGAAGATCCAGACCAAAGATGAAGCATAGAAATTAAACAGCCTGCCCACTCACTGTACTGGTGATGGCACTAATGTCCAGAAAGAGAAAGGGATTCTCCAAGGACACACAGCAAAGAGAAAGACAAACAGAAAATGAAGGCATTTCTCAGCTCTGATTTATGGTGGTTAGTGAGAACTGAAGCCTCAGTCAGAAAAGTCTTTTGCAAAATCTCAGAGCCCAGAACTCTTTTTTAAATTTATTTCTTTATTGGTGGATTAATGGTTTACAGTTGACAACAAAACAGAATAGTTTGTACATGCAAAACATTTCCCAGTTTTCCACATAACAATTCAACCCCCACTAGGTCCTTCTATGCCAGGATCAGTCAAGAGCCCAGAACTCTTAACTCCCTCCCTGAACTTTCACATTTTCCCAACATCCTGCAGTCCCTTCCCCTATCCCCAACTTCATTGCTTCCTTCTCTCTTGAGCTGGCTAGCAAGGACCCCAATAGGGGTCCTCTTCAGATAGGTGGAGTCTCAGATCAAAGCAGGAGTCTCTCTGGGCTATTGACTTTTTCAACAGAACCTGGAATTTCTCCTAAAAGCAGATTCTGAGATGTATGGTAGAGATGCTGGTGTTTTACTTCAGAGGTGATCTCAAGACACTCAAGTGAGATAGAGGGGAGTGAATCAGAAAGAAAAAGAAGGAAAGAAAGAAAGAAAGAAAGAAAGAAAGAAAGAAAGAAAGAAAGAAAGAAAGAAAGAAAGAGGGAGGGAGGGAGGGAGGGAGGGAGGAAGGAAGGAAGGAAGGAAGGAAGGAAGGAAGGAAGGAAGGAAGGAAGGAAGGAAGGAAGGAAACCAGAAGAAACTAAGGAGAATATGCTTTCTCACTGTTACAGTCTCAGGCAGAATAACAAAAGTGCGTATTCACTCATTCCCAGAAGCCTCCATTTCTAGTCCCCTCTGGGTTGCCTTGTTCCCAGGCTGAGCAAGTCCTCATGGTACTAGGAGAAAATGGAGTCAGGCACCTTGGCATGAGAGTGGGAAGTGCCCGCAAGCTGCAGGTGAGCATGGGGCTAAGAGAGCTGAAAGGCTGTCAGAGAAGCAGTCACAGAATCTGCTGCACCACCTTGTCTAACTTCTCTGAGTCCTCCTGAACCCTTCTTTCTCTAAATAAATACTATCAGCCCATCCTCTGATATCAGAAAACATTAATCTAGCTTTTATCATAAATTGTCTTTTATTTTATTTATCTACTCAGGTATCTTTCCTAGCTCTCCAAAGATACTGCCAATTTTTTCCCAGGGTAAAATTAAGGCTATAGTCATTCCATCATTCAATAAATATTTTAAACCCATACAGTGCACCAGACTCTCTTTAAGGTGCCGAGGACATAGCACAAAAACTAGAGAAAATCATTGTCCTCGAGGAGTTGTATTTTGAAGGTTGAGACAAATGATGAGTGAATGCATAATTTCAAATAACAATAGGCAATTTAAAGAAAAATGACTATTGGGGGACATTTGAACAAAGACTTGAGTGAAATAAAGATATTCACTAAGCAAGGATCTGATAGCAGTGTATTCCGTCAGGTAGAAACTCAGTACAAAGATCCATGGGACAAATTTAGTCTACTTAAAGAATAGCAGAAAGTTTGGTGTGACACAGAAGAATGATAAAGTTATCAGAGATGAGGTAAGGGAGGGCTGGATTATATAGTCTATAGCTTTCTCTCTAACTGGGAGTATGGATTAAAATTATTTGGGGTTGCAAAAGGTGGGATTTCTGGCTTCTACTATAATTGCTTCTCTGCTGTACATGAGTATTGAGAATTACTGCAGTATTCAATGGAGAGAATGGAGGGGGGAGAATTTAGAGGAAGATAGGCTATGTTCATGATATAACTGAGTGGAAGGTATTTGAGCTGGACATCAAAGACTGTGTAATATCAGAGTAAAAGAAAAGGGGAAATACAAAAACTTTAAGGATAAATCCCTCTCTTTTCCTACTTGCTTGAGATGCCTCCTTGTGGCCATGAGGTATCACATCAACACAATGAACCCCTCCCCTCTCAATATTTCTTTGTCCTGTTAAAAAGAAAAGAAATGAGAAAAAATGGCTGCTGGAGCCAGTGGACTCATTCTGCAGTTACGGAGTCCCAGCAATAACTCTTGTAGCAAATAAATAAATAGATGGGCTGGGCCATGGCACTCCCGGTTAAGCATACACATGACCATGCACAAGGACCTGGGTTCAAACCTCCTCTCCCCACCTGCAGGAGGAGCTTCATGAGTGAGTGGTGAGGCAAGTACTGCTGGTATCTCTTTCCCTAAATCCCCCTCCCCTCTCAATTTCTCTCTATCCTATCAAATAAAAAGAAAAAAGAAAAATTGCTGCCAGGACAGTAGACTTGTCATGTAAGCACCAAGCCCCAGCAACAAACCTGGTGGCATAAAAGAGAATATATAAATAAATAAAAATTTTTAATTAACAAATAAACTTTGAGGAACTTTCATCTAGGTATATCTGGTTGATATGTATGCTTTTCTATTCCTCCTTCTCTAACTTATAGCTTCTTCATCTCTTTATCACAAACTCGCCCATCTGTGTCTTTTTCTTCTTTCTCATCTAGAACTTTTTCTTCTCAACATAGTAGGAGCTTAGATAATGAGTGATAGAGCAAAAAAAAAAAAAAAAAAACCTAGATACATTGCTTAATGCCAGTTAGAACCATTGTACCTTAGGAACTTGCTTTACAGATACATTTTTTCACTGAGCCAAATAACTCTGGCAGTGACCTAAAAACAAACATTTGGAACAGACACAGGAGACCTCCAAAAATTAAAACACTTTGCACTGCAGCAGGGTGGGGGTGATGGTGTTTAACCAAAACAGCACCTGTAAGAGATAACATTTTGAAATTAAGGGCACTTTGAGCTTTTATGGCATTAACAGAAGCACATACCATTCATACATCTAAAGGTTGAGCTTTTAAAGAGTTTAAAGAGATGAGATGTGCATATATAGAGAAAGAGAGAGAGTATTAAGCTTCCACACAGTCAGCTGCCTCTGTAGCCCTAACTCCTTTATGATTTCTTTACCACTATCAGTCATTTTCCAGTCCTGGAAAGGCTGCAGATGCTATTCCTGGGGCAACAAGGAAACCCTGGATGTACTCTCTGTTGTCAGTCTGGCCCATCCTTTCCTTCTTCTGGTGATTAAACCTCAGATGGCAGAACATATCCTTCTATGTTCATCCTCAACTTACTGGGTCCCAACCTTCTCTTTGCTTTCTAGCTTATGTTACTTGCAGCCTACTTCTAGCCATTTCCCTGCATGGAAACTCACTCTGTCCAACTGTATACATTCCAAGAGACTAAGTGTCTGCTCTCAAAGTGCTCTGTGCTGCCTCATCGGAATTTGAACGTCACTCTACCCTCCAGCAAAACCAGAAACTGAAGGCTGCCAGATGAATAGGGGCATAGGGATGTTTGGTCTGACTCAGAAAGCTTTAAAAAGTTGTTGTCATAGCAGGGGAGGTAGCACAGAAGTAGAGTACAGGACTTATTCAGTGTCTGGCACTCCTTACACCAGAATGACCCTCTGGTTCTTTCTCCCTCACAAATAAATAAATTTTTAAAAATAAATATCTTAATGAATTATTTATTTTCAGGATTTACTGATTGATTGATGACAGAGATAACATCAGAGGTTCACCCTGGGGAGAGGGGGTTAGGGGGAGGAAGCATAATGTTATGCAAAGAAGCTCTCATGCTTGAGGGTCCAAAGTCCCAGGTTCAATACCCATACCACCATAAGTCAGAGCCGAACAGTGCTCTGGGGAAAAAAAATCACTGTAAAAGTTTGAAGAGAATCAGTGTTAGTTCTTCTTTGAAAGAATTTGCTAGTAAAGCCTCTGGATCTGGGGTTTTATTCTTTGGAAGATTTTTTATTACAATTTCTGCATTAGTGATTGGCTTGTTCAAGCAATCTACTTTTTCTTGCAAGCTTGATAGGTGGTATGCAAAGTATCAAACTAGCATTAAGAGAGACTGAGAATTAAACTTTGGGCACCTTGCATGTAAATCCAGTTCTTCAACCACTGCACCATCTCCTGTTCTACTAAATAATTTGTTTTAATATGTTAGGGTGCAGATTTTTACCTTCTCTTAAAAAGGAGAAGCCACTGTAATGGTGATCCCACAGTTTACTGTGGCCTCCATCAAGAGAGGATTATGCTTTCCAGTTTATCATTCTCCCTGTCTAAAGCTGGGGATCAAGTGTCACTTTGTCTGGAGCCTGTTCCCTTGTCTTAATAGGAAAGATATACTTCTGCTTTGTGTTGTTAGATTTTTTTTGTTTGTTTTGTTTTGTTTTTAGATAAAGACAGAGAGAAATTGAGATAGTTGGAGGAGAGAGAGAAGGAGACAGAGATACACCTGCAACCCTGCTTCACCACTTGTGAAGCCCTCTTCTCCCCCCCAAAAAAGGTAGAGACCAGGGACTTAAACCCAGGTCTCCATTGTCCAGCCTCCAAAGATAAGTTTCTATATCAGAACCTGTATCAGAACCAGGACAGCTAAGGCTGGCCCAACATAATAGAACAATGTGAGATAATATGAGTGAGGGTTGTTCTTGATGGAAATGAAGGATTTATTTGTCTGAAAACAAACCAGCCCAAAACAAGCAAAGTGTACCTCCAGACCCAGTTTCACTTGCCATGTGAGTTTGTTAAGTCTTGAGAGATTTTGTGTTTTAGATGACTGGGTTAAACAGGACATTTTCTGGTCAAAGGTATGCACTGAGTCTATAATGCTGAGCCCTTGCCTCCTTCCCTCTCAACTGACTTATGTCTTCAAGGTCAGTGGTGACTCTGGTGACAGTATTAGGGGCAGGCTAAGGTCAGATGAAGGCCCTGGGGAAAGGGTGAACCACCAAGAGCCCCTATGCAAATGAGCATTTTGGAAGGACCAATTACTGCTGGCTGACTAAAGGAACTAATAGCAGAAGGGGTTGACTTGCTCCCATTTAAGCCACCAACAGCCTATTATATAAGTGTTCAGTGCTGGGAAGCTGAGTGAAGTGCTGAGGGTCACTGTTGGTGGTTTCTTGTACATCACTATACCTCGTTAGCAAAGATCATCTTACTTTGTTCATGAGATTCCATTGATTCTTCTGCAGGGACTACCATGACAGACTGGTATTGGAAAGATCATGAACATTTCCTGAGAGCTGTAGCACTCCACCCTATCTAGGTACCTTCCTTCCCCAGTGACCAGTAACCCATCAAGGCCTCTTTAAGAGAACAGGAATCAGACTCTTGGTATCCTATGTCTTTCAGAGTCTGAATCATAGGAGAGTCCCAAAAGAAACTGAGTGATGACAACCAGTCACAAATAATAATTCTGCCACACTCCCATGTTGCACTTACTAATTTGAAAAATGTTCTTGTTCATGATCATGTATTCATTAGATAAATGCTGAGGCTCTATTACACACCCAGTGCTATGGTCATGATGTTAGATAGCCAGTTAAACTCCCTGGCCTCAGAAAGCTTCTAGCCTGTCATGGAAGCATGTTTAGATATGTTCGTGATAGCACTTTATCATGAACCAGTTACTGCTTCTAGGTGATTTAAAAGAATAACTCCTTTGTTCTTTTTAGTGTGTGTGTGTGTGTGTGTGTGTGTGTGTGTGTGTGTGTGTGTGTGTGTGTGTGTTTGATAGAGACAGAACAGGGAGAGACTAAAAGAGACCACAGCACTAAAGCGCCCTTCAATGTAGTGGAAGCTAGACTCAACTCTGAGCCATGCCCATGACAAAACATCTGAGCTATTTTGTTGGCCTTAACTCATTTATTCTTCACCTTTGTTCTATGACCTAAATTCTGTAATTCCTCCCATTTTTCAGATAAGGAAACTTAGACTTGAGATCAGAGTGGGGAGCATCTGCCTCACAGACCAGATACAGTAAAGAAATCTTTTGGTTTGACCTTGCCAAGGCAACTGCAAACAGGATTCAGAATTCAACAGATCTAGGAGTTCTTTTTATAGCAACATCAAGTGTTATTTTTTTTAAGTTGCTAATTCTGTATGTGCCATGAATGATGTTATAAATATTCAAATGGTCCTTGGCAGACAAAAAAAAAAAAAAGTTTCCCCACCCTGTTCTAGAGGCTACATATCTTGGTTGAGGCTAGTGGTGAAGTCAACAGTTTGACTCATCTCAGTGTGACTTTTGTGGCCACAAGACTGGGAAGTTGAGATTTTCACAGTGGAGAGTCCCCAGGCCAAGACCATATGGCCAGGTCACCCCACCACATGGCCTTGGGCTTTTTTTTTCCTCTTCTCTCTGCCTCAAATCTGAGGAACATCTGCCCACAGAAGAAACCGCTCATTGGCTGCTCTTGTCAGAATGCCAGGGCTTTGCTAACAGGATTTGTAGGTCCCGAGGTAATTTGCATTTCCTGTTGGAAGTTTTCCTCATCAAGGCAATGGAAATCAATGCAGTAAATACCGTTATAATGAACTGACCTGCTTGTGCTCCCTGTCTCTTCCTCAGAAAAGAGGCATCCTGAGAGACATGTATTGGTTCTAGCTCCATCATGTTCCCAACCCCCTACTCAGTCCACCCGCCTGGGAATCCTCTTTGTCCCTGTCAGCATCACCTGAGATTTTTTTCATTATGTGCTCTTAGTAATTGTGCCTGTGAAAATGCAGCCAACTTAATATTTAAGAGACGTATGAGGGGCCAGGTGACAGAGTTCACATTACCATGACCAAAGATTTGGGTTCAAGCCCCCAGTCCCACTTGAAGGAGGAAAAGTTTCGCAAGCAGTGGAGAAGTACGGCAGATGTCCCTTGTCTCTCTCTCCCTCTCTCTCTCTGTCTATAACATTTTATCAAAGAAAAGGGAAGTAAACACTGGGAGTGGTGTGTTTATAGTGCAAATATTGAGCCCAGCAATAACCCTGGTGGCAAAAAGTAAATAAATAAATAAATAAATAAATAAAAATAAAATCCATGTATTATTTTGCTCAACTTCAGTATTTACTTTGTTGAGGGAATGTTGATATACAGAATTATTGTCTTCATGAGGATACACTTCCATATTCCCTCAATACAGGTGCCAGTATATCTTACCCTCCACCAAACCCTCACCCTGCTTCACCATAGGGTCTTAGCTCCTCCCTCAGGAAGATAACTCCTATATTTTCTTTAATATTTGTTTTCCCTTTTTGTTGCCCTTGGTTTTTTTTCATTGCTGTTGTACTTATTGTTGTTGTTGTTGATGCTGTCGTTATTGGGTAGGATAGAGAGAAATAGAGAAAGGAGGGGAAAAGAGAGGGGGGAGAGAAAGATAGACACCTGCAGACCTGCTTCACCACTTGTGAAGCGACTCCCCTGCAGTGAGGAGCCAGGGGCTTGAACTGGGATCCTATGCCAGTTGTTGCACTTTGCCCCACGTGCACTTAACTGCTGCACTACCGCCCGACTAAGTTTTTATTAACTTACTTATTATTAGACAGAGACAGAAAGAAATTGAAAGGAGAGGGGGACATAGGGAGGGAAAGAGACATCTGCAGCCAGGCTTCACAACTTGCGATGCTTTCTGTTATAGGTGGGGACCAAAGGCTTAAACCTGGGTCCTTCTTCACTGTAATGGTTGCTACTTCACCAGGGCCTCCACAGCCTGGCCCCAAAATAACTTCTTTAATTCATCAATCATGGCTACCCTACCTTCTCAAGGACTCTTCACTGATTTCTACACCCAAAGGAAACTAAAAAGTACCGCATGGCCATCCCAGTTCATGAACATGGAATCTGAGACACAGTGAGCCAGGGACACACAGCACAGCACTGGTGTATCTTTTCTTCTTGGACATGTACACAGAACCTCAGAAAGACATGGATGCTTGGGAAGCAACAGTGCTCACCCTTGACCTTGGCATCACATCATCTAAGTCTGAATGCCTGGCTCACCATTTCATACCTTACAAGGCCTTGAGAAAATTAAATCCTTACCCCCTCTCAAACAGTTTTCTACCATTGTAGTTATTAGGTAGAATCAAGTAGGAAGTTTCTCTTAGGGGCAATGAAAATGTTATAGAATTGATATAGGTGTTGGTTACACAACTCTGTGAATGTATTTTAAAAATCATTGAATCGTAGTAAATACAAATAAAATATTCTATATATTAAAAAAATCATTGAATCCTATGCTTTAAGGATAGGATTCCTGCTTTTAAGCAGGGAACTTTAAGGAATGTTAATTAAACCTCAATTAAGCTGTTTCTAAAAGCAAGTTGTTCGTGTCCAGCAATCAGCTCCTTCCTGGTGAAGTTTCCAGGAACTAGAGACACTGAGCAGCTCAGGAATCGAGAGTGATTTTCCACTATTTGATCTAACCAATAGAGGGAGAATAAGAACTTGATTCAAAATGGAAATCTATATGAATATCAAAATGAATAAACAGGTTCAAGAGGCAGAGTTGTAAGATAGGAATTATGGGGGGTCGGGCGGCAGCACAGCAGGTTAAGCACACATGGCGAGAAGTGCAAAGACTGTCGCAAAGATCCCAGTTCGAGCCCCCAGCTCCCCACCTGCAGGGGCATCACTTCACAAGTAGTGAAGCAGGTCTGCAGGTGTCTATCTTTCTCTCCCCCTCTCTGTCTTTCCCTCCTCTCTCGCTTTCTTTCTGTCCTATCCAACAACAATGACATCAATAACAACAATAATAATAACCACAACAATGATAAAACAGCAAGGGCAAGGGGAAAAAAATGGCCTCCAGGATCAGTGTCCACTGCTCCTATCCCCAGCAATAACCCTGGAGGCAAAAAAAGAAAAAAGAAAAAAAATGTTTTAAAAAGACAAGGATTATGAAGATGCTAACCCACTCTGTTCTGGCACCCAAGAAATACAATACTACTCATCAAGGGGCATTCCTTTCTATAGAAGAGCGAGAACGTAGTTCTCCTACTTTGGAGAGAGCAGGGCTCACGTAGCTCAACTAGCTTCTAGGCAACCACCAATCCGCCCATAGTATCGGGCACATGGAATGAAATACCTTTGTTATGACCTAAGACAAATTCCTATAGGGATTTTTATTTCACAGACTTGCTTATTTCATTGAAATGAACCCAGTAACAGATGGAAAAGATCTACACTCCAGGGAAAAATCAAATGATAAGATTGTGCCCCATGAAAAAAGTGACAGGAAAACTGTACTTCTGATGTTTCCAGCTTGGCACATTCCTATATGTTCAGGATTTAAGCTGCTAAAGTCTTCTCTAGCAATTAATTAATCCTTTTTTATTTTTAAAAACTATTTTATTTATTTTGTTTCAATGAGAGAGAGATACAGAGAGAAAGACACAAAGAGAAATACCAGAGCACTGCTCATCTCTGGGTTATGGTGGTGCTGCGGATTGAATCTAGGACCTTTGCTGCTTCAGGCATGACATTTTTTTATTTATTTTATTTTTATTTTTGCAGAGCAGAACCATTATGTAATCTCCCCAGCCCACATATAATTAGTTCTATATATGTTGGAAGGGGGTGGGGCTAGAACTGTTTCTCCACACATGAATTGATCTTTGTCAAAAGTCACTTTTGGGGGAGGATACAGATCCAAGAAGGATGACAGAGGACCTAGTGGGGGTTGTGTTGTTATATGGAAAACTGGGAAATGTTGTGCATGTACAAACTATTGTATTTACTGTCAAATTAAAACATTAATTCCCCAATAAAGAAATTTTAAAAAAATTAACATGATGTTATTGAATTGGAAAGGGAAAAAAGTCACTTTTATAATGAGATAGCAGCTAGGACAGATTTCCATGTCTTCCCTATTCTCCAGATCTTCATTGGTGATGCAGAAATTATCTCCTCAACTCTAAGTCCTTGACATAGTGTGAATTCTTGACCTCTAACTCATCATGAAACACTGCCATTGTCACTGTATCCAGAAAAGGGCTATTACTCCCAACCTTTCAATACAGACACAGCCCACCACACCCTCAAGAAAATTTTTGTAATGTATTGAGACAACATTTTTCAGCAGAGACAGAATCATTTAAACATTGGAAGAATCTGTTCTAGATTCTAAAATGATTCTAACGTTCTTCTAAGACTGGGATATTTCCACAAAGATATCTCACTACTGCTTACTGTCATCCCTTTTATCTTTGATCAGCTGAGTCTATGAGAAATATTATGACTTTAAAGCTATCTCACCAACACTTCCCTACTCTACCTCATTCTAATCCTATTTAATTCTTTGAAAATGCATGAATATGTTCATTCAACAAATACCTGTAACATATATATGTTACTAAGTCTGTACTTATTACTTGAGAGGTACAAGACATTAAGAGGTCTAGTAGAAAGACAAGGTAATTTGTCATTTATAAATGTATGTAAATTGATTCAATTAATTGTTTTTCCTTTGGTAACAAATTGAAATCACCTACTCATCCCTTAGTGGGGGGTGGGCATCATGAATACATGGGGTATCTGTAGGTACATCAAAGACTTCAGGGCACTTAACTCATACAAAGCCTTAAATATCAATAAAGAATTAAAAGCACCATAAAAACTCAAGTCGAGAGGATAAAATAAGATTATTACATGAGATACAAATGACCAATATACAAAGAGAAAGGTTTCTGGCTCATAGCTTATCAAAGAAATATAACACAAAGAAATGAAATTGTGCTTTTATCCATGATACCAGTAATTCATATAAAAGTCAGCTCTAGAAAGAAACATATATGTTCCCCCTTGGAATAAAACTGGCAGAGTTGCATTTTAATGATATCTTCTTTAATCTAGTAATTCCACTTTGATGCTAAAATCTCATAGAGATTCAGACAGGTGTTCCTGATATAAAGATGTTTATGAAAGTGTTTTTGTAGACCAAAAGTGGAAGCCACTTCAAGGTATTTCAAGAGTTGAATGGTTACACAAACTATAATATGTCCATATGTCTGAATAGATTTAAATATAGTTAAATGGTTACACTTAAAAATCAGGGGCACCCAAACAATATTGTTAGACTACCTGCATGTTAGCTATTGGGCTCAGAAAAAAACCACTAAAGTCACGGGCCCCTTAAAATATACCTAAAATAGACTTCCTAGCATTTTCCCACATGAAGACATTTATTTAGTTCCATCTTCTCTATTATTATCTTTAGCTTACTGATTATTAAGCAAATTGTCCTGCTTTATATCTTAATGCTTTTCAGCCAGTAAGTTGAAGACGCTACCATGATGTCATCCTGACTTCCCTTGGCAGATGGTCTCAGAAATGCGTTCAAGAACCCCACCTCCCAAAGCCCTATCTCACTAGGGAAAGATAGAAACAGGGTATGGATTGGCCTGTCAACATCTAAGTTCAGTGGAAAAGGAATTACAGAAGCCAAACCTTAACCCTCTGCACCCCATAAAGAATTTTGGTCCATACTCCCATAGAAGAATAAAGAAGAGAGAACCTTCCAGTGGAGGGGATGGGTTATGGAACTCTGGTAGTGGGAACTGTATGGAATTGTACCCCTGTTATCCTACAGTCTAGTTAATTATTATTAAATCACTAATAAAAAAATAACCTAAAAATATCAAGGCCCATCATCAAGATGTAGGAACTTCCTAATTATACAGAATTCTCCACCAATTCATAGCTATATGACTAGGAAGAGATACCACAAATTACTGACAGTAGTGTTTTCTAGAAATTGGGATAGACAGGAATATTTATTTCCTTTTTGTATGCTATTTTAGATTTTCCAAATTTCTTCAAATGATCATGATTTTTCCTTTTTAAGAAAAAAGAAGGAAACAGCATCATTCAAAGAAGAGGAGGAGAAATAGGAAAAGGAGAAGGATGGAGAGGGGGAAGAGGAAGAGAAGAAGGAGAGCAGTTAAACATTTTAAGTTACCCTGGCTACTTCTATTACCAGTTCTTCTTCTAGCGTTTGCCCTTCTTCTGTAGCCAGTCAACAGCGCCAGGTTGAGCCAGTTAAGTCTTCAGAGACCAAATTAGTAAAATAAGTATAATTATACCTACACTACTTCACAGAATTGTTGTAAAGATGAAATAAGAAAATGTAACAAGTTTTATAAAGTGTAAAGCACTGTGCAAATGTTCATTGTTATTAGGATTTTAGCACAAAATTACTCTAACAATTTGAGAGAAAAGAAAATAAATGTCTACTAATATACCATAGACTCCCTTCAGGTCCCAGTTAGTACCTACATATTTTCATCTCCACTAGAGTCCTTCTCTGAACTCCCAAACTGTCTCTCCATCAGTCAGTTCAGGACATGCCTCCTTAGAAGCCCTGCTACTAGAGTCAGGGGTTAGCACAGAGGATTAAGGGCACATGGTACAAAGTACAAGGACCAATGTAAGGATCCTGGTTCAAGCCCCCAGCTCCTCACCTGCAGGAGGGTTGCCTCACAAGTGGTGAAGGAGGTCTACAGGTGTCTATTCTTCTCTCCCCTTATCTCTTGGTTTCTCTCTGACCTATCCAACAACGATATCAGTAACAACAACAATAATAATAACCACAACAATGATAAAAACAAAGACAACAAAAGGAAAAATAAATCAATAAATATTTATTTTTTTAAAAAGCCCTGCTACCACTTCAAAGGAAACTTGCCTAAAACCAAAGGCATTTAAAAAATATTTTTATTAATGATTTAATAATGATCAGCAATGGAGATCATCAGGGGCCACAACAAGGCAGAACTAGAATGACTTCAGGAACCCACCAAATCATCGGTGAGTGCAAATACCTGTGGCCTGTGGACAGAGAGGAGCCTATGGAGGGATTAAGTGCTAATAGTCCAGCAGTCTACCAGCTGAGGCATCTCCTCCAGTCTGTTTTAACAACAAAAATACCACTGAAGGGAGGAGAGGACTCCCCTAAGACTCACCATATGCAACTGTAAATCTCCATTAATACTGCCCTCAGAGGCTGGAGTAGCAGGGGGGAGGCCCTGTGCTGACACCAGGGGACAGAGAACTAACCAGGAAAATGAAGAAGACATCTATACCTCGGTGGCCTAGTGATGGGGCTGTGTGGTGGGAGCCTTTCCCTGTTGTTCTCCTGATGAGAACATTGTAAATAGTTGCCTCAGAATCTACAGACTATAAATGGGACTTGTACAGAAACTCACAGGGCCCAGAAGTGCAGCCCAGCATGGCAAAGAAACTGAATTGAGCCCAGAGCTTTGGATCCTTGGGGTGTGAGAATCTCTTGCATAATCACTGGATTATCTCTCCCCCCACCTTGCTTTATCTCTTGGTCAGAGTGAGTGATTAAGCAAAAAAAATCTACTTATAGTTGAAAAGCCCTCACTCCCATAGCCTACATGGAAGAAAAAGAACAAAAGAGACTTCAAAAGTCACTGTGCTACAACTCAGGGATCAAAATATTATTGAAACAATGGTCAATTCCCAAAACTGTGAACCCTTTAATTACCTTGCTTAGACACAAATCAATCCAGGCAAGAGTGATCAGTAATTTGAAAAGTACTGAGAGAGGGGCCTCATAACATACTATATAGAAGGGTTAAACCAACAAGAAGAAATATTGGAGAAATGAACCAGGAAAAGAGCCCAGCTAAAAGCCCACCAAAGGGTGAAGTATGAAATAATGAGGTCAACATCCAAACACTAGTTAAGGAAATAATCACAGGAGTGAGAAAAGAATTTCAAAGAATTGTCATCAGAAATGCAGAAAGGACAAATGAGACTTTGGAAGGAAACACTAATTATCTCAAGGTTATTAGAGAGCTGAAAGCTGAAATAACTGAGCTAAGAAAACAACTAGCTGAATAAGCTAAAACAGTATCAGAACAGGGTTACAAAATAGATGAACTCTAGAAAACAGTAGACAGGAGAGAGAACAGAATCAATGAGGCAGAAGACAAAATTAGCAAGATTGAGGATGAATTCAAGATAACTATAAAAGAAGTAAAAGATCTCAAAAAGAGATTAAGAGATACTGAAAACAACAACAGAGTCCTATGGGATAACTTCAAAAAAATAATATAAGCATTATTGGCTTAGCAGAGGAAGAAAGAGAGGGAGAAGAAGAAAGCATACTTCAGGACATAATAGCTGAGAAATTCTCTAGTCTCTAAACCATTAAAGACATAAAGGTTCAAGAAACTCAGAGGCTCCCAAACAGAATAAACCCAGACTTAACAACACCAAAACACATCATATTTAGAATGGAAAGTAATAGGATAAGGAAAGGATCATGAAGGCTGAGAGAAAAACAAAGAGTCACTTACAGAGGAAAACCCATATTGTTAGCAGCAGACTTCTCCACAAAGAGACTACAGGCCAGAAGAGAATGTCAAGATATCTATCCAGTGCTCATTGAGAAAGGCTTTCAACCAAGACTACTGTATCCTGCTAGACTGTCATTTAGACTAGATGGAGGCATAAAAACCTTCTCAGACAAGCAACAATTGAAGGAATCAACTATCACCAAGCCTGCCCTGAAAGAAGTTCTGAAAGGTCTCCTGTGAACAGTCAGACCAACATAAATAGGCCATATATCAGAACACTCTAAAACTCTACAATAATGGCATTAAAATATCTTCAAGCTTTGATATCAATCAATGTCAATGGCTGAATTCACCTATTAAATG
Organism: Erinaceus europaeus; assembly: GCF_950295315.1. Lineage (NCBI taxonomy): Eukaryota > Metazoa > Chordata > Mammalia > Eulipotyphla > Erinaceidae > Erinaceus > Erinaceus europaeus. The sequence goes on from NC_080165.1 coordinate 65,075,669, forward strand.
GCACAGAGTAGGAAGATGAATCAGAAAGCCCAACCCAACAATACGCTGTCTACAGGAAACCCACCTAACTCAACAAGACAAACAGACTCAAAGTGAAAGGAGGGAAAATTATCGTATAAGCCAAAGGCCCACACAAAAGGGTAAGAAGAGCTATTTTCATATCTGACAAGATAGACTTTAAAATAAATAAAATTTAAAAAGATAAGGATGGACAATACTTAATGCTCAGAGGATCAGTCAGTCAAGAGGACTTAACAATTATTAACATCTATGCACCCAATGAGGCACCATCTAAATACATCAAACACCTACTGAAAGAGCTACAGCAATATATTAACAGCAATACAGTCATGGTAGGGGACTTCAACACCCCACTCCAGGCAGAAAAGATCATCCAGGCAGAAAAATCAATAAAGAAATGAGGGACTTAAATGAAGAGATAGATAAACTAGAACTATTGGACATTTTTAGAGTCATTCTTCCCACGAAACTTGAATACACAGTCTACTCAAGTCCACATGGATCGTTCTCAAAGATAGACCATATTTTAGGCCACAAAGACAGCATCAGCAAATTCAAGAGCATTGAAATCATCCCAAGCATCTTCTCAGACCACAGTGGAATTAAACTAACACTTAACAATCCACAAAAGATTAGTAAGAGTCCCAAAATGTGGAAGCTCAGCAATACACTACTTAACAACTACTGGGTCAAAGAGGAAATCAAAGAAGAAATCAAAATGTTTCATGAGTTCAATGAAAATGATGACACAAGCTATCAAAATATTTGGGACACAGCTAAGGCAGTACTGAGAGGGAAGTCCATAGCCATACAAGAACACATTAGGAGACAATAAAAAGGACAAATAAACAACCTGATTGCACACCTTAAAGAAGAAGAAGAAGAAGAAGAAGAAGAAGAAGAAGAAGAAGAAGAAGAAGAAGAAGAAGAAGAAGAAGAAGAAGAAGAAGAAGAAGAAAGGAGAAAGAAGAAGGAGAAGAAGAAGAAGGAGGAGGAGGAGGAGGAGGAAGAGGAGGAGGAGGAGAAGAAGAAGAAGAAGAATGGAAGCATTAAAGCAACCAGAAGGACAGAAATAACTAAAATTAGAGCAGAAATAAGTAACATCGAAAATAAGAAAACCATACAAAAGATCAACAAAAGTAAATGTTGGTTCTTCAATTAGTGAACAAAATTGACAAACCTTTAGACAGACTCACAAAACAAAAAAAGGGAGAAAACCCAAATAAATCAGATCAGAAATTAAAGAGGAGATATCACACCAGAGACTGCAGAAATTCAACATATCATGAGAGACTTCTATAAACAACTATATGCCACCAAGCTAGAGAACCTGGGAAAAATGGACGATTTCCTAGATACCGACAAACTTTCAATTTTAAATAAAGAGGAACTAGAAAATATGAACAGGCTTATCACAGCTAATGACATTGAAACTATTATCAAAAACTTCCTAAGAATAAAATCCCAGATGATTTTACAAATGAATTCTATAAAACCTTCAAAGAAGAACTAATACCTCTACTTTTAAAAGTCTTCCAGAAGATTGAAGACACTGGAATACTTCCTTCCAGCTTCTATGAAGCCAATATCATTCTGATACCAAAAGCAGACAGGGATACAACCAAAAAAGAAAACTACAGACCAATATCTCTGATGAACGTAGATGCTAAAATATTGAACAAAATTTTAGCCAACCAGATACAGCAGTATATTAAAAAGATTGTTCATCATGACCAGATGGGGTTTATCCCAGGGATGCAAGTTTGGTTTAATATACATAAATCAATCATGTGATCCACCACATCAATAAGAGCAAGACCCAAAACCACATGGTCATATCAATAGATGCAGAGAAAGCCTTTGACAAAATACAGCATCGCTTTATGATCAAAACTACAAAAAATGGGAATAGATGGAAAATTCCTCAAGATAGTGGAGTCTATATATAGCAAACCTACAGCCAACATCATACTCAACGGTGAAAAACTGGAAGCATTTCCACTCAGATCAGGTACTAGACAGGGCTGCCCACTATCACCATTACTATTCAACATAGTGGTGGAAGTTCTTGCCATAGCAATCAGGCAGGAGCAAGGAATTAAAGGTATACAGATTGGAAGAGAAGTCAAACTCGCCCTCTTTGCAGATGACATGATAGTATACATAGAAAAAACTAAGGAGGTCCCTCGTTGTTCAACAATTTGTTTGCCTTTGTATGTTTTCTCTCTTTTCAGCCACCAGGTTCCAGATGCCAACACGGTGCTGACCAGACTTCCCTGTACAGATGACCCCACCAATGTGTACTGGAGCTCCACTTCCCCAGAGACCCACCCTACTAGGGAAAGAGAGAGGCAAACTGAGAGTATGGATCGACCAGTCAACGCCCATGTACAGCAGGAAAGCAATTACAGAAGCCAGACCTTCCACCTTCTGCAACCCACAACGACCCTGGGTCCATACTCCAGAGGATAGAGAATGGGAAAGCTAACGGGAGGGAATGGGATATGAAGATCGGGTGGTGGGAATTGTGTGGAACTGTACCCCTCTTATCCTATGGTTTTGTCAATGTCTCTTTTCTTAAACAAAACAAACAAACAAAAAACCTAAGGAATCCAACAAGAAGCTTTTGGAAAGCATCAGTCAATACAGTAAGGTGTCAGGCTACAAAATTAACATTCAAAAGTCATGGGCATTCCTCTATGCAAACACTAATTTAGAAGAAGTCGAAATCCAGAAATCAATTCCTTTTACCATAGCAACAAAAACAAGAAAATATCTAGGAATAAACCTAACCAAAGAAGTGAAAGACTTGTATACTAAAAACTATGAGTCACTACTCAAGGAAATTAAAAAAGACACAAAGAAGTGGAAAGATATCCCATGTTCATGGGTTGGAAGAATTAACATCATCAAAATGAATATACTACCCAAAACCATCTACAAATTTAATGCTATCCCCATCAAGATCCCAACCACATTTTTTAGGAGACTAGAACAAATGCTACAAATGTTTATCTGGAACCAGAAAAGACCTAGAATTGCCAAAACAGTCTTGAGAAGAAAGAACAGAACTGGAGGCATCACACTCCCAGATCTCAAATTGTATTATAGGGCCATTATAATCAAAACTGCTTGGTACTGGAACATGAATAGACACATTGACCAGTGGAATACAACTGAGAGCCCAGAAGTAAGCCTATGGACATAAAATCTTTGACAAAGGTGCCCAGAGTATTCAATGGGATAGAAGAGTTTCTTTAACAAATGGTGTTGAAAAAAATGGGTTGAAACATGCAGAATGAAGTTGAGCCACTATATTTCACCAAATACAAAAGTAAATTCCAAGTGGATCAAGGACTTGGATGTTAGACCAGAAACTATCAGACACTTAGAGGAAAATATTGGCAGAACTCTTTTCCACAAAAATTTTAAAGACATCTTCAATGAAATGAATCCAATTACAAAGAAGACTAAGGCAAGTATAAACCTATGGGACTACATGAAATTAAAAGGCTTCTGTACAGCAAAAGAAATCACTATCCAAACCAAGAGAGACCCCTCACAGAATAGGAGATCTTTACATGCCATACATCAGACAAGAGGGTAATAACCAGAATATAACCAGAATATATAAAGAGCTTGCCAAACTCAACAACAAGAAAACAAATAACCCCATTCAAAAATGGGGAGAGAACATAGACAGAATATTCACCTCAGAAGAGATCCAAAAGGCCGAGAAACACGTGAAAAAATGCCCCAAGTCTTTGATTGTCAGATAAATGCAAATAAGGACAATAATGAGATACCACTTCACTCCTGTGAGAATGTCATACATCAGAAAAGGTAACAGCAGCAAATGCTGGAGAGGGTGTGGGGTCAAAGGAACCTTCCTACACTACTGGTGGGAATGTAAATTGGTCCAATCTCTGTGGAGAAGTCTGGAGAACTCTCAGAAGGCTAGAAATGGACCTCCCCTATTATCCTGTAATTCCTCTCCTCAGGATATAGCCTAAAGAACCCAACACATCCATCCAAAAAGATCTGTGTACACATATGTTCTTAGCAGCACAATTTGCAATAGCCAAAACCTGGAAGCAACCTAGGTGTCCAACAACAGGTGAGTGGCTGAGCAAGTTGTGGTATATATACACAATGGAATACTACTCAGCTATTAAAAATGGTGACTTCACAGTTTTCAGCCAATCTTGGATGGAGCTTGAGAAAATCATGTTAAGTGAAATAAGTCAGAAACAGAAAGATGAATATGAGATGATCTCACTCTCAGGCAGAAGTTGAAAAACAAGATCAGAAGAGAAAACACAAGTAGAACCTCAACTGGAATTGGAGTATTACACCAAAGTAAAAGACTCTGTAGGTGTGTGGAGGGGAGAATACAGGTCCAAGAAGAATGACAGAGGACCTAGTGGGGGTTGTGTTGATATATGGAAAACTGGGAAATGTTATGCATGTACAAACTACTATATTTACTGTTGAATGTAAAACATTAATTCCCCAATAAAGAAATTTAAAAATAATAATAATAATAATGATCAACAAGATTGTGGGATAAGAGGCGTACAATTCCACACAACTCCCTCTACCAGAGTTCGGTATCGCATCCACTCCATTGGAAGCTTACCTATTCTTTATCCCTCTGTGAGTATGAACCAAAATTCTTTATGCAGAATAGAAGGTAGAAGGTCTGGCTTCTGTAATTGCTTCTCCACTGAACATGGACATTGGCAGGTTGATCCGGCCTCTTTCTATCTTTCCCTAGTAGGATAGGGCTCTGGGGAGGTGAGATTCCAGGACACATTGGTGAGTTTGTCTGCCCAGGGAAGTCAGGATGACATCATAGTAGCATCGGCAACTTGGTGGCTGAAAAGCATTTAGATATAAAGCAGTACAATTTATTTAATAATTAGGAACCTAAAGGTAAGACCAATGTGCCCTGAAACCCCATCTTTCTGGAGCCCTACTAGGTAAAGATAGAGACAATGAAAATGAAAATGAAAAATGAAACTAAGGGTCTTCATGTGGAAAAATGCTAGTAAGTCTATTTTAGGTATATTCCAAGGGGCTCATGACTTTAGTAATTTTTGCCTGAGCCCAGTAGTTAATATGCAGGTGGGATAAAAACTTTTGTGTAGGTAGATGGCGTCAGAGTCAACAATAGGACTAGAAAGCTGGACTAGGAATGTGAGTAAATGTGAGGAAAATATTAAATACAACTAACTTTAGACCCCATTGATCTCACCTAGTGCCCATGTTCATTCATATTTAGCACAGGAGTCTGTGTAACCTCTGCAACCCTGTCAACCTGAGCTCGCAGTCCCTAGTCACAGCTGGCACTTTCTTAAATAAGCCAAATAAACCAAAGCTGGTTCAATATAAACTTGTCTCTTCTTCCTGATAATAGTTCTGTTACAAATATTACCTTTCTTTGTGCTTAATTTTCTCTTCTCAAATCAAACTCATAATATCCCAAATCCTACTTCAATCTTTTACATTTTTTAAATTTTGTTCTTACATATCTTAAATTTCTTGTTTTTCTGTCCCTACTCACATCATCTGAAGACTCCTAACTCATCTGCCCATCCTTGTCTTTTCCCCTAAGTCCCTTTTAAGTGTAATTGTCAAAAAAAAAAAAAAGTTATAGGCATAAATTGAAAAATACTACCATGACACCATCCTGACTTCTCTGGGAAGATGACCTCACCAATGTGCCCTGGAACCCCATCTCTCCAGAGCCCTCCTATATAAGGATAGAGGCAAGCTGGGGGTATGGATTGACCTGTCAACTTCCACGTCCAGCAGAGAAGCAATTATAAAAGCCAGACTTTCCACCATCTGCACCCCATAATGGTCCATACTCCCAAGGAGATGAAGAATAGGGAAGCTCCCAATGGAGGAGATGGGATATGGCACACTGGTGGTAGGAATTGTATGGAATTTTACCCCTCTTATCTCACAGTGCTGTTGATCATTATTAAATCACTAATAAAAAAAAGTTGAAAAGTAGGAAGACACAAAACAGAACTTGGACTGGAGTTGGTATATTGCACTGAAGTAAAAGACTCTGGAGTGGGGGAAGGGTTCAGGCCCCAGAACATAATAATGGCAGAGGAAGATTTAGAAGGGGTTGTATTGTTATGTGGAAAACTGAAAAATGTTACATATGTACAAACTACTGTATCTTACTGTTGAGTATAAACCATTAATCCCCCAATAAAGAAAAAAAAAACTAAATCCCTAACAGGGTTATTGATGGGGGGGGGATGGTCAAATTGGGGAGAGAATGCAGTTGCCAGCATCTGAGCCCAATAGACAACATCCTAAAGAGGGTCAGAGCAACAAAATTATTCTAGTGATGAAAAAGAGTGACAAAGATGAGGTGTGGGTAGATGAGCTCCACAAACTAGAACAATGTGGGCAGACGCTGGAGTTGAGGTCAAAGTGGTCCTTCAGCATCAGCAGGTCATAAGTGTGCTTGTTCAGAGTCCAGAAAGCTGGTACTAAGCAACACAACATATCTGAAGCCAACCTTTCTGGCCAACTGCTCCCCACACAATGCTTACTCTATTGTATGCATGTTGTCTGCAGTGTCTGACAAAGACAGGAGTGCAGCTTCTGGGAAAATTTATCAAAGTAAGTTCTTTACATCTATTTCTCATCTGTATGAACCCACCACTCCATGCCCAAAGAACATCCAGGTTGCCATGTTTTCACAATTATGATTAGTCCTGTCCATTATTTGTCCAACCTAGAACACCCCTGACCCAACAGTGTCTAATTCTCTTTCAACCATCCTTACACAACCCAGGTGCCATGGTCACCCCCAGTTCCTAACAACTTTCCTTCTAAATAGCACGTAAGAAAGAAGCCAGGGGAAGTTGGGCAGTAGTGCAGCGGGTTAAGCACAGGTGGCGCCAAGCGCAAGGTCCGGTGTGGGGATCCCGGTTTGAATCCCCGGCTCCCCACCTGCAGGGGAGTTGCTTCACAAGTGGTGAAGCAGGTCTGCAGATGTCTATCTTTCTCTCCCCTCTCTGTCTCCCCCTCCTCTCTCTATTTCTCTGCTGTATCCAACAATGATGACATCAATAACAACAACAATAACTACAACAACAAGGGCAACAAAAGGGAATAAGTAAATAAATATTTTTTAAAAAAGAAGAAAGAAAAGAAAGAAGCCAGGGTGGAAGAGGAGTTGCTTGATCTTAACTGTGCTATTCCTTTGGCTCTGAAATCACCTTGGGTTGTGAGTGACTTTTGCATATTGAGGGCTTCTCTTCTGAAACATCACTGGATAAGTGGCCCAACACCCACTACCAGCCTGCTTACCTCCACCAGAGAGACTGAAAAGCCTAAACATTTGCATCTTTAGCCTATTTTACTACTATGGTGCCTATACATGCTGTTGTATCCGATGACAGATTATGTGGGAATCTTTTTCTGTAGGTGATAGGGGTTGCCTCTGAAAAGCACTTTTCTCAATTAAAGAGGTTATGTCCTACCCTCCCTTTTATTTCTGCCTCAAGAGTGGGCATAGCACTTAGGGCTGAAATAGGTGTTTGTTTGTTTGTTTGTTTATATGCTTGTTATCTCTTGGTTTCACTACTCCAAGTCAGCTTATTTTAGATAGTAAAATAGAGAAGGCCAGGGGCCAGGTGAGAGCACATCTGTTTGAGTACACATGTTACAATGTGTAAGGACCTGGATGTGCAAGGACCTGGTTTTGAGCCCCATGTCCCCACTTGAAGAAGAAAAGCTTTATGAGTGGTAAAAAAAAAAGTATTGCCGTTGTCTCTGTCTCTTCCTCTATCACCCCTTTCCCTCTCGATTTCTGGCTATATATAAAAAATAGACAGAGGGGGCAAGGCGGTGGCACAACCAGCTAAGCTCACATAGAACTAAGTGGAAGGACCCAGTTCGAGCCCTCCACTCCCCACCTGCAGTGGGGACGTATCATTAGCAATGAAGCAGGTCTGCAAGTGCTTATCTTTGAAGCCAGGCTGTGGCACACCTAATTAAGAGCACATAGTACTAGGTACAAGGACCCTGTGCAAGGATCCAGGTTTGAGCCCCAGCCTCTCACTTGCAGGTGGGATGTTTCACAAGGCATGAAGCAGATCTGCAAGTGCCTATCTTTCTCTCTCTCTATCTTACCTTCCCTTCTCAATTTCTCTCTGTCCTATCCAATAAAATGGAAAAACATAGCCACCAGGAACTGTGGATTGGTAGTACTGAGCACTGAGCATTAACACTAGAGCACTGAGCATTAACACTAGAAGCAAAGAAGGGGGGTTGGGGAAAACGTAACAGCACCAAAGTTTCTTCCAATGCACTAGAAGCTGGTCTTAAACCTGGACTGTGTGCATGTCAAAGCTTGGCTTCACACAACGACCGCTTTTTTTTTTTTTTTTTTGAGGAGCGTTTCTTGGGTTTAGTTTGGTTTGGTTTCATATATTTTACTCATAAACTAGTTCACTCTGGGCTCTAACAATTTATTCTTATATTTCAGGTTTTCCTGGGCACTTATAATAGCATTTATTTTGTCATTACCAGAGCATCACTGTTCTAGGGTGTCTTTTTAAACAAACAAACAAACAAAAACAGAGGCAGAGAGGAAGAAAAACCATGGCACCAAAGCTTCACCCATGGCCAAAGTACTCCCCTGTAGTGTAGCAGTGGCTTGAACCTGGGTTGCACACATGGCAAAGTAGGCATCCTTCCAGGTGAGCTGTCTCACTGGCCCCATAGCTTCCATGAAGAAATAAGTACAAGGATGAAACATCAGTTGATAAAATGAACCTATTAGGGAGTCGGGCTATAGTGCAGCGGGTTAAGCGCAGGTGGCACAAAGCACAAGGACTAGCATAAGGATCCCGGTTCGAACCCCGGCTCCCCACCTGCAGGGGAGTCGCTTCACAGGTGGTGAAGCAGGTCTGCAGGTGTCTATCTTTCTCTCCTACTCTCTGTCTTCCCCTCCTCTCTCCATTTCTCTCTGTCCTATCCAACAACGACAACAACAATGATAACTACAACAATAAAACAACAAGGGCAACAAAAGGGAATAAATAAATTAAATAAATATTTTTTTTTAAAAAATGAACCTATTAGACCTGGCCCCTAAGTATATTGTGGAGCAGTTAAACCAGCACCAGCATTCATTTGCTGCCAGAATATTAATTCTGGCAAATAAAGTAAACTATTTTTTGTTTAACTCACTTTTATTTTCTATAACTTGCAACTGAAAGCACTCCCCATTTAAGCATCTACATTACTAGACTGTGAGCTACTAACAGAGTAATGACAGAGACTGTATCCTTTTTTTCACTGGGTAGAGACAGAGATAAATTGAAAGAGGGGGAGACAGAGAGGGAGAGATACAAAGAGACAACTACAGCCCTGCTTCACCACTCATGAAGCTTTCTCCCTACAGGTGAGGACCAGGGACTTGAACTTGGGTCCTTGCATACTGTAATGTAAGCACTTAACCAAGTGCACCACCGCCTGGCCCTCAGAGATTGTATCTTCACCACTACCCCCTCTTAGCTTCCTCCAGCATCATACAAGACCTAGCCTATAGTAACCATCTGCTAGCAGATAAGACAGCATAAAAGGATTTTTCTTACCCTTGATGTATATATTGAAGCAGACAAGTTATAAGTAGTCAATGAAATAATGGTAAGGAAAGTTAGACCTATTCTAGGTCTAACTGAAAAATCAGATGAATTTTTCAGTCAGATGGTTCCCACCAAATGCTCTGAAAGGTGAAGCTGCAGAAATGCTGACAAAAACATGTGATCTATTACTGTGAAAGGTCCTGAATTCCAGGAGCTGACATGATGGCCAAAATCCCTCCTCCCCCAAAGCCACCTACACAGGAGCCTGAGACAAGGGAGCAATTGGTTCCCAGGCATATTGATAGACTCTGTAATAGAGCTCACAAGACACCTGAAAAGGGTGTACTTGGCAGGAAGTTGGCATGGAACTTCTCAAAAGAGACCCAGCACAAGCAAATCTTCACATTCTCTTGTAAGAGAGCAGATGAAGAGATATAATGGGCAGGAGTAAAGAGACCAGTGGATGGGACATATTTTTTTATTATTTATTAATAGTTTGTTACAAGATTATAAGATTATAATATATAGTTCCACACGACACCCACCACCAAAGTTGTGTATCCCCGCCCTTCCACCTACCAAAGATAACCATCATTGTTGTTATAAGTCTTGCAAACTGTCTGCTTGCATCTGTTTTGTTTGGATCTTTTTTATTTTGGCCAACTGCATATAAATCAGATCTCTATATTTCACATATGGGGAAACCACCTAGTAGTTGTCTTTCTTTTCTTTACTTATTTCACTACACATAATCACCTCCAATTCCATCCATTTTGTCTCAAGGGACACAATATCATCTTTTCTGATTGCTGAGTAGTATTCCATGAAATATATATCCTATAACTTCTTTAGCTAGTCACCTGTTGATGAGTATCTAGGCTGCTTCCACTCTTTGGCTATTATGAATAATTCATCTATGAACATAGGGGCACATATGTCCCTTTTAATTAGTCCACCAAATAAATGCCCAGAGTGGTACTGCTGGATCATAAGGTATATGGACTCTCCAAAAAGTCTCCCAAAGGGGCTTTACCCATTTGCATTCCTACCAGCAGTGAAGCAGAGTTCCCTTTTCTCCACAACCTCTCCAACACCTGTCATTTCCTGGTTTGTTGATTCTTCTTCTAGCGTTTGCCCTTCTTCCGTAGCCAGTCAACAGCGTCAGGTTGAGCCTGATGTAAAGTTTCGAGACCTCCTTTGAATCTGGAGAGGTGGCAGTCGTTGATTATGTGGGTCATAGTCTGTCTGTAGCAACAGGGGCAGTTCGGGTCGTCTCTGGCTCCCCAGCGATGGAACATAGTGGCGCACTGGCCATGGCCTGTTCGATAGCGATTGAGGAGGGCCCAATCATAACGTGCTAGGTCAAAGCCGGGTTGATGCTTGCAGGGGTCTGTGATAAGGTGTTTGTTCTTTACCTCAGCTGACTGCCAACTCTGTTTCCAAGAGTCTGGAACAGAGAAGATCAGTGTAGGCGTAGGAGACCAGATTGGGTGACGAGACGTTAAGCGTTGTACAGGGTGGGCGAAGATATCCGCGTATATTGGCAGGTCCAGTCGAGCATAGACATGGTAAATGAACTTAGATGATGCCGCATCCCAACGAATATCTGGCGGGGCGATGTTGCTAAGAACTGGCAGCCATGGAACCGGGGTGGAACGGATAGTTCCAGAAATTATCCTCATGGAGGAATATAATTTGGAATCGACCAAGTGGACATGGGGGCTATGGAACCATACTGGGGCACAGTATTCTGCAGTGGAATAGCATAATGCCAGAGATGATGATCGTAGTGTGGAAGCGCTCGCGCCCCATGAGGAGCTGGCCAGTCTTGCAATGATGTTATTCCTCGCGCCCACCTTTGCTGCAGTTTTTATGAGATGTTCGTGAAATGACAGGGTGCAATCAAGAGTAACGCCAAGATAGACTGGCTGGGCTTCATGCTGGATTCTCGTATCGTCAAGCTGCACATTAAGCTCACGCGAGGCCGAGGCATGGTGTAGATGGAAAACAGATGGTTTGTTGATGTAAGCCATTCTCTCAGGTGTGAGACAGTGTCTCAGAATAGTTTTAATTTTATTTCTCTAATGATAAGTGAAGTGAAGCATAGTTCTTCATGTGTCTGTGTACATGTGTATCTCTTCTTTAGAATGGACATGTTTAGAAGCTCACAAAGCCTGGGTTAAAGTTTTCTTAATATATGTATTACATATATATACATATATATATATTACTTTATTAGAACAGAGGGGAATTGAGAGAGAAGGGGAAAACAGAGAGGGAGAGAAAAAGATACCCACAGACCTGCCCCCCCCATAAAGCTTCCCATCTGCAGGTGGAGTGTGTGGATTCGAACCTGGTCTTTATGCATGGTAAAGTGTGTACTCAACTATGTGTGCTACCACTGGCATCCCAGTGCTCTATTTGAAGGCAAAACTTCTTTTAAAATATTGGTTTTTTATTTTATTTATTTTTGTCTCCAGGGTTATCGCTGGAGCTTGGTGCCCGCACTACAAAGCCACTGCTCCTGTGCCCTTTTTTTTTTAAATACAGAGAGAAATTGAGAGGGGAGGGAAAGATAGACAAGAAGAGAGACCCCTGCAGACCTGCTTCACCACTTGTGAAGTAACCCCTCTGCAGATGGGGATCTGGGGCTTGAACCAGGAGCTCGAACCGGGATCCTAGCGTGGGTCCTTACACTTCATACTATGTTCACTTAACCTGGTGCCTTACCATCCAGCCCCTAAACATTTATTTTTTTAACTTTATTTCACTTGATAAAAAAAAAATAGAGAAATGAAGAGGGGAGAGAGAGAAAGGGAGACTGAGAGACACTTGGAACACATGCAGAGGTGAGTCAGAATAGGTTTTCACATTACAGCTATGTAGGGAAATTGTGAGGATGTGGTTGAGCTTGGCAGGGCTTGACTTGAGGGGACATCCACCCTGTCAGTCTCCCTCTCTCTACTGAGAGGTCGAGCGAGGAGGGACACAACCCCCAAGGCTTGCTTCATCTTATCAGACTCCCTGCTTCACAAAGCACCCTGCATTTTTCTGCCTCTAGGAGCCTGACATTCCTTAAAACATTAAGCCAGTTTCCCCTGATCCACCTTGCATTCTTTGATACTATGGCCTGCCCTTTTATTGTCTACATATCAATCTTTTGCTTTGTCTTACAAATGACTTAAGGTCTCCTTCCTATTCTCCCACCCATTCTGCTCATTTAATATATTCTTTTCCTACCCTCAAGACCTTAGGGTATTACTAATATCCTACCAGTTAAACCCTAGGAACAGTTGCTAAGGAAGTCCCTACCTTTCCCAGCTCCCTTTTACCTTTCTCCGCCCCTTTCCTAACCATGTATGGTATTGTCAAGCCACTTCTGTTTCTGACTTGCCTCTTCCATTGTTCAAGTGGGGAGGAGCACGCAGGCAGACTTGGAGGCTGAGGCCTGCCATTTCAGTTTGCACCACATGGTTTAACTATGTGTGCTACCGCCCGACTCTGGGGCACTCGGATGAATAAAGATTTGAATGGCCTTGCCACCACAAGCTTGGTTCCTGAATCATCTCTCTCTCGCATCACTAGCCCTACACATCTATCTCCATCTGGTGGTTTCTCAGAGCCCAGGCAGTCCTAAATACTCTAACATTTTAGAGCTTTAATGGATGGCCACATAGCACCCTTCAAGGTTGAAGCATAGCAAGAATTGGAGTGAGCTATCTTGGGGACAACCATGCTCTCCAAAGATGACACTTCCTAGCCCTTCTGTTGCTGAGCAAACAGGTTCCCAGGTCTGTTGAGTGTGACAGCTCTCTTAGGAAAGCTCTGTTAGTGTTAGGTCCCTCATTGTAGTCGCCAGGAAGAATCAGCAGGACTCCATAAGTCAGACAAGATGAACTTTATCTGTTGGAAGGGAAATAGGGATATCACAAACAGTGATCCCAGCTTCCCAGGTCCATTTATACGCTATTGGTGGACCTAAGTGGGAGCAGGTCAATACTTCCTACTATTATTGTTCATTCCAATTTCTCTGCTACTGGTCATTCCAGCTCTTCTGCCATTGGTCCTTAAGGTATACTTTCAAAAAGCAGGGATTGGTTATTTTTGTTCCTCTGCTACTGGTCATTCTAGGATTACTCATTTGCATATCACAAGGTCTCTTTCTAACCTTAATCTTTCAATAACACTTTAGTCCTCAATAACCCAGCTCCTGAAATCTCTCTAATCCTAATCTCTCTAATCCTAATCCTTTTCCTTCTTAATATGTGCATTCACCTCTGCTTCCACAGGCCCAGCAGTACACAGCTTTGATGGAAGGAAAGTTGGAGTCCAGAGTCAGAAACCTCTGTCCTGTGTTCTGCCAGAACTGCATAGTCAGCCCAAGATTACCTGAGCCCCTGAAGTATGTACCATGGCCAGACCTGTTCTGTCCTGGCCCCAGGCTCCCTGTTCACCACTGACCACAGGGCAGGTACATATTTTGCCCCTTCCAGATACCACTCAGCCTCCAGGTCTGCCCTGCTCTTCTGTTTACCATATCCTGGCTACCTATTTTACCCTCTCCTGCCCACTGGATTCTCCAAAGATGGGCTTTTTTCTTGTACAACTAGTCATTCCTTCAGTACAGCTTCTATATACATCCTACCTCCTCACTCTGTCCTGTCTGGGGTGGGACCCAGACTTGGGCCCTGAGCTGTCAGGATAGGCTCCAGCTACCTGACATCTAAACTGAAGTAGGTGGGCTAAGGAAGGAAGGAAGGAAGGAAGGAAGGAAGGAAGGAAGGAAAGAAGGAGATTTTTTCATATTATAATTGTTTGGGGACTTCATTTAGAATTCTGGTGACTTTTTTGTGACTAAAAATTTGACATGGAAACTTAATTCTAGTTTGTATCAAATAATCTATGGTAAAATTGGTTTTGATATTAAGTTGCTTTATTTATAGTTAAAATTTTCAAGAACCTGCCAATGTGAAAAGTGTTTAAAATACTTTTTGTAAATGCTAAATTATACTAAAACCATAAAGCCATTGAGTACTTAGTATAGTAATTACTGCACTAAGAGACACTGACATGTACACTTATGAGGGATAATTATGAGGTATACCTCAATGAAATCATTTTTTCTTTCTTTGATTTATTTATTTATTTTACCAGGGTGATCACTGAGGTTTGATACCTGCACAGTGAATCCACCAGAAAGAAGTTGGGGGCAGGCAGAGAAGATAGAAAGCGAAAGATAGAGAGAAATGCCTATAGCTCTGCTTCACAACTCATGAAGTTTCCCTCCTGCAGGGGGGACTTAAATCACTGGGACTTAAATCTGGGCCCTCATATATGGCAACATGTGCTCTACTGAGTGTCCCACCACCCAGCCCCAGTGAAGTCATTTTTTTTAAGTCGACAAACAGAACAGAGTAGGTTTTAATTGTAGGAGACCAGAATAAACAGTAAGATAAAAAAAGCAATTCACCAAGAAGTGAATTCTATGACATATCCATCCTGGTGGCTGTGAAAAATCCAAAAAGTAGATTACAGACTTTTGTTTTTTTAATTTTTTAAATTATTTTTATTTACTTATTGGACAGAGACAGATAGAAATTTAGAAGGAAGGGAATGATAGAGAGGGAGAGAGACAGAGACACCTGCAGCACTGCTTCACCACTTGTGAAGCTTTCCCCCTGCAGGTGGGGACCAATGGCTCAAACCTGGGTCTTCGTGCATTATAACATGTGCACTCAACCAGGTGCACCATCACCTGGCCCCTAGACCTTTCTTCATCTCTACTTTTAGATGATTTCCCTCTCTGCTTTTTTATGCTAATTTTGTCCCTCATGCATAATTCCACTTCTTTTATAAGGTCAGGTTATATTGGGTTGTCAGAAAAGTCATGGCATATTTTTGCATAGAAAATACATCATGGTTTTTCCAATACTCCTATAATTGTCAGCAGACCCAACCCAGCTACTCCCCCACTGGACCAGAGGATCTCAGAGAACTGAGACCACTCCCTAATGGACTTCACATTTCCAGCATCTGACACCTGAATGGTGCTCAACAAAGAAGTGCTGAATTGGTATAGCATATAAATCCTGTCCTATTGTGTCTAAATGTCTTACTGTAATGTAAGAAACTGGGAAGAGTAATTGCCATTGGAAGAAGTACCAGGTGGTTGGGGAGAAGGATGGGAGAGACTCTTTACATACCCTTAAGGATCATTTGAATTTCATACATGCCCATGCATCACCTATGCATAAAAAAACTGATTCCTTAAAGTTATTTTTTTAAAGAATCACCTATTAGAAAGACACAAAACCCACGCATTTGACAAATGTATGAATTAAAAGTGAAGCTTTCAGGAACTAGGTGGTAGTGCACCACACATTACAGTGTGGAAGAACCCCCATTCAAGCCCGTAGTCCTCACCTGAAGGGGAGGAGTTTCATGAGTAGTAAAGCAATGTTACCATTCTCTCTCTCTCTCTCTCTTTCTCTCTCTCTCATCACTCTCTCTCTCCCCCTGCCTCTCAATTTCTCTTTGCATCTGTCCAAAATGAATAAACTAATCAATTATTAAATGAAGTCATTTTCCCCTATTCATAAATCTAATTTTTTAATTTTTATTTATAAAAAGAAAACACTGATAAAAACCATAGGATAAGAGGACTACAACTCCACACAATTCCCACCACTAGAAATCCATATCCCATCCCCTTCCCTGATAGCTTCCCTATGGAAGTATGGATCCAGAGTCACTATGGGGTACAGAAGGTGAAAGTCTGGCTTCTGTAATTGCTTCTCCACTGAACATGGCTATTGACAGATTAATGCATACTCCCAGCCTGTCTCTCTCTTTCCTAGTGGAGCAAGGCTTTGGGGAATCAGGGCTCCGGGACATATTGGTGGGGTCGTTTGCCCAGGGAATTCCGGTTGGCATCTTGGTAGCATCTGGAACCTGGTGGCTAAAAAAAAGAGTTAACATATAGAGCCAAACAAATTGTTGACTAACCATGAACCTAAATGCTGAAGTAGTGCAGATGAAGAGTTGGGGGGAGTCTCCATTTTGTAGATAGCTAGTAGTCCGATTTTAGTTATATTCCAAAGAGCCCATGACTATAGCAGTTTTTTTGTTTGTTTGTTTTTGGTTTTTTGCTGAGCCTGACATCTGATATGCATGTGGATCCAAGTTATTGTCTGGGGAGATGATGTCATGGCTGGGAAAATGACCGGTAAGTGCCAGGAGCCATTTCTCTGCTTGGTAAGCTTTGAAACAATGGAAGCCCTCAAGACAAGTTTTCATTTTCCCCACGGGCAGACCATTTCCCCTCAGGTAGACCATTTATCAGAAATCAAGTGACACAACACATAGTTGTGGTAACAAACATGGTTTTGGCCATTGTATGTTGCAAGGAACATTCCACTTTGATGATTGCTCCCCCTCCTCCTCCTCCTCCTCCAGCATTTCCCCCTTCCCCAAAGCCTTATAATGCCTGTGAACACAATAAAATTTTGCAGCTTAATCAGAATCCTGTCTTGCTGTCATTATTTCGTGTCTCTTGTCTCTGTCATTCCAGATTCTGAGGTTCCTAGCCCCTGTTCACCGCCCCACTGGCCAGGGCATCTGGCGCCCGGACGTGGGACGAAGAAGCCTTCTGGACCTAGGAACACTGCTGATCGAGAGGATAGGCCTATCCAAATTCACTGAGCCACCGCAGCCGAGGGAGTAATGCAAAGGCTCGCATAGATCACCACAGAACTTCCCGGCCGTGAGTCACATCTGGAGGAGTGTCACAGCGGTGAGGTAAGCACTACCATAGGACATGAATTTAGTAAACAAGACTTGTTTATTAAAGGACTCAGGGAGTCCCTCAAGACACGAGAAGTAAGGGTTAAGAAAAAGGATTTCAAGAAGTTTTTTTTATTTTGTGAGTGATGTTTGTCCATGTTTTCCCTTAGAGGGGACTACTGATGAAAAAAGATAGGCTAGAGTAGGAAACTGTTTAAGAGATTTTTATGAGACCTTTGGTCCAGAAAAGATTCCAGTCCAGGCTTTTTCTTATTGAAATTTAGTAAATTTCACTCAAAGTCTATAAACATTGTCCTGATGTACAGTGAGTCATGAGAGAGGGAGAAAAAGTCTTACAGGGACACTCCCGGCCACCTTCTGTTTGCGAGTCTGTCTCTATTCCAATGCCTGATTCAGGAGACCCACCCCTGAGGTCGCCTGCTAAGTGCCCTCTGGTTAAGATTTACCCCTCTTTGACAACCTTAAGACCCCCCGCAACTAGCACAAAAAACAGCTTCCCTTAGAAAATTAGTAAAAAAAAAAAAAAGAGAGCATTTACAATTAGTTAAAGAACTGTGGGCTTTTGATTTGGCATTATCTTAAAATTATCCAGCCAGAAAGATCCAGCTTTTTTCCCTCTACTCTCAGAAAGCATTAAACCAATTCTGAGTGAGATCTTATCTGGCTAGCAAGCTATTTAGAGAAAGAATGAAATCAATCAAACAAGACGTTCTCTTTAACTTAAAAGCTATTAATCAGAGAACCAGTACACACTTTTGATAGAAATTAAATGATTTGTTTCTTTAAAACTGTAAAATGTACCTTAGCCCAGAAAAAGAACTTTCAAAGATTTTTCTCCGCGCTTCTCCATGCGTGGCGGTAAACTAAGCCCGCCTGTTTCGTCCACACAGCCAGTCATGGCACAGAGCTCCTGCTCCACAGATTGGCAAACACTTCAGTCAATCATTCTTAGCCACAAATGCCCCTCCTGGGAGGTTGTGAGTTAGAAATCCAAAAGCCGCTTTTCAAAGGGAAAATTTTTCTTTTACCAAGAATGTCTGTTTTAAGTCTGTACCTTGTTTTCATTAATATGTGTTAACCTCTGTTGTTAAAATTTCGGAAGGCTCTTGCTGGCAGGTTGGCTTCACGGGCGGGTAACAGAGACGTGGAGACAACGGCTGGGCAGGGCAGCTGTATTTCTTTATTCAGGAACAACGATTCATAAACTAAGACAAACTAATCACCAAACAGAACTCTGCTGTCTCTTTGCGGCGGCACCAGCACTCCCTCTTACTTTCGAACTCAGGAACTCTCTCTTACTCTGGAACTCTGGAACTCTCGTATTGGGGAACCCTCTGCAACTCTGGCACTCTCGAACTCAGGAACCCTCTCCCAGGGTTCCTTGGGGTGGGGCCAAGCGGGCCCACGAAATTAACTGGACTGATCCAATTCTCTTGGTGGGGGAGGGCTAGAACAAACCCCTAAGTAACTAAAGTTTGTTTTAAGTTTTAAATAAGATTTAGTTAAGCTAAATGTGGTTTTAAAGATCCCGACTCATAGAGTTGGCACACCTTTACCAAAGTAAAATATAGGACAGTTTTGTCCTTCTGATAGCTAATATCAGCATCAATTCATTAGTTAAAAGATTTTCTGAGATCTCTAGGCATGGTAAAATTCCTCTACAGTCTCTCTCACTCTTGTGAGAATTGTAAATCTTACCAGCACCCCAATACCAACTGCCACTGTTTGTAACAAATTCCATGTTTGACTGGCTTTCTAATAACCCAGTCCAGGTAAAGCAGTGGCCTTGCCAAGAAAAAACGGGTTAAACATGATATTCCTGGCCTGATAAAATTTTTATTCAGCAGATGTGATTCAACAAAATTATTTAGTGTAAAATGGTCACCTAAAAGAAATGTTAACAATAAAAATTTATTTTGAACATTTCAGCTATAAGGTTTATTTTAGCCTTTTAAGTTACCTATCCAAATCAAAGTGAAAGATCAATTAAGTTGTGTACCCACCCTTGTTCATAGCTGCCCTAAGGGTGTGATAGCTTTGTGATAAGCAAAGATCCTAACAAAGTTTAACATTTTACTTAAAATTGTTTAAGTGACAAAAAAAAAAAAAAGGTTTTAAAATACTTTCTCAACTAAACTGTCAAAACTGGCTTGGGTTAGTAAAAGATAACACAATGGTTATGTTAATTAGAGCACTTTACTGGCTCCTGCATTGTTTAATTAAGATCCTGCTATTCAGACTTTTAAGATTAATCTCCATTGATAAAAGCCAATGCTCTCTGACAGATTGATGTAATTCACCTGCCCATGTTTAGTAAACAAAAACATTTTTTCTTTCTCAGTTGGTATTTTTTCCAAATTTATGTGGGCTACAGCTCAAATAAGAAAAACTAAAACCCTTAAGCTCAATTAATAAAAAAAGAAGGGGAATGCAGTTGGCTAAAGTGTCAATGAAGTAACTATACTAAACCTTTTTAATATTTATAAAAATTCAAATTTTCCATTTATTATATCTCATTGGCAAAGCCACCCACCCTTCCAGCCATAGAGACATATTCTTTTTCCTTTTTCAACACTGGATGTCCTTTTTTTTTTTCCTTTTATTATGGTGGATGACATTATTGTTCTTGCAAAATCACAGTCCCTGTTGGCAAGTCCTTACCACAAAGGACGCCATGGCAGTATATACTCCAGATAACCTCACCAGCCTATCCAAGTCTCCTCTTTCTGCTGACCTACCACTGCTGACTTCATCTTTGCATGTTTATTGACTGCTCACTTTTCTCAAAATATTCCTCATGTTCAAGGAACCTCACCTAATGTGTATGCACCTCCTCTGTGTTTTGGTACAACACCATCCTATATTTTCATGTCAATTCTCTACCTGGTCCTTGCCTCCTAGTTTTGCTTGTTCCACAACTGACCCTCTATGAAGAAGAAAAATTTCATCAGTTGGCACTGACAACCACCAGAGGACCAGACGTGCTGTGTTTCTTCCCCTGGACATCACATTCACTGATTGCTTCCCTTAGACTTGCTGGTGGCATGCTAGGACACTCTATATATTCCTCCCATGAATTTTCTGACAAATTACAAGAGGTTATAGACTCCACCACAAATAGTCTTGAGTCACTACAGAGCCCCTTATGGGACCCTTGATTAGTCTTTTGTTAATGATTACCTTAGGACCCTTTATTTTTAATAAGATTACTGATTTTATAAAATGGCAGATTGACTCCTTGGCATCAAAACCTTTGCAAATACATTATCACAGGCTTGATTTGGCTGACAGAGGCCTGGCTGAACCTGAAGGTGACAGACCTCCCTTTCAGATGGCGTAAAACTCAGAATTATGCACTGAGACATCCAACCTTGGCAGGGCAAGGACACCAGTAAGGGGTGCAAGGCAAAGCACTGCAGGGGGAGGACCCTATAGTCCGCCTCTGAGTCCCCCATGAAGCAAACCTGATTTGCATGGAGGCTGGTGTCAGCAACAAAAATTGTTTCCCTGGAAACTGTGGCTCTGCCTCCCCTCCCCAAAAAGACACCAAGAGCCTTATAAGATGCGGGAAGATTGGTTTTACATTCACCCCATGGGAGGAATCAGGTCAGTACTTCCTCCCTTTGGTTAATGCCCACCAAAACTGCTGTTAAGGTCTCTACCCCTCAATCCCAATTCCTGCCTCAGTTAAATTATAACGAAAGGAGGAAGTAAGCTGGATCAAGGAAAAGAGTAGCTCCCAAATATGGGAAAGGTATAGAAATATTGTGGACTGTAAACCCCATCTATTTGATCTGATCCAGGACCCATATTCAGCTTAGGAGCCTATGTGACCTCTGCATCCCTCTAGATCTGAGCTCACATTCTGTAGTCATGAGTAGGAATGTTCCAAGCTGCCCCAATTTCAGTACCCGTCTTCCTCAGATGGAGGATAGAATATGTTGTCCAGCCTCCCTTCAGAGGATGGAACATTTTCTACCATTAATGATCCATGTGGAGAGCAAGGGCCTATGTGGGTCCCAAAAATGGGGTCTATTTTGTTGTTCCTGATATAGATGGCCAGTAACAGTGGAGAGAGGGATCTATTCAAGATCTAGGCCCATTATGTCTGTTTGGGAATCTCAGGACTCCCCGACTAGGGTCCCAGCTGATGGAGTGACCTGATAGTGACTAAAGAATCATCATTAACGTATGCAGTTTTTTGCCCTTATTCAGTTTCTGTAGTCCTTTCTTTGATAAGGTTAGCTTTGGAAGTATAATAGGAAATATAATAGGAAGTAGTTGAGGAGGGTATCTAAGTATAAGTAGATACTATTTCATTATGAACTTTATGGTGTCTTTTTAGGCCTTTCTACTTTCTGCATATACTGGAAGTCCTTTTTTTTTTTTAAGTAAAGAATACTAAGACAGGGGAGAACAGGCTCAGGTAGCAAAACCTGAGAATGGGGCTTCTGAGAATTCAATCCCAAGGCCCCTGAGAGAGAATAGCACGAGATTTATGGATCCTCTCCCATATCTCTAAGGAATCTATCATATCTCTTCATTCATGTTTAGTGCTGACATCAGGTCTCCAGATGATATCACTGCCAGTTATCATGAAAGTCTTTGGTATAAAAAACACTATGCTGTCTTCCTGGCCACTAAAGTCCATTAATTTCTTGACTATAATTTATATAAGAGATACTGGCTCTATGTGTGTCTGGGTGAATATAAGCAGGGGCAGACAGATGAGAGAAAGAGGAAGTAAGGAATTAATGGAAAGAGAAGGAGGGATTTCCAGAAGGAAAAAAGTTGTCCAGTGAGATTACACATGCACTAGGACCTGGATCAGCAAAAGAAAAAGAAAAACCATGCCAACCTCAGTGCAGAAGTGTGAACTGTAAGAGAACTTGCTGTCCTTCCTAAAAGGCAGAGGTTCAATTTGGCCAATCAGTGCCCTGGAGGTCAGAGACTGACCCAGGCTGGACAAGCTCTCAAGAGATGAATGAGTCAGCTAGAATATCAAATCCATTAGTTCTGCTGTGAACTATAATTTCCGAGAAAACCAGACCCTCCCATCTATTGGTGGGAGGCCAGTGTCACAGGAAATGAATTAATCTCGTCAGAGGTTTGCGTGGTAAGCAAGGACTTGGCCCCAGTGAGTGGCGGGATGATCTTAATGGTTCATGTTGGTGAGTTATGATTGCCTGATGTTCCCAGATGCTCTCAGGCCGACTGTCAAGCAGAGTGGAGGCTTCTGTCAGTTAGATGAGACCCCTTTCTCTGGGGAGCACTAGAAAAATGCTGACAAATCACTGCATTTTGGGGCTCCATTCCTCTGAAGGGTGCACAAGCCACCCCACTGGAATTAAGGTGTTTCTTTCCCAGGAAGATGCATTGTGATCCTGATGCATTAGATCTCACAGTTGATAAGATTCCACAATCAGAGACACATAGCTCCATTTTGCATAGATTCTTCTTACTATTTTTGCTTACAGAGGACTGCCAAGTTCAGGGGGTGGGGGAGAAGAAGGATGAGGAAGAAGAGGAGAATGAATAGGAGAAAAAGCAGAGCATTGCTTTGGCTTATGAGCTGATTATAGCTTATTCTCAAACTTGTTTTCAGCCCCAAAGTCAGCAGTGGCTTCCTGACCCAGAAGAGGGTCCAAGGTGTGCTCTCACAGTGTAGATATATCTGAGGCACTGACTAGAATGGAGCATGAGGGAATGGAGTAGAAATCATGCTCTGGGGTGTGCAGGCAAATACTAATCCCAGTTCATGGCCTAGAGAGACAGCTTATAGGCAGGGTGTCCATCTTTCTGTGCACAAAGCCCCGGATCAAGTCCTCACACCATATGGGAGATTCTGTGTCACCAGGTGAAGTTCTAGTACTGCAGTGTCTCTTCCTCTCTGTGTCTGTCTCTTTATCTGAATGAAACATGGCCCAAAGTAGTGAAATCATGCATGCATGAGACTCTGACCCCACAATAGAAAAAAAAAAGATTACACTAACTCCAAAAGAATGGACTGTATTTTTCAAATCATCAAATACCACATTGCCAAAACCAAGTAGTATTCTTCTTTATTGTTCATAAAAGTATAATAAATATATCTAAATAAAGTTTGTATTTAAAAATATATGACTCCATTTAAGTGAGTCTGGTTTAATCCTGGCTCCTTGCAAAGGCATTAATAAATCACCTGGCTGAGAGATTTCCTCTGGTGTCAGACAAGACCCTTTACCGCAATCCTACAAGGGGCACAGAGGATAAAGTGATGAACTCTCAAACATGAGGTCTAGAGTTTGGTCCCCAGTAGCACATGAACCAGGATGATGCTCAGGTTCTCTTTCTCTTTCTCTATCTCCTCTCCTATTTCTCTAATAAATCTTTAAAAAATTAAAATTAAAACTAAAATAAAGCCTTTACCAATACCACACTGCTAAAAGCAATGTTTAAGTTCCTGAGGGCTGTCCATACTCTAGATGCCGTAACAAACTCTCACATGCATGTATCAGTTTATTACTGCTGCATAACAAGTTACTCCCAGACTTAGCAACTTAAACAGCATTCCTTTATTTTCCCCCAATTTGCCAGGTCCTTTGGATTTCATAAAGCTACACAGCCTTGTCTGAAGACTTCACTGGAAGGACCCACTTCCTAACTCGCTCAAATGCTCATTGTCAAAAGATGTTGGACTCACTTCTGACTGAAGCTCTGGTGATCTCTTGGCTTAAGACTTCCACTGTTATCTACCACATGTATTTCATTTCACGGAATGTCTCCTCACATGGCTTCATCAGAGTGAGCAAGTGAGAGGGCAATAAAAGTACCAGAACAAAGGCATGCAGGCAAGAATAGATTAAGAAAGTAATGAGTTCTCATACTATAATGTGGAAGAATTGTCCCAGCACTTTGCCAGATTCTCTTTCTTTTTTATTTATTTACTTACCTATTTATTCCCTTTTTTGTTGCCTTATTTTTTTATTGTTGTAGTTATTGTTGTTATTAATGTTGTCATTGTTGGATAGGACAGAGAGAAATGGAGAGAGATGAGGAAGATAGAGATGGGGAGAGAAAGATACCTCACCACCTGTGAAGCGACCTCCCTGCAGATGGGGAGCTGGGGGCTCAAACCGGGATCCTTAGGCCCGTTCTTGCACTTTGCATCATGTGTGCTTAACCTGCTGCACTACCACCTGACTCCCCCCAGATTCTTTTTCTAAGCATCAAGTCACAAGGTCCCGTGTAATCACAAAGAGAGAAGATACACAGGGAGGTAAATAACAGGAGTTGGGGATAGTCAGGAGGTGTATCTAAAGCACATGGCCACTTCAAAACAGAGTCATAGAACACAATTTCCTCAAGGAAATACTATGAAATAGACTCTTGTTATTCATTCCCTTTCTTTGACATGGGATCTGAAGCTTGGAGACAATAAGCAAGACATGAAAAGTTACACAGCTCAGAACTCCAAATCTGTATTTATAACTGTTGACTGGCATTCAGCCTGGTTGGGGAGAAATCTGTGATGTACCCACAGAGCTCCTATAACTCTACCAAAAAGAAGGCCACTCATTATGTCTCTGGGTATGGTTGGTTTTCTCTAGCTTAGCATGAGACCAAATTAAGACTAAGCTTCAAACCTTTCCCACCTTGAAATTTTGAATCTCAGACTTGCTGCAGAGATGACCCATGCCTCTCTGCCCTGTTGTGCCAGTATCTGGTTTCCTTCAGCTGTCATTATAGCTGGTCATTTTTTTTATAAATCACTTGCTTTGGCAACCTGTCCAATTATGACTCTGGAACTACCTGACTTAGCTCAATGAGAACTCATAAGCAATAAGTAACACAAGTGTAACTTAACTGAGTAATACAGAAGAAGTCAGGCACCATACTATCCTTTGTAAGTTCTGTGAATTTCCTGATCTAGCTCTGTACTAATACAGTAGCAACTGACCATGTGTGGCAACTGAGCCCTTGAAAACTGGCTAGTCTGAAATGAGATGTGCTCTCACTATAAAATAAGAGAGGGTTTCAAAAACTTCTCTTGAAAAAAAGTAAAAACTGGTCACTCATACTTATATAGTGGTTAAATATCAAAATCTAATATACTGAGCTAAGTTTCATGTACTACTAAAATTAATTTCACTTTTTTTACATTTTTTAAATTCTTTTGACTGGAGAACAGCTCATCTCTGGGTTATGGTGATATCAGGATGTTATGAGCCTGGACCACCAAGCTTCAGGAAGACAAGTCTCTTGTATTATCACTATGCCAGCCCTTCTTTTCTCCATAGCAACAAAAATACTTAAAGTTGCTTATCTGAATCACTTCTTGTCTCATGTTATATTTCCTTTGGCCAGCACTGATCTAAATGTAAAAAGATAACATTTATCACTCATTGATAGCTTGCTCTGAACCAAGTTGTGTGTTTTACACGAACACAAGTTGTTTAATCCTCATAATAAACTCATGCAATGTGTGGTATTATCCTCCATCAAAACTAAGGTGGTGACTCACAACATGCTGGAAGTTACACAGTAAGCAGGTGAGAAAGTCCATCAGGAGAGGTGAATCCACATCTGTGCCATTTCATGAAAAGTGCTATAACAGAGGAACAGGAACAGAGAGGGTGACCAAGAGAAAATAGCAGCTCTGCTAGGAAGACCAGAGAAGCCCTACAGATGGCAAGAGTGTTTAGGCTGAATGAACCTTGGATAAAGATGTCTAAGTGGGTAGGCCTGTAGAAGGATTTTCGGAATGGGTATGAAGTCCCAGGTGTCTGAAACTAATCCATGTGTACAAAAAAATCACAGGGAGACAGATAGTTTGATTTTATGAAGCAAATAGAGGAATATCACACAGAGTTCTGTAGGGAGAGACCCACACAGCAATCTCTGAGGTTTAAACTTTATCCTGAGGAGCAACAGCCTCAGCTCCAGTCAAGCACTGGTATCACTTGAAGAGTGTTTCAAAAATAGCAGTAACTAGACACAGGGAAGTGGCACACCCAGCTGAGTACTCACATGTTCAAGAACCTGGGCTCAAGTGAAGTACCCACTTCCCACCTATAGGGAGAAAGCTTCATGATCAGTGAAGCAGTGCTGCAGGTCCCTCTCTCTCTCTCTCTCTCTTTCGCTCTGCCTCTCTCTCTCTCCCCCCCTTCTTCTCTCCCTTACTCCTTTACTCTCTCTCTCCTTATACACACTGGTCTCAAATTCTCTTTGCTTTATAGAGTCGATGAAAGGGGAGAAAATAAAAATTGCCACAGGGAAAAGTAGATTTGTTATGTAAGTACCAAACCCCAGTGATAACCCTGGTAAAATATATATATGCAATATTCAAGCACCATTCCAGAGAAATTAAATCAGAGAATTATAGAAGCGCAAAGCCAAAACCCCAATGTGTGCTGACCATTCTTTGAGTGATTTAATGTATAACCTAAGCTGAAAAACTTACCAGACTATCAAGAATTTTGTAAGAAATTGAGTCAAAGTAGACATATATCCAAAAGACATGAAAACACTAATTCAAAGGGACATGCACACCCCTACATTCATAGATGCTTTATTCACAACAGCCAAGGAGTGGAAACAACCTAAATGCCCCATAACAGATGACTGAATAAAGAAGTTATGAGGCATATATTAAGTGGAATACTACTTTACAATTAAAAAAAAGACTGATATTGTGTCCTTTGGGACAAAATGGATGGAGCTGAAGGTGGTTATGCTTAGTGAAGTAAGTAGACAAATAAAAGGCAAACTACAAGATAGTTTCATTCATATGTAGAACATAGAAAAAGCACATAAACTTGCAAGAAAAAAAAGTGACCAAATTAATTCTAAAACTGAGACTGATTGTGGTTATCATTGGGAGTGGAGAAGGGGAAGTCACAGAACTTTAGTGGTGGATATGGTGTAGAACCATACCTCCTGTAATCTTATACCCTTATAAACTATTATGAAATCACTAATTTTAAAAAAATAAATTAAATAAAATGACAAAAGAAAAAGAAAGAATCATGAAATCCAGTGATAACAGTGCTGGCCTAGGAAAGTCATCTGAGCTTTACACTGAAAATGAGCTATTATTGATAGTGAAGTTGGAAGCAGGGGGTTCAGGTAGCATTCTACTGAAAGTATCTAAGTCAGGGATGATAAGTCCAAAGAGTATGTAGTTGAATTCCATGACTGGTTGTTGGGGTAGGGGTGGTATATTCCAGAGAGACATTGAAATGGTGTGCACATGTTACAGCTCCAAAGTATGACAGCTCTAGGATGTTACAGCTCTAAAGTGCAGCTCCAAAGGATGAGTCTGAGGCCAAGACCACATGGAGGATAGGGAGATACTTTATTTTATGCCTGCAGAATCTAGCTGACTCCTGCCCTACTAGATTGTCTACTTGATTTGGAAAGCCTCTTATATTTCCTTCAAGCCATCATGGCATGCCTTGATTGATTACAGGGTGGTTTTGGAAAAGGTACATTTTGATTGGTTACAAGGTGCACCAATCAGGTGTGCTCAGGTACAAGGATAATGTGCAAATGGATTGATCACATTGATTGATAACTATCAAGGTACATGTAAAATGAAGGATGAGGTGGATTGGTTACATTCCATGCCCAATCCAGCCGCCAAGGTGCAAGTGAATACAAAATGAAAGATACAATTTGGTTGGTTACATTCTGCAAAAGGAAAAGATTCCATTTGACTGGTTACACTCCTAGTCGTCTAGGTTTGCCAAAATATAGACACCGTGTGCTGGCACTCATGTGGAGTGGCTCCAACCAGGGGTTAAGCCTCCGACCCTCCCTCACCAGCTCAAGGGGCTGCATGATTCAGAAAGAGGCATTGGGGAATATTCTGGTACAAACATTCATTTATTGGGAAAAGAGTACAGGTTTTTATAGAGAGTTAAACAAAGAACATTTTTCACGTACGTCAGAAATTACAGGTTTCTTAAAGGTCAGCTTGCCCCTGTGGTAGGGGGCTGGTATGACAAGAATTGATGAGATACATAGAGGTCAAAACGATTAATCTCCATGATGCAGGCAAGTTAATTATCCAAAGGCATTTGAGAGAAGCATAGGGGTTAAATAAGTAAGGTGAGGAAGAGAAGAATAAAAAAAACATGATGTAAATCACAGATATCAAAGAAAACAAGGAAATAGAATTTGAGGTTTTCACTGCCTGGTGTTGGGGAGGTGTATGATAGAGTGTGTTCTCCTTTATGATCAAAAGGTGAAGTGGATGTGTGGACTTTGAGTGAACCCTAAATCAGGCAGCCATTTGGCCTGCTGTTAGCAGGGGAAACTAAGTGTGAGAGACTTGTAGGCTTTTCTGTGAGCTTAAGATACTAACAAGGAGAAACTGAGTCTGAGAGACTTTTCCCTCTTGTCTCAGCTCTATAAAGAGAAAGGCTAACAAGTGGGTGTCTTTCCAGACCTTCATTCAAGGATGGGAGAGCTCCCCTAAGCTCTACCAATCTTTCATTGTAGGACTTTCAAGTCCTACATGGTGGACCTGCCTGTCTGTCCATTTGGAATTAGGGAACATTTCATTTCAGGCAACTTCAATCATCTCCTCTTAGTCAGTTGTCTCCAGCCTTAGTCACATTCAACTGCCCACTGGCTGTCTCCCACCATGCATCCCATAGCATCTCTAGTGTATCAGCTCCTGAGTAGAACTGTTCTGTCCCTCAGTGCTTGCTCCTCCATATTTTCCAAGTTCTTCTTATGGATCCCCCAAAGCATCACAATACTCCAAGCCTGTCACCAACTTCTATTTTTCTCTTCTCTTTCCACATTCACTCATTCACCAAAAGAGGTGATCTCTGAGTTATTCCATCCTCAGTGATCTCTGAGCTATTCCTCCCTGTCATTTCTCAGACTCTTCCTCCCCAGGCTCTTTTTTTCCAGGTCAATAGCAAGTCATTTATTTTTATATAGAAATATTTTAATATTTTTTATTTCAAAGGTTTCTAATTTGCTTATTCCGTGTATCTATTGTTTAACAATTCTCAGTGATTTCTTGAAGCCCAGAGTCAATGTCAATCCCTTCAGTTTGTTCCAATTCTGTATCACCCTTTGACAGCAGTGGTTGGTTTCACATGGAGACACAACAGTGTTAGATTTCACTCTCATAATCCAAAAGACAGCTTTGTAGAGTGATGTGCATAGTGAAAACAGGATGATGTCGTCTCCTGGTCAGGAACTCTCACCACATAGTAAGGACAGGGATTGGGCCTCAACAAAATGGCTCTGGTATACACCAGTTTCTGTGAGAGAGAGCATATGTTCACACGTATCCATAAACTACTGCAAAATATATGCCTGAAAGCAGAAGTGCACTAGAGTTTGCAGTGAGTACCCCCCTAACATTTCCTCTCCACTATTCCAAGCTTTGGGTCCATGATTGCTCAACAATTTGTTTGGCTTCGTATGTTAACTCTCTTTTCAGCCACCAGGTTCCAGATGTCATCAGGATGCTGGCCAGGCTTCCCTAGACTGAAGACCCCACCAATGTGTCCTGGAGTTCCGCTTCCCCAGAGACCCACCCTACTAGGGAAAGAGAGAGGCAGACTGGGAGTATGGACCGACCAGTCAATGCCCATGTTCAGCGGGGAAGCAATTACAGAAGCCAGACCTTCTACCTTCTGCAACCCACAATGACCCTGGGTCCATGCTCCCAGAGAGATAGAGAATGGGAAAGCTATCAGGGGAGGGGGTGGGAAATGGAGATTGGGTAGTGGAAATTGTATGGAATTGTACCCCTCCTACCCTATGGTTTTGTTAATTAATCCTTTCTTAAATAAAAAATAAATTTAAAAAATGGCTCTGGAGTTCCCCAAGTCCTTAAGGATCCTTGAGAATTGAGAACAAAGTTCATCAAGTGCCATAGGAATTACTGTCCCATGAGAGCTAAAACTCTCCAAAGGAGCAGGACCTAAACTGCTCAGCCCAGCAACACAGTGCAATAGCTTCTCCAGGGCAGCCATAGACAGGTTATTCCTGTGGAGACTGAGAGACCTGAGCAAGAAGCAGTAGCTCATGGTAGGAAGCAAGGACTCAAAGTTGGAGTCATTGAGTCCACACAAGTCTAAGTCCAGATACTGGAGGGTGGCTTCACTTTTCTCCAGCAGGGGTCACCTCTCAGACACAGGTCCTTCAGCTATGTGATGTGTGGGCTCTGTAACAGGTGTATTACATCCATTTGCCCAGTTCCTTGTTCAGAGGACCCACGTATTATTTGATATCAGACAGCAGTGTACCCAGCCCCAAGCATTAATCAATTTTGGTTTAAGCCAACACTGGTAACAGTGACTGCAGGCTAAAAATTATTTGGGTTGCTGTTTGTTTGTGCCATGGCTACTATATAACAAGAATGGAAAACCATCACTCTGAAGCAGTGATTCTGAAAGTTTGGATGCTAGATTAGTAGCATCTCAAAGCATGTGTTAAGATTAAACATTCTTGAGTCCCACACCAGACCCGCTAAGCCAAAACCTTGTGGACAGACTGTGTTTTAATGAACCCTCCAGGTGTTTCTCAAAGGTGAGAAACTCTTCTAAATCAATCATGGTGATTCCACCCCCCCCTTCATTAGCAATTGGCTTAGATTGGTCTTGTGACCCAGATCTGACTAGTGAAACTTCGATGAAGGAAAGTTTTCGAAGTGTTTTCCCTACCTTGTAGAGGAAGAAGCACAAAGAGAGAGTTCCTCCTCCAATATAGATACTTTCTGTGGACAAAAAAGGACTTATGTTGTATAAGATTGCAATACTTGGAGCCATGGAAGCAATCTTGGGACCTTAGAAAAAACAGTGGAGAGAGTCACAGGGATATTAACTTAATCTTGAATTTCTTGAGCTACCATTTTAACCAACATGAAATTTTACAATCTCATCTTTGATGTGAAATCATTAAATATTATTATTCTTTAATAATGAAATGGCTTCCCCAGTAGAACACATACTTTACCATGTTCAAGCACCTGGGTTCAAGATCCTTGGCTACCACATGGGAGCATCATGTGAAAGGAGAGCTTCATGACTGGTGGAGTAATGCTGTAGTGCTATCTCTCTGTATTTCTCTCTCTTACTCTCTCTGGCTAATAGTGAGGAGAAATAAAGAGTCCACCAGGAGTCATGAAATTAACACACCAGCACATAAAGTCCTGGTGATTATATATTAGAGTTATCTAACTGGACTCAGTTTAGATTATCTTAGTTTTATTGGCAGCATTCTAAGTATCATAGTCTGAAATCAATCCATATAAGCCTTTGTTCTTTCATCAACTCTGATCAGTGCTGACCTTGGTCTTATCAATGTCACAGAGCTTTTTCACAGTCTATTTTACCTGATGTTCATTGGCCTTAACACCCACAATGAACAGAGGTATGTTGCTGTCTTCTGTCTTCCTTATAGCTGGCTGATCCAGTGGTCAGGTGAAACCTGATGCTAGCATAATGGTCAAGTTTGTATGTCCTACGAATGGAAGTTAGAACTGAGATCCCTTGATCCAGCTAAAGATGGATGACATGTTGATTTTCTTTTTTACTTATTTATTTTGTGTGTGTGACTGTGGATATCATCCAGCTTGTGTTCTTGAGCTCTAAATCTTTGGCTTTAGCTTCTTTGGGAAGTTGCAGGGGTTTCCTCCTTTGCTTTTAGTGCAATTTTCATGAAGAATGTAAATATTATCCATGTTTAAGCCACTCCTAGATACATATTCTAGCTGTTATCCCCAGCATCAGGCTCTTCCCTTCAAATCCACCCTACTTCCAGGAACTATAAAGAATCTTGAATTTTATCCTGGTTACAAGCTATCAATGTAGCCTGGATGTTGACAAATGCATGAGATTCTTGGGTTAAAGATATTATATAGTAAACAGCATATTTCATGAATTTCCATTGCCTTCAAGCCCTACAGGAACAATATTACAGGTCTGTATGACTCCTACATGCACAATAGGTTGTTTTATAAGAAGGGAGAAGCAAAGGTAAAGGCATAGAAAACAGCACACGAAAAAAAAAAAAAAACAGCGAGTTTCAAAATGTCCTGCTCCCTTTCTCTCCTGCTAGAGATGGAATGGTTAGCATAATAGTAACACTGTGGTTCTCTTGACTTAGTTATCTATGTAATCAACTACAGAATTGCTCAATATCAGGATGTAGATAAGCTTTACATCTGGAACACCCAGCAAAAGCATACAGCAAGCACAGAACCAATGGTGGGCTGTCTCTCCACACCTATGTGTGACTTCCTACAAGAGTCTCCAAGTGTCCATAACTAGTCACTAAGTCTTCTTTTCAGATATAAGTAATACCTGAGCTGGCTCAGAGTCCTTAATAATCTTCCATGTCTTTCAAAAAAGGGTCTGACTATGACTCAGAAGCTCAATAAACTCAGCTGTTACACTGTTAGTAGAAATGCAAACAGTCGTAGCTTCTAAGAAAAATAGTATGGAGGGCTGGGTGGTGGTGCACCTGGTTGAGCACACATGTTACAATGCACAAGGTCCCAGGTTCAAGCCCCTGGTCCCCACCTGTAGGGGGAAAGCTACATGAGTGGTGAATCAGGGCTGCAGGTGCCTCTCTGTCTCTCTCCCTCTATCTCCCCCTTCCCTCTCAATTTCTGACTGTCTCTATCCAATAAATAAAGATAATAAGAAAAAAAAAATTTTAAAGAAAAATAGTATGGAGAGTCCTTTAAAAAATTAAAAATGGAAATGCCTTTAATCTAATAATACTATTCCTAGGTATATATTCAAGGGACTTGCAAACACTAATTTGAAAGGATGTATGCACCCCTACATTCATGGTTACATTATTCACAACAGCTAACAGATGGAAACAACTTAAATACCTATCAATGGATGACTGGAAAAAGAAGTTGTGGAATACTCTGAACCCTGGTTCCACTGGGATTCAGAGGAACCCCAGTTCCACTGGGAACTTTTGTGACAAGTGAGCATTGATTTTTGCACCATCACAGAGGGAAGAGATCCTGGAGAACCCCTGAGGAAATCAGATACTGTTTTATTTATCTGAAAAAGAAGAAGAAAAAGGGAGGACAATAGTAGGATATTTTCACTCATATGTAGAATACAGAGAACTGAAACACATGAACTTGAAAAAAAAAGGGGGGAAACTGTATGAATGGGGGTGGTGCAATGGTGCACCTGGTTGATAACACATATTACTGTGCCTAAGGAACCAAGTTTGAGGCCCTGGTCCCCACCTGTAGGGGGAAAACTTTGCTACTGAAGCAGTGTTACAGGTGTCTCTCTCCCTCTTAATCTCCTTTACCCTTTTAATTTCTGGCTGTCTTTATCCAATAAATAAATAAATACAATAAAATTTTAAAGTTCTCTTTTTTAAGAAAAAAACATATGGATATATATATATATATATATATATATATATATATACACACACACACACACACACACACTTTCTTTTTCTTTTTTCAAGTTCATGTGTTTAAATTCTCTATATCTTAGGAGAACTATGGTGATTAGCATGGGGCAGGGAAAGGCAGGACAACCCAGAACTTTGGTGGTGGGAGTAGTATGGAATTATTATTTTATAATCTTGTAATTACTATTAAATCACTAATAAAAAATAAAAAAGAAGTTATGGTATATATATTCAATGGAATAATACTCTATCTGTATACATAGTAATGGGATGATATTGTATCCTTTCAAACAAAATAGATGGAATAGGAGATGATTATGCTAAGTGAAATAATTAAAGAGATGAAAGACAACTATCAGATAGTTTTGCTAATTTTCAGGACATAGACGATTAAAGCACATGATCTTGAAAAACCTACTAATAATAATCAAATTGCCTCTCAGATAGAAATAGTGATCACAGAACTCTGGTGGTGGGTGCTGTGTGAAACTGTATGCCTATAATCTTATAATCTGCTAAACCATTATTAAATCACTAATAAAAATGTTTAAAAAGTCAAAGATCTCAACTAGAGTTTGGTCTCAGCAATGTATGGAACCCTCTCAGTCTTGTCTGTACCACAGCCTTCCAGAGTACATTCCAATGTGGAATATGAGCAAAAACAAGACAAGCAAGGACAGAATATGAAGTGGACAGAAGATAGGCCAGGCCCTTCAGATCTGGGTTATTTTTTCTGTAGTGCAACCCAAAGTGTATGTGAGTATCTTCTACCTAGGCCCCACCTTTTGTCTGCGCATATTTTTGAATTTTGACTTCACTGTGACTCTGGGTCTTGAGTGGTCCTATTCCTACATACCCTGAGGCTCTGTGTCTTAAAGGTCAATCCTGATTTACATCCTCAACAGCTAGCATCCTGCATTTTCTTTGTTCCAGAAGGAAAGTTCAGACAAACAATTCCCTGGTGCCTCTAAATCCCATAGCTCTCCTAAACCCTGAAATGAATGCCTGCCTCAACCTGCCTTCAACTGACTTCTATATTCTACCTATGTGCTCTCTGTAGTCTTTATATTTCTCGGACTATGTGGTTTTCTCTCCCCCAAGTGCTGCTTTCACCACCTTTGTACTGTTTTTTTACACATTCCTCACTGGGCCTGGGATATACTGTTCTACTATATTCTACCCCTGGAAAGACTTGTCCTTCCCTCCAGCAATGACTTTGGTGCAATTCTGGAGCAATGCTCCTCCAGCTGGGTGGGCCTCAATGTCCTTTCAAACCCCAGAGACTGTGAACTTCTCTTTGGTTCTCACCTTTTGGGGCTTGTGTTACAGTCCTCCCAAGCTTGCCTTACCCCTGCTACTAGCATCAAAGCTCACAGAAGCAGGCCCTGCAAGATGCCGGGATAGCCTGAGGGTACTTCTTCCTGAGCTAGTGCTCTCTGGCTTGGAGAGAACTCAACTGGAGCCGATCTAGACTGCTGCGTGGGAGAGGGATCAGGAACTCGTGCCACACTAACTTCCGCAGGAGATACACTCTGGAACTCTCAGAGCTGGAAAGCAATTTCCAGGTGTCTTTAATCAGAAGAGCAGCTGTTTTTATACTCTCCAAGTAGGGTGGAAACAGGATGTGATATAGAGAGGGTGGAGAGAAAAGTGACTGGTGAAAATCAGAGTGTGATAAGGAGGGGGCAGAACAGGCGAGAATCCTATCACTGAACCACCAATGCCCTGTAGTGCTTTATGTAAATGTAAAAGTGATTTATGTAAATAGACCAAAGCTTTGGATCAGTAAATCCCTATATAGGCATATGGTTAAGCAGAAGTCAGGGGGAGGTGGCATACTACCCAACATCTCCCCCTTTCTTTTTAACTATTTGCCATAGTATCAGGAGTGCAGGGCACTTTGTGAGGCAGGGAGACTGATAAGAGGCACACCTTTTTGGGGGTTCTACTGTCCCTCCTTGCTCAACCTCTCCGTGGAGAGAGAGACTAACAGGATTGACACACCCCTCAGGCTCAAGCCCTTCCAAGCTCAACCATATCCTCACAATTCCCCAACATCTTCCTCTTACTTAATGGCCATATATAACTGGGTCAATGTCTGTAAAAGGCTTCATCTCTGTCAGGGGAATAGCAGTGTAGGGGTGAACAGAAACCTGTTGGGAAGAAAGCAGAATGATAGTGTGTAAGTGTCTTCAAAAAGAACTAGCACAATACAGGGAGGGATAAGTAAGAGTAGAAAGAGACAGAGTGAGCCTGATGGGTGGAGGAGTGGGGGCCTGATAAGCCGAGGGGCTAGAGGGGTGATCTGGCATTGCAAAATCCCGAGTCAGCCGGCGGAAAGTTCTATGAACTGCTACAGTCATTCTTCAAGAAGTCCAGCAGTATAAAAGGAGTGTCCAGCAAGTTCTATAGAAGCATCAGTCCAATGTCAACGGCCAGGAAATAAATGCCACACGTCTATCTTGATGGAGGAGGACGGCCACTGGAACTTTTCTTCTCTGTAGAGAGTGACCTGGAACTGCCAAAACATGGTGGGCGAAACAGAAGCAGGAAGAGCAGACACCGATGGGTGAGAGAAAGGCAGTAGGAAAGTCTTGTCCTTTGGAGTCTGTGAATCAGGTTCTCCAGATCGTGTCAGGTCACATCATGGGTTTCGGGGGCTGTAATTGTGGGTGATGTCAGAGGTCAGGGGTCCAAGATGGATTTCTGGGGATTCTATATGAGCAGATACTTCTTTATGCGAAGGCTTGTCATAGCTGTAGTCAATTACTTATGAAAAAACTTTGTAACAAATTAGAAGTTTACTACAATTGATAACTCAATGATTATAATTGGTTTAGGTATCTTTATAATTTCGTGTAAAGGTCATCTTATGTGACCTCATGTAGCAGTCTTTATATAGCAAAATTTTCATACCGAATTTAAGTCACATATATTGATTCTTAGCTATTTTTAAATTGGGTTTTTAAGCAAACTCAGGTTACTAGAGTTAACACATTTTAGTGACAATTTTTTTTTGTACATTTACAATATCAGATTGATGCCAAATTTGTTGTGGATTAATTTCCACAAGATAGCTTACAGGACATTTTTGGGGGCCCTCCAAAAATGTCCTGTATAGAGAATTTGTATTTTAACTTAGGAGATGATGAACTGTCACATTGAATATTTAGACTTTTACCTTAAACACTCAGTTACTTAAATGAATTGATTTTACCTCTTCTCGTAAAAATGTAGCTTCGAAGTTATAATTTAACTGTTAATGTTTACCAAACTTGAAACACGCATATTAAACATATAGTTTATAACACACAGGAGAAGAAAAACTTGTAAATAAGATATATCATTTCAAATGTGAATTTAGATCTACTGTCATAGTTGAACCATCTTTACTCACACAGTTTAAGACTAAACATTTCATATTGATATCAAGACTTAAAAAAGAAATCAAAAGGGGGAATGAACAATTTTTGGACTGTTTCTGGACGTCTCCAGAAACCATGGCGGCGTCCAGCCGTTTTATATAAAGTCAGTTAACTTTCAGAGTACTCTGAGCACAATGGGTCATACAAAAATTTTGGTCACTCAACTCACTCAATTTTTTTTTTCACTCACTCACAAAACACAACTGGCCAGTCATACCATAAGACATTCATTTGGGGGGGGGGGGGAAGAGTTCTATGAATCAGATTTTTTTTTTGATTCTGCCATGCTGTATTATGGATCCTGGGGTGCATCCTGTAGCCAGTCCTCTTGAAGCCAGTCTTCTTGCAGTGTTTCTTGTTCTTCAGGGATATCAGCGACATCATGTGGGTATTGCTGAACATGGCGGGCAGGAACCCAAACAGGCTTGGAGTAATTTTGTGGAAAAATACATGCGAAACCCCTCCCCATAGTCAACAGGGGGTCAGGTCCTTTCCAAATTTTATCAAGTGGGTCTTTCCATTTGACTTTAATAGCTGGGAGGGTGGGTGGTGTTTGCCAATGAAGAATTATAGGAGGTTGGTCTGAGGTTTTGTAAATATTAAAGAGATTTAATGTAGTTAAGGCTTTTGCCAGCTGGATATTAGGGGGGTACATTTCCCCTTTTTCTTTATTTAATTGAGCCTTAAGAGTTTGATGGGCCCTCTCAACAATGCCTTGTCCCTGTGGATTATACGGAATGCCTGTAGTATGAGTAATGTTCCAGAGGGAACAAAAATCTTTAAATTGTTTGCTGGTAAAAGCAGGTCTATTATCGGTTTTAATTTGAAGAGGTAAGCCCATTACAGCAAAACAGGAGAGCATATGGCTTATAAGCTTTTTTGAGTTTTCTCCAGTCTGAGCTGTAGCCCACATAAACTTAGAGAAGGTATCAATTGAGACGAACACATATTTCTGTTTGCCAAAGTTAGGTATGTGGGTAACATCAATTTGCCAAAGAGCGTTGGCTTTTAAACCTCGAGGATTAACCCCCAGAGTCTGAATAGCAGGTGTTTTGATTAGACCTGCACAGGAGGAACATGTAGCAAGAATACGTTTTAACTGTGGCAGAGGAATATCAGGAAATCAAGCTCGAAGACCTTTAAGATTAACATGGGTTAGGGAATGAAAGTCAGCAGGATTAGAGACAGAGGCTAGGAGAATTCCTGTGGAGGCAAGGCGGTCAGCTGCAGCATTCCCTTCGGACAGGGGACCAGGAAGAGGGCTGTGG
The DNA here is from genome assembly GCF_950295315.1 of Erinaceus europaeus. Taxonomy (NCBI): domain Eukaryota; kingdom Metazoa; phylum Chordata; class Mammalia; order Eulipotyphla; family Erinaceidae; genus Erinaceus; species Erinaceus europaeus. The sequence continues at coordinate 65,114,219 of NC_080165.1, forward strand.
GAACGTAGGTGCTGAACATACAGTGGATGGGTTCGAGAACAGAGCATAGAGGCAATTTGAATTAAAAGAGGAGAAAGTGGGTTGTCATCAATTCTTACATAAGATCGAGCAAGCCATGGAAGTAAGTTAACAGTATACACACTGTCAGAAAAAAGGTTGAAGGATTCTGGTACAGCTTTTAATGCAAGGAAAACAGTATAAAGTTCTTTGTACTGAGGGGAATTATCAGGAAGTTCAGTAAAGAGAGGTTTGGGGTATTGCTGGTCTGGATAATATATAAGGGCAGCAGCTCCCTTTTTTCCACCATCAGTGAACACTGTAGGAGCAGAGGGGATGGGATCTCGAGAGAAAAGTTTAGGTACTAGTAGAGACAACAGAGGTAAAGAAGCTATCAAATTATTAGAGGGAAAATGATTATCTAATTGTCCTGGAAAACCCATTAAACTTATGGAAAACGAGAATGGTGGCGTAAGAGCCATTCTGTATCAGTGAGAGAAAAGGGAAGAATGATTGAATCTGGTTCCCTTCCTAAGACCTGAACCGATCTATTTCTTCCTTGGCGAACCATAAATGCTAAGGCATCAATCTCGGTAAGGAGTCTTGGAGCTCCGCCTACTGGCGTATGAAGCCATTCGAGAACACCATGTTTCTGCCACAATGCCCCCACTACCGTGGGGGTGGAGTTAAAGATTAGAAGATTTACTGGAGAGGAGGGGGAGAACTGAACGAGATACATGTCCTGGAGAGCCTGGTTAACTTTTTCCAGAGCCAAGGATGCTTCGGGGGTTAACATACGCTTTGAGAAGCGCTGTTTGTTTCCTTTTAACAGATCGAACAGTGGTTGCAGGCAGCTCGTAGGCAGATAAGGATACTGCCTAAGCCAATTCAAATTTCCAAGAAAACTTTGTAAAGAAGCAAGAGTGAGATTAGAAGGAAAAGTAACACAAGGTTTTAAAGGACTAATCTGCGTTAGGGAAATCTCTGAGCCTAAGAAAGATATTGGAGGGATTAGCTGTATCTTCTCAGGAGCTACATTAAGTCCACTTCTCTTTAAGGCAGGGATTAGAAAATCACGTAGGGCGGAGAGATCTGTATCTAATTCTCCCCATATTAACACGTCATCCATATAATGAAAAACCTTAAGGCCCTTATGAATATATGGAAAAAGGGCAGATTTAACAACCTCTTGACAAATAGTAGGACTATTATCCATGCCCTGGGGCAGTACCACCCATTCAAATTTATCAGCAGGGCTGGCATTATTAATAGAAGGAACAGAGAAAGCAAAACGTTTACAATCTTGTGGGTGTAAGGGAATAGAGAAAAAACAATCCTGTATATCAATAGCTATGACTGGAATTCCTGTGGGAATTGCGGAAGCAAGAAGCAAACCCCTTTGGGGGGAGCCCCAAACCTGCATGGTTTTATTAACTGCACGAAGATCTTGGAGGAGGCGCCATTTTCCTGAGCGCTTTTTAATCACAAAGACTGGAGTATTCCATGGACTCTGAGAATGACGAATGTGTCCCAAAGATAACTGCTCTTGGACGAGTTTTTTTAAAATTTCTAGCTTCTCCCTAGGAAAAGGCCACTGTTCCACCCAGACAGGCTCATTAGAAAGCCAATCTAAGTGGGGAGTTCTGTTACGAACAGTGGCAGTTAGTATTGGGGGTGCTGGTTGGGTCTAGCACTCTCACAGGAGTGAGTGTGGTGTCCTGCAGAGGTGTCTGAGGATATCACTACATCTAAAGATTCCAGCAAGTCTCTTCCCAATAAATTGGTGCTTATATCAGCTATTAAAGGCTGAAAGCGTCCGGTAGTCCCTTCTGGATCTTCCCACACAAGGGAATCTCATGTGCGGAATGCCTGAGTCAATCCTCCAACACCATGTAAGCGTGGTCCTGGGAGGAGTTCCCAACTCTGGGAAACCTCTGCTTGTCTTAATATTGTCTTATCTGCTCCCGTGTCAATCAAACACTTAAAAGGAATATTACCAATCTTTACTGTCATAGTTGGGTGACCCCTTTCTAAAACAGGGGTGGTCCATAAAATCTCAGGCTCTGAATTCGAGCTGTTCTCTTGCTCCAGCCGGTTATTTCTATGCTGGAAGTTCCCACATACCGCGGGTTCCTCCTTCTGCTCACCCTCTGTTATTGTTACTTGGCGTGGTGGGTATAGCGACGGATTGGGTCCCAAGCTGGGCTTCTGTTTGTGCAAGAAGGGCACAGCACCAAGCGGGTGACCTGCTTCCTTCCCTCTTGGGGGCGGGGCTAAGGGAAGCCCCATACCTAGTTTAAATCCCTGTTTACATTTGGCAGAGGCATGCCGTTCCTATGGAACCTTGACCAACAATCTCTCCTCCAGTGAAATCCTTTCTGGCATCTGGGACAAGGCATTCGTGGTCTCTGATTCCCTGTCTGGAGGCGGGGTTGCCCTGACTGGAGGTGGGGTCGCCCTGACTGGAGGCGGGGTCGCGGTCTATTTTCTGGACATTGGTTACGCCAATGCCCTTGGCGACCGCACTGAAAGCAAGCCCCTTTTTGCTTATGTAAGGTAGCTGCATAGGCCTGTAACATAGGTCCTTGAAAAGAGCTTGATCTGAGATCCTGTGTAGCTAGAATCCAAGTATCTGGGTGTTCGTTTTTAAGAGTGATACAGGCCTGTCGAAAATGCGGAAGCATTCCATCCCAGACTATGGATCGCAGGAGGAGAAAACGAGCGTCAGGATTATAAATCTTCCTTTCCAAACTCGACTGGACCCTGGCAATGAATTTAGCAAGGGATTCATCAGGTTCTTGTTGCAGGGAGAGAATGGGGGCTGAGGCTGCTCCCATGGGTGGTGTTAATCGCTCCCATGCTTTTAATGCACACAGGCGTACTTGATCAAAATACCCCGGTGGAAACTTGGCTTCCGCCTGTTGAATCCCTGTTTCTAATTGGCCTGTTCCAAACAATGCATCAAAATTACCCTCTGGCTGATTTTGAATATTTTTCCGCGATTGTTGTAAACATTCGTCACGAAAGAATGCCTCCCATTGCAGGAAGAGGGGGCCTGGGAGCGTAGCACGAGTCACATCTATCCAATCTTGGGGGGGTATTAAGGTTCTGAAGCAGGCCTTGTAAAATGGACCTGGTCCATGGGGCATGAAAACCGTCATCTTTGATAGCCTGGCGTAGTTCCTTCAGGTCTGTGGCGGAATATGGATACCAGGCCTGAGGTTTTTGTCTATTGGGGGCAACATTGACCGGAAATGTGTGGACTTGCTCTGATAAGTGTGTAGCGGTAGGAGGAGTCACCGAAGTGGAAGCTTCTGGACAAGTGGCCGAAGAAGTGGTTTTGGAGGCTACAGGAGAATTCGGACATGTGTCTATCAAAACAGGGGTTGGCAAAGAAGCAGCCGTGGAGGCAGCAGGAGGTTCCGGACACGCGTCTGCCAAAATGGGGGTGGCCGAAGAAGTGGCTGTGGAGTCCAAAGAAGAATTCGGACACGTGTCTGCCAAAATAGGGGCCTCAGGGCAAGATGCAGAGGAATTAGGGTGGGTCAAGATCACGACAGGCCTTTGCTTCTTCTTGTTTTTAAGGTACTGGTTAAGTTCTATGATTACTTCCTTTATCTCTTGGACCTCAGCCTCTAGGTCCTTAAGCCTTTTGAGAGGTTGCCCTATATATCCCTTAAAAGCTGCTATGATGATCAACAGGATATAAGGTGAAGCCCCGAGAAAAATGTCACAGATATATAAAAATTGTATACTGGAAAAAGAATGCAGAATTTGGAAAAGATTTTCCATGGTGGAGAGATCTCAGGAAAACAATAAGAAAAAAAAAAGAAAAAAATCACAGTGCATTAACACAATATTGCAGATACCCAAAAGGTGTGTACTTATCTAAGATGTCTTCTTGTAAATCTGCTGCTTACGGGTCCCTGTTCCGGGCGCCAGATGCCGGGATAGCCTGAGGGTACTTCTTCCCGAGCTAGTGCTCTCTGGCTTGGAGAGAACTCAACTGGAGCCGATCTAGACTGCTGCGTGGGAGAGGGATCAGGAACTCGTGCCACACTAACTTCCGCAGGAGATACACTCTGGAACTCTCGGAGCTGGAAAGCAATTTCCAGGTGTCTTTAATCAGAAGAGCAGCTGTTTTTATACTCTCCAAGTAGGGTGGAAACAGGATGTGATATAGAAAGGGTGGAGAGAAAAGTGACTGGTGAAAATCAGAGTGTGATAAGGAGGGGGCAGAACAGGCTAGAATCCTATCACTGAACCACCAATGCCCTGTAGTGCTTTATGTAAATGTAAAAGTGATTTATGTAAATAGACCAAAGCTTTGGATCAGTAAATCCCTATATAGGCATATGGTTAAGCAGAAGCCAGGGGGAGGTGGCATACTACCCAACAGCAAGATACTCACTTTTGTCTGTCTTTCAGACCTGAGCACTATTACTAGCTCTGTAGCTAGCATCGTGGTTTCCCTCTAAATGTATTTGAACACCATAGTTGCTTTTTTCTAACAAAGGCAAGTGAGTTAGTCCTGCTGTGAACTGCATCCCCACCAAACTATTTCCTGTTGCTGCTGCCTTCCCTAGCAAAAGAGGGATAGTGCTTTCACATCAGTGAAGCAGATGTCATTTGTTGAGTCAGCCAAAGGGCAAACAGGCAACACATAACTCTTGGGAAAATATGTTGCCATTGGGAGTATGAAAAATCCAATATGATTGTGTAGACCCTCCCAAACTGTAGGTGAGAATGGATCTCAGTTGGATTTAAATACTTCAACCTGTAGGGTAGCTGGTGGAGCCTGAGTTGAGCTGGAGCCCTGAAACTGAATGAGCTGTATGACTTTTATTTTCTCTTCGTTTCTGAAAAGGCCGGAGTATCCTGAGTTCAGGGTGTCAAATTCCTAGACACCTAAGGTCTAGCATCTTAAAAAGTTTAACCCCAAGTGTCGGGCGGTGGCGCAGTGGGTTAAGAGCATGTGGTGCAAAGCTCAGGGACTGGTAAGGATCCCAGTTCGAGCCCCTGGCTCCCCACCTGCAGGGGAGTCGCTTCACAGGCAGTGAAGCAGGTCTGCAGGTGTCTATCTTTCTCTCCCCCTCTCTGTCTTCCCCTCCTCTCTTCATTTCTCTCTGTCCTATCCAACAATAAACAATGTCAACGATGGCAATAATAATAACCACAAAGAGGCTACAACAACAAGGGCAATGTGACAGACAACAATATGCTGTTACTTCCCTTCAGTACCAATGATCTATTAATATTTTTTTATGGTTAAGTTCCTTTTTTAGGTTTTAGTGTTAAATTCCTATCTCTCTCTTTAGAGTTGAGCTGTCTTGCTGAGTGAAGTAGGAAATTCCTTGCCCCTTCCCCCTTGAATAAACAGGATCTTATCAGTAAAGGCCACCCATTGTTCGAAGGACCCCACATGGGGATAAGCCTTATCAGGACCTTTGAACTGACTTTGTGGTATGCAGCCCACCGGATGGGTGGTCATAGCAGATGGCAGGGGGATGTGGCGACCCTGCCTGGTTGAATTCTATTGGTTGTGTGATCTTACTATATTTGAAACTAGCCCGCGCTTTGCTTTGAATGGATCATGTTTTTGCTAAGTTTGAAATGATTGGATCTTGTGTTTGCTATAGCCTGTTATTGGATGTAGATTGATAAGGTGATGTGCTCCCCCTCCCTGAGTGTAGTCTGAATTCCTATAAATTGTATTGTTTGAGCCCTGTTCGGGGCCGAGCTTGGTAGACTAACACCAGTCACCATCTTGGCCCGGATTGCAATTCGTCAATAAACATCTTTGCTTCCTTACAGTGGATGGTGGTTTGATTTATGCTCGCTAACATTTGGAGGCTCCAGCGAGATCCCTCAGACGGGTATTCCTGAGGACACCCCATCCTGGGTCCGGACCCTCGGAGGCCTTGGAAGTCCTGCCCGGCGCCGGGTAAGTCAGGCCTGAATTTTGCATGGTACCATTTCTTTTCCAGCTCTGCACCTCCGGAGGATCAGTGAGTCAAGCTTGATTTTTGTGTAAGTCCCCGCGGGGCCTGGGGGTCTGTGGATCGCGGGACGCCGCGTTAGAATCCCAGACCGCAGCACTGGGGAGTGACGACTCCCAGGCTGCTGGGGTAAGGACCTGAAACAGGGTTCACCCGGGACCTGAAACAGGGTCCACGTAAGGACCTGGAAAAGGGTCCTCTTCCGAACTGTCTCTCGTGGCCACTCTGTGTTTGTCTCTTTTACTCTCCTCTCTTTGGCAATTCGCGAAAAGGCTGAGCCTATTAGTGCAACTGAGGGGGTCTGGCCGGAGCTACTCTCCGGTGACTCCTGAAGGCCTAATTAGCAACATTCCTTAGTAGCGGCGGCCGGAATGGTAATTGCCCAATCTTGACTGAGTGAGTGGTCTGCTGCATGCGTGTGTGTGTGTGTGTGTGTGAATACCGCGTGCCTCACGGCCTCAGGGCTACGGGGCCTGAGTGGGCCCTAACCTGCGTGTCCGTGGAGTCGTTTCAGCTAAACGGGGATTCTCAACTTAGTTGAGACCAGGGCCGGGGATCATACGGCTACCCTTAAGCTAAGACTCCTTAAGGTCCCGCGAGGGGCCCGGCCAGGCGGGCACAGTTGAGTGCCTGGCGTCCTTCGGATGCCAGTTCTATTTCCCCACTAACTGTCTTGTTGGTTGTCTATTCGTTTGTCTCCCCCTTGTGTTGTGTTACGGTACCACAAAGAAGTTAACAAATTAGAAAAACTGGAGTCATCACTAATAGAGGAAGACCATAGCCCTGATGTAGGAGAAGGTCCCAAGTGGACACCTTTTGGGCTATTGGAAGTAGAACAAAGGTGTGTGAGTGAGAGAGCGTATGAAAGCCTTCTGTGTGCTGGCCAGCGAGTGAGTGGAAGAAGGAAGGTAATCCTAGGTGCGACTGCAGTGACAATTGTTGCCTTGTTTGTTTCCTTGTTATTTCATTTTGACAGGAAGATGGGACAGGCCTCATCAAAACCCACCCCACTCTCCCCCCTGGAATGCTTAATTAAGAATTTCTCAGATTTCTCTCGCAGGGCAGCCGGATTCGGAGTCCAGGTAGACGCCTTCACTCTACGAAAGTTCTGTGTTAGAGAATGGCCCACGTTTGGTGTGGGCTGGCCGGAGGAAGGGAGCCTGGACCCTGGCACCTGTGCAGCAGTACGGGACGTAATTTTTGGCGAACCAGGGCACCCTGATCAGATGCCATACATTGAAATCTGGGCTGGTATCATTTATGACAAACCCAAATATTTGCTAAAATGTCAGAAAGGTTCCAGGGAGAAGGGAGAGTCAAAAGAAAAATCTGGAATATATGTGGTACGGGGAGGCAGGAGAGCGGGAACACCTAAACGCCCCAGCCGTCCTGTGCTCCCGAGCCCCCCTGAGTCCCCACCGGGACCGGGTAGAAAGAAAAGTAATAATCCTCCCCCTTACTCCAGCTCCCGTAGGCCCACTGCTCCCGAGCCTGATTCCACCTCAGAGATTCCTCCTGGGCCCTTTAGTCCACCCCACACCAGAGCGGGGACAGCTTTCGGCTCCGGGAGGACCCATGAGGAGGCGGTGCCGGCTGGAGTTTTTCCCTTAAGGGAAGCCGGGGAGCGAGAGGCGGGAGGGAGGCCACTTAGGATATATGTTCCCTTCACTACCTCAGATTTGTACAATTGGAAAAATCAAAACCCTCCCTTCTCTGTAGACCCTGAAGGTGTGGCAACCTTGCTTGAGTCGGTTTTTTACACTCACCAACCTACGTGGGATGATTGTCAGCAACTGTTAAATACTTTGTTTACGGCAGAGGAGAGGGAGAGGATTAGACTGGAAGGGAGGAAGCAGGCTCAAGTTGGGAAGGGGGAGGCATTTACGGATGCCGAGATGGAAGAGGTGTTCCCACGTAGTAGACCGAAATGGGACCCGAACACACACGCCGGACTTGAAGCCCTTTCCAGGTACCGCCAGACTCTATTAAGGGGCATTCGGGCGGCTGGCCGAAAGCCCACTAATTTATCTAAGGTGACCGAGTGCATCCAGGGTGCGAGTGAGAGCCCGACGGCTTTCTTAGAGAGGCTTTATCAGGTCTACCGGACCTGGACCCCTATAGACCCTAAAGCCCCCGAGAACTTGCAGGCCGTTGTTCTCCAGTTCGTAGCCCAATCCGCCCCAGATATTAGAAAGAAATTGCAGAAGCTGGAAGGTTTCCAGGGGAAGTCTCTTTCTGAGTTAGTGGCCATAGCCCAGAAGGTTTTTGAGAATAGGGAAGATCCAGCTAAGGCTACAGTGGAGCTCAGTAAGAAGATGACCCAAGTTCTTATGATGAGAGAGACAGAAGGTAGAGAGGGGAGAAGGAGGAGAAATGCTAAGGAAGGAAGAAGCCAGAAAAGAGCTAAGCCTTTAGGGAAGAATCAGTGTGCATTCTGCAAGAAGGAAGGGCACTGGAAAAGAGAATGCCCGGAGAAGGAGAGGAGGAAGCCTGAAGAGGAAGCACCCCTATTAACCTTTGATTAGAGAGGTCAGGGCTCCCCTAGCCCCCGGGAGCCCAGGGTAAAACTCTCGGTAGGGGGAAAGTTAGTTAATTTTCTAGTGGATACCGGGGCCACACATTCAGTAATCCAGCAACCAGTAGGACCCACTGGAAAGGAGAAAGTTAAAATTATGGGAGCTACGGGGGAAGTAAAAAGTTATCCGAAATCCACTGGAAGGGTTGCGGGCCCTGGCCTGCAGACTATCACCCACTCCTTCTTGGTAATTCCTGAATGCCCGGAACCACTCCTTGGAAGAGATCTCCTCCAAAAACTACAGGCAACTGTTTCATTCGAAGTAGACAAGGGACCCACGGTACATTTTGGTGGGCGCATCTTGCTCACTATGCCAGCCAGTGAAGAATACCGACTATATGAGGATATGAGGCAGGAAAATGACTTGGGCCTGTTGGAAATATGGAAGCAGGAAATCCCTAATGTTTGGGCTGAAACAAACCCCCCCGGGCTAGCTAAACATGTGACCCCCGTAGTGGTGCAATTAACCAGTTCTGCCACTCCAGCCCGTGTGCGCCAGTATCCCATGAGCCGAGAGGCCCAGCAAGGCATCAGGATCCATATCCAACGCCTGAAGAAGGCCGGCATTTTGGTACCCTGCAAATCAGCGTGGAACACACCTCTCCTCCCAGTTCGGAAACCAGGAACAAACGACTACAGGCCAGTACAGGATCTGCGAGAGGTAAATAAGAGAGTGGAAACTGTCCACCCCACAGTTCCTAACCCTTACACTCTTCTCAGCCTCCTGCCACCAGAACGGACTTGGTATAGCGTCCTGGACTTGAAGGATGCTTTCTTCAGCATTCCTCTGGCCCCTCAGAGCCAGCCCATATTCGCCTTTGAATGGACGGACCCTGAAGAAGGAGAGACTGGTCAGTTAACTTGGACCCGCCTGCCACAAGGGTTCAAGAATTCCCCAACCCTGTTCGATGAAGCCTTGAGTAAGGACTTGTCCAGTTTTCGAGGTGAACACCCATGGTGCAGCCTCCTACAGTACGTGGATGATCTTTTAATTGCTGCCCCCTCCAGGAAAGATTGCGAAGAGGCTACTCGTGACCTATTGAAGGTATTGGGGGCTCTGGGGTACAGAGTGTCTGCCAAAAAGGCCCAACTGTGTGCCCAAGAAGTGACCTACCTGGGCTACCAAATAAAGGAAGGCCAGCGGGCGCTGTCCCAGGCAAGGATCCAGACTGTCTTGAAGATCCCGACCCCGTCCACAAAGAGACAGGTCAGGGAATTCCTGGGGGCGGTGGGCTACTGTAGGTTATGGATCCCAGGATTTGCAGAACTGGCCAAACCCCTCTACGTCGCCACTGGAGGAGGCGATACGTCATTAAAATGGACAGAGACAGAGGAGAAGGCCTTCCAGGCACTGAAAACAGCCTTGGTAAGTGCCCCGGCCCTGAGCCTCCCTGACCTCAATAAACCTTTTCAGCTGTTTGTCGCAGAAAGTGTGGGGGTGGCCAAAGGGGTTCTCACCCAGACTCTGGGACCCTGGAAGAAACCGGTAGCCTATCTGTCTAAGCGCCTGGATCCTGTGGCAGCTGGGTGGCCGGGGTGCCTGAGAACAGTGGCTGCCGCCGCTTTGCTGGTAAAGGAGGCTACGAAACTGACATTTGGACAGACTCTAGAAATTGTTACATCCCACAATCTGGCTAGCTTGCTCTACTCTCCTCCAGACCGGTGGATGACCAACGCCCGGATCACGCATTACCAGGTACTATTGCTAGACCCGCCCCGTGTTACTTTCAAGCAGACAGCCGTATTAAATCCCGCCACCCTGCTCCCCAACCCGGAGGACGAAGCCACCCATGACTGCGGAGAAATCCTGGAAGCCCTGACCTCACTGAGAGCTGACCTGACAGACGTCCCCCTGCCTGATGCACTGGTAACTCTCTACACTGATGGAAGCAGCTTTGTGGAGGACGGTGTGAGGTATGCAGGGGCAGCCGTGGTCACTAACCAAGAGGTCCTATGGGCAGCTTCGCTACCTCAAGGGACTTCAGCTCAGAAGGCAGAGTTGATAGCACTGACTCAAGCACTCAAGTGGGGAGCAGGGAAGAAGATAAACGTGTACACTGACAGCAGATACGCTTTTGCCACTGTCCACGTTCACGGGGCATTGTACCAAGAGAGAGGACTGCTAACTGCAGGAGGTCAGGCCATCAAGCATGCACCAGAAATCCTAGCCTTGCTGGCAGCTATATGGGAGCCTGAGAAGGTAGCTGTAATACACTGCAAGGGCCACCAGAGGGACAATTCAGATGTAGCACAGGGTAACCAGTTTGCTGACGACATCGCCCGGAAGGCTGCCAAAAGACTAGTGGGGACTCAGGCTCAGTTAGTAGTAGCCTCACCTACGGAAATATCACCAGATAGACGACCAAGTTATTCAAAACAAGAGGAAGAATTGGGGAGAAGACTTGGAGGAAGACAAAGTGAAGACGGGTGGATTATCCTCCCAGACCAAAGGATACTGCTGCCCCAACAGTTGGGAAGACAAGTTGTGACCCTGGCTCATGGAAGTACTCACCTGGGGGGAGAAAAGTTGGCTGAACTAATAAACAAATTTTATCTAATAACAGGTTTATACAGGATTTCCAGGAGTGTGGTAAGCCGCTGCGTCACATGTGCCAGAGTAAACGCCAACCCCATCCAGGCCAAGCGGCCTGGAACCCGATGGAGAGGAGAAGAGCCTGGTGAACATTGGGAAGTGGATTTCACTGAGATGCCCACAGCTCCGGGAGGTTACAAGTATCTCCTAGTGATGATAGACACCTTCTCGGGTTGGGCCGAAGCCTTCCCTACTAGGAAAGAGACTTCCCCAGTAGTGGTGAAACAATTGGTATCTGAAATTATTCCAAGGTTTGGTCTCCCATATTCCCTGGGGTCGGATAATGGTCCGGCATTTATTGCCAAGGTCACCCAACAATTGGCTGAGACTTTACAAATTAAATGGAAGCTGCACTGCATTTATCGCCCTCAGAGTTCAGGGCAGGTAGAAAGGATGAATAGGACACTTAAGGAGACTTTGACTAAGTTAAGGATAGAGACTGGCGGGAACTGGGTTACTCTTTTACCTTTTGCTTTGTTAAAAAGTAGAAATACCCCTTATGTTTCTGGATTCACCCCATTTGAAATTGTGTACGGCAAGTTGCCCACCCTGGTGCCCCGGATAGGGGCTGAGAAGTTGGCTGAAATAGCCCGAGGTAACCTATTAGAATCTCTGCAGGCCCTCCAGGCGGTGCGGGGAAAGGCCAGACTCGCTGTCCGGACTGCTAAACCAGGGACCCGGAAGGAGGAAGCCCGAGGCCGGATTGCACCCCTGTTCGAGCCTGGGGACTCTGTGCTAGTGAAGAAACTGCACCCTGATCACCTGGAGACCCGGTGGGAAGGACCATTTACCGTCATCCTAAGCACACCGACAGCGGCGAAAGTCGCCGGGAAGCGGCATTGGATCCACCACACTCGCTTGAAGAAATTTGTTCCGGATCCCACTGATTCCACGGAAGCGGAAGAGCCGAAGAGATGGCGTGCTGTGCCCACCTCGGACCCCATGAAAGTCCGGCTAGTTTCTTCCTAACTCTGATATTTTTGCTTTGTTTCAGCTGGGCCTCCCAGGATGAACACCCTCAGGTGGCCCCAATACATGTATGGGAGCTGAGAAATGCAGAAGGGAAAGTAATTAACAGCCTGCCAACCACTGGCCAGCCGATATTCTCCTTTGACCTCTGTGACTTATTTGGGGAAAATTGGAACGGCGCGAACTGGTCCAGCTCAATTACTAAGGATGGAGGGTGCGGCTCCATCAACAGAGAAAGTCGCCTGTGGGACAGACCCTACTATGTCTGCCCCAGGGAAGGACGTTCCAATGACTGCAGAGGAGAAAACTATTTTTTCTGTGGCCTTTGGGGGGAATGTTTGACGGCATCTCCGGTGAAGGACAGTGATAAGCACCTGGAATTTACAAGAGTGACCCGGTTGGGTGCCCCAACTAAACAAGGCACCTGCAATCTCGGAGACTGTAACCCTGTGGAAGTTAAGGTCAAGACATGGCATGAGACTGAGACTTGGACAGGAGGCCGGATGTGGGGCATTCGGATAGTGTTCACTGGGAAGGATCCGGGAGCCCTTTTTACCATCCAATTGAAGGTGCAACCCTGGTTCCCGAACCCCGCGGGTCCCCTGAGACCCATTCCCTTGGACCAGGACCCTGGAAACCCCCCAAATGACACAGGGATTGGAAAAGACCAAATTGGTATGAGTTCTGCAGGGGGAACAGAACTAGGTACCAACCACCTGCCCGATGTACATCCCAGAGTGAAGACGCTGGTGAGGTCTGTGGAATTGGTGTATGCTCTTTTAAATAGCTCTACCCCAAATGTAACCCGTGACTGTTGGCTATGCCTGCACCCTGAACCCCCTCATTACATTGGAGTAGCAGCCATAGCTAAGACAGGCACAAGTAAGGGAAACATCAAGATGTTAACCTTGTCATCAAGGAACTCAAATAGCCCAGAATGCAAATGGGGAACGCAGCTTCACCAAGTAACCCTGGGGGAGATTCAAGGGAAAGGAACTTGTTTTGTTACGGCTAATTATCAGCTAGAAATGTCCCCATATCGGGGCCATTGCTCCCGGATTATAGAGGCTAATAAAACTCAGGAATGGGCAGTCCTCTTAAGAGCCCCAGAGGGAACCTGGTGGGTCTGCACTTCAGGCATGGGCATGGCCCCTTGTGTTACTTTCTGGGGAATGGAGAAAGAGGGACTTTGTATCCTGACTCATGTCCTTCCCCACTTATACTATGCACATGGGGAGGCTGGGTGGGCGCACCTGGAAGGCCAAGAGAGTAGCCCCCTCCGGTCCGAGAGACAGAAGCGTGCTCCGGTACTAGTTCCCCTACTGACAGGAGTAGTAATTGCCGGATCCATTGCTGTAGGGGCAACGGCACTGGCCAAGGAAGAAACCATAGTTGAATTAGACCAACAGGTGGACCAGGACTTAAGGACATTAGAGGACTCGATGGAGGCTCTTGAAGGGTCACTGTCCTCCCTGGCTGAGGTGGTCCTCCAGAACCGGAGAGGACTTGACTTGCTCTTTTTAAGACAGGGAGGATTATGTGTTGCCCTTAATGAAGCTTGCTGTTTTTATGCCAACCATTCTGGATTGGTAAGAAAAAGCCTAAATGAAGTCAAGAGGAGAATAGGAGATAGGGCTCAGAAGTGGAAGGAGCTGAGAGAGAGCAGCTGGTTTAAAGGCGATTGGTTTTCTAACTGGTTTTCAAATATTTTCTCCGGCTGGCCGTCTTGGCTTAAAACCCTAGTTACCACCATAGCTGGGCCCCTGATTACTTTACTGCTTATAGTCACCTTGGGTCCCTGCCTGTGGAGAACCTTGGTGTCTATGATCCAGCAACGGACTGGAAAAGTTATGAGCTTAGAAACCTATCTAGAAGCCAATGGAGGTCATATTTACTATGACTCGGACTATGACTCAGAAGAGGAAAAGAAAGGTGAAGAAGAATCAAGGATTTGATTTGCGGCCAAGACTAGTGGGGAATGTGACAGACAACAATATGCTGTTACTTCCCTTCAGTACCAATGATCTATTAATATTTTTTTATGGTTAAGTTCCTTTTTTAGGTTTTAGTGTTAAATTCCTATCTCTCTCTTTAGAGTTGAGCTGTCTTGCTGAGTGAAGTAGGAAATTCCTTGCCCCTTCCCCCTTGAATAAACAGGATCTTATCAGTAAAGGCCACCCATTGTTCGAAGGACCCCACATGGGGATAAGCCTTATCAGGACCTTTGAACTGACTTTGTGGTATGCAGCCCACCGGATGGGTGGTCATAGCAGATGGCAGGGGGATGTGGCGACCCTGCCTGGTTGAATTCTATTGGTTGTGTGATCTTACTATATTTGAAACTAGCCCGCGCTTTGCTTTGAATGGATCATGTTTTTGCTAAGTTTGAAATGATTGGATCTTGTGTTTGCTATAGCCTGTTATTGGATGTAGATTGATAAGGTGATGTGCTCCCCCTCCCTGAGTGTAGTCTGAATTCCTATAAATTGTATTGTTTGAGCCCTGTTCGGGGCCGAGCTTGGTAGACTAACACCAGTCACCATCTTGGCCCGGATTGCAATTCGTCAATAAACATCTTTGCTTCCTTACAGTGGATGGTGGTTTGATTTATGCTCGCTAACAGGCAACAGAAAGGGGGGAAAATGGCCTCCAGGAGCAGTGGATTCATGGTGCAGGCACCGAGCCCAGCAATAACCCCGGAGGAAAAAAAAAAAAGTTTAATCCCGCAAAGGCTGAGACTATCATCATGATGAGCACTATGTAAATTAAATGAGAGCGGATAAAAATGGAAGTGGGAATGTACTGGTAGAAAATGGTATTGACACTTATGATGGATTGAAACTAGGGTGGGATATATGGGAAAGAATGGAAATGAGGGCATGTCTGAATTGTGCCAAGAACCAGAAGTAACGGGTTAGAAAAGAAATAAATGGGGGGCCAGGAGATAGGGCAGCTGGTGCGAAGCTCAAGGATCAGCGTAAGAATCCCATTTCGAACCCCTGGTTCCCCACCTTCGGGGGCGGGGGGTCACTTCATGGGTCTGCATGTGTCTTATCTTTCTCTCCCCCTTTCTGTCTTCCCCTCCTCTCTCAATTTCTCTCTGTCCTATCTAACAACAACAGCATGGAAACAACAATAATAACAAAAACAAAGCAGGAAAAATAGCCTCCAGGGGCAGTGGATTCTTAGTACAGGCACCAAGCTCCAGTGATAGACCTGGAGACAAAAAACAAAGTAAGAAAGAGAAAGAAAGAAAGAAAGAAAGAAAGAAAGAAAGAAAGAAAGAAAGAAAGAAGAAAGAGAAAGGAAGGAAGGAAGGAAGGAAGGCAGGAAGGAAGGAAGGAAGGAAGAAAGAATGGAGAGAAAGGGGATTATTCTGAGTTGAGAATGGAATGAATGGATAGGGAAGTCAGGCTTCTGCAAATTTCAGCTAGTGATCAGGGGCTTGACATAGTGATTAGAGCACTGAACTTCTGTGCATAAGGTCCCAAGTTCAATTTCCAGCATCACATATACCATATACTAGTTCTCTCTCTTTCTCTCATTATTAAATAAATTAATCTTAAAAATAAAAGTTTAGAGATTCCCAAACAGACATGATGGGCCTAGACCTCGAATAAATCATTCTCTCCTGGAGTCTAGCGGTAGCATAGCAAGTTAAGCACAGGTGGCACAAAGCACACAGATCGGCATAAGAATCCCAGTTTGGGTCCCAGCTCCCCACATGCAGGGGAGTCACTTCACAAGTGTTGAAGCAGGTCTGCAGGTGCCTATCTTTCTCTCCCCCTCTCTTTCTTCCCCTCCTCTCTCCATATCTCTCTGTCCTATCCAACAACAATGACCTCAATAACAACAACAATAATAACTACAACAATAAAACAACAAGGGCAACAAAAGGGAATAAATAAATATATTTTTAATTTTTTAATCCCTCTCCCCATTGTTACTGGTCTATCAGGAACAACAAAATAGACCCCTTTGTGGGCTCCCATAGGACCTTGTTCTCAATGTGGATCAACAATGGTAGAGAATGTTCCATCTTCCAAAGGGAGGCTGGACAACATACTCTATCTTCCATCTGAGGAAGATGGGTCCTGAAATTGGGGCAGCTTGGAACATTCCTACTCATGACCACAAAATGTGAGCTCAGATCTACAGGGATGCAAAGGTCACATAGGCTCCTAAGCTGAATATGGGCCCCAGATCAGATCAAATCGATGGGGTTTACAGTCAACAATATTTATATACCTTTCCCATATTTGGGAGCTACTCTCTTCCCTGATCCAGATTTCTGTTCCTTTTCCAGCCATGACATCATCTCCCCAGACAATAACTTGGATCCACATGCATATCAGATGTCAGGCTCAATATATAGTCATGGGTCCCTTAGAATATAACTAAAATAGGCCTACTAAATATCTAAAAAAAAAGGAACCCCCCCCCAGTTCTTCATCTGCACTATTCCAGCCTTTAGGTCCATGATTAGTCAACAATTTGTTTGGCTTTATATGTTAACTCTTTTTCAGCCACCAGGTTCCAGATGCTACCAAGATGCCAACCAGAATGCCCTGGGCAGACGACCCCACCAATGGGTCCTGAAGCCCTGCTCCCCCAGAACCCCACCCCACTAGGGAAAGAGAGAGACAGGCTGGGAGTATGGATCGACTAGCTAATGCCCATGTTCAGTGGGGAAGCAATTACAGAAGCCAGACCTTCCACCTTCTGCACCCCATAATGACCCTGGGTCCATACTCCCAGAGGGATAAAGAATAGGAAGCTATCAGGGAAGGGGGATGGGATATGGAGTTCTGGCGGTGGGAATTGTGTAGAGTTGTACCCTTCTTATCCTATTATTTTTGTCAGTGTTTCCTTTTTATAAATAAAAAAATTTTAAAATAATAATAATAAAATAAAAGTTTAGTTGACCTCCTCTGCTTTTCCTGTCCTTATCCTCCTAGCATCCTGACTATTGTCCTACCCTAGATGATCTTTATCACAGTTGATGTCCAAGCAGTGTGACAAGGTCAGCCCTGCCCAGTTGACTCTACTTAAGATTGTTTATTTTAAAAAGGAAACATTAACAAAACCTCTTATTTTATGGTTTTGTTAATGTCTTCTTTTTTAAATAAATTTAAAATTTTTTAATTGTATTTGTGATTGATTCAGCCCTGCAATAATTCACTTATCATGAACATTCAATGATTCACGACTCACATTCTAGTTTTTGCTTTATTCCCCAGTACTGAATGTTATTACAGGATCCCCCCTACTTTTCAAATACCCAGTGTCCTGTTTATATTTTCACACTGAGTGTGCTCTCCCTTTTCTTAAACTTCCTGGGAGTATAGTGAGCCACCTGACTCTTTTTTGCCAGTTCTTTTTCTGTTCCTGCTACCATGGGGCCCTTCTGCCCTCCCATCTTTCTCTTGGCAGCTCAATGTCCTTTGCAATTTAAGCTGAAATCAGACTCCTGATTTGTTGCCTTTGCTTTCCCACCTCCTGTGGCCTCTCTTGTCATTTATTATTTAACTCAATCACCTTATTATCTATGCACAAGAACAATTTCTGAATATGACTGGTATGAGAAAAAATCAGGATCCAAACTAGAAGCAAACTCACCTCTTCTCAACCTGCCACCCAGCTCCATTATCATTCTGCTCCAGTCCTGGTTCAGTACTCCCGAAGGGGCCAACCAGCAGGCTTGAACACGGTCAACAAACCCTCAAGCCCAATTAAGGATTTTTCAGGTTAGACACAATGGAAAGTTTCCAGATGGCTACTTACAGATATCGTTCATTTTTATAGAAGGATTGTCATGATTGAATTCTATCTGTAATTCCAAATGCAGTAAATTGAGTGAAAAGCACACAGTATGATTGGATCAGGGATCCAGGTTCCATTCTTCAGTTAATGTCTATAATTGACTTACTGCACAAGATTTAGTCTCACTTAGAGTTGGTATATTTCACCAAAGTAAAAGACTCTGGGGCTTGGCGGGGGGGGGGGGGGGGGGGAAGAATACAGGTCCTGGAAAAGGATGACAGAGGACCTAGTGGGGGTTGTATTGTTACATGGAAAACTGAGAAATGCTATGCATGTACAAACTATTGTATTTACTGTCGAATGTAAAACATTAATCCCCAAGTAAAGGGAAAAGAATTTAAAAACACACAAACACACACACAAAAAAAATTTAGTCTCAGAATCCATGACTTTTAGGTTCTTAGGACATTCATTTCCTGGTCTGTAAAGCAATAAGGTTGTACCATAGCTCCTCAAGTCTCTATCAAGTGTGAAAATTCCAAAAATCATATTTACCCAATAATTCACAATTCAATTGGAGATCTACCCCTATTGTTAACAATCTAACTCACTCTTAATCAATAGGCAATACAGAGTAGTTGCTATGACTGCTGAGCTTCACTGAAAGGTGGATCAACCCAGTGATCAATTCACTGTACAGATGAGAACACGAGACCCAGACACCAGAATTCATGACTCCTGACTCTTTATGTGGTGCTTTCAAGGATTTCAGATACCTCCTTCCACTGAGAGACAACACTCCTTGGTGGGCCATGGACTGATTCACTTAGTGGAGAGAGGGCAAAATGGTATTCAGAGTCTGCCTCTCCCCCAGAGGACATTTATTTGCTCTCAAAGCCCTGAGATTTTCAGGTAAGAAATCCCATGATGCTGACTCCTCCAAGCTGGAGCAACATGTGAATACTCTGAGGACAGACTCCATTGACCAACCCAGCATTGACCAACCCACTAGCCTCTCATCTCCCACAGTTGAAGGAACTCCAGATATTCAGATCCTGCTCCCCAAACCCCAATGCAAGAGTCAAGAAGCACCATGGGGGCCAGGCAGTGGTGCACCTGGTTGAGTTCACATATTACCCTGTTCACAAGAACCTGGGTATAAGTCCCTAGTCCCTACTTACAGTGGGGGAGCTTCACAAATGGTGAAGCTGGGATATAGACATCTCTCTTTCCCTATCTCTTCCTACCCTCTCAATTTCTCTCTGCTCTTTCAAAATAAAAGAATGAAAAAAGGGAGTAATGGAGGCCAGGTGGCAGCACAGTAAATTAAGCACACGTGGCACAAAGCACAAGGACCGGCTAAGGATCCTGGTTTGAGCCATCAGCTCCCCACCTGCAGGGGAGCTGCTTCACAAGCAGTGAAGCAGGTCTGCAAGTATCTATCTTTCTCTCCCCCTCTCTGTCTTCCCCTCCTCTCTCCATTCCTCCCTGTCCTATCCAACAACAACAACAGCAATAACAGCAACAAGAGCAACAAAATGAAAAAAAAGGGGGGAGTAATGAATATAGTGTATTTGACATGCAGGCAACAAACCCCAGCAATAATCCTGGTGGTAGTAAAAAGAAGAAGGAGAAGGAGGTAGAGGAAGAGGAGGAGGAGAAGAATGGTCATATCCCATGCCCTTCCTGATTCCTGACCCACTGCACTTGAGTACACAATAAATTGGTCGCTGTGGGGACTGGGTGGTGGTTCACACAAGAAGGGCAGGTTCAATCCCCTGGTCCCCATGAGCAGCAATGCTACATATGTCTTACTTTCTCCTATCTGTCTACCTCTATTGAAAGAGAAAGAGAACAAATAACCATAGAGATCTGGTGGAGCCACGTAGGCACTGAGCCTCAACAAACAATAAAACCCTGATGGGGAAAAAAAAAAAAAAAAAGATTGGTGAGTGCTCTGTATCACCACACTACTCAGGATGGTTTTTTTTACATAACCATAGCTAGCCTGAAGAATTAGAAAACTCTGACATTGGTTAGTAGCTGAGATTGTCTACTTCTGAAGGTCCACTGCCAGAAACCTATGCCTCATCCTGAAGGTGGAGAGGGAATCCTAGCATTTTTACATATAGCCCCTACTCTGCCTTCAGAGCACTCATTCAGATGCACAGGCTTCCCAGCCCAGGCCAAGCTCTTGCTCCTCCAGCAGCACTCTGTGTCAGTGTCAGGCTCATCAGAATGCAAGGCAACTGAGTGATGCCTAGCTTTACTAGCCTGTGAGTTCTACACTGTGAATCCACTAGACTGTGAGTTCTACAGAGCTACCACTGTTCTGTACCTTCCCCCAGGCAAGTGCCTAGTACCAAGGGGACACAGCAAATAAATGTGTACAGAGTAAAACTGTGATAGCAAGGGCCTGTGATCAGTCAGTTTCCCCACTCTCCAGCAACAGCAGGCTCCAGGCCTCCTCCAGCTCTCCTCCAGGGCCTCCTACAAGCAGGTCATGGATGTTCCCTCTCCAGGCAGCCTCCATCTGCTTCACATCAACCCAAGAGCAGGAAAGGGGAGTTGCTTTGTGCTACCACAGGGGACAGAGAATGCCAGAGAGAATTCAGCCAGCTGGGGACTCGGGATGAGGACCAGGAAAGAATGAAACCTTTCTGGAAAGCCAGATGTGCATGTTGTCTGTTGCCTTTATGAATATACATGCCCTGAAGCTCTGGCTAATTTCTTGTTGAAACACTGGTTTACAGCTGCTGGTTCCTGGAGAAGCTGCTGTCCTTGAACAGGTCCTCTTAGAAACTTTGCGACGCCAAGGCCTGATTCTGCAGCGAGCTGGAAAAGTTCCCGGTTGCTTAGAGACCAGAAAGCAAATTATCAGCTCACAAAAGCTCCAGCTCGAGGGTCAGTAAAAACAAAACAAAACAAAGTAGGAGACAGGTCTCCTCCAAAGCAAAATAAGGTGAACTGACTGGGGAAACATCTGACTGGAGAAGTCAATCATAAATATCCTTCATGCTATAATGTAATGATGCTTTTTAACTCTATCTCTGTGTCTTTGTCACCTGGAGGAAACAGCAGGGGGCCTTTTTTTTCCAGTCCCAAAATTCTGAATCTATGTGTCAGAGAGGAAAACAAAGTATCCTGTTGATAGGGAGACAAAAAGATATGAAGTGTTTTCATGAGTTCTCTCCACAAGGTGGGCAAATGTCTGTGCCCCTGAGCTACTGTGCCTGTGAAACAAAAGCCTCCGTCCAGACAGGGGTCTGATCACCCCAAAGCCACCCCCATAGGGGTAAGACAGTCACCTCAGAACCCCATATAGGCATGAATCAAGGGTAGGTTTGCTAAAGGAAGGAGGGGGCAAGGAGAAAAATATCATCCATGCCCCAGAAAAAAGTATGATAATTGATCTCAGTAGGTCCCCTCTGTCATGGAAATTCAGGTTCTCAGACAAACTTCTTAAGACATCAAACTCAGACAAAATAGGAAAATTACCAAAATCAATCTCTTGAGAAGAAAGCTTGAAAAATCATTGTGGGATCACAATCAGTCATCTGGGTTAGGGGGATCAGAGAAAGAAAATTAGGAAGAGGAGGAGAAGGAGAAGGAGGTGAAAGAAAGAGAAGAAGGAGGAGGAAGAGGAGGAGACAGAGTGGCTCTGTCTTCACTAGACTGAGTTCTACAGGGCCACTGCTGTGTTGCTGTTGTTGTTGTTGTTTTTATTTTTATTTATAAAAAGGAAACATTGAAAAAAACACAGGATAAGAGGGGTACAACGCCATACAATTCGCAGCCCCAGAACTCCGTATCCCATCCCCTCCCCTGACTGCTGTGTTCTATGCCTTTCCCTAGGCCAGCACTTACATACTGAGAAGGGGAAGGGAAAAGAGAGAGGGTGGAGGAGGGGGAAAGAGAGGAGGGGAAGAGAGAGGAGGGGAGGATAGGAGGGGGAGAGAGAGAGGAGGGGGAGAGAGAGGAGGGGGAGAGAGAGAAGAAGAAGAAGGAGAAGGAGAAATGGGCCAAGGGAATGAAAAATCAGAGAGAGAAATTGGGGCGAAATTAAGACAGCCAATAGGTATATGTCAAGGCACAGTGCAGCAATGTGGTTGACAGCTATGTGACTGAACAGTTTTCACTTATCAATACTTGCGGAACAACAAGAGGATTTCAAAATTTGATGGGTCCAACAAGCTTGAAATAACCTTTAGAGGAAAAAATACAGTTCCTTACAAGACAGCTTCCTTCCTATCTTTTCTGATAATCTAGCATTCCAGATTTCAGATGGCATGTAACTGCTACATTTGGGGAAGAATTGGCAGCCCCCAATGAACAACTGTCCCAAACCTTTAGTGCCCCTTCCTGCTGAAGAAATATGCACATGTGCTCTGTGGTACATAGCTATGGCCAGATGGCTTGCTTTGGCCCATTAAATGTGAGCAAAAACCACATACATCATGTCCAGGTATAAGTTTAAAAGCTAACATATGGTTTTCCAGCTTTTCTTCCCCTGTTGTCATAAAGACTATTAATGTTCTTAGTAGTGGCTTATCACAGCCTACGGACCCAAGGGAGGAAAACAGAGAGCAAAGCTGTAACCGCATTACAATGGACATGTAACAGGGGTGAAGCTAAAGCATGGGGTTCTAAGCCACAAAGGTGATGATTATTTGTACTATTGTATTACTGCAGCAAAGCCTAGCCTATCTGACTAATGCACCTCCCCTAAGACTAAACTGTGGCCAGAGTTGTCTTTACACAAAATTTCTCAACACCTAAACACAGTCTCACCATGAGGGAAAGGTTATTTTACTCCAGGTGAGCCACTGACAATTTCATCTCAGGGAAATCAAACCTGGAGGCTTCCAGGGCCTGCATCTTAGAGTGGCTCATGAAAGAAAGAGAGAGAGAGAGACGGAGAGGGAGAGAGAGAGGGAGGAAAGAAGGAAGGAAGGAAGGAAGGAAGGAAGGAAGGAAAGAAGGAAGGATACCACAGATTACTCCACCCTCAAATCAGGTTCCCAGCTCAGGCATGTTAGAGAGACAAGAAGCTTTGAGTTGCATGGGGGCCAGATGGTAGAGCAGTGGGTTAAGTGCACATGGTGTGAAGCACAAGGACTGGCATAAGGATCCCACCTGGTTCGAGCCCCCAGCTCCTCGTCTATTTGACCTCCTTATTCTATATTGAGAAAAATGGTCTTCTAACTGGAAAGAGTAGGAGAAACATTGAAACAAAAAAAAAAAAAGAAGAAAAGAAAAAGAAGAACCAAAGCCAAGGACTGGTGATGAGGCAAAAATACTGTTGCAGCTATTGTAATGAACTTGGGGATCTGAGACTGATGAATTAATGGTCTTCAGGCCTGGAGGGACTTGACATATGATTTCAGAGCCAGTGTCATTAATCTCTGATAAACTGTAGAGGAGGAGCTTTCTGCTCAGAGATAAGAGATGGGCACTTGCTCTCTTGATGCTCATGAAGGACAAGGAATGAATTATAGAATGTCTAACATAGTACTCTGGGGTATTCTCATCAGCAGGATTGAAGGAAGGCTAGTGTACCTTCAAGAAAGATGGTTTGAGCCCTGTTGTTAGACTAGGGCAGAGCCAAAGAGAATTGTATAGATTATGTCTCCATTTCCTTTTCTGTTTTTAAGTTAACATAAATAAAGTTTTAGTAAGAAATAGTGGTTTTCTAAAACAAAATTATCGTAGTGTTGTTTTACTTTTTTTTTACAAATACTTCTAGTGCCTGGCTTAATGAATATTTAATATTTAACTGTTTTATTTTATTTTTCCCCTCCCCCATCATCTACCAGGACCACAATGTCCTTTAATTCCATCGCTTTTCCTCTTTTCCCAGAGTCCTTTGCTTTGGTGCAATATACCACACCCAGTTCAAGTTTCACTTTATGTTTTCCCTTTTATTCTTAAGTGTCACTTATGAGTGAAATCATTTAGTATTGGTCTCTCCCTTTCTGGCTTGTCTCACTCAACATATTACCTTCAAGTTCTGACCAGGATACTGCAAAAGAGATGACCACATCATTGTTAACAGCTACATAGCATTCCTTTGTATATATGTACCATTGCTTTCTTAGTCATTCACTTGCTTTTGGGCACCTGGGTTGCTTAAAGTGTTCGTCTCTTATCTCTGAGCAGAAAGCTCCTCCTCTACAGTTTATCAGAGATTAATGACACTGGCTCTGAAATCATATGTCAAGTCCCTCCAGGCCTGAAGACCATTAATTCATCAGTCTCAGATCCCCAAGTTCATTACAATAGCTGCAGGCAGTATTCTTGCCTCATCACCAGTCCTTGACTTTGGTTCTTCTTTTTCTTTTCTTCTTTTTTTTTTTTTTGTTTCAATGTTTCTCCTACTCTTTCCAATTAGAAGACCATTTTCCTCACTATAGAATAAGGAGGTCAAATAGTTATTGGGTAACACTGTCCTCATTTTGTCTTCAGCACCAAATGTTAAACCATTTCTTCCAAGTAATTTCTGGTCTTAATCTTTGTTTGTTCAATAGATAAATAGTATTCCTCAGAGTTGATGGCCCTAAAATCAGTCAAGACATGTGACTTCTCACGTTGGTTCTTACCGACAGGGATCATAGCGCCTTGTCCTGTATTACTTAGGGAACCCTATTGTTCCTTTTATGCAAACCTAATCTCCCTGGCTACATAGGAAACCCAAACTGTTTTGAGACCCAGTCTGCTGCTTTACTTGCTGACAGCTGCCCTGCATTCTTTATTTCTCATCACCTTCCTCCGTCAAAACCTAAATTAAAAGTTATTAGTGTGGGAACTGTTTTGAGACCCAGTCTGCTGCTTTACTTGCTGACAGCTACCCTGCATTCCTTATTTCTCATCACCTTCCTCCATCAAAACCTAAATTAAAAGTTATTAGTGTGGGACTAGGTACTAGTTTACCCAGTAGAGCACAGAGGTTACCATGCTAAGGACCTAGGTTCAAAACCCTGGTCCCATATTTACTGTCAAATGTAAAACATTAGTCCTCCAATAAAGAAATTTAAAAAAATAAAAGAATGAAAAAAAACCCTGGTCCCCACTTGCAGGGGAGATGTTTTGCAAATGGTGGAGCAGGGCTGCAGGGGTATCTCTCTCTCTCTCTCTCTCTCTGTCTCTCTGTCTCTCTCTTTCTTCTCTTCCCTCTCAATTTCTTTCTGTCTTATCAAATGAAAGAAAGGGGGAGAAAGAAAGAAAAATGGCGATCAGAAGTAGTGGATTCATCATGCAGACACACAGCCCCAGGGATAACCCTGGTGGCAATAAAAATAATTTTTTAAAAAGTTCTAAGTTATAATTCTTGATCAAGATTTACAATGCTCCTTTGCTTTTATTTCTAAAGACAGGACTCATAAAATTCCCTTCCTACATCTCTTTGAGGGGAGTCTCATCCAGCTCCATTCAGGAAGCTTTCAATTTCTATAAACTTAATTCACAAACTTTGATCTTTTGGGTTACTGGATTTTTTTTTTTAGATTCTATAGGCTGAATGACCCTCTGGTTCCTGAGTTTGAATACCCTCCTCCTAGTATTATACACACACACACCCGTACCCATATCCATAAGCACACACACACACCATTCTTGGTTCTACATATCCTCCTGGTACACCTTTCTGGTTCCTGGTTTTATATACCCCCTATTTCCCACTAGTTTCCTTTCCAATTTTGTACTACCCTTTTATTTTTAATCTAGAACCTGAATAAAGATTCATATTGCTTCTTTAGCTCAAGTCCCCTCTTCCTCTTCACCTAGATCAATGCCACTTTAAAACAACTACAGTAACCCCAGGAAGAGTAAATGAAAATCTAAGAATCTAATGAATATAGTTATCCACAGGAGATGGGAAGGAATGAACTGGAAGTGCTAAAGATGAAACTTCTTTGAGTATGTGTCTTTTTGCACACTAATTTTTTTTAATTTATCAGACAGAGACAGAGTGATATCAAGAGGGACATGGGAGGTAGAGAGGAAGAGAGAGAGAGAGAGAGATCTGCACTACTGCTATACTACTCGTGAAGCTATCTTCTTGCGGATAATGACTGGGGTCTTGAACCCAGGTCCTTATGCATTGTATCATGTGCACTCAACGGGGTACACCACCCAGCCCTTTTTACACACTCTTCACTGTTCAATCATTTAAATGTTGTATATGTGTTCAAAATAAATTATATCAACAACTGACTATAAAAATCACATAAACATAATTCAGGCAGTTTTGGACACAGTACTCTGTATAGAAACCCTTAATGGAATGTATTCTAAAGAAACACAAAGGAACATTAAATATGATTTAGTAGTCTTGTTGTTAGAAGTATTTCTGGTATAGTAATTCTAAAACTACTTTTGGTACATTGTAGGGTAAGAAAAAATTAGTAAGTATATCAACATTGTTGAAAAACAAGTTCTTACTATAAGAGAACAGAAACATCAATATGTAGGAATGAAGGAAGGGGAGAGACCTGCAGTGTTGGGTGGAAACTGGAATTATCAAAGTGAATTGAAGATTTGGTCCTTTTTTATTTTTCTTTAAGTATTTCCTAGCTCTGTCCACTGAAAAGACCTAGAAATAACAATGTCCCAACAATAATGAGCACATCAAGCCCCCAGATGTTGGATTTTTAATAACATTCTCCATTAAAAGTAGTAAGGCAAAGCTCCTTAGAGAAATGACTGTTTCAGTTCTGCAGCAGAAAAAGTACAGAATGAGAATATCAAGTTAGGCTAAAAATCAACAGTGCTCACATTCTAATGAAGACATGTCGAAGGGACAAAGGAGCCCACCTGAAGAGGCTGACATTGGCCAAAATTGTGACAACTTGAGCTTTAATATTTTTTAATGCTAACTTAAATGCACTTAATTATTTTAATAAGTCCTGGCATATTGGATTTAAAAAAAATTCTTGAGTTTGTGGTGATATTCATAATGGTAGAGAAACTATTCTTTATAGAAAAAAAGTGTTAATGAGTTAATAAGGAGTGATAGGATTAGAAAATTACTATTGGTGGTCCAGGAGGTGGCACAGTGGCTAAGGCACTGGACTCTCAAGCATGAGGTCCTGAGTTCAATCCCCAGCAGCACATGTACCAGAGTGATGCCTGGTTCTTTCTCTCCTCCAATCTTCCTCATTAATAAATAAATAAATAAATAAGTAAATAAATAAATTACCATTGACTGCGTAATAATAATCCACTCAGCTAAGGATCATCCAAGTATTCTCATATCATTGGGCAAGAAGTTGATAAAATAGTCAAATAATCAAGATATATATCCCTTCAGATTGCAAATGAATGAAAAGGAAAAAATACAGTGGATGGCAGTTAACTGAACACTGCATGACTAATAGAAGGACCAGCTGTCATGTACTGCTTCCAAGGTGCTAGAATGGGCCACACACCCCTGCCTACACATTGTGGTGTTCTCACCAGTGCCTAGCCTGGGTTCAGTCAGAGGAAACAATCAGAAAGAACCAGATTGTAGGACAGTCCACAACAGCAATGGTGTGAATTATTCAAGACTATCAATGTCAACAAAGACCAAAGCACTGGTAGTTTGGGAGGAGAGAACTATTTTAGATTCACAGATAACCAAGAGTCACCTTGCCCATTAAGCAGCTCACCATAGAATGGTGAAAGGCAGAATAGATGTCAATATGGTTACTGCAATTTCTACCCAACCAAGTTCCCCTAAAATAAAAATCCTTGTCTGTACTACATATTTCTTTATATTATGATCTCATATATAAAGCATGAGTTGCATTTATTTGCAGCCTAGAAGGCAGCACAATGAATGAATTATGAGACTTCAAGCATAAGGTCCCAAGTTCAATCCCCAACATTACCTGTGTCAAAGTGATTCTCTGAGGCTCTCTCTCTCTCTTCCCCTCTTTCTATGCTCTCATTTAATAAATAAATGTCTTTAAAAAGAGTGGCATTCATTGACCATTATTTTAAAAAGGAAATGGTGGAGTAAGGAGAGAGAAAATATAGTAAAACAGACTCATAGCAGGGGTGGAGGAGGTGGTTGAAAGATCTTGGAAAGAAAAAGGAAAATTGGAAAGAATCCCTTCCATGGCTCCTGCTAACTGTGAGCACAGTGAGGTGTGTAACAGCAAGACTGATGGCAGAGACCTTGACATTGGGCTATCACAGGTAGTATTTTAGAGAGGGGATCTGGGGAAAAAATGGTAATATGTGTAGGTATGACTTAAAAAAGAAGTGAAGGGGGCAGGTGGTGGTGCACCTGATTGAATACACAAGTTACAATGCACAAAGACCCATGTTCAAACTCCCATTCCCCACCTGCAGGGGGAGTAAGTGGTGAAGCAGTGCTGAGCGTGTCTCTCTTTTTCTTTCTACCTTTTTACCTTCCCCTACCTTCTTGATTTCTGGCTGTCTCTATCCAATAAATAGTTTTTTTTAAAAAAAAAAAAAGTATGTTCAAAAAAAGAAAGTAAAGGCAAGGATATAGAAGTGAATAAAAATGAAAAAGATAGATGATAGATATATAGATACATAGCTAGATATAGATAGTAGGGGTAAATAGAATAATGGTTATGCAAAGAGACTTTCATGCCTGAGGCTCTAAAAGTCCCAGGTTCAATCCCCCACACCACCAAAAACCCAACAATATGCTGTCTACAGGAAAACTACCTAACTCAACAAGACAAATACAGACTCAAAGTGAAAGGACTGAAAACTATCATACAAGCCAGTGGCCCACAAAAAAGTACAGGAACAGCTATTCTCATATCTGACATGATAGATTTTTAAATAAATAAAATTTAAAAAGATAGGGATGGACATTACTTAATGCTCAGAGGATCATTCAATCAAAAGGACTTAACAATTATTAACATCTATTCACCCAATGAGAAATCATCTAAATACATCAAACATCTACTGAAAGAGCTACAGCAATATATTAACAACAGCACAGTCATAGTAGGGGACCTCAACACCCCAGTCTCTCAACTTGACAGATCATCCAGGCAGAAAATCAACAAAGAAATGAGGGAGCTAAATAAAGAGATAGATAAACTAGAACTATTGGACATTTTCAGAGTTATTCACCCCAAGAAACTGGAGAGGTTGTAGGGTCAAAGGAACCCTCCTGCAGTGCTGGTGGGAATGTTAATTGGTCCAACCTCTGTGGAAAACACTCAGAATGCTAGAAATGGATCCAATTGTACTACACTATGATCCTGCAGTTCTTCTCCTGGAGATATATCCTAAAGAAACCCAATACACCCATCCAAAAAAATTTGTATAATCCTATGTTCATAGCAGCACAATTTGTAATACCAAAAACTGGAAGCAACCTAGGTGTCCAACAACAGATGAGTGGCTGAGCAACTTGTGATATATATACACAATGGAATACTACTCAGTTATCAAAAGTAGTGACTTCACTATTTTCAGCCCATCTTGGATGGAGCTTGAAGAAATCATGTTAAGTGAAATAAGTCAGAAACAGAAAGGTGAATATGGGATGATCTCACTCTCAGGCAGAAGTTGAAAAACAAGATCAGAAGAGAAAACACAAGTAGAACCTTAACTGGAATTGGCATATTGCACAAAAGTAAAAGACTCTAGGGTGGGTGGGGTGGGAGAGTACAGGTCCAGGAAAAGGATGACAGAGGACCTAATGGGGCTTGTACTGTTATGCAGAAAACTGAGAAATGTTATGCATGTACAAACTATTTTATTTACTGACAATTGTAAAACATTAATTCCCCAATAAAGAATTTTTTTAAAAAATAAAATAAAATGAGCAGGAAGCTGGGAAGTGTTGCCCCAATGTGCCAAATATGTCACAAGCAGGTTTTCCTACTTTGTTTTCTTTCTTAGGAGCCATAATTACTACTCCAGTGGCTGAGTCAGCAACCTTGAGTTGTAAAGTCAAAAGGCATTGACAACTAGGAAGACATAGTACACAGACTCCTCCAGGTACAATCTCATCTAATAGCCTAAATTACTTGGAGACCAGGTACTATTTTTATCACCCTTCTCCCACAAACCCGGAAATAGATTCAGTAAGATCAAGTCAATCACTTCTATGGTCAGCTTTACTCACAGGTATTTTATTGATTTTGCTGCAACAGTGAATGGGAGTGATTTCTGGATGTCTTCTTCAGTTTTAGTGTTTGCATAGAGAAATGACACTGATTTTTGTACATTGATTTTGTAGCCTGACACCTTGCTATAATGCCTAATAACTTCCAGTAGTTTTCTACTGGATTCTTTAGATTTTTCTATGTATACTATCATATCATCTGCAAACAGTGAGAGTTTGACTTCTTCCCTTCCAATCTGTATTCCTTTGATTTCTTTCTCTTGTCTGATTACTATGGCAAGAATTTCCAATACTATGTTGAAGAGTAATGGTGATAGTGGACAGCCCTGTCTAATCCCTGATCTGAGGAGAAACGCTTTCAGCTTCTGTCCATTGAGTATGATGTTGGCTGTAGGTTTGCTATATATAGAATCCATTATCTTAAAGAATTTCCCATCTATTCCCATTTTTGTAGAGTTTTGAGCATAAATGGGTGTTGGATTTTGTCAAAGGCTTTCTCTGCATCTATAGAGATAATCATGTGGTTTTGGCTTTGCTTTTATTGATGTGGTGAATGACATTAGTTGACTTACATATGTTGAACCAGCCTTGCATTCCTGGGATAAATCCCACTTGGTCGTGATGAACAATCTTTTTGATATGCTTCTGTAACCGGTTGGCCAAGATCTTGTTTAATATTTTGGCATCTATGTTCATCAGAGATATTGGTCTATACTTTTCCCTTTTTGTTGTGTCTCTATGTGCTTTTAGTATAAGGGTGATGTTGGCTTCATAGAATGTGGAAGAGAGTGTTCCTGTTTCTTCGATCTTATGGAAAAGCTTTAGAAGTATGGGTATTAACTATTTCCTGAAGGTTTTGTAGAATTCATTTGTGAAGCCATCTGGTCCAGGACTTTTGTTGTTGGGGAGATTCTTAATTACGGTTTCAATTTCTTTGTTTGTGATTGGTGCATTTAGGTTTTGTAGTTCTTCTTGGTTCAGTTTTGGAAGAGCATATGCTTCTAGGAATTCTTCCAGTTCTTCCAGATTTTCTAGCTTGGTGGCGTATAGTTCTTCATAGAAGTTTTGCATGGTTTTCTGGATTTCTGTGGTGTCAGTTGTGACATTTCCTGTATCATTTACTTCTATTAATTTGAGTCTTCTCACTTTTTTGTTTAGTGAGTCTGGCTAGGGGGTTGTCAATCTTGTTTAATTTTTCAAAGAACCAATATTTGGCTTCATTGATCTTTTATATGGTTCTCTTATTTTTGATGCTTATTTCTGCTCTAATTTTAGTGATTTCTGTCCTTCTCATTGCTTTAGGGTTCCTTTGTTCCTCTTCCTCTACAATCCTATTAAAGTGTAGACATATAAACCACTATTTAATTAATATGAGAGGGTAAAAATTGATCATATGTGTAGAACTTCTTAAAACACAGACTGAGTCTTTTTAATACATAGGCTGTCTTTGATATGTTGACTCTCTCAAAAGCCTAAACCAGGGAGAACAGAAGCAACTGGTGGCACAGCTATATACAAGATGCTGGGTATTATACCCCAAACCCTAACAAAGGGACTTTTCAAAGTTAACCCAATCACCAAATAATGTAATGATAACAATAACTATCCATTATCTTCTTGAACCCTAACACAGCAGGAACCTCACATTTCCACTATAGAGGCTATATTTCCCCCAGTCCTGGAACCTTAGTGTGGGGCCCACTTTTCTGCATGCTGCTCTCAGTTCAAATCAAATAATATTGCATCCGCGGATCGCAACCTAATCAACACAAGGAGTGCCGCCCCAGCATGCTTCACTTCAGACTGTATCCAGAGACTTCAGGTGTGGAATGACAACCCTTCAGTTTAATCACTTGGGTGAGACCTTTCCATTCATAGTATTCTCTAAGTCCATTCCAGGTGTTCCACTCCCTAATAAACTCCCCAAACCTAGATATAGTCCAGAAACACTAAGCTAGAGCATATGTTCATATGTGCCCATAAACTAGGGAAAAGTATATACCTGAAAGCAGAAGTACACAAGAGGGGCAATACCCCCCAACACTTCATCTGCACTATTCCAGTGTTTAGGTCCATGGTTGTTCAACAATTTATTTGGCTTTGTATGTTAACTCTCTTTTCAGCCACCAGGTTCCGGATGCCAGCACAATGCCAACCAGACCTCCCTGGACAGACAACCCCACCAATGTGTCCTGGAGCTCCGCTTCCCCAGAGACCCACCCTACTAGGGAAAGAGAGAAGCAGACTGGGAGTACGGATAGACCAGTCAATGCCCATGTTCAGCGGGGAAGCAATTACAGAAGCCAGACCTTCCACCTTCTGCAACCCACAACGACCCTGGGTCCATACTCCCAGAGGGATAGAGAATGGGAAAGCTTTCAGGGGAGGGGATGGGATATGGAGATAAGGTGGTGGGAATTGTGTGGAACTGTACCCCTCTTATCCTATGGTTTTGTTAATGTCTCCTTTCTTGAATATAAAAATAAATAAATAAATAAATAAAATTAAAATTAAAAAAAAAGATCAAGTCAATCCTGCCTCATATCACACAGATCTCACACAGATCTCAGATCAAGTCAATCCTGCCTCAGATCACACAGGTAGAGAAGTCAGGGTTCAAAATCAGGCCTATCACCAATGGCAGAGCTCACCCCTTCCTCATCACAGGCTCTTTTTAATAAGTGATTTAATATTGATTTACAAAATTATAAGATAACAGGGGTGTAAGTTCCCCACCTTTTTCACCCATTATAGGTTTTTAACTACATGCTTTTGCTGTAAGTAAAATATAGTTAGAAGGGGTGGCAGTGGTGATGTACAGAACTATGCATGGGATTTTAAAAATCACTAAATAATTCTCAAAACTGTGCTTGCAAATGTTTGGAATCTAAGCAAGACCTGTGTTTTGGCTTGATGGCATTGTGTCAATGTTCATTTTCTGGATCTGATGCACTATAGTTAGTTAAGATTCTACCGCTGAGAGAAATGGTTCTGTATCAATGATTGCTGGGGTCTTCATGCTTAAAATGAAAAACAAAACAAAGAGAAAGAGGGGGGGAACATCTTACTGAAATATCCAGCTGGGATGGGTATGGGAGATTCCAAATAGTTCCTAGTAAGTAAAGGATAGCCTAAGAGCTTCAACAGTGCCATACAGCAGCCTTCATTCCACATATAAGAAATTTACAGGGTGGGGGGTGGGGATGCGTGGGTGGGATGGGACACAATCTTTTGGTGATGGGAATGGTGTTTATGTACACACCTCCTAAACTGTAGTAATATAAATCACTATTTAATTAATATGAGAGGGGGGAAATTGATTGTATGTCTAACAAAGGAACTTTTCAAAGCTAACCCAATTACCAAATAATGTGATGATAACAGTAACTATCTATTGTCTTCTCGAACCCTAAGACAGCAGGAGCCTCACATTTCCACTATAGAGCCTAAACTTCCCCCAGTCCTGGGACCCTAGGGTAGGGCCCACTTTCCCGTATGCTTCTCCCAATTCTTATCAAATAATATTGCATCCACTGATCGCAACCTAATCAACACAATGAGTGCCACCCCAGCATGCTTCACTTCAGACTGTGTCCTGAGACTTCAGGTGTGGAATGACAACCCTTCAGCTTCATCACTCGGGTGACACCTTTCCATACATAGTATTCTCTAATTCCATCCCAGGTGGTTCACTTCCTAACAAAGTCCCAAAACCTAAATATAGACCAGGTTCCAGGAGATAGAGCATATGTCCACACATATCCAGAAACCAGGGCAAATATATAACTGAAAGCAGTAGTACACTAGAGTTTGCAGTGAGTACCCCCCAACACTTCATCTCCACTATTCCAACCTTTGGGTCCATGATTCTTCAACAATTTGTTTGGCTTTGTATGTTAACTCTCTTTTCAGCCACCAGGTTCCAGATGCCATCAGGATGCCAGCCAGGCTTCCCTGGACTGAAGACCCCACCAATGCATCCTGGAGCTCAGCTTCCCCAGAGACTCACCCTACTAGGGAAAGAAAGAGGCAGATTGGGAGTATGGATCGACCAGTCAACGCCCATGTTCAGCGGGGAAGCAATTACAGAAGCCAGACCCCCCACCTTCTGCAACCCACAACAACCCTGGGTCCATGCTCCCAGAGGGATAGAGAATGGGAAAGCTATTGGGGAGGGGATGGGATATGGAGATTGGGTGGTAGGAATTGTGTGGAGTTGTACCCCCCATCCTATGATTTTGTTAATGTCTCCTTTCTTAAATAAATAAATTTTTTTTAAATGAAAGAAATTTACAGGGGCTAAGCAGTGATGTACCAAGCTGAGCACATACATTACAATGAACAAGGACCTGGATTCAAGTCTCCAGTCCTCACCTGCAAGGGGGAAGCTTCACAAGTGGTGAAGCAGTGCTGCAGGTCTCTCTCTCTCTCTCTCTTTCTCTCTCTCTTTCTCCCTCTCTCTTGCTCTCTCTCTATATATATATCCCTTTCTCTTTTCCACTCTCAATTACTGTCTTTGTAAAATTAAGTTAAATTAAATTAAATTAAAAAGTCTACATTGTAGGAGTTGTGCCCTTATTGAATAGACTCATGTTAGAGTAGCTCTGTTTTATGGTAAACCAAGTTTTCCAGCCTTACCTGTTAACTAGTCAGCTTGCATGTAAGATGTCACCCATGCTTTGTCAGGTTTTGCCCTTCTTGCCATAACAGAACTTCTAGCCCAGCCCTATTTTCATCTGATTTTTGCTGGAGACTTATGGAGGTTTTCACAAATTCACAGATCATCCACTGTGTCCTGCTATTTACCCCCATCCCATCTCTTCTTCCTGGTATCAGGAAAACCAACCAAGTCCTGTGACTCCCCTGGTTTAAAGCCTCTAAATGTTCTGTGTGTTTCAGGAACACTGGAGGTTGGTGGGGGGTGATCTGGGCTATTCTTGGTCTCTTGAGAACCTAAGCAACACAACCCTTGTCCAACATAGTCCTTGTGAAAAAAAAATACTCCTGAAGTCTTTGCTGAGAGGTCCAGAGGTAAATGCAAAACTCTTAAATAAAAGCATGGTCATAATCAGTCAATTATTGAGCATGCATGCTCTGCCAGGTCAATGCCAAACAGCTCACGTAGGCTGTAACAGAGACCCACCAATCACCCCATGGCTAAAAGAAGTTAGAAGTTGTATTTCTCTCTCCTGAAACAAGCAGCTCTGATCCAGGCAGAGTCAGTGACCCAAACTATATCTCTTTTCTCTATCACTCCTCAAGATGTGTTCCTTGTCCTCCTAGTGGAAGCTAGGTCATGTCCATGTCCATTTGTAGCCAGTGGGAAGGAGAAAGGGAGTCTAAGGAGGATACTGATTTCCCTAAAGAAGCACTGGGCTGGAAAACTCCTCCACACTCTAATCACATCCTGTTGGTGAGAACTTGACTACATTACCCTCATACAGTTCCTTCATAGTGGAAGAGGGAAAGGGACTCTGATGGACAGCTATCAGGTACCACTGCCCTCCTCACTGTTATACCCAGCATTGTTCATATGTACAATTGCTCATCCTGTGTGATAACTATCTATAGTCACTGGAGTACAATTGGATCCCATTATATATAACCACCTGTTATTTGTGTCTTAACATTTACTCCTGATATATAGTTGACCTAAAAAAAAAAAAAAAAAAGAATTGGACCCCATTCATGTTAAAGCAGCATGTTTATAATATTTATTACCTGGAATATAATAGAGATGTAAGACTCAACCCAGAAGTAATACTGTAATAAGGTAGAGATATAAGTAGAATTTTTGCATAGCATCATAATCCAGGTTTTAGAATGAAGAGGCTTCAGTTTTAGTCTCTTAGGAGAATCACTGCATTTCTCAGCCCTTAGTTCCCTATAGAAAAGCATCAAAGAAGATAATGGGTGTAGTACTACCTAATTAAGGTAAGATAGGTTGTCACATGTCAAAGGTTATTTTTGACCCAAAGGAATCTGCTATCCTCTCATCAAAGCTGCCCTGTGGGAAGGTCACACGGGGCCCAATGTAATATCTGGGCTCTGAAAATTCAAGCTTCCAAAGCTAAGCCTCAAAGGAGTTTGACGTGTGTGTGTGTGTGTGTGTGTGTGTGTGTGTGTGTTTCTGTATGTGTGTTGCATGTATATGCAATAAAAGCTAGTCATTTATCCACATGGGTGACTTGATTTTTGATTGAACTAATATGTACTTATTGAACAGTTTCCTGAAGGTCTGAAGTAAATTGAATGTCATACAAAACTATATAAATTTTACAACCTGGAATTCTTCAAATATTGGGATAGTATAAAAGATAACTGAGGGGGAAGAGGTGGAAGAGCAAACACTAGACAAGGAGAAACCACAGGGAAGTAAATTGCAAGTAGAAGAGGGTTTGGTTGTTCTTGTTTCCAAGTACCAATGTATATATTCATCAGTGAAAGCAAACCAATCCACTGTGCAAATTACTAAAATATATAGGCTGTCTTCATCTGAGCTAACATTCATTAGAGCAGCTCACCCTTGCTGAGTGACTGGTAAATGGCAGGCACTATTCTAAATATTTTATATACACTATCTTTTCTAACTCTAACAGCACTAAAAACTGATACAGTTATTGTGACACAATGGTTAGCTAGCAACTATTGACAGATAGCTCAGGATATGGTGCAGTGGATAAAGCACTGAACTCTAAAGCATAAAGTCCCTAGTTCAATCCCTAACATTCCAGTGTGAAAATAATGCTCTGGTTTCCTCTCTCTCTCTCTCTCTCTCTCTCTCTCTCCCTCTCCCTCTAATGGGTACAGAATTGGAGGAAAACAGATGTAAAGCAGGTCATACAGGTAGTCAGACATAGGCTTGGGCTTGAAACCTGGGTCACTCTGATTTCTGACATGGTATCCTAATCATCATGCCTAATTAACACTTGCTGACAGTATGCCTCAATCTCCCTAGCTGTAAAATAAGGTCATATAGTCGGTTCTACCTGCCTTTAAGGAGTTTTGTGATGATCCAATGAGAAATGATTACTTGGATTATAACCATCACCAACTTGCCAACCATGCCACTGTGTCACCGTGAAAGTAGATCTTCTAGCCCTAATCAAATGTTCAGATGACACATTCTCCAGAAATATCCTGAACCCAAAACTTCCTCTGATTGTGTAACCCACAGAAAAATGTATTAGCTGTGAGAATTAATAAATGACTATTGTTGCTTTTGGCCAGTAAATTGGGCATGGGGAACAATTTGTGGCACAGCAATAGATAAACACTCAGAATAAGTACCAGTCTCATGCCCTGTTCAACTCCCACATTTATACAATGCCAAATCAAAGTTCTCTGTGAGTTCAGTTCAATGCAAGAAACTAAACATGTCCAGTTCCCTGGTGGCCAAAGTACCTGGGAAATGTAGAACTGGTTTTTAGCCTCTGCAGTAGAGAAAAGCTTATGGGGGTGGAGAAGGCATTGAGTCAATCAGTTCTTCATGCATACTCATGAGAACCATTAATGGTTATACTTGCATGAAAGTCATTCTGAGGGATGTGCACTGCCATGTATTTTTGAGAAGATTGGGAAGGTCAGTAGAATCACACAGGTACCTGCTGCGAGGCTCACTGGTCTTGCAAGTTGAGTTTGCTACCTAGAGCCACTGTATTAACTGTTTCTCTATGTTTCACCCTGGCTGTCACAGACATCTGTCATATTTGCGGTTGTCCAACTATCTAATTGCTTTGTCAACACTGGGAGGTGTTTGAATGTGATGAGTTCCAGACTTCCATTATCAAAGGCATCATACGAATGTCCAGGCTCTTTGCAGCTAGAATCCAGTGAGAGTTCTGGACTCTTACAGTCTAATCTCCCACTTGATGTTTAACTCAGAAATGGGTAGCAAGAAGATTCAGGTAGTGTGGAGTTTCCACCTTTGTTGTCAAAGATGATAGCAAGGATCTGGGCATCCAGAGGAAGTGATTAGGTCTGTTTCTGACTCGGAAATAACTGCAGGAAAATTGGGTTCCTGATATCAAGTGCTTCATCCCCTGGGCCATTTCAGCAGCTCAATTTAAAGCATCATTCCTGGACCCTTTACCTTAACCCTATGTTTCTTTTTTCCCACCAGGGCTATAGTTATGGCTCAGTGCTTACATAATTCCAATGTTGCTCCTGGGTCTTTCTCTCTCTCTCTCTCTCTCTCTCTCTCTCTCTCCCTCTCTCCCCTCTCTTTTTCCTTCCTTCTTTCTTTTTGATAGAAGGTGATAGGGAAACAGAGAGGGAGATGAGATAGAAATGAGAAACATTTGCAGCATTGTTTCAATACTCATGATCTTCCCTGCCCCCCTGTAAGTGGGAATCAGGATATTGAAAGAATCTGGTCCTTAGGCATGATAAAGTGTGAAATGACAATATTCTGGATTATCAGTTCAGTTAGCCCTCCTTTTTAACCCTCCAAATGATTTTTTCACCTCTCTGGATAAAATTTCCTGTTGGCTTTGGCCAGCCAGAGTAAAACTGTCACCAGTAACGAAGAACCCACCTGATGTGCTGAATGAACAAAGAGCACCTAGCCCTGAGCCTACAGTCTCTTCATGAATCTATATATAAACCTTTCCGGACACAGAGAGCAAAGAGCTTCAGCCTGGAGGCAGGTGGGGTGCTGGGAGCTCCCCCATATCCTGCTTGAGTCGATTGCAGAAAGGGCTAGAAGAAGGGTTCCCTTCTCTGACTCCTACAATCCTAGGAATGACTATAGGACAAGAATACTTCTCTAAATTTTTAGTATGAACAGTTAATACATAGAAAATGTTCAGAAATATTGAATGAATGAATGAATGAATGAATGAATGATCAAAGGCATTATAAAGTCTTCCCTACTTGGATCCATTATTCAGGTCAGTACTATCCATGTCAGTACACACTAGCTACACACGTTGACTGAGTACTCAGAATATGTCTAGTACAACCAAATCTTGATTTGATTTTCTTGCAACCGATTTAAATTAGAAAGCTGATCTGTAATTTCATCTTTAACAACTCTTTGCTCTAACTTGTATAGGCAAATGTAGTTTCTCATCTGCATATTTTGTAAGAGCTGGATACAAATCAAGAATCTCCAAGGAAAATCTAATACCATTTCGACACAAATTGAGATGGGCTGTCACTGTAAAATGCATTCCAAATTCTAAATGCTTTATGATGAAAAGAATGTAAAATGTGCCATTAATAATTTTATATTGGTTACTTGTAGAAATGACAATATTCTGGATCTAGTAGGTTAAACAAATGTATTATTAAAATTGGTTTCATCTGTTCCTTATTATTTTTTTTTACATTTTTATGTGATTACTAAAAATGGTAGGATTAAAAATATGTGCATGGTTTTTATTGTATTTCTGTTTGACAGGACAGACTTAGGCATTGGCATGAATGTAATTCAGACTGAGTTTTTAAGAGTATATATGACATCTGAGTACTAGAGAGTATAACCCTGATCTTTCCTTACCATTCCCTCCCCAGTGCTAAACCCAACAGGGTGGGAATTTAGATATGACATGAGTTTCTACCACATGGGCCCAAGCAAGGGTCTCAGTTTTGGTGTTTTGAAGAACTAGACATGTGTCTTACCTTTAAAAGGGCAAGTAAGACCACAAGCAGTGACCAGTTGTTTAGTTTAAAGGTAATATACAGGAGCTGAGTGGGGAATCACGTGGTAGAGCACACACATTACTATGCATGAGGACCTGGGCTTAAGCCCTGGGGTGGGGGATTCATGAGCATTGGAGCAATGCTGCAGGTGTTTCTCCTTCTGTCTATCTACCTCTGTCACCCTCTACCAAAAAATAAAGGGAAAAAAGGAAGGAAGAAAGGGAGAGTAGCTTCCAGAAACAGTGGAAGTGTACAAGAACCAACAATAACCTTAGTGGGAAGAGAGAAGAAAGAAAAAAAGAAATAAAAAAAGAAAGAAAGAAAGAGAGGGAGGAAGGAAGGAAGGAAGGAAGAGAGAGAGAGTGAAAGGGAAAGAAGAAGTATATTAATTAAAAAATTTTTTAAATCTTCTGGTGGGCTTTATCTGGGGTTTAACAAACATGAGGTTTATTACATTGCAGGTTGTTTAGATACATAATAATTATGATAGCGGGGGCTGGGTAGTAGTACAGTGGGTTAAGCACACATGGTGCAAAGCACAAGGACCAGTGTTAAGTATCCTGGTTCGAGACTCCAGCTCCCCACCTGCAGGGGGGTCACTTCAAAAGCGGTGAAGCAGGTCTGCAGGTGTCTGTCTTTCTCTCCCCCTCTCTATCTTCCCCTCCTCTCTCCATTTCTCTCTGTCCTATCCAACAAAAATAGCTATAACAACAATAACAACCACAACAAGGGCAACAAAAGGGAAAAACAGCCACAGGTGCAGTGGATTCATGGATTTGTAGTGCTGGCACCAAGCCCAAGCAATAACCCTGGAAGCAAAAAAAAAAAAAAAAAATGGTAGCACAATAAGCAAAGGGGAGAAGATTGGTTAGTCATGATGGCAGGGAGTGATGAGTCATAAAGCCTAAAGCTTAGTTACCATGGTTCAGTTACATGTGTTCAGGTCCTGGGGGGAAGCAGCATGATGGGTCCCGGGAGAAGGTGAGCAGGCAACAGAGCCGCAGGAACAGAGCCAAACAGGAGAAGAGCCAAAAGGGGACAAGCAGGAAAAGAATGATTTCCACCAGACATTTATTTAAATAACTTCTTATAAAGCCACAATCCCTTGTGGGTTTCTGTTAAGTCAGTCCATCATATGCTCATCAGGCTTGATGTCAGGCTGATGTCAGCCAAATGTTAATTATGTTCATGTCCCAACAAAGAGAGAGAAAGAAAAAGCTCAAAGAAAAAAAAAATCCCCATGTTGGTGACCAGTGCATCATCTCAGCAATGTTCATGGACTCAAAAGAAGGACCACAGAAAGCCTCAAACATGGCCTTTGAGTTTCAGGCTTAAGTTTGAGAAATGACAGTTGCTCTAGTTAATACAAAGCCAGAGGCAAGTTCTACGTCCCCTAGAGTCCTCGGAACAAATTATCTCTAGCTTCCAGCGCAAGCAAATGTTTGTCAGTTGGGTTTGAATTGAGAACAGAAAGATCCAGCCCACCAAAACCAAACAGCCCTGTTTCCTTACCTAAACCATCCAAGCCTTCTGTTCCCAGCTGAGGATGCGCATTCTGAGAAATGAGGGCACAAGCCAGTTGTATTCTATGGCAACTGTAGGGAAACTGTGTTAAGAGTCTAGGAAAGACAGATGATAATCCTAAACCAAGTGGAAGGAGAAAAGACCAGTCTACTAACCTGGAGTGGTTGACAGCCCCTGGTTGTGTGGGAGAACGAAGGAAAAGGGTAGGAGAGAATATAAGAAGGAAAGAGAGGTGAGAATCAAGGGACAGGGGAAAAGTGAGAGGTGGAAGACTCCCAACCTGAGGGCTTACTTCTAACAGAAAAGGAAATGAACCTCCCTGATTCACCTTGCTGGACACAAACCATTGTCTTCATACAGAAAACATAGTCCACAAAATACCTCCCTCCAACCTGCCCTCAGACACAATTTTAACAAAGGAAACCCATTCAGACCCACAACAAAATTTGTTAGCCTGAGCAAAATACAAAGAGTGACAAAGAAAGGCAGTTTTCATATTTTATTACACAATATTATTCCTCAGAGAAAAAAACTTTAAAGTTTTTAATTAAAAAATGGAAACAAATTGTTAGTGCTGTGGAGAGAGGTTGTCTGCCTGCCCTTGAAAAAAAAGTTAACAACACCTGTTTGTAAACAAAAGAGTTGTTAGAATTGAGTCAGACCCTTTGTTCCCTTTTCAGGACTGGGTCTTTTGATCTCCTTTCTATACAGTTTCTAACACATAGTAGCTGCTGAATAAATACTTGTTGACTGAATGGAGTATTCTGTAATCCCTAGTCTTTATTTTCTGACCCCATTCTGGATCTTGATAGGGGTAGGAGGGAGTCCCCACCTGCACCTTCCTGAGGAGGCCCAATCCTTTCAATAGCCTTTAATACTTAACACCAGTGCAGAGTCACTTGCCTGAGGGGAATGAATAAGAGTTTCAGAGAGAAAGAAACATACAAAGGCAGGCATAGTGAGTAGAGGAAAAAAGGTGCTAAGACTTAGGGTAACGCAGAGATACACAGTTCAGAGATAAAGAGATCAAAGGAGGAAGAGAGAGAAGGAAAGCAAAATGACATCAGAAAGATTTGAAAGTCACAAACTGAAAAAAAAAAAAGATTTGAAAGTCACATAACCTGAGAGAAAGATGGTAAATATGGGTCAAAAGAATCAGGATTTTTTTTTTTAGCTTTTACTGTTTTAGGATAGAGGTCATGACAAAGAGAGAGAAAGACAAGGCAAGGGCATTGGGATAGAGAAACAAAGGAGAAAAAATGGAGAGTCAGAGGTGACTGATCACCTTTAGACAGACCTTGAGCCTTGTCCTGCCCTCACCCCACATCCACAGCACTGTCTGCCATGGCTTGTTCTCAGCAAGGCGTTCTCCAGACCATGCCTTACTTAAATCCTTTCTCTAGCATCCTCCATGAGTCAGTCTCTCTCTCTCTCTCTCTCTCTCTATCTCTCTCTCTCTCTCCTCCCTCTTTCCTTACCTCACCCAACTTTCCTCAAGACTTACCTCTGTTGACCTCTATATGCTATTTGCAAGTTCACAATTCAAGTTCAGCATTCAGCTTATTAAAAAAAAAAAAAAATGTGGGCGTGTCTAGGCTCTAAACTCTATCTCACATATTTTTGTATTGCCATGATACCCAGCCCAATGCTGGGCATTATTAAGTGCTCAGCAAATACTTGTGTACTGACCTGTCCCCAAAAAGTGTCAATTTGTCAACCTGACAGTCCTTTGTACTGTTTAATAGCTTCCAGGAGGTGGGCCACCATGCCATCTCCTGGATTCCTGTCCCCCTGCTGGCCAAAAGGGGATCTACAAGCACAGGGCAAAGACGGTCACAAGAGTGCTCCTGATATCCAGGAACCTTGGCAATGGCATTCAGGCCTCCACAGAGGATCTTGGGCATTGTCCAAGGGTTCTAATGAGATTGTTGGGCAGGGCCAAAAACAGTGGCTGTGTTTGTCCCCCCCCCCCCATTCCAACCCCACCCTGCCCAAGTTGGCT
Source organism: Erinaceus europaeus (assembly GCF_950295315.1). Classification (NCBI taxonomy): domain Eukaryota; kingdom Metazoa; phylum Chordata; class Mammalia; order Eulipotyphla; family Erinaceidae; genus Erinaceus; species Erinaceus europaeus. The sequence goes on from NC_080165.1 coordinate 65,157,389, forward strand.
GCTCAGAGCTGTTCATCCAACTCCAGGGCTTGGTTCTCCAGGGCAGCCTGATGTGTGGGGGCTGGGCTGCTCCCATTCAGATAGTTCTGGATGGCAGAGGCACAGTCTAGTCTCTCCATGATGGTCATGAGGTAGTGCAGCTCCTGCAGGCTGCCATTTTGCTCCTCAAACAGCTCCAAGATGGCTGCTGCCGGGCTGCGCTGGCAGGAAAGGAACCTGGCAGGTGAAGGATGGAGGATGAGGAGAGAGAGCTACCACCACCATCAACACAGAGAGAGACAGACAGACAGACACACACACACACACACACACACACAAACACACACACACAGACACACACAAAAAGTGCCCCTGTTATGGTCTGGCCTGCCTTCCAGGGGGGTTCAGGATAATGGGAGAGTCAGGATTTTGAACCTGAGTCCTGACTCAAAGGCAGCTTTTCTGTAGACCTCAGTCACCTCTACACTTGAATAAAATTCCTCTGGCTCTGATGTTCTGTGAGTGCTTCTCTCCCCACCTCCCTCTGCCTAGGACATTCTACCCTCCTTACCACAGCCTCTTAACCAGTTCATCCTTCCTCTCCCAAGTCACAAGCAGCATCCTGCTATCTCTAGGGAAAAAACTATCCCAACCCCTGTTTTTTTTTTTAATAAGAAAGGAGACATTAACAAAACCATAGGATAGGAGGGGTGCAATTCCACACAATTCCCACCACCCGATCTCCATATCCCATCCACTCCCCTGAAAGCTTTCCCATTCTCTATCCCTCTGGGAGCATGGACCCAGGGTCATTATGGGTTGCATAAGGTGGAAGGTCTGGCTTCTGTAATTGCTTCCCCGCTGAACATGGGCATTGACTGGTCGATCCATATTCCCAGTCTGCCTCTCTCTTTCCCTAGTAGGGTGGGTCTCTGGGGAAGCAGAGCTCCAGGACACATTGGTGGGGTTGGCTTTGTATGTTAACTCTCTTTTCAGCCACCAGGTTCCGGATGCCAGCATGATGCCAACCAGACTTCCCTGGACTGATGACCCAACCCCTGACTTTTTAACCTTCCTCTGCTCAAAAACCTTCCAGAGTCTCCTTCACCTACTAAGCCAGATCATGCTCTGTTGTTTAGGCTTCTCTACACTCTGCCTTTGTTTTGCTTTTTCTGTTCTTCTTTCTCCTGCTCCCATTCTAAACCTTCCTTCCTCCACTTTACAGGCTCCACTTCCACAGACACCTAAAATATTCTTAGCAGCACAATTCGTAATAGCTAAAACCTAGAAATCCAGGTGTCCAACAACAGGTGAGTGGCTGAGAAAGTAGTGGTATATATATATATATATATATATATATATATATATATATATATATATATATATATATATATACAATGGGATACTATGCAGCTATTAAGAACAATGAGCCCACCTTCTCTGACCTATCTTGGATGCAGCTAGAATGAATTATGTTAAATGAGCTAAGTCAGAAAGATAAAGATAAGCATGGGATGACCCCATTCATAAACGAAGTTGAGAAAGAAAAACAGAAAGGGAAACTCAAAGCAGGATTTGACTGAATTTGGAGTAGGGCACCAAAGTAAAAAACCTGGGTTGAGGGTGAATGTTCTGCTTCACGGGGCAAGGGAGGGTGGGTGGGATGGGACACAGTCTTTTGGTGGTGGGAATGGTGTTTATGTACACTCCTATCAATTTTTAGTCAAATAAATCACTATTTAATTAATATGAGAGGGGGAAAAATTGATTGAATGCCTCAAACTTTTTAAAGCACAGATTGAGTCTTTTTAATACATAGGCTGAGTCTTTGATATGTTGACTCTCTTAAAAGCTTAGACCAGGGAGTCGGGCTGTAGCGCAGCGGGTTAAGCGCAGGTGGCACAAAGCACAAGGACCGGCCTAAGGATCCCGGTTCGAACCCCGGCTCCCCACCTGCAGGGGAGTCGCTTCACAGGCGGTGAAGCAGGTCTGCAGGTGTCTATCTTTCTCTCCTCCTCTCTGTCTTCCCCTCCTCTCTCCATTTCTCTCTGTCCTATCCAACAACGATGACAACAACAATAATAACTATAACAATAAAACAACAAGGGCAACAAAAGGGAATAAATAAAATAAAATATTTTAAAAAAAAGCTTAGACCAGAGAGAACAGAAGCAACCAGTGGCACAGCTATATACAAATTATGTCAAAGAACATAAATTATGCCGATGATGTGAATACAGTGAATACAGTGAATCCTAATGAAGAGATATTTCAAAGTTAACCTAATTGCCAAATAATGTGATTGTAACAATAACTATCTATTGTCTTCTCAAACCCTAAGACAGCAGGAACCTCCCAATTCCTCTATAGAGCCTAGATTTCCCCCATTCCTGGAACCTCTAGGGTGGGTCTCACTTTCCGGCATGCTTCTCTCAATTCATACCAAATGATATTGCATCTTCTGATCCCAACCTAATCAACGCAACGAGTACCACCTCAGCATGCTTCACTTCAGACTGTGTCCAGAGACGTCAGGCATGGAATATCAACCCTTCACCCTCATTACTCAGGTGAGACCTTTCCTTTCATAGTATTTTCTAATTCCATTCCAGGAGGTTCCCTTCCTAACAAAGTCCCAAAAGCTAGATATAGACCAGGTTCTGTAAGATAGAGCATATGTTCACATGTATCCATAAATTAGGGCAAAATATATACCTGAAAGCAAGAATACACAATAGTCTGTAGTGAGTCAATATAAAGTTCATAATGAAATAGTGTCTACTTAGATACCCTCCTCACCTACTTCCTATTACAGTTCTCTCACTCACTCCAAAGCTAACCTTAGCAAAGCAAGGAATGCAAAAGCTGAATAAGGGCAAGAGACTGGCATAGTTTAATGATGACTCTTTAGTCACTATCAGGCCACCCCATCAGCTGGGGCCCTAATCGGGGAGTCCTGAGATTCCCAAACAGACATAATGGGCCTAGACCTCGAATAAATCCCTCTCTCCATTGTTACCGGTCATTTCTATCAGGAACAACACAATAGACCCCTTTGTGGGCCCCCATAGGACCTTGCCGTCAACTTGGATCAACAATGGTAGAGAATGTTCCATCCTTCGAAGGGAGGCTGGACAATATACTCTATGCTGCACCTGAGGAAGATGGGTCCTGATATTGGGGCGCTTGGAACATTCCTACTTATGACCACAGAATGTGAGCTCAGATCTACAGGGATGCAGATGTCACATAGGCTCCTAAGCTGAATATGGGCCTCAGATCACATCACATCAAATTGATGGGGTTTACAATCAACAATATTTATACACCTTTCCCATATTTGGGAGCTACTCTCTTCCCTGATCCAGCTTTCTGGTCCTTCTTCCAGCCATCATCTCCCCAGACAATAATTAGGATCCACCTACATATCAGGTTTAAGGCTCAGGGAAAAACAAACAAAAACTACTATAGCCACAGGCCCTTTGGAATATAACTAAAATATGTCTACTAGCTATCTACAAAACAGAGATACACTCCCCCCAACTCTTTATCTGTACTATTTCAGCCTTTAGGTCCATGACTGGTCAACAGTTTGTTTGGCTTTATATGTTAACTTTCTCTTCAACCACCAGGTTACAGATGCTAGCATGATGCCGACCAGACTTCCCTGGACAGACAGCACCACCAGTGTGTCCTGGAGCTCCACTTCCCCAGAGCCCTTCCCCACTAGGGAAAGAGAGAGACAGGCTGGGAGTATGGACTGACCTGTCAATGCCCATGTTCAGCGGGGAAATAATTAAAGAAGCCAGATCTTCAACCTTCTGCATCCCACAATGACCTTGGGTCCACACTCCCAGAGAGTTAAAGAATAGGAAAGCTATCAGGGGAGGGGATACGGAGTTCTGGTGATGGGAATTGTGTGGAGTTGTACCCCTCTTATCCTATAGTTTAGTCAATGTTTCCTTTTTATAAATAAAAAAATTTTTAAAGGAGCACCTTTTGCCCTAATATTGGTTCTCTGTTCCCCTACTTCCTGGCATATGGCTCCTGAAACCTCTAATTTCTTGGATGCTAAGAGGTCAAATTAAGCAACATTGGGTGGGTTTCTGGATGGTTCCTAGATAAAGAATGGTCACCAGAAATTCTGAGCCATGAAAAGGGGCTTGGGATTTCTAGTCCTACCCCACATTCAGTTGAAAAAGTAGACTGGAAGTAGAGGCAATGACCTGACATGCCTACATGATAAAGCCTCCATGAAGCCCCCAGTAGTGGAGAGCTGCAAAGCTCCCCAGCTGATAGCCAGGTGGAAGGGCTGAGAGAGTGGCATGCCCAGAGAGGACCCAGAAGCTCTGTGCCCTTTTGCATATACTATGCCCTATGCATCTCTTCCATCTGCTTGCTCATCTGTATCTTTTATTGGATCCTTTAATAAACTGCTAAGTGTGTTTCTGTGAGGGAGGGAGTCATTGGAACTGCCAGTATCAGTTGTTCAGAGGCACAGTTAGAACCTGAGGGTCATGGATGGTAGGATGGATGGGTGGTGGTATGGGAAGGGGGTCAAAACCAGAGATGTCCTGGTCTTGAGTCTGGAATATGGAAGGAGCAGGTGGAAAGGCCAGTCTTCCATTATCTGTGGGATCTGATATTATCTCCAGGTAGGTAGTGTCAGAACTGAGTCAAAGTATAGGACACCTGCCTGGTGTCACAAAAGCCGGCACCTGCCTTGGAGAGAAGCATCTCCATATAATATCTGACCAGAAGTGATCTGTGTGAAGGTGAAGGAAGTGCACGGGAAGAAACACACCGTAGGGAGAAGCTGGGGGTTTCCTACACAAAAGAAGGGAAAACTGAGCTTTTCCATTATATCGATTTCTGAAGTATCCTGAGAAGGCTTACCTCCTTTTCCTCCTCCACTTCCCCCTCCTTCTTACCTGATTTTCATGCCACAGAGCCCCAGGTGGGAAGCCAGTCGGCGCCAGTCATTGCCTGTGATGCTACTTGGCTCCAGTAGCATCTGTAGCTGCTCAAAGAGCTCTGGGGGCAGCCTAAAGGGGAGAAGAGTACTCTCGAATGGGGAGGGTCAGAGAAGCCCAGCCTGGTTCCATCTACCCCCCTCCAGCGCTGACCTGGCTCTTTAGATACTGGGGCAAGAATTACAAATATCCCCAGGCAGCAGCCCTTCAGCTCACCGATTGCATGGTGGTGATTGGTTGACAGGGGGTGGCACCGCCCAGGATTCCTCCTCTGAGGCCTGGAACCTGAGGATTTCCATGTACTTGGTTTCCAAGCCCTGAGTCAATAGAGAGGCAGAAAGTACACTTAGGGATCCTAAAACAGTCCCTCCACCCAATAAGAAACTAGAGAAACTAATGACATTTCTCATGTCTCTCCTTCAACCTGTCACTCAAAGCCATTTTGCCAGGAGACAGTCCTTCCCCCACCCAGGGACACCTACTCCCTGCTTCCCCAACCCCAGAACCTTCCGTTTTGTGTCTTTCCACTGAGCTCTGGGACATGAAGGCCACAACACCCTAAGATGCCAGAAGTCCAGAGTGGGGTCCTGGGGCAATGGGTGGTCATCCAGTAACAGACACTGAACTCAGGCAAGTACATCGCCTTTCTCCCTGGCTCCCTTTCTTGGCTCCTACTCCCCCTAATGACATCCCAAGGGGGTACCTACCTATACTCCAATAAGCACTCCCCACAATAACCGCCCTCCAAAAAAATTCTCAACCCTAATTTCATCACACCCTCCCTTGTAGAATGTGATATTCAAGTCCAATCGCAACTACTCAAGAATCCCTTCCCAACTGCTCAGACACTCAAGAGACAACACTACCACCTTTCAGCTGCGGACAGTCAACTGAAAAAGAAACCACTTCTCTTTGATGCTCACCTTCCTCTGGGCTGGAGCTACTTTAATCTTGATTCTTTTACCTTCCTACTGAATCCATCCATGAATAGATGAGAGAGTAAGGAGTTAGGGGCTGGAGAGGTTAGCTGACCTAAACCCTGGCTGGACTGGCACTGTTACCCAGCATGCCATTCAGAGAATATACATTGAATGGCAGACCCTTAACCACTTTGTCCATGAGTCCCTGTCCCTCCTCCCACCCTCACATCTAACTCACATCCTGGAAGGTGTGCATGGTGACAATGATCTCATTGGTCAGTGCTGAGCAGTCCTCATTCTCCTTGGCTACAAAGAAGACAAGATGTAACATGTGAGAGGAAAAGCCAGAGGCTATGAGAGAAGAAGGGAAAGGGACTTTGAAAATCTGAAGAAGCTGGACAAGAGGCTCCATCTTTCTGCAAAGACCCATGTGACTCCTTGCCTTTGGGAGAAGGTCCATTTGCAAGGTGAATGAGGGGCTGCAGAGCTCCCAAGCAACCAGGAAAATGGGGAGCAGACAGGAGGAGAACAGGAGGCTCCTGGACTACCTGCTTTTCTCCGGAAGCAGAAGGAACGGAAGGGACATTTCCCGTGCCAGATGTGAAGGTGAGGAACCAGTTGGCAACTGCTGTCATCCACATTCTCCCAACCTGAGGAAGAAAGAGCAGAGGACCTCAGAGTGTGGGCTCCCCTATGAGTCCCCACCCTCATACAAGGAGATACACATGGGACAGTCACTTGCAGGGAACTGTGGGAAGGTCCAAGAGCAAAGGCAGGGAAGTCAAGTGGATGGGAGGGTCACCAGAGTCTGGCAGGACCCCTGAGTAGCACCACTCACTCTCCATACACAGCACCTAGGACCCCTGCCCATTCATCTTTCACCGACTAACCCCAGATACAGCCAAGCACACATGACCTGTCCACAGGCACACAAATGCCACCAGCAACCCAGCACCTTGCAACATGGATGAAAGAGGACCCATGCAAAGAAGATGGGGTCTCTTCCCCAGGCATAGGCTGCCTCCAGATAGAAGATTCGGTGCTTCTGTGGCTGTCATACTTTCTTCTCCTCTCCCTACACCACATCACAGTGCTTCCCCTCAGAAAGAACAGGACTTGCAAGGGGGAGAGAGTGGGGGGCTTTGGAAGGAGAAAGTAAGCAAAGCCCAGGGTCCCAATGTGCCCCCACACCCAAAACTTCAGTCTACCTTTGAATCTCAAATCCCCATGGGCGCCAAGAGAGAGCCAGATCCTCAACAGATGTCCCCCCATATCACCCCACCCCAGCTCCCCACATCCCTCACCCTCAGAGATGTACTTGAGCTTCAGGTACTGGTCCCCTCGGGTGCCAGTGAAGTCAAAGAGCTGGCAGGGTCCACGCAGGCGCCCGCCATGGGGCTGCTCATTGGTCAGGGCCCACTGCAGGGCGCATGGTGTGTTGTTGAGGAAGTAGACGCGCAGCTGCAGGTGTGACTGCGCAGGCCCCAGTGGTGAGCAGAACAGGGCCAGCTGCAGCCACTTGCGGGCTTCCTGGCCCACAGGGGCCTCCAGCACACAGGTATAGAGACTGTGGGGGAGACAGGAGGTGGGAGGGGACTGTGAACCACTGACTGAAGTGGACAGAACACCTGTCACCCAGCTCCTGCAGCACTGAGGCCTTGGGCCAGGGGCTTACTAAGTTATCAAGGAGATCAGCCCCGGGCATGTGCAGGGAGGGACTGGACAAGGGGATAGCTAGAGGGACAGCAAGTGAGGCACTCTGCAGAGGCCACCACTTAGTGGAGGAAAGAGTCAGTGTAGTGTCAGGCATGTAGAGGGGAAGGTGAGCTCAGGGCCACTGTGTTTGGAGAAGATCCTGGTCTGGTCCTTGGTGGCAAGGAGAGTGGGACCAAAAGGGACTTAGATCCTAGAAAAACACAGCAGAAGACAGAGTCTTATAGGAGGTGAACTTCGTGGATAATTTTGAGACAGTACTGAAGAAAGGTGCAGGGTAGACTTTTTTTTTTTTTTTTTTTTTTTGGTTGGTTGATTGGATGGATTTTCATTTGTTTTGTTGTCATCATTAGAGGCTTCACCACTATGGACTTTTTCAGAGAGATGAAGAGAGAAAGATGCCACAGCACTGAAGCTTCCCCCAGCCCCATAATGCCCCCATGTGGAGTATCTGGGAGTTTAATCCTAGGTGGCAGCTGTGGAAAAAGCAGGCACCCTTTCAGGTGAGCTATCTCCCCTTTAGACAAAGGATTGGTGGTGGGGGTTATGTGAAGTTCTTTAAAACAGAGAAATGTAACCTGGAAGGCAGTACAGTGGATAACACTGTGAATTCTCAAGTATGAGAATCAGAGTTCAATCCTAGCATGCCCACAATACTCTGACTGACTGACTCTCTCTCTCTCTCTCTCTCTCTCATTAATGAGCAAGCATTTTTTTAATTAAAAAACAGAGAGAGTGTGAACAGAGAAAAGGAAGGATAAACATGAAATGATTTCACAGTGGAATATAGGAAACTGAACTATATGAACTTGAAAAAAAGAGAAATAGGTATATATAGTTAATCCATATCTGTGACCTTGGGAGAACTGACGGTCACTGCTGTAGGGGGATGAGGTCATAGAACTTTGGTTGTGGGGGTGGGGTGGAATTACACCCCTTTATCTTATAGTCTTGTAAATCACTATTAAATCACAATTAAAATATATTTAAAAAATAGAAACCCTAGTAGGACACAGTCTTGGACAGCTACCGTCACCACTGGAGGAGAGGGACAGCGAAGGGACACTGGAGGATAAGGGATTGGCAGGCCATCTGGGAGGATAAAGGGACGTACTACATAAAGAGATGAGAAGCAGGCAGACAGAGACTGGGGCAGGGAGGACTATCAGGGGGGCCTCTACCCTACCTGAAGTGTGAGAGGTGAATGCGACACTCATCCCGGGAGATGTGGGCTCCAGCCCTACCCAGGGGCTTCCAGGCCTTGACATCCAGCAGGGTCGTGTTGCTGCTGTAGGTGCAAACCTGACTGGGCAACTGGGCACAGTGTTTGAACGTGAGAGTGCAGGGCTTCAGAAAGGAGGCCCCATGGGGGCCACATGCTACCACTGGGCTCACCAGCCCCTGGGCTTGGGACAGCGAAGGGGCATCCGACAGGTCCCACACCAGAACCAGTGACACCCGTTCCTGACGACCTACAGCCACAGCACCTGGGAAAAGGAAGAACTGAGGTAGCCTGAAGGGCTGGCTTCCTTTGTTCCAGGATGAGAGGGATGGCAGGACACAGAGCAGATGGGGAGGCAGTATGGATGGAGAGCTGGCCTGTGTTGTAACCCTGAGCAAGACACAGTGCCCTCTCCCACCTCCTACCCTCCAGCCCCACACCCCAGCTGTACTTCCAGGTATCTGCTAAACCATATAGAAACTTGTGTTGATTCACAAAAGAGCCTCTTCCTCCAGACACTACTTCTTTTTCTTTCTCTCTCGTCCCCTTTTAAACAAAATTCTCAATTTTCTCAGTGTACAAAAAAAAAAGTGTGCAGATTAGTTCTTAGTTAAAGTTATGTGTTCACTAGTGGACTAAGAACTGGTGAGACAGCACAGTTGTCATGCAAAATGGCTTTCATGCCTGAGACACCAAACACCCAGGTTCAATCCCATGTACTACCATAAACAGAGCTAAATAGCGGTCTGATAAAAAAATTATATAAATAAATAAATGGTTTTTAAAATAAAATAAAATCAGTTTCCCTGCTGGCTAAGTCAAGTAATGTGGGATAATTTGCAAACCCCTTTTGGGAATTCCAATGCTCTTTCTCATGGTGGAAAGGATTTAACAAACACAAGGTGGCCAGGAAGTTCAGGCACCATTAATCTGCTAAGGAAATATATTAGTAAAGGAACTAAAGTAAAAGTAAAAAAGAAGAAGACTTAAGAGTAAGTTCATATAGGAGCAACTTAAATTCATCCACAAGCATTTTAAAGATATTAAGAGGATGAGGAGAGAAAGAGCATTACCTAAGCACTACCCAACACCCAACCTGGGACTTAGTCCCAGTAATACACTATGCAAAGAAAACAAAAAAGCCACTTGTTGTGTTGTGTTACCAGAGTACTGCTCAGCCTTGGCTGATAATGGTGTTAGGGATTGAAGCTGGGACCTTTGATGACTCAGCCCTGAAAGACTCATTGCATAACCCTGACGCTATTTCCCCAGCGCACTTCTCAATCTCTTTTTTAAGTGATTCTTTGAAATTAAAGAGTTCTCAAAAAATAGAAATAAGTTATTTACCTAGGGCTTAGAACTGAAAAAAGTAGACTTGCCTAGTAAGGTCAAGTCATAGGCAGAAAATAGAATGGTGCTGATGTTTGGGGGTTAGGGAGATAGCATAATGGAAATGCAAAAAGACTGTATCTCTCTATCTTTTTCTTTTTTGTTAAAATAAATAAACATATATTTTAAAGGGAAGGAGAGGGAAGGAGAAGGCAAGGGAAGGGAAGAGAAGGGAAGGGAAGGGAAGGGAAGGGAAGGGAAAGGAAGGGAAGGGAAGGGAAGGGAGAGGAAGGGAGAGGAAGGGAAAGGGAGGAAAGGAAAGGGGAAAGGAAAGGAAAGGAAAGGAAAGGAAAGGAAAGGAAAGGAAAGGAAAGGAAAGGAAAGGAAAGGAAAGGAAAGGAAAGGAAAGGAAAGGAAAGGAAAGGATGGTGATTACCAGGAGCTAGGAGCTCTGTATTTTAACCAGAGTACCTGGAACCTCAGAGATCAGGCAGGAAAGTCTTCTGCATAACCTCAATTTTGTGTTCCCAGCCCCAGACACCACTTTTCTTTATTAGAAAGCCATTGCAAAATACTGCTTCTTAGGATCAGGCACTTGCTTACTTCCACCTGCCAGGAACTTGTCATAGAAATATATATATTGATAATATATTCATCTTTGGAGTCAATACGATTAGACTAAAAATATAAGCAATTTTCACAATTATGAAGATGTGGGTGAGTGACATTCCCACAGATGAGGCAGCCTGCTACAAGGGGAACAATCGTCTGCAGAGTAGGGAGCTAGAATTACATGCTGAGTAGGGGCTGGGTGCTGTTACCTGGTGGGATGAGCAGGGAGATGCCAGTGTCTTGCAGCATCAGACAGCCACCACGGTGATCCACCTCTCGAGCTGCAAACACCAGTAGCTTGTTCATCAGCTGGCGGGTGACAGTCTGGCCATGGGTGGGCGTGTGCAGCTCCTGGTAGAAGGTGGCCATCTCAGGCAATGTGGCCGGCAGACATGGCCTTGGGACCTCATAGTCTGGGTAGGGGATGCATTGGGACACTGAATCCTGTTGGCTACTATCCACCCTCCAGATTCTCCTCTGCAGCCAGCGAGGACAATGCAATCGAAGACATTGGACCAGAAAGACAAGACTTGCCACAGGGACCCCCACCAGCAGTAGGAACTGGGTGGGTAAGAAGGAGCTCTCAAGGAACCGCATCTGCCTGGTCAGTCAAGGCTGCCAGCTCTCCTTCCCTTGAGACAGTCACAGCTGAGTGCCTGGAGGGAAAAGACTGTCATTGTCAAGGTAAATGCTTTCAATGTTCAACGTCTCAGAGGCCCAAATGACTGTTGTGAAGTAACAGGTTAGTAAACCACCACAACCCAGCCAAGTCAACTCCTTTACCAGAACTTTACCAACCTCTCTCTAGAATACTGCATGGCTCCCCATGTTCTACCACAACAGATTCAACAACCCTGAAGCAGAAAGAGTTTGAGTTTAGAGTCAGAGGATATGAGTCTCCTTGCCAACTTAGTAGCTGGCTTGTCAAAATATTTAGTGTGCCTCAGTCCTTACCTTATCTAGCTTGATCTATATGACCTATATATAGCCACAAGAGACACCTTCTCATTCTAATAAATGTAAACAACAAACTATGTATAAGGATATTTATGGATATTTGTAAACAACAAAACTATATATAAGGATATTTATGGATCTATGTGTAATGTTTAGAAAATGTTCTAAGTTTTCTCTCCTCTCTCGGATCAACTAAGAATACCAAAGGAGACCACATGGGGCTGAAAGAAGACAAGATTAGAATGACTTCAGGAACCTACCAAATCACCGGTGAGTGCAAACACGTATGGTGGACAGAGCAGAGCCTAGGGAGAGATTAAGTGGCTGGTAACAGTCCAGCAGTTTATCAGAGACACCACCTCCAGTCTGTTCCACCAACAAGGGGATGGCTGAAGGGAGGAGAGGACTCCCTTGAGACTCACCAAGTACAACTCTGAGTCTCCATTGCTACTGCCCTCAGAATCTGGAGCAGCGGCATGGAGGGACACCAGTGGACAGAGATCTAACCAGGAAAATCTGGAGAAGACCTATACCTCGGTGGCATAGCAGTGGGGCTGTGAAAGTCTCTTTGCATAACCACTGGATTATCTCTACCACACCCTGCTTTATCTCTTGGTCAGGAGTCAGTGATTAAGCTAAGAAACCTATTGATAGTTTAAAAGCCCTCAGGCTCCCATAGCCTACAGGGAAGAAAAAGAACAAAAGAAGCTTTTAAGACACTGAGCACCAAAGCAGGGATTAAAATACTCTTGAAACAACTGTTAACTTCCACCACTGTGAACCCTTTAATTACCTTACTCAGACACAAGTCAATCCAGGCAAGAGTGATCAGTCATTTGAAAAGTACTGAGAGAGGGAACTCTTAACATAATATATAAAATGGTTAAACCAACAAGAAGAAATATTGGAGAAATGAACCAGGACAAGAGTCCAGCTAAAAGCCCCCCAAAGGGTGAAGCACAAAATAATGAGGTTAACATCCAAACACTAGTAAAGGAAATAATCACAGGAGTGAGTAAAGAGTTTGAAAGAATTGTAATCAGAAATACAGGAACAACAAATGAGACTCTGGAAGAAAACACTAATTTTCTCAAGGTTATTAGAGAGCTGAAAGCTTAAATAGCTGACATAAGAACAGAACTAGCTGAACAAGCTAAAATAGTATCAGAACAGGGTAACAAAACAGATGAACTCAAGAAAAGAGAAGAGGGGAGACAGAATAGAATCAATGAGGCTGAAGACAGAATTAGCAAGATTGAAGATGAATTAGAGATAAGTAAAAAATAAGTAAGAGACCTCAAAAAGAGATTAAGAGATAATGAAAACAACAACAGAGACCTATGGGATGACTTCAAAAGAAACAATATGCATCATTGGCTTACCAGAGGAAGAAAGAGAGGGAGAAGAAGAAAGCATTCTTCTGGCTACAATAGCTGAAAACTTCTATAGTCTAGACAACATCAAAGACATAAAGATTCAAGAAACCCAGAGAGTCCCAAACAGAAGTAACCCAGACTTAAAGACACTAAGACACATCCTATTTAGAATGGAAAGGAATAAGGATTAAGAAAGGATCCTGAAGGATGCAAGAGAAAAACAGAGTCACCCACAGAGAAAAACCCATAATATTAGCAGCAAACTTCTCCACACAAAGACTACAGGCCAGAAGAGAATGGCAAGATATCTATCAAGTGGTCAATGAGAAAGGCTTTCAACCAAGACTACTGTATCCTGCTAGATTGTCATTCAGACTAGATGGAGGCATCAAAACCTTCTCAGACAAGCAACAGTTGAAGGAATCAACTATCACCAAGCATTCCCTGAAAGAAGTTCTGAAAGGTCTCCTGTAAACAGTCAGACCACCATAAATAGGCCATATATTAGAACACTCTAAAACTCTACAAGAATGGCGTTAAAATATCTTCAATCTTTGATGTCAATAAATGTCAATGGCCTGAATTCACCTATTAAAAGACACAGAGTAGAAAGATGGATCAGAAAACACAACCCAACAATATGCTGTCTACAGGAAACCCACCTAACTCAACAAGACAAACACAGACTCAAAGTGAAAGGATGTAATACTATCATACAAGCCAATGGCCCACAAAAAAGGGCAGGAACAGCTATTCTTATATCTGACATGATAGACTTTAAAGTAGATAAGATTTTAAAAGATAGGAATGAACACTACTTAATGCTCAGAGGATCAGTCAATCAAGAGGACTTAACAATTATTAACATCTATGCACCCAATGAAAAGCCGTCTAAATACATCAAACATCTACTGAAAGAGCTACAGCAATATATTAACAGCAACACAGTCATGGTAGGGGACTTCAACACCCCACTCTCAACTTAAAAGATCATCCAGGTAGAAAATAAATAAAGACATAAGGAAGCTAAATGAGAAGATAGATAAACTAGAACTATTGGACATTTTCAGAGTAATTCATCCCAAGAAACTGGAATACACTTTTACTCAAGTCCATATGGGTCATTCTCAAGGATAGACCATATGTTAGGCCACAAAGACAGCATCAGCAAGTTCAAGAGCATTGAAATTATCCCAAGCAACTTCTCAGACCACAGTGGAATTAAACTAACACTTAACAATCAACAAAATATTAGTAATAGTCCCACAATGTGGAAGCTCAACAGTACACTTCTTAAGAACTTTTGGGTCAAAAAGGATATAAAGGAAGAAATCAAAATCTTTCATGAGTTCAATGAAAATGAAGACACAAGCTATCAAAATATTTGGGACACAGCTAAGGCAGTACTGAAAGGGAAATACATAGCCATACAGGCACACATTAGGAAATAAGAAAAAGCACAAATAAACAGCCTGATTGCACATCTTAAAGACCTAGAAGAAAAAGAACAAAGGAACCCTAAAGCAACCAGAAGGACAGAAATCACTAAAGTTCAGGGAGAAATCAATAACATTGGAAATAAGAAAAAAAAAAAAAAGATCAATGAAAGTAAATGTTAGTTCTTCGAAAGAGTGAACAAAATTGACAAACCTTTAGCCAGACTCACAAAATAAAAAAGGAGAGGACCCAAATAAATTGGATACTAAATGAAAGAGGAGATATCACAACAGACACTACAGAAATTCAACATATCATGTGAGGCTTCTATCAACAACTATATGCCACCAAGCTAGAAAACCTGGAAGAAACTGATGATTTCCTAGATACTTACCAACTTCCAAAACTGAGTAAAGAGGAAGTAGATAACATGAACAGGCCCATCACAGCTAATGAAATTGAAACAGTTATCAAAAATCTCCCCAAAAATAAAAGTCCTGGACCAGATAGTTTTACAAATGAATTGTACAAAATCTTCAAAGAAGAACTAATACCTCTACTTTTAAAAGTCTTCCAGAAGATTGAAGACACTGGAATACTCCCTGCCAGCTTCTATGAAGCCAACACCACTCTGATACCAAAAGCAGACAGGGACACAACCAAAAAGGAAAACTACAGACCAATATCTCTGATGAACATAGATACGAAAATATTGAACAAAATTCTAGCCAACCTGATACAGCAGTATATTAAAAAGATTGTTCATCATGACTAAGTGGAGTTTATCCCAGGCATGCAAGGTTGGTTTAATATATGTAAATCAATCAACGTGATCCACCACATCAACAAAAGCAAGACCAAAAACCACACAGTAATATCAATAGATGCAGAGAAAGCCTTTGAAAAAATCCAACATCCCTTTATGATCAAAACACTACAAAAAATGGGAATAGATGGAAAATTCCTGAAGACAGTGGAGTCTATATATAGCAAACCTACAACCAACATCATACTCAATGGTGAAAAACTGGAAGCATTTCCCCTCAGATCAGGTACTAGACAGGGCTGCAGACTATCACCATTACTGTTCATCAACATAGTGGTGGAAGTTCTTGCCATAACAATCAGGCAAGAGCAAGGAATTAAAGGCATACAGATTGGAAGAGAAGAAGTCAAACTCTCCCTATTTGCAGACAACATGATAGTATACATAGAAAAACCTAAAGAATCCAGCAAGAAGCTTTTGGAAATCATCGGGCAACACAGTAAGGTGTCAGACTACAAAATTAACATTCAAAAGTTAGGGGCATTCCTCTATGCAAACACTAAGTTAGAAGAAGCTGAAATCCATAAATCAATTCCTTTTACTACAGCAACAAAAACAAGAAAATATCTAGGAGTAAACCTAACCAAAGAAGGAAAAGATTTGTATACTGAAAATTATGAGTTACTACTCAAGGAAACTGAAAAAGACACAAAGAAGTGGAAACATATTCCATGTTCATGGGTTGGTAGAATTAACATCATCAAAATGAACATACTACCCAGAGCCATCTACAAATTTAATGCTATCCCCATCAAGATCCCAACCACATTTTTTAGGAGAATAGAACAAATGCTACAATGTTTATCTGGAACCAGAAAAGACCTAGAATTGCCAAAATAATCTTGAGAAAAAAGTACAGAACTTAAGGCATCACACTTTCAGATCTCAAATTGTATTATAGGGCCATTGTCATCAAAACTGCTTGATACTGGAACATGAATAGACATACTAACCAGTGGAATAGAATTGAGAGCCCAGAAGTAAGCCCCATACCTATAGACATCTAATCTTTGACAAAGGTGCCCAGACTCTTCAACAAATGGTGTTCGAAAAAATGGGTTAAAACATGCAGAAGAATGAAACTGAACCACTATATTTCTCCAAATTCAAAAGTAAATTCCAAGTGGATCAAGGACTTGGATGTTATACCACAAACTATCAGATACTTAGAGGAAAATATTGGCAAAACTCTTTTTCACATAAATTTTAAATACATCTTCAATGAAACAAATCCTATTACAAAGAAGACTAAGACAAGCAAAAACCTATGAGGCTACATCAAATTAGAAGTCTTCTGCAGAGCTAAAGAAACTACTACCCAAACCAACCCCTCACAGAGTAGGAGATCTTTACATGTCATACATCAGACAAGAGACTAATAACCAGAATATATAAAGAACTTGCAAAACTCAACAAGACAACAAATAACCCCATCCAAAAATGGGGAGAGGACATGGACAGAACATTCATCACAGAAGAGATCCAAAAGGCTGAGAAATACATGAAAAAATGCTCCAAGTCTCTGATTGTCAGAGAAATGCAAATAAAGATAACAATGAGATACCTCTTCACTCCTGTGAGAATGTCATACATCAGAAAAGGAAACAGAAGCAAATGCTGGAGAGATTGTGGGGGCAAAGGAACCCTCCTACACTGCTGGTAGGAATGTAAATTGGTCTAACCTCTGTGGAGAATAGTCTGGAGAACTCTCAGAAGGCTAAAAATGCACCTACCCTATGACCCTGCAACTCCTCTCCTAGAGATATATCCTAAGGAACCCAACACACCCATCCAAAAAGATATGTGTACACATATGTTCTTGGAAGCACAATTTGTAGTAACCAAAACCTGGAAGTAACCCAGGTGTCCAACAACAAATGAGTGGCTGAGCAAGTTGTGATATGTATATACAATGGAATACTACTCAGCTATAAAAAATGGTGACTTCACCGTTTAACCAATCTTGGATGGACCTTGAAAAACTCATGTTAAATGAAATAAGTCAGAAACAAAAGTATGAATATAGGATGATCTCACTCTCAGGCTGAAGTTGAAAATCAAGATCAGAAAAGAAAACACAAGTAGAACCTGAACTAAAATTGGCATATTGCACCAAAGTAAAAGACTCTGGGGTAGGTGGGTGGGGAGAATACAGATCTAAGAAGGATGGCAGAGGACCTAGTGGGGGTTATTGATATATGGAAAACTGGGAAATGTTATGCATGTACAAACTATTGCATTTACTGTTGTTAAAATTCGGAGGCTCTAGCAGGCCGGGCTAGCATCACAGCGGTAGACAGAGACTCGAGGACCCACGGCTGGGCAGGCAAGCTGTATTTCTTTATTCAGGAACAACGATTCATAAACTAACCCAAACTAATCACCAAACAGAACTCTCCTGCCTCCTTCCCCCACGGCGGCGCCAAGAACTCTCAAACTCTGGAACTCTGGAACTCTCTCGGGGTTCCTTGGGGTGGGGACAAGCGGGCCCACAAAAACTAGCAGGACTGAACCAATTTTCTTGGCAGGGGGAGAACTAGAACAAACCAATGTAAAGCATACAACAATTCCCCCTTTTCTTTTTAACTAAATTACCACAGTATCAGGGGTGTGGGGTGAGCAGAAACCTATATCGTACAGGCATTTTTTAAAAAGAAACTGGCACAAACATGGAGAAACATGTAAGAGAGTAACAAGAACCAGTGTGCTGCCAAGGGAAGGCCTGAGGGGGCCATTTTTTGCCTCTGTGGGCAAAACTTTATCAGCTTAAAGAAAAACATTTCTTGCCTCTGGGGGGCGTACATGTCTTGACAGGCATTTGCATGGGGGTGGGGAACGGCCTAGAGTCCCAAAGGCAGCTGGCTGCAATTTACTTACTATGAAACAAAACTTGTCATTAGCATAATCATAGCGTAATCTAACGTTTGTAATAGAGAAGGAATTTGAGACTTTTACATATCAACAACGTCTTTTTAATCTTTTGTTACACCCATTTAAGATGGTCACACACTATAGGTGTGCACAGGAAAGAAAACCTCAGGCATGAGAATAATTAGCATAGCCATTGTGTAATCTACCATTTCTAATAGAGAAGGTAATCGAGAGTTTTACATATCAACAAGTCTATTTAACCTTTTGTTACACCCACTTAAGATGGAGACACACCTTAGGTGTGCGCAGGTTTTGTTTAGACCAACTTAAAATATATTGATTGTTAACTAATTTTTACCTCAGACTTTAAATGTAAGTTAATTTTATCTTTATGAGAATTACGTTGAAAAACCTTTTTCATTTAACTTTGTCTAGTAAGAATTTAGCCTTAAAGTTACATATTTAACCTTAAAGTTACTGTTTACCAAACTTTAAACACATACATAAACATGGTCATTAATATATAAGGATAGAAATCTTTGTTACGAAGACATGTCATTTTAAACACGAATTTAGATCTGTACTGTCTTAGCCATTCGGGGAGTGCATTGTCTAGCAGTGGTCTCTTGGGCAGCTTTACTTCTAGGAATTGCAGGTTGTGATCTCTGGATGAATCTCTGCGTACTTTAGCTCATCTGCCTTCAGACCCAAGCTGGAAATCTCGGCCAGGATGCCCAGTTTCGGCAGGGAGCCTGGGGGTCCGGGAAGTCCAGGATTGGTCCAGAATTCATAGCCCGAGGGCGGGTGGGCTAGCCTTGTAGAAGGCGCGGGCCGAGGTGCCCAGGGGTGGCGGCCATGATAGGCCGCCGCGGCCCTGCCCCATGGCCCTGTCATATCTGCTGCCCTGTTCCATGGCCCTGCCATGTCTGCTGCCCTGCTCGCAGTGGCCGAGCAGTGTGGAGGGATCCCGCGTCCAGTGCCCTGCTCCACGCGGTGGAGAGCTGGCTCCTGTGGGCTGGCCTGCGTGCTGGCACTGGGTTCCTCAGTGCTGGCATCGGGCTCCTATGTGCTGGCGTCGGCCTCCTGCGGGCTGCGGGGCTGCGGGCGTGGTGCGCGGGGTTGTCTGGGCACGGCCGGCTGGCTGGCTGGCTGGCTGGCTGGCTGGCTGGCTGCTCCACCAGGTGGAAACGGCAGCTCCGCGCCTCACCTCCCGCCCGCTGGCTCCTCCCGACTCTGCTGGCTGTTCTGAGTGCGCCCAAGCAAGTGGAAACCACAGAGTGGTCCAGAGATAAATGTTCCAGAAACAGCAAAACAGTCTCGTGAAGAAAGAGCCTTTGGAGATCTCTTCACAAGCAGAAGAGAAGGCCATAGTACATAGGTAGCCAAATTGTCTTCACTTATCTGAGAGATGCGCGGGTCAGGTCCACGTGGGCGCCATTTGTTGTTTTAATTCGGGGCTTCAGCAGGCCGGGCTAGCTTCACAGGCGGGTAACAGAGACGACCAGAGACATACAGCTGGGCTGGGAAGCTGTATTTCTTTATTCAGGAAAAACGATTCATAAACTAACCCAAACTAATCACCAAACAAAACTCTCCTGCCTCCTTCCCCCGCGGCGGCACCAAGAACTCTCGAACTCTGGGACTCTGGAACTCTCTCGGGGTTCCTTGGGGCGGGGACAAGCGGGCCCGCGAAAACTAGCAGGACTGAACCAATTTTCTTGGCAGGGGGAGAGCTAGAACAAACCAATGTAAAGCATACAACACTGTTGAATGTAAAATATTAATTCACCAATAAAGAAATTTTTAAAAAAAGAAAGAAAATGTTCTAGAGGGGACCTGGCAGTGGTGAACCTGGTTAAACACACACATTACCATGCCTAAGTACCCTGGTTTCAGTGCTGAAGTAGGTCTGTGGGAGTCTTATCTTTCTCTCTTTCACTCTATCTTACTCTCCCCTCTCAATTTCTCTCTGCCCTATCCAATGAAAGAAAAGGGGGAAAAAGAAAGGGGGGCAAGGGCAATGGCCACCAGGATGAGTAGGATCTATAGTGCTGGCACTGAGTCCCAGTGATGACCCTAGTGACAATTAAAGAAATAAAATAAAAGAGAAAAAGGGCTGGATCAATCCTGTGCACTGAAAATATAATGCAAGACATATAAAGAATTTCTCATTTTCCAGAGGTCAATTTTTTAAAACTAAAGTAATAGAAGAAATTAAGCTTAATGTTTATGACCATGGTATGCAAGTTCAGACCAACAGAGATGCAGAGGTGACACAGGCTCCTGTGCTAAAAATGAATAGACTTGAGCCCTAGGTCAGATTAATGGGTTTACAGTTAACGGTATTTATATATTCTTCCCATATTTGGGAGTTACTCTCTGCCCTGATCCAGCTTTCTAATCCTATTCCCAACTCTGACACCATCTTCCTAGACAATACTTTCAGCCCACCTACATGTTATCTGTCAGGCTAAGGCAAAGATTAGTAAAGTCATGGGCCCCTTGAAATATGCCTAAAATAGACTTCCTAGCTTCTTCCAACATGAAGACCCCCAAATCTCACCTACTATATTCTTACCTTTAGGTTCCTGACTATTAAACAATTTGTTCTGCTTTATATGTTAATGCTTTTCAGCCACCAAGTTGCAGATGTTACCATGATGCCAACCTGACTTCCCTTGGAAGATGACCTCACCAATGTGTCCTGGAACCCCACCTCCCCAGAGCCCCATCCCCTTATGGAAAGATAGAAACAGGCTGGGGGTATGGATTGACCTGTCAATAGCCATGTACAGCAAAGAAGCAATTATAGAAGTCAGATGTCCCACCTTCAGCACCCCATAAAGATCCTGGGTCCATACTCTCATAGATGGATAAAGAATAGGAAAGCTTCCAATGGAGGGGATGAGATACAGAACTCTCATGGTGGGAATTGTATGGAGTTGTACCTTTCTTCTCCCACAATCTTGTTGATCAATATTAAATCACTAACAAAAAAAGAAAGAAATTAAGCTTAATGCACTTTATATAGAATTATATAAGTTAAATAGATGTTATTGGGAGAATAAATACTAAAATAACATCTTGACACTTTGATATTTTAATAAGCCACTATAATCACACTGTCATTTCAATAGGTAATCAATAGAAAATTATTAGTTAACTAGTCTACACTCATTTTTCACACCATGTCTCTGAAGCCCAGTGTGTCTTTGTTTATATATATATATATATATATATATATATATATATATATATATGTGTGTGTGTGTGTGTGTGTGTGTGTGTGTGTGTGTAGTGTAATAGCAATTTGCAAGATTATAAGATAATAGTGGTATAATTCTACACTATTTCCACCACCAAAGTTCTTTGTCCCCCCCACCCCCCAAAGGTAATCACCATAGCTCTCCCAAAATCATAGATATGGGTTGTCTGCATATATTTTTCTTTTTTATTAATTTATTTATTGGATAGAGACAAAGAGAAATTGAGAAGGAATGAGGAGATAGAAAGGGCTAGAAACAGAGAGAGACCTGCAGCACTGCTTCACCATTTGTGAAGCTTTCCCCTTGCAGGTAGGGACCAAGGTCTTGAACCAGGGTCTTTGTGCATTATAACACAGATGCTTTATCAGGTACACCACAATCAGGCCCCATTTTTGTCTTTTTTCAAGTTCATGTGTTTCAACTCTCCATATTCCACATATCAGTGAAATCATCCCATAGTTGTTCTTCCCTTCTTTATATACGTCACTAAGCATAATCACTGCCAGTTCCATCCATGTAGTCCCAAAGGCTACATTATAGTATTTTTAACTGCTGAGTAGAACTCCAATGAGTATATATCCCATGATGTCCTCTTCTTCTTCTTCCTCTTCTTCTTCTTCTTCTTCTTCTTCTTCTTCTTCTTCTTCTTCTTCTTCTTTTAATTTATAAGACTCAAAACTGTTATTTTTTAGTTCTATTATTAGAGGTGCTTTTTCTTCCTAATTCTAAATATTCCTCAGTGGGCTTTCCCCACCAATTTTTAAACCTATAATCAGGTAAATGAAAAGGAACACATACTCACTTCTAGGGCCCTGCCTTTACTTTCTCTTTTTTTTAATTTTTTAATTATTTTTATTTATTGGATACAGACAGAAATTGAAAGGGAAGGAGGAGATATATATAGAGAGAGATCTACAGCACTGCTTCACCATTCACAAAGTTCCCTACAAATGCGGACTGGGGGCTCAAACCTGGGTCCTTGTGCACTGTAATGTGTGTGCTCAACCAGGTGCACCAATACCCGGCCCCATTCACTATGCCTATTAAAACTACACTTGTTACAATTTCCAGATGTCCTTCCTTTTTACTCTTCTTTCTCAGATAAGAGAACAGCACCTGACTTCCTCAGATGTTCTCCAGATTCTCTTCCTTCTCAATGATGGGGCTAAAACAAAGCTTCCTTGTTACAAAAGTTCCCCCTAAAAATTCCCCCTCTGAGAGAATAGACTAAAATTATTTTAGGGGTACAGAAGGATTTCATCCAAGTATGCCACCAATAGAACATCTCGAGGAGGGGAGGGGTTTGCTACTGGTGGGGGGATAAGAGGAGTTGAGAAAATAGAATGTGAGTGAGAAGCTCCCTTTTTCTTTTTAAATGAATGAATTAATTAATATTTTATTGTTAATTAATTTATTTTACCAGCACACTGCTCAGCTGTAGTTTATGGTGCCGGGGACTGAACCTGGGGCCTCAGAGCCTCAAGCATGAAGGTCGTTTGCATAACTATTATGCTAACTCCCCAGGCTCCTCTCATTTTCTTAAATTCCTTTTTCTGTATTCCTTGAATTTTTTGCCTCAAGTATGCATTAGTATTCATTTTGCAACCCTTCCCCAAAGCTATTAAAAGTGAATAAGGAGAAAGGGGGGGGCAGAATAAGGAGAAAGGGGGGGGAGAGTGTTTACAAAGAGAGCATGAGATTGTAGGGAAATCTTTGTAGATGACAAAACACTGCCCAAGTATATTTGTATAGTTATGCCTCTCCTTCTGGCCAAAAGGCTGAGAAGGCCACTCACAGGGATACCTAAAGCACCATAAAGTGGGAGTGGAGGCCAAAAGAGAAAGGAAACAAAAGTGGCAGCCCTCAATGCAGCTGGAACAAAGCAGGGCAGAAGTTTACTGGCAGCTTGCTCACTTGGTTGCCAGATGGAGTCCTCAGGCTGGGATCTGGGCCTTCCAGCAGTTTCCTCCTACACGCGTCAGCTTTCCTGAGCCATTCAGAACTCACCTCCTTCAACACGCACATACTATTTCTAGTTTCCTCTTCTTCCCTAGATTCCCAGCACACCTACTACAGTCAGGCTGGAGTCCTCCTGCCTCATAGTTCTAGGCCCTGGTCCTAGTTTGTGCTGTTCTCTGTTTCACTCCTCTCCTGCTTCCCTCACCTGCCTCATCTATGCACCCGCACCCTATCCTGCTCAACAGCACCTCCCCTGGGCTGCCAGTCATTGACAATTTTGGTCCTTCATTTAGAATATCTGTGGCCATCCCACCATACTGAGCAAATAACTCTCCATAGACGCAGAGTCACGTGTAATTTTTCCCATTCAGATGAACATTTTCTGAGCACCAGCTGTGTATCAGGCACTATGGGAAGTTCAGCTCTGCCAAAGACAATGTCTTACTCGTCTCACTAGGATCTTCCAAAAGAGTGAAATTCATTCAAACAGTAGCTGAATCCTATGAGATGCAAGGTCCTCTTTGAAGTACTCAGGGGCCCTGGGGTCAGTACAGTAGAGTCTGTCCTAGGGTAGCATCTGGCATCTATCTCTCCCCGCTCTCTCTCACACCACCCACCTGAAACTGAGCTCTTCCCTACATGTGTCCTTGTATATTTCCTTTTTTCCTTCTCTAAGACCCATGAAACTCCTTTCCAATTCTTCCTAGGTGTGGGGCAGGAAGGCCTTTGCACCATCAGGACTGAGGACTGAGGATAAAATGACATCTCTTTTATCCAACAGGAAGGGAAGGTTTGGCCTTGTTCTCTTTGACCATAAAAATCTAGCCCTGCAGACAGCACGATGACCTCCCTACTCAGACTAGGCCTCTTGCAGGACACAAAGATGAAGCAGGTACATGGGCAAGTCTCCCCAGTCTGGTGGGAATGGAGGTTGGAGCAGCAAGCTTCCCTTCACTTCCCATCCATCTCTTTCAGTCTTCCCTGTTAAAGATAATTGGCATTATAACCATAATAATAATAGCTAACGTTTATGGAGCTTTACACAGTGTCATTGCGCTAAAGCGCTGTATGTGGCCAATCTCATTTGCTCCTCACAGCAGCCTTCTGAGCTCGCTGTTATTTTTATCTCCACTCCACAGATAAGGAAGCCAAGTTTTCTTCCTATGGTGAGGATGGATGGGAGATTATCAAACTATATCTGAAGGCAGAAGGGAAGAATGGGCAAAGGCTGATGACAACTTTCAGAAACACTCCCTTTTTTTCCTCTCAGATCTCTTCAGACCCATTTATAGAAGAAAAGAAGTTGGAAGAGAAACCAACAAACAAAAAGGTAGGAATAAATATAAAGCACTAAAAAGGCAGCCTTGTTTCTTTGCAGGTGGGGGCCCCCAGATCTTACCCATCAAGGTTCAAGTGACAAGTGATGGGTCAGCTAATGTGGAAGAAAGGAGGGGCACAGCTTTGTTTCTATAGCAACAATCTTCCTATGGCCTCCAAAGACCAGAGTCCAAATCCCCTTCCATCCTGACCAGTTATTATATCTCATTCCTTAGAGTCCCCATGGGCCTCTGTCAGGGAGTCCCTTCACCTATCTGCCTGGAGCAGCCTAGCTCCTCCTCTGTTCTAGCTCCTGGGCTCCCTCTGACAACTCTTTCAGACTGCCTTGGCCCTCCATCCTTTCTCCTGGGGCAAAAGCATTCCCAGTTTACAGCTCTGCAACCAGTAAAGATAGAGCACAGCTTCCCAACCCTACATCTTATTCCTCGTTACCCACACCTCCAGTTCATCTCGCCCCCACATCACCCTGAGTAGCACTTCCCAACATGAGGGCCCATTAGGAAGCTGCCATCACCTGAACCCAGTCAGCTGCCTCCTCCAAAGCAAAAACCCAGGCTCTTGTTGCAAACCCTTCTCCTATTGCTCGAGGAAACTTTCAGCCCTTTCCTCATGCCTCTTGTTCTCACCAAGCCCACCCAACACCTCACAGATCTGCAGTTATTGACGAACATGCAAAGTACTTGGATGAATGAGTCCAGACTTCAGACATGCACGGCATTCACCAGCCTGCTGGACATTTCCACAGTGCATAGTATCATCTCCCTGGCCCTCATGCATGCACACCAAGCAGTGCTTTTCTCCCAGGCTTCTTTTTCTTCTCCTCCTCTCAGAGTGTATCCACATTCTAGCAGACATACCCCAGCTGGCGTTGCATTTCCTTGAAGCTCTGGGTGACCCCATCACAATGCCCTTCCATGTCCAGTTGTTTCAAATCTACAGTATCACCTTACCGTCCAGGTGTTCCCAGTGGCCACGGGCTTGTTCCTTCTCTAGGAAGCAGAAACTAGTGAGGCAAGTGCAAGGAGGCGGGGAATCAGGGCAGGAGTGACCTGGCACTTACTGGCAGAGGCCTGCCTCCCTGGGTGGGGAAGTCTATCTCTGTCTGTTGACAAAGTCCAACCAAGGCCAAGAATCTCAGAAGTGGATGGACTTACCAGTCTATGTCTGGAAGGGAGTGGTCAGGGAAGTAGACAGTCCACCCACCCACCAGGGTACAGGTGTAGTGCCTCACCCCACAGTGCCCTCTGCTGGTTAGTAACTGTTCTGAGTCACAGGCATTTAAAATGTCAGAAGGTACAAAGGAAACTTACAGGAATGTCACTGATTTCTGTATATTAATTTTGTAACCTGCCACATTATTATATTACTCAGTAGTTTCCAGAATCTTCCTGTGGAATTCTTTAGAGCTTTCTAATGTATACTATCATATCACCTGCCAGTACTGACAGTTTTACTTCTTCTCTTCCAATCTGTGTCTCTTTAATTACTTTCTCTTGCCTAATTTCTATGGCCAGGACTTCCAACACTATATTGAATAGAAATGATGATAATTGCACTAAAACAAAGAACTCTGGGGAGGGGGAAAGAGTGTGGGGAGAAAGGGGATTGGGGTCCTTGAGCACAGTGGTGAAAAAGGGCCTAAGTTGGGGGATGAAAGTGTTTTGCAGACACTGTCATGAAGAGATGAAAAATTGGACCCACGTATCAATAACTCGACTATAAACCATTACCCCCTTCAATAAAATGATAAAAGAAGGATGAGGAAGCCAAACCAGAGCTTCTTAAACCATAACATGCATGCAGACAACCTGGGGGATCTTGTTAAAATGCAGGTTCTGACTTCATAGATCTGGAAGGGGAAGACTTAAGGTTCTGCATCTGTAGAAAACTCCCCAGTGGTGCCAGTGTGATTGGTCCAGGAAGCATCCTGTCTCCTGCACAAAGATCAGAGAAGACTCAGAGAGGGTCACCAGTGGCTGGTGACACTGGGATGTACTCTTACATGCTGCCACCTGGTGAAAGAACTGAACTGTGGAACTACTTCCCAACCTAAGTCCATAAATGAAAAGATGGCATCCAGGAAGGGAGGCTCCCTGTGATGAAGACTTAGTTTGTCAGTCATTTGACACTGTATGTTCAGCTCCTGTTACAGACTGATTGATAGTAGGTACCAGACAAAGAATGGGATGGGGAGACAGCATAATGATTATGCAACAGACTTTCATATCTGAGGCATTGAGATCCCAGGTTCAGTCCTCACCACCACCATAAACCAGAGTTGAGGGAGTTGGGTGGTAGCGCAGTGGCTTAAGTGCAGGCAGTGTAAAGCACAATGACTGGTGTAAGGATCCCAGTTCGAGCCCCCGGCTCCCCACCTGCTGGGGAGTCGCTTCACAAGCGGTGAAGCAGGTCTGCAGGTATCTATCTTTCTCTCCCCATCTCTGTCTTCCCCTGCTCTCTCCATTTCTCTCTGTCCTATCCAACAACATCATCATCAATAACAAGAACAGTAATAACTACAACAATAATAAAACAACAAGGGCAACAAAAGGGAATAAATAAATATTCAAAAAAACCAGTTGAACAGTACTCTTGAAAAAAGGAAGTGGGGCAGGGGGAGGACTGATTAAATGAATGAGTGGACAGTTGAAAGAAAAAAAAAGGATGCAAATTTTTTTAATCCAGGCTGACCACATTATGCCCAGATGACCCAGTTTTTTTTTGGTTTTTTTTTTGCCTATGTGATTTTAGGCAAGTTCATCAAGTCCCTCTGAACACACACACACACACTCACACACACTGCAACCCCTCCTGTGCTAAACACAGACACTCTCTTCTTTGCAAGAAATAACCATTGTTATGGCTGAGCTGAGACATGCATAGTGCCCACTACAAAAATGGCCGCTCTGGGGTGAAGACTGTGCTCACTGTGGCCTGGCTTCCTGCCACAAAAAGTCCAGGGTAAACTTCCCCAAGCCCCAGTTTTCCATCTATCATGGAAAAATAAGAAGCTGCTGCTGTTGTCATCTCAGTTAATAATTCTCTAACCTCTTGTCCTTCACAGCAACCCCCTCCCCTCTGTCACCAACATTCCCCAAGAGGAACTAAGAAGGTGGAGTGAACTCCTCATCTTTGGGGAACCTGCATCTCCAAAGCTGAGAACTGTGGCAAAGGGATATTGAGAATTGCCAACCTGGCCGGGAAATGTAATGCCTCCAGGACGAACAAGGAAGAGGTGCTCAGCACTGAGAGAGGGAACAAAGAGGGGCAGTGTTCCTCTGTGTTGGACACGGCTCTGTCTGAGTCACAAAGGAGGCAGCCTTCTGAGTCATAAAGTTATGACTGGCTACAGAAGAAGGGCAAACGCTAGAAGAAGAAGGAGTTTATGAAAGGCCTGTCAATCTCAAATTGCAAGCTGGGAAAGGCGACACCAGCCTGCAGGCTATAGCAAGAACTGCATTCACGTGTCAGAAATCCATTCCCAAGACTTCAGCATGCCTCACATAGGACCAATCTCAGTTCCAGGAAAGTTGTGGAGATATCTGAGGGTTCCTGCTACCTGAAAGGCTACCAGAGCTGGTGCACAGGACGCAAAGATCACAGGCAACCGCAGCCTTGCAGATGGGGGCTGAGCTGTCTCAAGAGGCTCAGGTCTCTCAGAGTCAAAGCCTCATGCATCCATCTATCAGGGTGACCAGGACAAGCAAGCCACTGCTTAAAGGAACCCTTGGGGGCATGCAGAAAGCAACAATCACTCCCCAGTCTGTGCTACCACCCTTATCATTGGAGAAAGGCTAGCAGCTTTGCTCCACCCTCCTCCCAGTCCCCCACCCTTCTCTGCCTTCTACTCACCATGGGCCATCTCATCGGCACCAAGTCTGGGAGGCATGCTACCTAAGGTAAGGGAAGCACAGACCTGGGAATTGGAAGCACAGAGATGGTGGAGAAGAGGGGACAGGAGAGTAGAAGACAGAGGTGGGGAGGGAAGGGACACCTCCAATTCTGCATAGAAAAAAATTCTCGATAGAAGACACAGAGGTATAAAGGTAGGGAGGCAGAAGATGGGCAGATGAAAAGTAAAAGACAAGAAAAAAAAAGGGAAAGAGAAGGATAAGCAGGCAGGAAGGCTGGTCCCAGAAGCCTCCAAGACAGGGATAAAAAGAATGAAGTAGATGGCCACTCCACAAGCCAGAGCAACTGCATTTACCCTCTAGTTCTATTAATCATGGGGGAAAGGCTGAAATAGCATGTGCAAATGAAAAGGAGAGAGTGGGTGGGGCGAAAGAAAGAAGGGGAGGGAGGGAGGAAGGGAAAGAGAAGAAAAAAGAAAAGAAAAGGAAAAGAAAAGAAAAGAGAAGAGAAGAAAAAAAAAAGAAAAGATGCTGGGTAGTTAGAGGACCTTGGCTAGAGGAGCATCTCTGCATCATCCTCCATGCAAATGACATGCAGAGCAACATGCAAATGAGCACAACAGTCTTTGAATCAAAGATCAGACAATCAGTCATTTCCTTGGGAAGGCAAGGCACAAGAAATTTGGGCTCTTACGTTTGCAGATCCAAACCTCTAAAAGTGAAGAGGTGCAGGGGAACCTTCTCCTAGCCACTGAGGGGTATAGGAGAGCAAGTGCTTCAGAGAAAAGAGCCTACAAAATCACCTGACTGGGTCTGAATTTGGGTGGGAGCTCAGTGTGGGTGAGCCCCTGAGTCTGCCAGTCTGGTAAAATGAGATAAGCCCTGGGCACATGGGCTGGTCCACTCTTGACTAGAAGAAACTGCCCAGGAACTCCAGCTCCTGGCACACAATCCTTGCCAGGTTGCTTATGACAACTTGGTTGAGTTCAGTCTAAAATTCTGCCTTTTTCAAGGGTCTTCTGTCTCCCTTCCTGGCCAAGTGTCACCCACAGTGAGAGGCAGAAAGAAACCATTGCTAGACCTGACCTCTCGGAGTCAGAGACAGGCTGAGGAAGGGGATTCTTTTACCTGAGAGCCATTATCACACTGGGCAGTGTTTTAGGGCCAAAAGAATAAGGTGGAGAGAACAGACTCAGCAAGCTGGGTGGTGACACACCCAGTTAAGTGTATATATCACCATGAGCAAGGATTACAGGTTCAAGCTCCCTGCTTCCCACCTGTAGGAAAGACACTTCATGAGCAGTGAAAGAGGTCTGCAGGTGTCCATCTTTCTCCCTCTCTATCACCCCTTCCCTCTTAATTTCTCTTTGTCCTGTTGAATAAAATATAAATAATACTGGAAATAAAATAGAATATATTAGAATATAACTATTATAAAATAGAATAAAATAGGAAAAAATGGCCACCAGTAATTGTGGATTTGTAATGCAGGCATCAAGCCCCAGCAATAACCCTGGTGGCAATTGAAAAAAAAAGAAAGAAAGGAAGGAAGGAAGGAAGGAAGGAAGGAAGGAAGGAAGGAAGGAAAGAAGGAAAGAAAAAAGAGATAGTAGTCAAACCCATGGAAGCCAGAGAAGGGGAAAAGCAGTATGGACTCACTGGAGTGAGACTACAGGGACCAAGAAAGGGAATAGCCCTGTGACTGCACCTGCTATGACAGGCTCAGGCTGGAAAGGAAGTGGGGATGGTGAGGAAGTGGATATAGAGATTAGACAGAAGGAAGGCTCTAAGGAAAAAGGTCCCCACTAATGTGTCCCCTACTTCTCCAGATTTTGCTTCATCCAGGACAATGTGGCCTCAAGGGGTCATCTTTGTGGTCTTTCCCCAGCTGGGGCCCATCCTGATCTGGCTGTTCGCTGGTCATCAGACATCAGGCTGGTGTAAGGACCCAAAGAAGCTGCCCTGGTGCCCTCTCCACAAGGTCTTGCTACTTGTGTGGACAGCCATCTACTCTGTCATGGGGTGAGCACTCACTCCTCATGCCCTTTGACCCCTCAGAGTGGGAACACGTCTCCCCATACCTGAACTGTTGTGGGCACTGGCTCCCCAAGTGATAGTATCCCAGCCAGTCCTCTTCTACCTCTCCCAATAAGTCCATCTCCTTTCAGTCCCTCTCCCACCTCACCATACCCAGCACCTCCCACTATACCCCCTGTTTTCAAATAATGATAGACCCACTTGTCCTCATTTCAGCCTACAAGGGTGGCCTCTTGGTGACCAAGAATTCTTATGCCAGAAGATTGTCTCCATTTACTCTGGAGAACCACCCCTCATAGTGTATCTGTTATCATTTCTCCACAGCTATGCCTCCTACCTGGTGTGGAAGGACCTGGGAGGGGGCTTCAGGCGACCCCTAGCATTGCCCCTTGGCCTCTATGCAGTGCAGCTCACCATCAGCTGGACTATACTGGTCCTCCTCTTTGCAGCCCACACTTATGGCTTGGTAAGGCACATAGCATTCAGAAGAGGAAAAGTCATGCATAAAGGGAGGCCACCAGATGCTCAGAAGCAGATACACCAAGAAGAGTCAGGTGCAGCAGGGAGTGGGTGGGCGGCCGGGATGCTCAGAGCTCCTACAGCACTCGTACAGCCCCCAGGGACTGAGTGCACAGGAGTTGGGCTGCTGCAGTAAGGTGGAGGGCTTGACTTTGGGAAAACCTGCCTGAGCCCACTCCCCCGGCCCTGCCTAGGCCCTGCTGCACCTGCTGCTGCTCTACGGGCTGGTGGTGAGCATGGCACTGATCTGGCAGCCCATCAACAAGCTGGCTGCCCTGCTCCTGCTGCCCTACCTGGCCTGGCTCATAGTGACCGCTTCTATCACCTACCACCTGTGGAGGGACAGCCTCTGCCCAGACCACCAGCCTCAGCCCACGGGGCACTAGAGCCACTGAGGTATACAGGTACCCCTGGAGGTGGGGTGGGAAGTCAGGGCTCAGGGTATAAGAGACCACAGGCTGGCCTGTGGGGCCAGAGAAGGGAGAGGAGACCAGGACTGGATGAAGAGAGCCCGTGGTCCCAGTTTTCATTAATTTTCAGAGAAATAGGGAAGAGAGAAGAAACTTAATTCATACATAATATAAATTGGCAAATGCTATATAAGTAAGCATTGATTACTCAGCAATGTAAATGAGTAAGATCCTGTTATTAACTTAGAGGATATGCTGTGAAGTATGTTTGGATGTCTGCTTTCTAGGACTACAGAGGGGAATAGAAATGTCCATGTGCACTCAAGCACTAATGAGAAGCGATATACACACCCCTATGTTCATAGCTGCATTATTCACAATAGCCAAAGAGTGGAAGCAGTCTAAATGTCCATCATCAGATGACTGGCTAAAGAAGTTATAGGATATATATTCCATGGAATACTACTCTGCAATCAAAAAGATGATAATGTGTTCTTCGGGACAAAATGGATGGAACTGGAGGTGATTATGCTTAGCAAGATAAGTAAAAAGATGAAAGACATCTACCAGGAGATTTCACTCATATGTGGAATCTAGAGATCTGATTTACATAAACTTGCCAAAAAAAAATCTAAACAAAACAGAAGCAAGCAAACTATTTGTAAGACTTATGAGAACTCTGGTGGTTATTTTGGAGAGATGTGAGGGTGAGGACACAGAACTTTGGTGGTGGGTGTGGTGTGGAACAATAAATTGTAATCTTACAATCTTATAACGAACTATTAATAACAAAAATTTTAAAAAATAAATGTGTGTGTAGGTGAAAGTGTGCCCTACGTGGGCAAGCATGCCAACTCTACCCACATGCCCCCTCAAACCTGGAAAATTTGGAAACTTGTTTGTTGGTTTTTGGTTTTGTTTTTGTTTTAGCTTTATTTATTTACTAGCAAGAAAGAGAGAACCAGAGTATCACTCTGACATATCTGATGCCAGGGATCAAATTTAAGACCTCATGCTTGAGAGTCCAACATTTTAGTCACTATACCACCTTCTTGGCCACAGAGGAACTTGGATTTTTAGCTACCTGAAAAGTACTTTCTTTTTTTAAAAGTTACACAGTATTAAAGTAGACAAGACCAAACTGTATACTGATTTTACAAGTCAAATTTACATAGAATGTGTTATGTAAATGCTTATTGGTTTCACATTACACATAATGTGTGACCTATAGCTAGTCGTACTGTATATCACATATTATATATGTGGCATTTCAAATATCATATTAACTTAGTTACTCTGTTAAATTAACTATATTGATATCTATGCTCTTATAATGTGGTTATATGATCTACAGTATTTGTGCCATGCTAAGACCTATTCAATAAGTAAGATCATGGATCATCTTTTATTTTTGCTTTCACATACACCTGCACTAGTGTACTGGCACTATGAATCCACTGCTCCTGGTGGCTATTTTTCTGTTTTATTGGATAGGACAGAGAGAAATTGAGGGGTGGGGGAGATATAGAAAGAGGGAGGGAAAGATACCTGCAGACCTGTTTCACTGCTTGTGAAGTGACCCCCTGCAAGTGGGGGGGCTGGGGTCTCAAACTGGGATCCTTGCATGGGTCCTTGCACTTCATACTATGTGCACTTAACCCAGTGCACCACCACTGAGCCCCGTGAACTTAATCTCTATTGACTGAGAATGAGCACCAGAGCCACCCACATTCTTTCTTATTCTGGCTCCACCCTCACTATGGGAGTTCAGACAAGAAAATACTCCAGAAGGATCTGCACCATCATCTCATGCAGGCATCATAACTATTTGCTACCAAGTCTAGATTCATTCTAGACATGAAAGTGAACCTCCAAGACACTGAATGAAACTTGATTTGGGTTGTTTCTCCAAGCCCTGGTCTGGCATGACTGTTACTCCAGCATGAGCCAAACTAAAAAGATTTCCTGACTTTGTGCAGAATCAGCCAGCCAAAAAAGACAATCGCCCGGGGTCGGGCGGTGACGCAGTGGGTTAAGCACATGTGGCGCAAAGCGCAGGGACCGGCGTAAGGATCCCGGTTCGAGCCCCCGGCTCCCCACCTGCAGGGGAGTCGCTTCACAGGCAGTGAAGCAGGTCTGCAGGTGTCTATCTTTCTCTCCCCTTCTCTGTCTTCCCCTCCTCTCTCCATTTCTCTCTGTCCTATCCAACAACGAATTGCGTCAACAAGGGCAATAATAATAACCACAACGAAGCTACAACAAGGGCAACAAAAGGGGGGGGGGGGGGAATGGCCTCCAGGAGCGGTGGATTCATGGTGCTGGCACCGAGCCCAGCAATAACCCTGGAGGAGGGGAAAAAAAAAAGACAATCGCTCATTTCCAAACTTTCATCCTTTGACCCCAGAATTGTTCTTCAAATTCCTCTATGGACCAGTTATGGGGTTCCTGTGTAGGAGTCTCTAATCTCTGTCCCCACATTTGCTGGGCTCCTCTCCTATGACCTAGGGTTGTACCTAAATAAAGCCAAAGTGGTCTTCTGGCTTGGTCAAATGCGTCCTAGAATTCCACTATCCTAACCACATGTGTGTGTGCTTCTGTCTTTGCTTACTGCTTCTCCATTTGCTTCTAAGTGGGCACATGATGTCTGAGTATGATTTATTCAGGAGGTAGGTGGGAGAGACCAGCTCCTCCCCCCCCCCCGCTATGCAGACCTCCCATGTGGTGTCTGAAGAGGCAGAAAGAGAAACCAGGTAAAATAGCAGCTCCAGGTGGCAGAATAAGTTTGACTGGGTCCTAGTCCCTCCTTCCCTTCTGCCTTCCCATTGGCAACGTCTGCAGCATGGAGAAATGCTGGGTGGTGCGGGCAGGTGCATGTCCAGAAGACAAAAGTTGT
Source organism: Erinaceus europaeus (assembly GCF_950295315.1). Taxonomy (NCBI): domain Eukaryota; kingdom Metazoa; phylum Chordata; class Mammalia; order Eulipotyphla; family Erinaceidae; genus Erinaceus; species Erinaceus europaeus. The sequence continues at coordinate 65,191,877 of NC_080165.1, forward strand.
TCACCAGGACTGGAAAGGGGCAGGGTGCAGACATTGTAACTGTGCATCAATGGCCCCTCCCTCTATGGGAAGGCAGAGATGATTCCCCTGGCAGGGTGCTATCAAGATCATGAGAGGAAGGATGACAGAGGACCTAGTGGGGGTTGTATTGTTATATGAAAAACTTAGAAATGGTATGCATGTACAAACTATTGTATTTACTGTCTAATGTAAAACATTAATTCCCCAATAAAGAAATTAAAAAAAAAAAAGATCATGTGAGGGCTCCAAAGTTTTTCTTCCTTGGTGATGGTCACTGTCTGCTTTCTCTCCTTGCACTGGCCAGCATTCCAAGTCCTGTTTCAGAGTGTTCTCAGTGTTTCCCATTCTTATGCATCTAGAAAACTAACCTAAGAGTCTTTGTGTAAAAGCTAAATTACTGATTTTTACTTTAAACACAAAAATCTCCTCTTTGGGAGTTGGGCAGTAGTGCATCAGGTTAAGCACAGGTGGCACAAAGCGCAAGGACTGGCATATGGGTCCCAGTTCGAGCCCCCGGCTCCCCATCTGCAGGGGAGCCGCTCTGTGAAGCAGGTCTGCAGGTGTCTGTCTTTCTCTCCCGCTCTCTGTCTTCCCCTCCTCTCTACATTTCTCTCTGTCATATCCAACAACAACAATAAAACAAAAATAAATAAATAAATATTTTTTAAATCACCTATTCAAATAAATTCTCATTTGGCACGAGACCTTCACATCTAGACATTCCTCTTTTATCTTCAGGTGGAGGCCACCAGGATCCCTTCTCTTGCTTTTTAGGATCCTTCACCTCACATAGGCTTTTCTTTCAGTGTTGCAAGCCAGGAAAAGTCCTCTTTGTCACAGCAGGAGCCTCAGTGATACGTAGTCTACCTAACTGTCTCTCCAGCATCTAGATCTCAAAATCCCCCAACCCACACAGAAATCATGTGCTCGGAGGAACACTGGGATAGCTCCTAAGAGCTAGAGACACATCCTCAATAGAGTGTATTCTCTGTCACTCACAAAGACCCGAGTTCCCAGAACATCATGAATAGCTCCATGAATAGCTGAGTGGTGCTGTGGTATCTCTCCTTTTCTCTTTCTACCTATCTCTCTATGTTACTATGAAATTGAAGAAAAATAAAAGGTTTACCAGAAGAAATGCACACACCTAACCATTTGCAAGATTGAGGTTCAAACTCCCAACTCTACCTGCAGAGGGAGAAAGACAGTACACAAGTGGTGGAGTCATACCTCCTTTGTCAGGCTCTCTCTCTATGTCTCTCTCTATCTCTCTCTCTCTCAAAAAAATTAAATTTAATTTAAAAAGATAGCTCCTAGGAGTAGTAGAGTTGTCATACAGACACCAAGCCCTGGAATAACCATGGTAGCAAAATAAATAAATAAATAAATAAATAAATAAATAAATAGGAAAATTAAATAGGATTAGCAAAATAGTTTACTTGTATAGTATGCTGCTTTGTCATGCTCAAGACCCAGGTTTAAGCTCAATCCTAGTACACTGAAAAAAGGTCCGATGCTATAATATCTCTCTCTTATCTCTGTATCTCTCTCTGAGAAAGTCAGTCCAGTGACTAAGGAGGCAATTCAATTGGTAGAATGTTGGACTTAGGTATCTGAGGTTCCTGGTTCCATCCTTTGCATAGCATGTACAAAAGTTGGCTTCTCTGCTCTGGCTTCTCTGTCTCATAAAATTTTCTCTCTCTGATATGTAAAAATAAAATTTAAAAAAAGAAAGAAAAGAAAAGGTCAGCCCAGAGCAGTGAAACTTGGGAAATAACAGGAAGGAAAGAAGGAAGGAAGGGAGAGAGGGAGGAAGGAAGGAAGGAAGGAAGGAAGGAAGGAAGGAAGGAAAGGAGAGAGAAAAAGTTCCTGTCCCCTTTACCGTCAACAACTACCCTAGGATATTCCTCAACCTAAGAGCTGAAATTCTCCCAAAACTTGACTACTATATCATTTTCTTGGTAGGTTCTTTGCAGTTGCAAACACCCCTTGAACGAGGAACTTGATTAGTCACCTACATGAGCATGGTTCTTATCAGATCACTTTTCTCAAAGATTCAAAGTGCCAGCTGTAGAGTCAAGCTTGGTGGAGGCTGGGGTGACCCCTAGAATGCAGGACCATTGTGACCAGACTAAAGCTACAGCGTCAGTGGTTTCCACAGAACTGTGTTCCTAGGGGCATGCCAAGCTTGAAAGCCCTACCCTGCCCTGTGATTCTCATTCCTTCTCTAGCCCCAGCCTCAGACTCAGGGAGACCCTTGGCCTTTTCACCCCCGCCTCCAGTCACCACAGCCCTGGACACCCCATGTTTATGTCAACACAGTGGTTGCCAGAGGGGGCAGGCTTCTACTGCCTGGGAGAGGAGTTTGGTGCCCATGGCCTTTTGTTTGTGTACCTCGTATCAGTAGTGACGGAGGGGGTGGGGATGCCTGGGCCGGGTCTCTGGGGCAACACACTGTTAGGGTCCCACCTGTCACTACATAAAGCACCCACTCTATCGGCCTGCCCTGAGGTGTCTTCTTTCACAGAGTGAGAATTTAAACCTTCCCTTGGTGAGGCTTTATTTTCCACCAGCCCACTCCTGGCCTCATTCCTCTCCCTTCCCACTGAGGGCACCTCAGCATCTGGCTGGGACCCAAGGAGTAGCTATGCCTCACTCACCCTGCCACCTCCTCCTCACCACCTCCAAGAATCTCCAAGATTCTCTGAAATGGTCATGGGAAAGGGAGAGAGGAAGGCTGCAGCTTATCCTAGGCCTAACCCAGCTCTCTGGCTTCTGCCACTGGGACTAAAGGGAGATTAGGTCTGCAGAAACAGATAGGGGCAACCCCCTTTTGGTTTCCAACCCATTTACCAGCTGCCTGCTGTCTTTATACCTAAATTCCCTAATGCACACACACACACACACACACACACACACACACACACACACACACACACACCTCATACACCAATTGCTTCTAAAAACCATTCTTTTTGCAAAAAGTTCTCACACTTGTCCCCTTCCTGTCCCTCAGAGTCTGACCTCAGTGGTCCTTCAACAGGAAACACTGAATGTAGAGGAGTAGTTAAGTTTTTGACTCTGAGAACACAGAGCTATGCTGTATGACCTTGCAGGAATCACCTGACCTCTCTAGTCCCAACTTCCTCACTACTAAAGGAGTGATAATAATAGTACCTACCCGAACTGCCTTGTCAGAATTGAGTTAAAGTATGTGGCTTGCTGAGAGCAGTACTGGGCTCCAGGTAAGGATGGTGTGTGTCAGTTCTTACTGTTTCCCAGTTCAGAGCAGAGAAGATTGAAGCATGAAGGCTGATGGACCTTGGGTTCATATTCCAGTATTCTAGTAACTCCCCATGTGACCTTGAACTAGCTGCTTTATCTCGCAGTGTCCTCTTCTACAGAAGGAATGCATAGATAGCAACTTACCCAATAGTGTTAGTATAGAGGCCAGGGGGTGCCTGCTCTAAAAAGAGTATAGTGGCAGCTGCAGAGGGAGGAGGCTGGCTCCTGGTGCCTGATCCCCCAGATTATCTGCTGCACTCTGAGGCCATCAGAGGAAACTAGCCTGACTTGGAAAGGAGAGCCCAGAGCAGTCAGGAATCCAGGCTCCCGGGAGGTGCCATAAATAGCCAGAGAGAATCAGAGGGCCTCCTAGGTTAGCAGGTGGGGAAGCAGGGGTGGGAGGGAGAGGGAGGTCTGAAAAGGAGGAATAGAAATGCAAAAGTTGTCAGTCATCAGCCCAGGGGTGTGTCCACTCTTCCAAGTGTCAGAGGGGATGTGGTCAGAGTAAGGGGTCATCTCTTCAGAGAGTGAGAGAACCAACCTGAGCCCACCTGTGCACCACTTACCAACACCACTTACAGTCAGGAAAATTTCAACACACTCTGTCTCTGTCTTGGAGGGCTTTGGGAGTTGGTCAGTCCCACTTGCTCCTTTTCATTCTTTTGACCATCCTGACAGATGGAAAGAAAGCAATCAACTTTTGATGCAGGTGTGAACACTCAGACCTGTAGATGCTAAGTATTGTGATCAGGATTACACTAAAACAGTATTAACATGGGTTTTCCCCTCTCTGCTCAGGGTTAAACATGACTTGCAAAACATAAGAACATGCCACATATTCATATGTACATATAAATATACACATAAATATATACATATAAAATGCCACATATACATATATACATATAAATGCATATATACAGACACACATATGTAGTGTCCCAGGAATCAAGTCCAAGGTCTACCTAGACTACCACTGAGTTATCTCTAGAGCCTATTTCTTGATGTTGGTGTGAGCGTGTGTGCGTGGGGGGGAACAACACAGTGAAAGGATCACCCCTCTTTTTTTTCCTCCCCTGAGATACTAACTCCTTCCTGGTGGTCCCAAACACATCACTGCAGTTGCTACCCAGAACGGGGAGAGGAACACACCTTGACAGTGCTCTAGAGCTATGTGCATCAATTCCAGCTAGTTACGGTCTTGGATATGAAAACTCAAAAAGACTCAGACTCAAAATCCTTCAGTGATCTCACACACAACTTCAACTTTCTGAACTGGAAGTCCCCAACTTACCAAAACTAAGTCAATAATGCATGGCCAACGTATAGGGAGGGTGTGTGTGAGAGAGAGATCTCAGTGAAACAGTGCATACTCAAGTGCCTGGTGCCCGTCCCTAGTGCCATAAAGATTAGGAACTACCTGTGACACAGCTCCTAATTACTCTCTATGTTCTTGGCACTCACTACAGTACCAGGCAACTTGAAGTCCTAGATATACATAAGACAAATAAACTAATGAAGGCCAGAGGGCTGGACAGTGATGCATTTAGTGGAGCAAACAGGTTACCATGCACAAGGACCTGGGTTCAAGGCCCAAGTCCCCACTTGCGGGGGGCGGGGTGGAGTGGTGAATACTGCTATGGGTATTTCTCTTTCTCTCTCCCTCGCTATCTCCCTGTCTCCTCTCAATTTATCTTTATCCTACCAAATTAAATAACTTTTTTAAAATTTTATTTATTTTCACTTTTGTTGCCCTTATTGTCTTTTTATTGTTGTTGTAGTTATTACTGTTGTTGTTAATGATGTCATCGTTGTTAGGACAGAGAGAAACAGAGAGAGGAGGGGAAGACAGAGGGGGGAGAGAAAGACACCTGCAGACCTGCTTCACCACCTGTGAAGCGACTCCCCTGAAGGTGGGGAACCAGGAGCTTGAACCAAAATCCTTATACTGGTCCTTGTGCTTTGCGCCACATGTGCTTAACCTGCTGTGCTACCACCCGACTCCCTAAATAAATATTTTTAAAAAGAATGAAGGCTGTTTTTTTTTTTTTTGCATGCAGAGCTTGTGTTGTATTTTGATAGTAGTAATAATGCTATTGGTCAGTTATCATGTGTTTTCTTTGTGGACATGGGCGCTACTAGTATTTCCTTATACATCGACCCCAACCCCTGGAAAAATGTCTGAATATTAATGCTGTTAATGGGTCAATGTAATAGCTTACCTGGATCGTGCACCTGTTTTGTCATGTGGCACAATCCAGGTTCAAGCCCAGCCCCTTCTTCATTGGAAGAAGCTTCAGTACTGTGGAATCTTTCCCTCTATTTATATCCAAAAAAAAAAATTTACTCAAAACAGCAAATCCCCAATGATGACAAAAAATAATAAAATAAAATAAATGAATAAGGATGCTTTTAGTAATAAGTCTAATAGGTATTGTAACCATATGGTTTGTTGTCTACTCTGGGACACACTGGAATGTGAATTGTGCCTTGGGGGACAAACAGTAATTATGTCTGAACAAGACATAACAAGACTGTTACTGCCTGGGTCAGGCAGTGGTGCACCTGGTAAAGCACACACGGGCAAGGACCTAAGTTCAACCTCCCCCCTCCCCACTTGCAGGAGAGAAGCTTCACAAAGTGGTGAAGCAGTCTCTGCATCTCTATTTCTCCAACTCTATCTCTACCTTCCCTCTCAACTTCTCTGTCTTTATTAAATAAATAAATAAATGTCTTGGGAACTACTCTCTACCTTGATTTAGTTTTCTAATCCTATTCCCAACTCTGACACCATCTTTCTTCCCAAAAAATACTTTCAGCCCACCTGCATGTTAGCTGTCAGACTCAGACAAAATTAGTAAAGTCATAGGACCCTTGGAATATAACTAAAATAGACTTCCTAGCTTCATTCAGCATGAAAACCCCAAATCTCACCTACTATATTCTTACCTTTAGGCTCCTGACTATTAAACAATTTATTCTGCTTTATATCTTAATGTTTTTTGGCCACCAAGTTGTAGAGGCTACCATGACACCAACTTGACTTTCTTAGGAAGATGACCTCACCAGTGTGTCCTGGAACCCCACCTCCCCAGAGCCCTGTCCCACTAGGGAAAGATAGAAACAGTCTGGAAGTATGGATCGACCTGTTAAACACCCATGTCCAGCAGAGAAGCACTTACATAAGCCAGATCTCCCACCTTCTGCATCCCATAAATATCTTTGGTTCATACTCCCAGAGGGATAAAGAATAGTGAAGCTTCCAATGGAGGGGATGGGATATGGAAGCCTCATGGTGGGAATTGCATGGAGTTGTATCCATCTTATCCCACAATCTTGTTGATCATTATTAAATCACTAATTAAAAAAAAAAAAAGCCAACAGGAGCTGTGGATTCATCGTGCAGACACCAAGCCCCAGTAATAACCCTGGTTGGAAAAATAAATAAATAAATAAATAAATAAACCAAGATGCTTGGGCATCTTCCTTAAAGCCAAAAAGTTTTTCTTCTCAGAACTTGATGAAGAAGAGATCCCCAAGTCCTCAGATCCTGCTGCTTTCTGTCCTCTAGTCACACCTGGAAGGCCCCTCTCCACTGTTGGAAGCTGTATAGTCTCTGCTAATTAGTGTCACATGAAGTGCAGAAACCATTCAGCCATCTTTCAATTCTGTTCCAGCTCAGGGATTTTTCTAGAATCTCAGATCATTTCTTGGTAGTGTCAGTGGATTTAAAATTGGTCTTCTTCCTCTGCATCTCCAGTTTCTTCCATTTGGGCTAGCAGTCTGAATGATCCTATAAAAATATGTTGGACTTATGTGCCTGATCTGTTTGAAGGCATTGGCCTCCCATCTAGCTCAGAGAAAAAGTCAAGTTCCTTGCAATTGCCTATAAACCCCTGTCCCAGTTAGCCCTTGTTTATCTTTTTGGCCTCATCTCCTAGGATTATGAAGTCATGCAGGTATCCTTACTCATTCCTTAATACACCAAGGATGTCTTCACCTCATGGCCTTTGCACTTACTCTTCCCACTCAGAACATGTTCTCTTTAGATATCTATATGGTTATTTTTTCCCTTACCTCCTTTAAAGATTTTTATCAATTTTCTCCTTTTCCAAATCCATTCCCAACCACCCAACAAAAATTTAACTTCAGCCCATGACACGCTGTCTCCTTTCCCTGTTTGTTCTCCTTAGCACCTAGCACCACTGAAGAAAATATACCTGTTACTTACGTTGTTTATTATCCAACTCTCTCAATTCCACAAGGGTAGGAGTGCTCCTTGGTTTTGTTCTTTGTCACATTTCCAGTGCTTGAAATGTAATAGATGCTCAATTAATATTTATTAAATGAGCAAAGTACTCATTAGACAGGGAAATGTTCATGAGGAGGAACAATTCAGCTCTGAAGTAAAAAATCTTCTAGAAGCTAACCCTGAATCTGCCTTCCCTAAGTCACATGACCTTAAACAAAGTCTGAACCCTTCTTTGAGTCTCCGTTGCCCCTTGTGTAGCAAGAATGATGTCCGCTGTCCCCCCCACCCCCCCACCCAGGAGCTCTGAGAGCATTAAGTCCAATTTCAAATGCAAACAGTTCGCCTCCCAGCCTGATCTATTAAAAAACAAATAGATGCAAAACTGAGTAAATAGAAGCACTGCTTTTTTGTTGTTGTTGTTTGTTTATTGCTATCACACTTATCCCTGGGGCTCAGTGTCTGCACCATAACTCCACTACTCCCTTTTATCTTTTTTTTTTTTTTTTTACTTGGCAGGACAAGAGAGAAATAGGAGAGAGAAAGAATATGGGAGACACCTGCATCACTGTTTTCCTACTAGTGAAGATTTAGCCCTACAGGTGGGGACCTGGGGCTTGAACACAGGTCCTTGCATTCAAATTAACTTTGCCCTGTGCACCACCTCCAGGCCCCCTAAATAGCAGTTATGAAACCCAGGTACATTTGACATTGCATTTGATGCTCATAACAAATCAAACAGCAACATCCCAGTTTTTTTCCAGATTAACAGCTCTTACCCCATCCTTTCTCAGCACCCTTTTTTCTTGAACCTGAGTTTCCCTTGGGATATCTTTGCAACCACCCCTTTCAGCACAGCACAAGTCCCCCAACCCCACCTGGAGCCCTCATTCTTGCTAGAAACTCTCCTCTTAACCTCAGGATGCCACAATAGGGAGCTGAGCAAGTTGGGTGAGAAGCACAGAGGAGGTGAGGGACAAGGGAGAGACTGCCTGTGCGCCTGCTCGGGGAGGGAGATCAGGGCAAGCCTTTCCACCTGCCAACTTCCTGTCTTTGCCTACTGATAAATAGGGGATAGTAATGGCTAGACTTTCCATTCTCCCCACCCCCCTCCCCATTCCAGGCTGGGTACACCTCTGTCACTCAATTAGAAAAATAGATAGAGGGTGAAGCAGGGGGAGGGGCTGGAGGTGTCTGGTTATAAAGCCTGTGACCTGGGACTGAGAGCACTAAGCCTAGCCTCTCCTCTCTGTCATCCCCAGTCAGATTTAGCTGCTGACAGCTGCTTGGGACTCTGTCACCGGGCCCTGGCCTGATCGCCACCTTTCCTCTCTCCCAGTGACTCCCTGAGCCACAGATCCTCCATGGCCCAGAAGGAAGAGGCTGCTGCAGCCCCTGAACCTGCCTCCCAGAATGGGGAGGACCAGGACAACCTGGACGACCCTGCCAGACTGAAAGAGTTGATTGAGCTGCCACCCTTTGAGATCGTCAAAGGGTGAGCCCTGGGTACAGGCCTGGGATCTCTTTAGAAGAGGACAGGTCTGAGGGTGGAGGGGCTGGCAGGATGGTGGTGGAGGGTGGTATCTAGGATGGTTGGGTAGAGGGCTTAAATATGAATGTGGCTTGGCACATGTGGCAAAGTAGTGCACTATCCACGTGAGTTATTTACTGGTCTAATATCTCATTTTTCAATTATTTATTTATTTATTTTAATGAGAGAGCTACAGAGAAAGATAGGCAGATACCAGAGCACTGCTCAGTTCTGGCTTATGGTAGAGCTAGGGAAAGAACCTGGGACCTCTGTGCCTCAGGCATGAATATTTTTTGAATAATTATTGTGCTATCCCCCAGCCTGGACAGATGAGGAGTCACACTAAGAGAAACTTCAGAGTACAGAAGGAGGTGGGTTGGGGGAGACAATCTGGCCTTGCTATTACCAGCTTGGCAAGTGGTTTTCCAGTCATGTCCTCTGATTACTCATTTGTAACCTAAGGAATTTATCCTCATTGATTTCTAAGGTCCCTTCCAGTTCAGGCATTTTCAGATTTTTAAGAGCCTATGGGAAAAATCCACCCAAGCTCCTGAAGCCCCTGAGCTTGCCCAATCAACTAGTAGCACCTCATCCTAAGATTTAAGGTGTAGCACAGCCCAGGTTACTAGAGACACAGGGAGATGCTAAGGTCACCAAGCTAGGAGACTCCAGTGGCTCTCCACAGATGCCTTCTCTAACACCTAAAGCATACTGGACCATGCTGTCCTAGGTCACAGGCACAGGTACACAATTCATTCTGTGCCGTGTTGTGAACAGCCCAGGAAAAGGGGAGGGTATATCCTGAGAAGACCGAGTCTGTGATTGTTGAGTCCCAAGAGCAGTGGGTTCTAAAATATCTAAGTCCTCTGATGTAACTTATATTTGCCTAGGACTAAGTGCTTCTTACTTGTGTGTGCAAGAGTTCATTCAACACTGAGCACATACTAGGATATAAGTCATTGTCATACAACAGATGGGCAAATAGAGTAGGAGATTGAGTGGACTGTCCAAGACCAGAGTCAGGAAGTGGTAGTTCTTTCTGATGCCAGACAAATGCTCTTTCCACTGATCTCATGCCTCCTGGATCGCAGGCTTCTCAAACAGAGCTCCCCCGTCTCCATTACGCAGACATAAGGCTCAGAAATAGGGCAGCTTCCTAGGTGTCCTGAAACCCATTCAGAAGGGAGGTCAAGCCCTGTGGGTTTCCTGGCCACAAATAACAGCTGTGGAAGGCTGTCTCCTGGGCACCTCCGGATAAACAGATGTCTTAAAATAGCCCAGAGGTGCAGCTGTGCCTGTGCAGGGACAGAAGCAAGGAACAGCTTTTCTCTCTTTCCTTGTTCATGTGGCCTGGAGTCAGGGGGGTTCGGCAAAACAATTCCTCTTCTGGCCTGGATTCTCAACAGGGCTGGATACTTACACGTTGCTCCTTAGGTGAGGGGTGCCAACTAGCAGAAATGCAGGTGGCTTTGGGGGAAGCAGTCTGATGTGAGGAGGGATAAGGAAAGAAATGTCCCCACTTGTCATAATTCTGGTTTGAGTAGGGTGCTCGGAAATAGAAAGCAGACTTAAGCACATTCACAAAAGAATATGGTGGCAAGTGCTAGCAAATGGGCTGAAACTGAGGAGGCACAGCAAAGCCAGCTCATACTTGCCAAGAAGTGAGCATGCATCTCTTCACATTTCTACATTCTGTGACTTCATTTTGGCTTCTTGACACTTCCATAGTAGGGAAGTCTACAGAAACTAGTGAATATTGGAAACCAAGGTGGTCCTTTCTTCCTTTCTTTCTCCTTTCTTTCAGAAAGCTGGGTATTTAACCAGCGCACTACTAGATGAGTGAATTCTCTGAAATGAGAGAAAGGATAATAAAGGAATCCGATATAGTGTTGCTTAAGATTAATCTTCTGCGAGCCAGGTGGTGGCACAACCCATAGAGAGCACATGTTACAATGTAGGAGGCCTGAGGTTTAAGCCTGCCCTTAGCTCCCACCTGCAACGCGAAGCCTCGGTGATAACACTGGTAGCAAAACAATACTGCTAAATAATCACCATCATCATCATCATCTCCAGAGGATTGGGTTTGAGACCTAGAGAAGACACTATCCCAGTTTAATTTCTTGGTTGTCGAATATTGTCCAAAAATCTGAGAGATTAGATTATCTAGCTTTCAGATAATATAACCAAGCCTCGCAGGAATGGGTAATTTACCCAGATTTCTTGGGTAAAAGAATGTTTGTGGGCTGGCATGACAGCTCACCTGGAGTGTACCTGCTTTACCATGTATATGCCCCATATCCCATCCCGGCCCCCACTACACTGAGGCTTCAGTGCTATAGTATCTTTTCTTTTCTCCCTCTGTCTCTGCTACTTTTATCTTAAAAAATCATCCCAGAATGGTGAAAAAAAGAGAAAAAAAAGAAGTGGCGAGCAATCTCAAAGTTGACTCCAAATCACCACGCTGTGTTTAAAGCAGTTAAAAAGAGGTCTTATTACATTCAACAAGTATTGCAAGTATTTACTGGCTAATAATATATAAATTATTGTCCATTTCCCCCCACGATTGCCAGTATTTATTTGAATTCCATGAGGAGAAGGACTTTGCCTTTTGACTGTTTTATCCCTGAAACCAAGAATAGTATCTACTCCTAATAACTCCATAACATTTGGTGACTTTGTAAGTGAACACCTGGTGTCGTATTTTATTTTTCCAACCAGAGCACTGCTCAGCTCTGGCTTATGGTGGTACGGGAGATTGAACCTGGGATGTGAGAGCCTCAGGCATCAATCAGTCAGTTTGCATAACCATTATGCCATCTCCCTACCCTGCATCTACTGTTTCTATTAGACATTAGAATAGTGATGCAGTTACTGAAAGGACTTCTTGAGGATAGAAGTTCAGGGTATATGGAGACCTACAGTGATAGTGGGAGGATTCCAGTGATGCATGGCTACTTCTGAATTCAGCTTTCTGTAAGGACACTTGGGGGCACTATATTGGTCTTCTTCTCCCCTGTGTTCCATCCGGGCAATGGGTGACTATGGCTCTGCCTGGCAGGACCCCCTGCTGTGTGGTTGGCTTTGTCACTAGCTATTCTGCACATGCTTTTGCATAAAGCTGAACCTGCTATCAAAGGGGTTATTATGAAACAAGTATAAGTGGCAGAGGCAGGTGTTCTCTTTTTAGCCACTTTCTAAGCTACTAGTTTACCCTGGCCTCTGAGTAACACAGAGGAGGGGCAGGTTCAGGAAAGAAGGGGTGAGGAACCTTGAGGACAGGTAAAAAAAAAATCTCATATAGATAGTGTGTTCCTTTGCCAGGTGTATGACCTGGGTTGGAGCCCAGCCTCCACTACATTGAAGGAAGTTTTGGTGTTGTGATGTCTTTAAATATCTCTCCACCACTTTATCTCTATCCAAAAAGAAAGAGAAAAAACAAAAGGGGAAGAAAAAGAAAAGAGAAACAATAGCAAGAAGGGATGAGGGGCCTTGGCACTAATGTTGCTGTTATGAGTGCCTCACCCTGGACTGGAGCATGCTGGAAAATTTTTTTCTATGAAGAACAAATTCTGGCAGGCTAGTGAAATAGCTCACTGGGATAGTGCGCTGCTTTGCCATGTACGTGGCCCAGGTTCGAGTTCAGTCCCCATTGCACTGAAGGAAGCTTGGTGCTATGGTCTCTTTCATTCTCTCATCCTCTCTGCCTTCTCTGTCTCTATCTTAGATATAGATAGATATATAGATATTTGCCAAGTGGTAGCACACCTGGTTGAGAACACACATTACCGTAAGCAGGAACTCAAATTCAAGTTCCCAGTCCCCACCACAGAGTAGTGAAGTAGTTCTGCAGGTATGTCTCTATCTATCTATCTATCTATCTATCTATCTATCTATCTATCTATCTATCATCTATCTATTTATATATCTATCTTCCCTTCCCTCTCAATTTCTAGCCTATCAAATAAAATAATAATATAAATATTCTTTTTTTAAATATCTGGCCATGCAGTCCTCTACTGAGGGTTGGTGAAAGGTCAAAGCCCTGATGTAAAGCAGGTGCTTTAGGGAAGGGGGTGAAGGGCAGGCTCAGGGCTACTAGAGCACAGGCCCATCCAGAGCTGCCAATCTGGAGCAAGTAGGTCATCAAGCCCTTTCTCGTCTCTAGAAGTCAGGCTCTTAGAACTCACTGCTTTTCTACACACCTCCTTTTGACTTCCCATTCCTTAGCATCCATCCACTTTGAAAGTGATCTAAAAAAGGAAAAAGGAAACTAAAATGAGTAATTCTACCTCTTTCACGCAGGTCACTGTAGGGTCTAGGGAGGAAAGCTGAACTGCATCAACACTCAATCACCTGTGAGTGTATTTTCCACACCATGATTATTCTGGAGAGAATGTTTAATCTCAGGCCAGTTTCTACTGCCCTTCCAGGTTACTTCCTTTCACTGTATATATTTATGCTTGGGAACCATAAGTGTTGTCTAATGTAGATTCAGAAAATATATCTTTTTTACATTTAATCACATCCCAATATTTTTTTCCTAGATAATAGGACTCTCTGCCTCCTGTTTGGAGGACTGCAATGCCCAGTAGTCTGGGTCTAAGCAGATGAAATGTGAATGTGCTTGTCTGCAGAAAAGAATAAAGAAGTGATGCTCAAAGAGAGGCTATTACAATCTGAGAGCAGGGGACAGGGAAATTACTGTTGATTTCTGTGACTGATACATAAAATGAGTCCATGTGAAGAAATTTACCTTTAACATCTCTCTTGCACCACCACGTCATCATACAAATACACTCATCACTTTAGCAGTGAAGTATCTGCCAAGGTTGTAAGTAAAATACTCTAAGTAAATATGATCCTCAGTTATAACATGCTACTAGGAAGAGGAGGAGGAGGAAGTCTGTGATTATTTAAGAAAATAGTATCAATGTTTCCTTCCTTTCACTAGTGGGCATACCTGTGTTGACCTATTTTTGTGATTTTTTTAAAAACTATAAGTAGGCTTCTTAGCTTAATCACTGACTCCTGACCAAGAGATAAAGCAGGGTGTGGCAGTGGATAATCCAGTGGAGACTTTCACAGCCCCATTGCTATGCCACTGAGGTATAGGTCTTCTCCTGAGTTTCCTGGTTAATTCTCTGTCCCCTGGTGTCAGCACAGGGCCTCCCTGCCGCTGCTCCAGATTCTGAGGGCAGTAGCAATGGAGACTCAGAGTTGCACTTGGTGAGTCTCAGGGGAGTCCTCTCCTCCCTTCAGCAGTCCCCTTGTTGGTGGAACAGACTGGAGGTGGTGTCTCAACTGATATGCTGCTGGACTGTTACCAGCCACTTAATCTCTCCCTAGACTCCTCTCTGCCCACCGGCCACACGTGTTTGCACTTACCAGTGATTTGGTGGGTTCCTGAAGTCGTTCTAGTCCTGTCTTGTTTGGTCTCAGATGGTCTCCTTTGGTATTCCTAGTTGATCCGGGAGAGGAGAGGAGAGGAGAGGAGAGGAGAGGAGAGGAGAGGAGAGGAGAGGAGAGGAGAGGAGAGGAGAGGAGAGGAGAGGAGAGGAGAGGAGAGGAGAGGAACAGATCTGCTCTGTGATTTTTTTTTTTAACACACTACCAGAGCACTGTTCAGCTCTGGCTTATGGTGGTGGTGGTGTTGGGCCTTAACATGGGACCTCACTGCCTCAGGCTTGAAAGTCATAAGCATAACCATTATGCTATCTTCCCAGCCCCCACCATCCCCAGTTATATTTGTTTGTTTTTTTTGGTGATTTAATAAGGATCAACAAGATTGTGGGATAAGAGGAGTACAATTCCACACAATTCCCAGCACTAGAGTACCATATCCATCCCCTCTTTTGGAAGATTCCCTATTCTTTTCCTTCTGGAAGTATGGACCAAAGATATTTATGGGATGCAGAAGGTGGGAGATCTAGCTTATGTAAGTGCTTCTCTGCTGGACATGGGAGTTGACAGGTCAATCCATACTCTTAGCCTGTTCCTGTCTTCCCTAGTGGGGTAGGACTCTGGGGAAGCGGGGTTCCAGTACACATTGGTGAGGTCATCTTCCCAGGTTAGTCATGTTGGTGTCATGGTAGCATCTACAACTTGGTGGCTGAAAAGCATTACGATACAAAGCAGAATAAATTGTTTAATAGTCAGGAGCCTAAAGGTAAGAATATAGTAGGTGAGACTTGGAGTCTTCATGTTAGAAGAAACTAGGAAGTCTATTTTAGGTATATTTCAAGAGACCCACAGCTTCACTAATTTTTGCCTGAGCCTGATAACTAACATGCAGGTGGGCTGAAAGTTACAAATATTTACCTGGAACCAGAACCTAGAAATGCCAAAACAATAATGAGAAAAAGAAACAGAAATGGAGGTGTCACACTCCCAGATCTCAAACTATATTATAAGACCATTGTAATCAAAACTTCCTGGTACTGGGACAAATATAGATACACACAAAAATGGAATAGAATTAAAAGCCCAGAAATAAGCCCCTATACCTATGGGCATCTAATTTCTGATAAGGGTGCCCAAAATATTAAATGGAGAAAGGAGGGTCTTTTCAATAAATAGTGCCGGGAAAATTGGGTTGAAATGTGCAGATGAAACCAAACCACTTTATCTCACCAGAAACAAAAGTCAACTCCAGATGAATCAAGTACCTAGATGTTAGACCAGAAACTATCAAATACTTAAAATATTGGTGGCACCCTTTCCCACCTAAACATCAAGGATATCTTTGATGATACAGACTCAATTGCAAGGAAGACTGAAATGAAAATAAACCTTCCCCCCCCCTTTTTAATGCTACCATGGTTATTGCTGGGGCTCGGTGCCAGCACTATGAAGCCATTGCTCCTACTAGCCTTTTCTTTTTCTTTTCTTTTTTTTTTTTTTGTTCTGGTTTATTGTATAGGACAAAGAGAAATTGAATGGGGATGAGAAGATAGAGAGGAAGAAAGACAGACATACCTGCATACCTGCTTCACTGTTCATAAAGTACTCCCTCTACAAGTGGGGTACAGTGGCTCCACATCCTTGCGCATGGAAGTGTGTGTGCTCAACAGGGTGCACTACCACCTGGCCCCCTACTTTTGTGTTTCTATACTCTCTGAGATGCCAACTTGTCTGATTTCCTAGAGGAGAGCTCAGACCTATATCCTCTTTTATCATTATTATTATCTTTACTTATTGGATAGAGATAGCCAAAAATCAAGAGAGGAAGGGAGAGAGAGGGAGAGAGACAGAGAGACACCTGCATCCCTGCTTTACTGCTTGCAAAGCTTTCCCCCTGCAAATGGGGACCAGAGGCTCAAACCCAAGTCCTTGAGCACTGTAATAGGTGCACTCAACCAGGTACCCACCCCCACCTCTATCCTCTCTGTCCCCCAGGTAAAGCGGAGAACATTAGACATCCATGCTCTTTCTATAAGATCAAGAAACCCACTGAAGAGCTAAGCAAGCTCAGTTTCTGTGCAAACTTAAAAAAAAAAAAAAAAAAAAAAAGACTGGGAACTCACCCTTGCCCAATTTTCCTTTTGCCATCTCATGGAACCTAATCCATACTGATAACTGAGAGGTGGAGTAAACTGTAGCCCTGCTGGCTGGAGGGGATCAGAAGATATTTGTAGAGAAGTGAAATTTTCTTCCTCTCCCTTGGGTTTCAAGTTTCTCTGGGTTTTCTTTTCTGGCCTAGAGAAAAGGAGCTGTGAAAAATGTTAAAGCTTAAGAGGGACTGGGAGAGCTGGGAGGCCAGGTGGTAGCATACATGTTACAGTGCACAAGAACCTGGGTTCAAGCCCCTATCCCTACCTGCCAGGGATGCTTCCTGAGTGGTGAAACATTGCTGCAAGTATGTATGTATGTATGTATGTATGTATGTATGTATGTATGTATGTTTGTATCTATCTATCTATCTATCCATCCTTCTCCATCTCCCCCTTCCTTCTCAATTTCTCACTGTGTCTATCCTATAAATAAATAAATTAAAGGGGGCTGGGTGGTGGTGCACCCAGTTAAGCACATATAGTACTAAGTGCAAGGACCTGAGCAAGGACTCAGGTTCAAGTCCCTGGCTACCCACCTGCAGGGGGGAAGCTTCACAATTAGCAAAGCAGGTCTGCAGATGTCTATCTTTCTCTCTCCCTTTCTGGTTCCCCTTTCTCTCTCAATTTTTCTCTGTCTCATCCAATAAAATGGGGGGGGGGTGTTGCCAGGAGCAGTGGATTCATAGTGCTGGCACCGAGCCCCAGTAATAACCTGCAGGCAAAACTAATTAATTATTGTAAAAAAAAAAAAAAAAGGATTAGGAGAAACAACAGCTTCAGACCACCCCATCAACTTAAAATTGTATAATTAAAAGCTAGATCTTTCTTTCCCTTTCTCCCTTTCTTTCTTTCTCCCTTTCCTTTTCTTTTTCTTTTCTTTATCTCTTCCTCTCTTTTTCATTTTATTGGGGAGTTTATGGTTTACAGTAGGACTGTTGATATCAAGACCCCCAAGGCCCTCTTTATACCCGCTCAGCCTCTTCCTACCCAGAGTCCTTTGCTTTGGTGCAGTACACCTCCACCCAATTCAAGTTCTGCTTTATGGGTTTTTGTCCTTGTTTGTTTTCCATTTTTATTCACCTCTTCATTCCATCCTTTTCCTTCTTTCCCTATGCCCCTTTTACCTTGGTGCACTATATCAATCAAATTTATGGTTCTAGTTTTACCATAAATTTTCCCTTATTGTCTTTTTTCTTAAGTTCCACAATGATTGAGAGCTAGGTCCATTTCATACTCATGGCTGGATAATGCTTCTGAGGGACTTCACATACTGTTGCTGGTGACATCTCCAAGACAACCAAGTAGGCATGAATACTTTTAAGTGTGTATCAAATATGTGTCCCTAGGTTGGATTTGTGGGTTGTTGGTGGGTGAAAGTGGTGATCTGGCAAGACAACTCAAAGAAAAAAAAGGGGGGAGTGGTCAAGAAAGGCAAACTTCTGTGCTTCTCAGATGACTTAAAAGCCACTCAAAGAAAAGGAACATTTGGCCACCTGAAAAGTCCAGAAGAAATCTGATGGGATGAGTTTAATTAAGGAGAACTAAGCCCAGTGGGGGGGGGGGTTTGAAAGATGAGAGGAGAAGCATCAAGTCATCCCATTTGCCCAAAATGTTAAGTAAATAATAAATATGTCCAGGCAGGGATAGAGGAGCTTAGAGAGCTAAGTATAGTACCCAAAGGAATCCTGGGGCCAAACACATCCATCTCCACAGTGGAAACTTATCTTGACAGCAAAGGGTTATGGAAACTTGGGTAGATAAATTGCACTGAGGGGAGAAGAGGAGTGCTTCAAGTTTACTCAGCATTGGCATCTCCCTGCTGTTTATCCCTAAGAAGCCAAGGCCCCAGGACTTAAGGAATTTCCCTGCCTCCAACCCAGGGAGTTGGGTGACCTCTCTGGGAAACGGGCAGAAACAATAGCAGAGTTTATGGTTGCCGTGGAACATCTTCTGGAGTAGTCACAGAGACCCAGTCAGAGAGATTTTTTTTTTTTTTTTTGGAGAAAATGTTCAGCCTCTCCAGCTAGTACTTATAGCAGAGTTTATGGTTGCCGTGGAACATCTTCTGGAGTAGTCACAGAGACCCAGTCAGAGAGATTTTTTTTTTTTTGAAGAGAGAAAATGTTCAGCCTCTCCAGCTAGTACTTATCCTCACCTTTTCTTCTGAATGTTTCAATCTCTTCTATTAAAACTTCTTCATTCTCCTTGGTCTTTATACCAGCATATATCTTCCCTATTTTATAAAGACACATACACACTGAAAAAAAAAAAAGTATTCTGGTGGTCAGGTGGTAGTGCAGTGGGTTAAGTGCACATGACACGAAGCGCAAAGACCGTAAGGATCCGGGTTCGAGCCCCCAGCTCCCTACCTGCAGGAAGGTCGCTTCACAAGTGGTGAGGCAGGTCTGCAGGTGTCTGTCTATCCCTCCCACTCTGTCTTCCCCTCCTCTCTCCATTTCTCTCTGTCCTATCCAACAATGACAACAATAATAATAACCAAAACAGTGATAAAACAACAAGGGCAACAAAAGGGAAAAAAAAAAAGCCTCCAGGAGCAGTGGATTCATGGTATAGGCAGCAAGCCCCAGCAATAACCCTGGAGACAAAACAAAAAAAATAAAAATAAATTAAAAGTATTCTTTAGCTCTCATGCCTTCTAGCTCCTCTCCCTGCCCCCCCCCCCATCACTGATACTACCAAACTTTTCCCAAGACCTGGCTTTTATCTTATGCTTTCAGTCCCTAATCATTCACTTCCTGGAAACCACTGGGCACACTCATCACCGTTAGTACACTAGGACACTAAATGAGCTTTCTAAATTTTAGGACTTCACTTTCACTCTACCTGCTTCAAGCTACTTGCCTGCTCTTCTGTGGACATCATTCTTATGCCTTTCATTACTCAAGAACCTGTACCAATGTCCTGACTGTCTCCTGAAGCAAGGCTTAAACTTTCAAGAAATTTCACTCTGCCTACACATTTTTAGAAGTTGTCTAATGTTCATAGATATCTTCTCTGTCAAGCTAGAAACTAGTTTCTAGGATATAAGAGCCTGGAGGGCAGAAGCCAAGTCTTTGATGATTTTGAAATAATTCAATACTATATATAAGGCTACCACTGGGTCATCTGGTCTCACAACTAAAAATTCTTGCCCACTTAAGTGGCAATTCTTTTTTCATCCCAGGGAAGACATATAGACTTGGGAAGCAGTCACTGGGGTGGGTAGTGTGGTGTTGCATACTAAAGGCCATTCCATATCTGACCAAAAACATATGTGAATTATGAGGTGAGAAAATAAAGGCATGAACTAAATCTGTTAAGACAGTTTGCAATTCTGCTGCTTTGTAAAATTCCTATCTGAATACTGCTTTTCAAAACCTGGTAAAATATTAGAATCATCTGGAAAGCTTAAACAAATATTATGCCAGGGATAGGTTGGGGTCAGTAGACAGGTCACCTGGTAGAGCACTGACTTTAGCGTGTGTAAAGGCCCATGTTCAAGCCCCCAGAACCACAGGGAAGTATCATGTAAAAGGGAAGTTTCATGAGAGGTGGGACATGCTGCTGTGTGTCTCCTTCTCTGTGCCTCCCCCACTCCCATTTCTCTATGACATAGTCTATTGAAGACAATGGAATTGTACACAAAAATTCTGGTGTTAAAGAAGAAAAAAGTGTGGTCCAAGAGGTGGTGCAGTGGATAAAGCATTGGACTCTCAAGCATGAGGTCCTGAGTTCAATCCCCGGCAGCACATGTACCAGAGTGATGCCTGGTTCTTTCTCTCTCTCCTCCTTTCTCATTAATAAGTAAATAAAATGTTAAAAAAAAAAAACTGTGTCAGACATTTTAATTGGTTTGGTGTAGGGCCCAGGCATTAACATTTAGAGTCCTCTAGTTGAGTCTTTTTTTTTTATTTCTTTATTGGGGGATTAATGTTTTACATTTGACAGTAAATATAATAGTTTGTACATAACATTTCTCAGTTTTCCACATAACAATACAACCCCCACTAGGTCCTCTGTCATCCTTTTTGGACCTGTACTCTCTCCCGCTACCACCCCCAGAGTCTTTTAGTTTGGTGCAATACACCAGCTCTAGGTGATTCTTTAAATATATATATATATATATATATACACACATATATATATATAATTGAAAATATTATTTATGGATGAATATGGGATGATCTCACTCTCAGGCAGAAGTTGAAAAACAAGATCAGAAGAGAAAACACAAGTAGAATCTGAACTGAAATTGGTGTATTGCACCAAAGTAAAAGTCTCTGGGGTGGGGGTAGGGGGGAGAATACAGGTCCAAGTAGGATGACAGAGGATCTAAAGGGGGTTGTATTGCTATATGGAAAACTGAGAAATGTTATGCATGTACAAACTATTGTATTTACTGTCGAATGTAAAACATTAATCCCCTAATAAAGAAATTAAAAAATATATATTTATGAGAGAAAGTCAACCAGAGCATTACTTTAGCATATACAGTCCTGGGTACTGAACTTGGGAATGCCTGCAAGTCCTTTGGTTTACCCACTGAGTCCTTCCTGGGCAATCTGGTGATTGTGACAATGCTGGCAGGCTAGAGTCACTGGTTTAGAAATAGAGGAATGTGTTATATGTTGAGAATGATGGTACAATCTGTGATTGGAGGCCCTTTCTGGTGGGACAATCAAAATACATACCTCAATCCAAATTCTGTCTTCTAGGCTGGGAGTATGGATCGACCTGCCAACAACCATGTTCAGCAGGGAAGCAATTACAGAAGCCAGACCTCCCACCTTCTGCACCCCGTAATGACCCTGGGTCCATACTCCCAGAGGGATAAAGAGTAGGAAAGCTTTCAAGGGAGGGGATAGGATACGGAATTCTAGTGGTGGGAACTGTGTGGAGTTGTACCCCTTACCCTATGGTTTTTGTTAGTGTTTCCTTTTTATAAATAAAAATTAAAATAAAATTTAAAAATTCTGTCTTCTTCAGAGAATGGTTTTCTCATGTCTTTTAGTCGCTGATATTAGTGTAGGCAAGGCTCATTTTCACTGTCTCTAATGTACCAATCTGAGTGGTAGCAATCTCCTCCTGGCTAGTCCCAGAAAGGAGAACTCACTATTCTCTTCTTCCCTATCCCTTTGTCTCCTTTATCCACAGGGAGAGACTGCCTGTCAACTACTTTAAGTTTCAGTTCCGCAACGTGGAGTACAGTTCTGGGAGGAATAAGACCTTCCTCTGCTATGTGATTGAAGTGCAGAACAAAGGAGGCCAAGTGCAAGCATCCCGAGGTTATCTAGAGGATGAGCATGCCACTGCGCACGCTGAGGAAGCCTTTTTCAACACTGTCCTGCCGGCTTTCGATCCAGCCCTGCAGTACAACGTGACCTGGTACGTATCCTCCAGCCCCTGTGCAGCATGTGCCGACCGCATTATCAAAACCCTTGTCAAGACCAAGAACCTGCGTCTGCTCATTCTGGTGGGGCGACTCTTCATGTGGGAGGAACCTGAGATCCAGGAAGCTCTGAGGAAGCTGAAGGAAGCTGGCTGCAGACTGCGGATAATGAAGCCCCAGGACTTCGAATACATCTGGCAGAACTTTGTGGAGCAAGAGGAAGGTGAATCCAAGGCCTTTCAGCCCTGGGAGGACATTCAGGAGAACTTCCTGTACTATGAGGAGAAGTTGTTGGAGATCCTGAAGTAGGTGCAGCCTTATGTGAGTCCTGGCGCCATCTCTCTCTGTCAACTTGGGTAGAAAGCTTGAGGTCAGATGGAAAGCATGGTCTGTTCAATTTTTCTTTAATTTCACTTCTCTGCTTATGGTTCATTGTAGAAACATGTTAGACAATTTAACTTCTTTGCTCTTTCCTGTAAATTAAATTCCTTTCCCTAAATTCTTTTCTCTATTATTCTTTTATACCAATCAAGCTAATTTTCCCTGTAGCTTGAGATAGTCAAGACTAATAGGAATCTAAGGTTTGCTTTTTTTAATGCAGATTCCAGCATTTTAGTATTTTATTTTAGTGAGAGATAGAGAAATAAACAGAGATAGAGACCAATGCACTGCTCAACTCTGGCATATAGTGTTGTGTGAGATTGAACCTGGGACTTTTGAGCCTCAGGCATGAGAGTTACTTTACATAATTACTATGCTAGCTCCCCTGTTCCTTTGGTACATTTTTTTTTAGCCCCCTCTTTTTGGTCAGATGAGCTATTCGTTTTCAAACAAATGGTTTACTTGAAAAAAAGATCAATAACTGCTGTGTGAATATATAATGCAAGAACATTTACAGAAGAGTTCATACGAAAGTGCTAAATGCAGTGTAACTTAACACATGGGATAAAATAGCAACAAGTTCTTTGTTGGCAAGGGTTAAAAAGGCGTGCAAATTGGGCAGCAACTCAGAAGTAGCCTCACATAGATATCCAGATGTGATAGGAGAACTGGAAGATTAGCTATTTAAGCAAATAATTAGGACACAATTAAGGTCAATTTGGCCTCTGGCTGAGGGTAAATTAGACTCTGACAAAAATAGGCTGATTACCCTCAGGAAAGAGGGTAAAGGGCCCTCCCCCCCCTTTTTTTTGCCTCCAATTTGCTCTGATCTAGTTTGCTACCACAAGTATGGTATGAGTATGTCCCTTTAGAAGACCTGATTTACTCTTTAAAACCCCAACCCCATCAGTAACAGAGAAAGGGTCTTTGTCACCCTCTTATCCAACTTTGATTCTGGATCAAATCCCATTATAAATAAAACATGAGATAGCATCCTTCCATAAATATACTCAGTTTATTTTTGGTGCCTCTCACTCGTAATATTCTTAAGAGATGCTGCTTCAGACACACATTTTGGAACCATCAGTGTTCCAGAGCTTGATGTTGGCAGGCGTTTGCTATTAGACTTGCACACAAGGGTGCCTGATAATTCTCAAGCTGAGCATTCACCAATCCATGAAGACATGGTTTTCACTCACTCCTGACAAAAAGAAAAACCCATTCACTGAACTCAGTAATATCCTCTCTGCTGGGTAACACCACGTGGTATTCTGTCACATAAAATAAGACACCAATCTGAATGGCATTAAGTAGGAATGATAAAGACAGATTTTTTTTTAATTATTATCTTTATTTATTGGATAGAGACAGAAATTGAGAGGGTAGGGGGAGAGAGACACCTGTAGCCCTGCTTCACCACTTGCAAAGCTTTCCCCCTGCAGGTGGGGACCAGGGGCTCGAACCTGGGTCCTTGGGCATTGTAACATGTGCACTCAACCAGGTGCGCCACCACGTAGCCCCCCCCCCCAGACAGATTTCTAAAGGTAACCCCTAAAAATAAAAAAGTTAATACATTCCTTTAAGATTTTATTAGTGTGGTCATTATCACTGTAATGACATACACTACAAAGATTCTACAGAATGGTTCATAGCTTACTTTTTTTTATTAAAAAAAAATTTTTTTTTAGATTTTCCCTTTTGTTGACCTTGTTTATTGTTGTTATTGATGTTGTCGTTATTGGATAGGACAGAGAGAAATGGAGAGAGGAGGGGAAGACAGAGAGGGGGAGAGAAAGACAGACACCTGCAGACCTGCTTCACCACCTGCAGGTGGGGAGCTGGGGGCTGGAACTAAGATCCTTACACTGGTCCTTGTGCTTTGCACCATGTGCGCTTAACCCGCTGTGCTACTGCCCGACTCCCTTTACTTTTAATTTCTATATACTTTCTTCCTAAACATCTTTCAGAGTCACAGGTTACTTCTTCCAGCTGCCTAGTGAGATGGTCCTCGAAGCATGTGTATGTGCATGCGCTATTTTATTTTTTCCATTAGGTCAATTATGTAGCTAAATCTACTATAAAATTAAGCATTTCAAGGAGGATTAAAAAAAGCTTTTAATTTTAGATAATTGAGGGTTGGCTCTTATACTAATCTAAATGGAAGTAATAGATAAATCAGTTTGAGGGAAAAGTCCATTTCTAAGTCAAATTATTTCTAAATAAAGTATTATTGAACATGTTCCACATTATAAGCCTCCTTCCATTAGTGTACATAACTGTATTATCTAGACCCATTAACATGCTTCCCTGTCCTGTATTTCCATTGCTTGTTCCTGAAGGGAAAGGTTGTAAAAAAAAAAAAAAAAAAATTGGCAGAAAAGAAGAGTTGTAATCTAAAACCCCAAAAGAACAACTTCTGTTTAATTAAAAAGTTCCTAAGAAATGGGTACTTGCTAAAGAAAATTTGTCTCATATTTCTTAGTCCATCTTTTTAAAAAAAGAAAAAAATAGCAGAGTAACGTTTAGCTTTAGAGAACAGACTTAAGGCAGATCCCTTCTGGGACCTTCTCTGTGTGAACCATAACAAAACATGAATGAAACAAATCCAATCCTGGGCAAGCCAGAAATCACAGGAGACTGTGGAAAAGAAATTCAGAGACTTGTTGGGAAAGACACATAAAAACTCAAGCTCAAAAAGAGCTCTTTGCTCTATGGGGCCAGCAAGACTCTTGTTAACGTGCTTTTTGTTTCCTACCAGGGTCTGCCAGCTGCCATCAAAAGGTAGCAGTGACATGTCAGGCCACCTGGGACATGCTAATGCCACTCAGAGCTGGAGCTGGACAACATTCTGCACCACTTGTGCTACAGGCCCCTCAGAGGACTTGAAACACTTTTGTTTTTGTAAATCACTTCAGCCCTGCCTCTCTGTAAAACTACTCTTGGGAAAGAGGAAATTGGGCTGCAAGGAGAGAAATGACTACCAGATAGAAGCACCAGGGCCCCTGCTGAAGGTCCTAATTATCTGCCCCACCCCCGCCCCTTTTCATGCACTGCTTAAGCAGAAAGTCTCAGACACAGGGTCTGTACATATCTACAAATAGATATGTGGATATGTGGATATATCTACAAATATGTAGATATGTGGATATGTCTACAAATTATTAGTTTAATTTTTTAAAGAAAGAAGACAGCAACATTAATAAAAGAAGCAATGTGGGTTTTCTGTGACCAAGTTTTTTTTGTTTGTTTGTTTTTGTTTTTTTAGGGTACTTGGATATTTAGAAGTTACTATGAACAAGAAGCAAGTCCCAGGAACAGAGCTCTCCCTGGCTATGGCCCTATAAAATGGGAAGGAGGCTTTGAATAGGACATGTCTAGGCAACACAATGCAGACTTCCCACCCCAATCCTGACCATCTTAAGATTTTTTTTTTTGCTGAGAATACTTGTATCTTTTGCCTTCTCTGAAGATAAGAAGTATGACTGGGGGGGGGGGGGGAGCAAGGGAAATCTGTTTATAAGGTACTGTCATAAAGTAATTCACCTTTTAACAGATAGAATAAGAAATAGGGCAGCAATGTTCACATACATATAATGTGAGAGAAGTCAGTAAGTTATACTTTGATGGTGATGGCAGGATGATGTTTAAAGTTGCATTTCTTCAAAGGTTGGCTGGAGTCCTATGTAGGAGCAAAATTTTACAAGTGAATTTCTGGGTGTTTGCCAGACTTTAACTATAGTTCCAGGAATAGTGTGCTCATTTCTGATTATCAGACCTTGCCTCCTTTCCCCAGGCTTCACGGTGTGATAAGTCATCGGAATTTGACCCCAAGACTATCTGCAAATGACAAAGCATTTTATCACACTCCTGCTGAGTTCCAGAATTCCATTTCAGCTAATCCTCCACAATACTGTTTTGTTTAAAGAAAATATCAAAGCTCACACTCCATTAATAACACTAAACTAACCCATATCCCTTTAAATGTAGAGGAAGCCTAAAAAAACAATATTTTGACCCAAGTGTTATCTGCATAGTAAAGCAGGATACTTTACTTGCAAATTTCCACTTGTCATCCTCTCCCATTCATTTTCAGTTTTGTATATTTAGACATTCTGTTTCCCTTCGTTTACTGTGCTCAAATGTGAACAGAAGCAAAGTTTCAAAAAAAAAAGTCTTGGTCAAAAAGTTTGATGAATTTAGCCCAACAACAAATAGCAGTAATAATAATTTTTGTGACACAAATGTCTGTTTCACATGGAAATACAAAAGAAGTAGTGAAATACTTTTTTAAACTGCTGCATCCTATTAAGCTAAGGTGTGATAAGAACACCAGTTTAAAGTACAAAGGTTATATTTAACTGTACTTTCCTAGTGTTTTAAGAAGCCTCTTCTAAAATACACATCTTTCAACATTTGGGCAAGAACAGACTCAAGAATTGTGACAGGCTCAGAATTCACTCTAGGAAGAAAATCAATAGAAAGTCTAAAAACAGGAAGGAAGGAAGGAAGGAAGGAAGGAAGGAAGGGGAAAAAACTATTAATACTATTATAAGAGAAAGAGAAGTAAACTCTGCTTCCCAATTATCTTTGATACCTAGACAGTGATTAAATCCATAAACCTTATTCTCCCATGATGAAAACAAAGAGTAGACAAAGTTCTGCTTTCTTCACTTGGGGAAAAAAAGGAACTACTATTTAATGTTCGCAATTCCAACTGACTGCATATCAAGCATAAAAACACAAAGAAAGTTGGGTCAACATTCCCCTTCCCCATCCCCCAGTTAACAAACTGCAATGTTGGAACTAGGGAAGAGAAAAAACGACTTTGGAAAAAGTAGGGATTTTGTTGAGAACCACTGACTAAATGAGTCATAACTCTACACTAAGCAGTTTGCCAAAACAGTTATTTGTTTCAGGACTGAATTTAGAGTAGTTTAATCACAAACATAGGATGGTGGATGGAATAAGAGAATTTGACATGAGATTATGAAACCCCACTTTTCAATTATGTTGACTCATAGTTCTCGTTCATATTTATCTGTCGGTTTTAATTCATTTTAATGAGACAGACAGCAGAGCCCCCTATGGCTCAGCTCTACGGCTGCAGTCTTCCTTGAATTCATTCTTTCTTCCCACCTTTCTGCTTGTTCTATTGAAACTTCTGATTCCTTACAACAGCTTTACTATCCAAGTCTAAAAGAGTTATGAGCACAAAGCCTCACTGAACCCCAAGAAAAGATATTTATTTTTTCATGTTTCTTACCACAAATTCCTTGTTAACAATATAAAGCTCCATTCTGTAATTTAAACTAAAACAATACAATTCGTAATTCTCACTTACAATGAACCTGGTGACATAAGGATACCACCATGTAAGTGTACAAGTAACAAAAGATAAAAATAATTGAAATGTTCATCCTGAAATTTCTTAAACAGCAGAGAAATAAAGACAATGCTGCCACCTAGTGTCAAGCCAAACAAATCAAGTCAATTTGAAGTAAAACAGGGGTCCATAGGCCCAACATCTGGTTGCCCTTCCTAATCCCAGGGCAACCATTCCTTACCCTCCTGCAGGGAAAACAGACAAACAAAACACAGTCATATATCCTAAGCAATCCCTCCTCCAGAGTCCATCCAATCATAGGAATACAGCATCTTTAAGTCTAGCCTGTGACAGACTAACAGTGAAACTCTCTTCTCACCATTTTAAGGTTAGTTTGCCCTATGTTGTGGTCTAGCAGGATAACACAGAAGAAAGTAGACACATCATCTGTTCAGAGTGTATACACAGTAATTCTGACGTCTGTTGCCTCAAACACCTTCTCAATCATCACAGACACATTTTCCCATTGCAGCCGATCAAGACCACATCCAATCCTGAGAAGAGAGAAAACATTTCCACTGGTTGTGATGAAGGTGACAAGAAAGTCACTTCTTCCTTTAGGTCACATTTACCCAAAGCATCAACACAAATTATCTGGTTTCACACCTATAGGTCATCACTGTGGAGTTTGGAGGTTAATTATTGTTGTGTGTTACCCAAGTTTACTCCTAGACAGGCCTATCTAATAGCTGTCACTTCCATCTAGCTTAAGAAAGTTCCCAATTACTTATACTTAGAAGTGTATTACTGGGGAGTCGAGCAGTAGCACAGCGGGTTAAGCACAGGTGGCGCAAAGCACAAGGATAGGCGCCTAGTTTTGAGCCCCTGGCTCCCCACCTGCAGGGGAGTCACTTCACAGGCGGTGAAGCAGGTCTGCAGGTGTTTGTCTTTCTCTCCCCGTCTTCCCCATCTCTCTCCATTTCTCTCTGTCCTATCTAACGACGACGACACCAATAACTACAACAATAACACAACAAGGCCAACAAAAGGGATTAAGTAAATAAAATAAATTTAAAAAAAAAAAGAAGTCTATTACTGGTGTTGGCAAAATAGCTTTGTTATGTTCTAACCCCCTACCACATTGAAGAAAACTTTGGTGCTGTGGTCTCGGTCTCTCTCTCTCTCTCTCTCTCTCTCATTACTGCCTCTCTGTATCAAAGAAAATGAGGAGGAGAAGAAAACATAACTGACATGACAAGGGATATTTACTCTTCTAATGTTTATTTATGAAAACTAACTGTGGTTAGATTAAAAAAAAAAAAAGACTGGAGTTTTAAAAATACAAGTATGGGGCCAGGTAGTGGTGCACTTCACAGAGTGCACATGCTACAATGCTCAAGGACACAGGTTCAAGGACCTGGGTTCAAGTCCCCAGCGCCTACCTGTAAGGAGAAAGCTTCCCACCACAGTGAAGCAGTGCTGCAGGTCTTACTCTTTCTCTCTCCCTCTCTATATCCCCCTCTCCCTATTGAACTCTGTCTCTATAAAGATAAAAATTTATCTATAAAGATAAATTTATCTATAAAGATAAATTTTAAAATTTTAAAAAATAATTAAAATTTTTAAAAATAATTAAAAAAACAATTATGAGTGAATAAAGCACTGGACCCTCAAGAATGAGAACCCAAGTTCAATACTCAACATCACATATGCCAGAATGGTGGTCTGGTTCTTTCTCTCCCCTTCTCATTAAAAAGCAAAAAAAAAAAAAAAATTAGAAAAACAATTATGGGGCCAGGTGGTGGTGCACCTGGTTGAACGCCTATATTACAGTGCACAAGGACTGAGGTATGAGCCCCTGGTCCCCACCTGCATGGGGAAAGCTTTGCAAGTGGTGAGTGGTGAAGCAGGTCTGCAGGTGTCTCTCTGTCTCTCTCCCTATCTCCCCTCCTCCTCTCAATCTGGCTGTCTCTATCCAATGAATAAATAGATAATAAGAA
Organism: Erinaceus europaeus; assembly: GCF_950295315.1. NCBI lineage: Eukaryota > Metazoa > Chordata > Mammalia > Eulipotyphla > Erinaceidae > Erinaceus > Erinaceus europaeus. Next base: position 65,221,606 of record NC_080165.1, read on the forward strand.
ACTTTTAAAAAAGAAAGAAAAACAATTACTGTACCAGAATTGCAAGGAAGATTTAGAAGGAGAAAGGGTAAAGGACAGGACTCAGCAAAAAAGAAGTTATAATGCAATGTTGGGAAATGCCACATTGACTGTAGTTCAGGTCTTTAGTACACCTGGTAAGAAACATGAAACTCTACTACCTGGCACTATTCTTCAAGTTTCAGACAGAAGATGTCAGAAATTTAGCTAATGAAACTGAACCTTCTAAGAAAGCTGAGACAGATGTTTTAAATTATCCCAATCCATCCAATCTAGAGTAGATGAGTATAACTTAGCCTAAGGCCTTATCAGTACTTCCCTAGTGATTTTTGAAAAAGATTAAAGTTTTTCTGCCATTTAATCTTTTAAACTATTTGTTTTGGGGTAAGACAATAACCACGACCAATCAATTAAGTCTTCATTTAGGGGCTTCATTTCCTTGCCTGGGCATGGAAAGGTCAGTAACTCCATTCTTCAGACAATGGGACTTCATAGCTTCTAAACTTTTCCGTAGGTTTTCATATGTTGGCTTGTGTGAAGCCCTTTTCTTTGTAATCTGAGTAGAAAAAAATAATTCAAATTTCTATGAGTTCAAGATGACAAATCAATGAAAAGCCATAATTAAGTTAAATAAGAACATTTAAGTGTGTTTTTATAGAATAGTCTAGGAGCAGGAAAGGCAAGAAACAAAACAAAAAAAGCCACCAAATAGTGTCTGAGAAAACCAGTCAGCTCAGATTAGTAGTGTATGCCTATCATCTACTATTTTTAAGCAAATGAAGGCCTGTGTGCTCTTCCAGAAGATAAAGTACTTATCTGTAAAAAGGAAGAAGTCTATCACCTGAAAATTCTCTGTTAATTTGTCTAGAAACTGCCTGCTTAGTTGGTTTTCTACAATAGAAACTGGCAGTACTCCAAGCACAACTAGAAGTCACTAAAGTCTTCAGGGCAACACCACTTCTTCTAGCGTTTGCCAGGGCAACACTGAAAAGGGGCGGAAGGCCAGATGACAGCTCACCCAGCAGAGCATACACTTTACCATGCATGAAGATCTGGGTTCAACAGCCCTGCTGCCCTCTCCCACCATATGGGCACATCTACATGGGGGAAATTTCATGAATGGTGAAACAGTACTGTGGTGTCCCTCCTTCTCTCACTTTCTCTACCTCGAGGGGAAAAGAGTCTGTGAGGAGTGGAGGAAATCATACAGAGCCAGCTATAATCCCAGTGGCAAAAAAAAAAAAAAAGCAAGGTCATTGTTTAGCTAGTGGGCATCATAATCAAGAAAGTCTCTTTCTAGAACTGGAAACCAGGTGGCCTATAAATGAATTCCATATTCAAGTAGTGAGCAAGAAAGGAGCAAAGTATTTGGCACTATATTTAATAAGAAACAATAAAAGGAAAATCGCTTTGGACAATTTGTTTCTTTAAATATTAGTTTCTATTTTGCTTGGTTAAGGAGTTAATGTATGGAAAGCATCTCTAACTTTTAGAAGTCTTCTATCAGTCTTTGGTAGAAGTCATAGTACTTTCTGTCATGAAGCTGAGGAGAAGCCTCACATCCCTTTCCAACCTAGTGCTCTAAATAGCCACAGCCACTGGATCTGATTTGGCACAAGATTAGAAGCTTCTGACATCTTTGGTTGTCAGACTGGAACATTATGATCAACAGAAACACAGTGCATCCCATCTGTTCCCTAGTCCTTAGAATGTACTAAAATTGGCCCCATCTTACCAAGTAATATATATATCGCCCATCTCTCTTCAGAACAGCCACTTCTCCAGATTTCTTTTCTAAGAAAAATCAGTTATTTAGTAGAAAAGGGATAACCAAAACATAGATCTTCATTCTTAGATCTTTTTAAGTCTTAACCAATCTGACTTCACCTCAAGAATTAAAAACGTTTTTCAATTTTGAAGAAACTGTCTCTTATGTTTTCCTACTGAATATACCAAAAAAGTGTTGAGACCTAGGAGATGGGGGCAGCTGTAGAGCATAGGACTTGTTTGCTTGAGGCCAAATGTTCACGAAAGACCCCACACCAAATATGCTAAAGCTGAGCAGTGGTGCTCAGGCATCTCTCCCTCCAACTCAGTTTTATTAGAAGAAAAAAAAAGGTGGAGAGATGAAATTTACTTTTTAACTTTTTTTTTAAGTTTTAATTTTATTTTTACCAGAGCACAGCTCAGCTCTGGCTTATGGTGGTGTGAGGGGTTGAACCTGGGTCCTGGGAGCCTCAGGCAGGGAAGTCTCTTGGCATGACCACTATACCGTCTACAGCCACCCAAGATGACATTTTCTAATAGGGAAGAATCAAGATTTGGTGTTAAGTACTCAGAGCTCACCGAGGTCATTTTTTGTGAAGGAAAAACTGAACCTGAAGATTTAAAAACACACTCCTTAGGAGCATCCTCTTTCCATGTACACCTTTACTCACTAAAGATTAATGGGTCAAAAGATGATTTAGCTAGGTCAGAAGAGGTATTTTTGAAACTCACGTTGATTTAACAGTTCTTGCACCCCTCCAAATTTCTTCTTGAAAATGACAGGTATCCCAGCGCCCATTCGACAATCCTCACTAATACAGTGGGCTAAAGAGTCTGTTTTGGGACATGCAAAAAGGTCTCCTTTCACATATGTGATCTAAAACGTGTGAAGAAAAGGCAAAGTGTTTATTAGATAGAGAAGAAGAAAAGAAAATCCCCCCCCACGCTGTTTCTTCTGTTTTCCTTTACTGTGTGCCCACCAGCAGGACTCCTTCCTCTCCTTGATTTAAAGACAACTCAGGAATGAAGGGGTTGATGGCAGAAGATTTAAGCATGTATAAAATGAAAGCGATTGATACTGTCTGCCTGGGATTGAAACAGCCCTTCCGAAGTAAATTAGGTAGGGAGAAAAACAAGACAATTCAATTATTGGTTTAATTTAAAAGTGCTTATGCTTTTGACCTCAATTATTTTTAACTTCTGTTCACCAGCAAGTTAATAGTTGCTACGCACTCTGCTTCCTTTTGGATCTTCAATAGGGCTTCCGGCCATGATATGGGGTCGCTGTCTCCAGAATGTAATTGCTTCTTCAGCTATGAGAAGGGTAAAGGAAGTTAAAAAAAAAAAAGAAAGAAAAAAAGAAAAAGAAAAAAAACTATAGGGCTGGGCCGGGTGGTGGTGCACCTGGCTGAGCGCACGTGTTACAACGCGCAGGGACCTTGGTTCAAGCCCTCAGTCCCCCACCTGCAGGGAGAAAAGCTTCACAAGCAGTGAGGCAAGGCTGCAGGTGTGTGTGTGTGTGTGTGTGTGTGTGTGTGTGTGTGTGTGTGCTTTTCCCTTTCTCTCCCTCCTCCTTCCCACTCGATATCTGTATCAAATAAGCAAGTCAAATATTAAAAAAAAAAAAATGGCTTTAATAAAAGTGCTTGGGCGACCTCAACAGACTTGTCTTTTCCTCTCTCCATGGGATAAAGCTGTTTGGCACGGAATGGCAATGCATCCCGGTTCTAGAAATCAAGCGAAGCTCCCCAGGGCAGCCAGGCGGGAGAATGTCTGGCCCGGGACCTGCCCGCTTCTGCTCAGGTTCCCGCTTTCCGAGAGCGCCCCGCCCCGCCCCGCCCGCGGAAAATCTGTGAAGCGGTCGGGCCACGCCCCCTCCCACCCCCCCAGCTCCCGGGCCGGCGGGCTGGGGCTCCGCAGCCTCCTTTTCCCCGAACGGGTTTGGCCTACAAGAAAAAAAGCAGGGACTTGCTCACGGTCCCGCCAGAGCCTCCGCCAGCTGCAGACACTTTCCAGCAAAGCTCACCTCCTCTTTCGTTCGTTTAGAGTTGGGGGGCGGGAGAGCGGGAAAGAACAAGCCTGGAGGAGCCGCCATGGGGGCGGACTAGCGAGGGGGCAGGGGCTGTGCAGGAGTCCCAAGGGAGCCTCGCTCAGAGTCCCAACGTACCGCGGTTACCCTTGACCACGAAAGGAGTCAGCCGCTAGGCGGTCCCGCCCCGCGGGGGAAGGGCTCCGGATCCGACCCTGGTAGGTAGGGAACCGAGGACGAGCCCCGTCGCGGAGCCAATCCCGCCACGGCCCTTAATTGCACGTATCTAAGATGGCCGCCCACCACCCGAGAGCGGGACGGAAACGAGCCCCTCTAGCTAGCTATGCGAAGCTGGACTCTCTGGTGATGACCTCCCAACTTCCGGCGGTAAATTCCGTGGTCTCCCGCCGCCGCCGCCGCCGCCGCCGCCGCCGCGGGCATGCGTACGGAGACCTCCGGACGCGCGATGGGAAGAACGGCGCCTGCGCATTCACCCCCAGGGGTGTGACTCCAGTAGCCTCAGAAAAGTGGGAGGTCAGTAAGCCAAAGAGAGTTAGCGCCTGCGTAGTACTACATCCAGGGCGGTGTTTAAGTTGCACTGTCTGGCGCGCCTGGAAGACGCCTGCGTATTCCTTCCTCGAGGGAGGAGTCAAATCTGGAAAGGGGGCGTGGCTCCAGCGGGGCGCTTGCGCGGTGCTCCTCAAGTAGGGAGGGGTTATCCCGTGGGGGCGTGGTCTCAGAGGCGCCTGCGCGGAGGCGGTTAGAGGGAGGCCCAATTCGCCTTTGTTCGAGTTCGCCATTTTGCGAGGCAGCGGCAGTGGCGGCGGCAGCGGCTGCTGGAGCCTCTGATTGGGTTTCGGGGTCCGGTACTGGAGCCAATCAGCGCGGGCAGCGAACCGGGGGAGCGAGGCACGGTGAGTGTGAGGAGCCAATATCCAGCGGCCCAGAGCCGGCCCCAGCGCCCCGATTGGCGGGTCTCGCTGACCACTCAGGAGAGGCCCAGGCACCTATCGAGCCCCGGGAGCCGAGCTGAGCCCAGCCGAGCGGTGCGGCCGGCCGCCCCCGGCCCGGAGCCTACCAGCATCCGGGCACCCTCCCGGACGAGGCCTGCAAGAACCGCCCCGCACAGGAATGGGGTCCCCGGGAGCAAGCGCCTCTGGGTCCAGCCCTTCGCAGGGTTCCTGTGCCTGTGCCCAGCCGGGATGTAGCCCACCCCTTCCACCCTTGGGTCGCGGTTCTCAGGCCCCGGGCCCGGGAGTGGTGAGCCTGCCTGGCGGGAAAGCGCCTCCACTCGAGGGCTGTACACCCGGGGTCTGGAGGTGGCCATCGTAGTCGCCCTTGCTCTCTCCTCAGCGTGGCCCTGAGTTCGGGAAACCCTGCCCCGGGGCGGGGGGTGGGCACACACCTTCAGGCTCCGAGAGCGGGGTGGGTCTGTCTGCTGCCTCTCTGGGGGTGGGAAGGCCGGCGCCGCAGCCACAGGCTCCCGAGAGTGGCTGGGAGAGAGGGGTGCGACCCGCTCCCGCCGTCCCCCAGCTCCGGGGTGTTTGTGGGGGTCTCCCGGGCTGCCACCGCTCCCACCCCCTTTGGGTCTCGTCATTTCCTCCCCTTCCCGGCCTCTCCGGCCGCTGCTTGCGGTACCTGAAGTCTTCCGCCCAGGCCTTGCACGCCCCTAGCTGCCTCTGCCCGGGGCCCGCGCTGCGTAGCTTCAGGCGTGATTGACCTCGGCCTCCGCTGCTCATCTTGTGAACCCTTCCCTTCCCTTGCCGAGGAGTGTGCAGTTCTTCTTTCACCTTTCGGTGTCATTTTGGGTGTGTCGGGAGTGACTGATGAGCTTAGCTCAGGGCCATCCCTTTTCCATCTCTCTTCCCCCCCCCCCTCTTTTCTTATAAAGTTTATGAAGTCTTAGAGGGGCTGTGGCGGGGTCGTTAGCATGAGCGGATCTCTCGTGACCCCCAGTTACAGGACAGTCTTTCTACACTGGATGGATGTCTGCTGGCCGAGGCGGGGTAGAGGGCAAGAACCTTTCCCCGCCTGATGGAGACGGACAAGTGAGCCTCCAGTTACCCCCAAGGGTTGGTGGTCAGTGGTGATGGGGCCGGGTTCAATTCCCTGAAGTTTCTGAGTGGCTGGGTGAACTGCTAACAAACTTAATGGAAGATTCATCATCGCGGCAAGTTTGATTGGCTTTGAAGAGTGATGTTTAGCGGGGGGGGGGAGAGATTTTTTCACAAAATGGAAATCCTGTGCTCAGGCGGACGTCCAAGTGCACCCTGTGTTTGGGGGAGTCATTGGCTGGAGCATTCTGGGAAATCCCAGTTGGTGGAAGCACTTGAGGAAGAAGCTTTTCTGAAGCAGCTGTATTGTGGAGGTTCAGGTCAAATACTGGAGGCGTGTGCACCCACCCTACCCCACCCCCGCAAGACTGGAAGAACACTTCTAACTTGTGTTTTGCTTCCAGGGTTATCGTTGGGGCTCTGTGCCTGCACTATGAATTCACTGTTCCTGGAAGCTACCTTTTCCCATTTGTTGCCCTTGTTGTTTATTGTTGTTATTGCTGTCGTTGTTGGATAGGACAGAGAGAAGAGGAAGACAGAGGGAAAGACAGACACCTGCCGACCTGCTTCACCGCTTGTGAAGTCACCGTCCCTGCGGGTAGGGAGCGGGGGCTCGAACCGGGATCCTTAAGCTGGCCCTTGGGCTTTGCGCCCCGTGCACTTAACCCGCTGCGCTAGCGCCCTGCCCCCTCTCCTAGAACTTTTTTTAAGTTTTTGTGTGCAGCTCCAATGTGTGCAGTCCTTCACACATTAAGTAGGTCTTCAGTATATTGGGATTGTTTTTATAATCGTTAGTAAAAGTCATATCATAAATTTCAGAAAACTTACTGGTGGATAGTAGGATGAAGAAAGCTCCCTTGTCTACCAAATATTAGGCAGTCAGCATATACCAAGTATCCATCCGTGTGCTTAAGAGGTACTGGGTAGAGGACAGTACTAAAACTTGGGGGACAGTGGTGGCACACCTGGTTAAGCACTCACATGGCAGTGCAGTAGGACCTGGTCCGATCCCCTGGTCACAGCCCTCGTCTCCACCTCCAGGGCAGATGATTAATAAGCTTCTCACCCCTTTCTGTCTCTATCCAAAATAAACTTGAATTCTCTTGACTTTTCTCTTTAAATTTTAATATTGGGTTAGGGCAGGGCAGCATTCAGTTTTGTCATATGGAAGTCCTGGGATCTAGTGTGATAGACTCTCTGCTTGACCATTTAGTTTACATCACCACATATTCATGGATAGGGCAGCATGGCTTAGATAGTTTTAGAGACATTTATATTTGCCTTTTGGAATAGATTTTTTTTCCTTTTACTCCAGAATTTACTCCAGCTCTTACCTATGTGGGGCGGGGGGAATAGAGGGGAGTCTGAACCTCAGTATGTATTTTTCAGTTCCTATATCTGGCTGCTTCAAAACCACTCACCACTTTTATTAGACTTCTTTTCCCCAAATAAGATAATTCTAGTCAGGTTACGTTTTTTTTGGTTTGGTTTGGTTTGTTTGTTTTTTATTCTAAGCACCTTGTTTTCAGTGTGCAGAATTTCTTTACCTAGGACACACTAGAGAAAGCCTGTAACTTTCTCTGGACATGTGGATCATTTTATTCCACTATTTATAACATGAAATTTGTCCTCTGGCATTTGGCAGTGCCTACAGTGAAACTTAGCTTCCTACATGTGCAAGTCCTGTGCATTAACAGAATAGATTAGTTGTCTTCTGAGTCCTCTGGCCTTGATTTTGTGCTCTTCATTTGGAATACTTGACAACCCTCAGATCATCCACATTTATAAATCCTTGTCATATTTAACATCTGTCCGGAAGTAATGTTTTCCTAAAGTCCTTCGATTGTTATTTATATCCAACTGCTAGATCTCTGTCCTGACAAATCACATTTCTGTAGGTTCCCAATATTACTTGATTTTTCTTGGGTTTCCAATTCAGATTTTGACTCCTGACATTTAAAAACTTCAAACCTTGGAAATCATATTATTGTCAGAGTTTTCTTTTCATTCTTAGAGTTTTAAGGATAGTGTCTGGCATGTGGTATATATATCATTAGTGGAAAGAAGGAGCAAATTAGGAGCAGAAGTCCTAGATAACAGGAAATCTGGGCAACTTTTTATTCTACTTTTCTAGATCAGGACTCATGTAGAATTATGAAGTCAATTTTGTAAGCCATTTTATCTGATGAGTATTTGTAATAAAACATATCAAAATACATTTTACATGAAGTATGTATGCACCTTTGGTTTCCGTTGCCTTTCTAAAAATGTGTGCTGTGAACTATGGCTCAGTTTTAAAACTATTATTCCAGTCTTTGCCTGGGATAGCAATTGTCAAATATGGTGATCATGAAGCTACTTCTGCCCAAATAAATTAATTGGGGAAATAAAGGACATTTGTTGACACAGGGGCACAACTTCTTATCTCCCTATAATAGGTATTTGCACACACCAGCTTAAGTCCCTCTTCACCATCATGCAGTGGGTCCTCAATGTCCTCTCTACCTCTTCTCTTCTCCCCCTAGCCCAGAGAGTCTTGCTTTGCTTCAGTACCACGCCTAGTCCAAGCTCCACCCTATTTTCCTCCATTTCCCTCCCCTCTCTTTAAGTTTCACCTAAAAATGTTCACCTGTTATTTGTCCTTCTGGCTAATCTCACTTAGCATGATTCCTTCAAGTTCCATCTAAGATATGGGAAAAGGGATACTTTCGTTATTTTTTACAGCTGAGTGGTATTCCTTTATGTGTGTGTAAGCCTAAACTTTTTTTAACCACAATTTACGACAAGGGTTTCTCTCTGTCCTATGTGATAATAACTACAACAATGAAAAACAAGGGCAACAAAAGGGAAAATAAATATTTGAAAAAATTTTTAATTAAAAAAAAAAACTGAACAACCTTGCACAAAAGTCAGCTCCAATGATCAGAGACATGGGAAATATACCAGGAACCATCAAGTCATGAAACATTGGCAGAATATTCCATGGTGTTTACCTTGGAGACATTTGAAGATTTGAACTCAGCAGGAAAACAAAACCAAAAATAGACCAATGAGATTGCAACAAATGGAAAAGTTTCTGCATAGCAAAAAGAATCATCAAAATAGAACCTTGGGGCTGGTGAAATGGCTCGTTTGAGTAATTGCTGCTTTGCTATGTGTGCAGCCCAGATTTAAACCTGGCCCCCAACATATTGAAGGAAACTTGGGTGCTGTGGTCCTTCACTATCTGTCTCTATCCAAGATAAATATGAGGCAGAAAGAGACCTGCAGCACTGCTTCACCATTTAATGAAGTTTCCTGTCTACAGGTGGGGACTGGAGGCTTGAACTCATAATGAGTGCTTTGTCAAATGTGTTACTGTCTAGCTCCTCTTTCACTTATCTTAAAAGATGAAGGGATCTTACTGGCTAATTGGAACATAACAGCTTCACTAAAACCAGTTGGATTATGACATTTACATTGTTAGCAATCATGTTCCGAGCAGCTTCAAATAGCAATTCCTTATTGATAATAGGTTTGAAGCGGCTTGTTTCCTCTGTTACTTTTCAAAGTATGGTGTGGCTCCATGCTCTAAAATTGGAGCTTTTGTATTACCAGGATAGATTAGTTAGGGAAAAAACTACATGCTATATAGTCATCCTATGTGCTTTGAGTAAAATAAAGTTAGTGGATAAATATAAGGTCTCGTACAAGAAAGGTATTTGTGAAGAAATTTTGAGATGGCCATTCCTTGAGCCCAATCTTTAAAATCACTTTATTGAGATAGGATTACATGAGACAAGAATGACTGGTTTGGGGGGGGGGGAGGAAATAGTTGGTTTTAGAAATTAATCATAGTTCTTGTCACAGTTGTATATATTTGAAGATTCTCAGTAAAAAATCAAAAAGTTATGCAATAGAAAGGAGGGTATAACCAAGCATTGGAATACTACTCAACTGTAAGAAATGGTGGTATCTCCTTTGCTATATCTTGGATGGAATTTGAAGTAAGAATATGAGATTAGTGTCTATATCTAATTAGATAAATAGCTTTCTAACTATCAGTATATTATTTTTTCTCTTCATTAAAATACAAGCTTCTAAACCTTCTTTCTGCTTGGAGGAGACTTTGATCAGAAGAATCTGACTTTTGGTCTGGATAATTTACTTACTAAAATAAAGAACACTGAAGTTTTAAATTGCTTATCATTTGTAATATGGAGGGCAGAAGATGTATTACAAAGTAAAGTTACTGTTTATTCTCCAAAGTACATGTGCTGACCTTTATTGAAAATCTTAAGTTTCTTTCTCAACTTTTGTTAGTAAAAGTGTATCTAATTCTTCTAGGATCTCCAGAGTGAAATTCATTTAAGACAAGATTCTGACTTGGAACAACCATGGAACAGTATACAGCAAACAGCAATAGTTCAACAGAGCAGATTGTTGTACAGACTGGACAAATTCAGCAGCAGGTAAGGAAATCAAGCCATTCAAGCATTATAGCATTGGAGTTGATAATTGCTCAGCTGGGGTGATATTCATGGGGGCAGGTGGTGGTGCACACGTTACAACAGTGCACAAAGGCAGGTTCAAGACCCTGGTTGTCACTTGCGGAGGAAAAGCTTCGTGAGCAGTGAAGCAGGGCTATAGGTGTTTCTATCTCCCCCTCCCATCTCAATTTCTCTCACTCAGTCCAATAATAAAAAGTAAAATAAATTTAAAAGTTTTTTTAAAAAGCATTGCTTCTAAAGTAGTACAGCTAAGTAGAAACAATCTGAGCTTGGAGATAAAAGAGCAAAGACTGCCTGAGGATAATTTGGACTCCTAGTTTTATTTTATTTATCTCGATTACATTTAAAACCCAGAGAGTCACCATAGCTTCAAAAACTCTTAAACTAAATTCATTTGAGAAAATTAAAAAGTGTTAAGATCTATCTATGTATGCAGAAGGACCATGTCTATTTCTGGAGTGAAGAACTCTACGCATTAAAGAAAATTGTACGGATAGCTATTCTGTTTTGAGTTCCACATTGGGGACAAAGGGTTGTCTGTATTATTTTCAACAAAACAGTTTATAGAGAGTTATTATAATAGTCTGGGACTAATGAAAGAAGATTTCCTTCTCCCAAAAAAGGTAGGTGGTCTCGTGTCTTGAACTATACAGTTTCTTCCTGATACATTTCAAGTTCTTCCTGTTCCTGTTCTCAGCAACAGGGTGGTGTCACTGCTGTCCAGTTGCAGACTGAGGCCCAAGTGGCATCCGCCTCAGGCCAGCAAGTCCAGACACTCCAGGTAGTGGTGCCCTCTCTGATTCTCTGTAAGCACTGCATGAACTTCTTTTCTCATGTCTGGTGCTTTTTGTAGTAGGATCTCAGAGGAATGGCAAAGTCAGTTGCATGTCTTTGATGTTGTTAACTTGTCTTTGAGGCTTGTAAGATGCCAGTTTGTAAATGTTGCTTGTCAAGTGACCCGGTATGAGGTTTCTGAAAATTGCATTTGGCTAATAAGTTCCTTTGGGGATGCCTTGGAAAGGACCATAAATGATAGGAAGAAATTATTTCAGATGACTATAGAACCTGCTTAAGAGTTTAGACTATAGTCTGATTGCATGATAAACTTTCATCAACTTATAATAATAGGAAAGAAAATACATACACATTAACTGGACTAGATTATACACACACACACACACACACCCCTCCGCTCTTTCCCACCCTCTAAACAGATTCACTTTGTTGACAAAATGTTGGTTTATAGGATTGTTTTCTAAAGTACATTTCCTCAAAATAGATGTCAGCACATCTCACCCTCTACCAAACCATCATCTTTTTCTGTCATTGGAGCGTAGAGCTTCAACCTCCCCTCAGCACTTCTGCTTTCCTCCTCCTGAGTTGGTGTTGGGGTGGCTGGGTGTGTGTGTGTGTGTGTGTGTGTGTCTGTTTTAATGAGTAATTCAGCTGCTAAACAAGCACAATGCTTGGCAGTTCATTTAATCACTAAATCTTGTTAATTACTTAACTAATGCCTTTCCTAGGGAAATAGTGATTAGTTTTATACTCTTGGTTGTAAAGAGGTATGTCTTGAGCACTACAGCCATTATAAGACTTATTATACCAGTGCTGTTTGCTAACATTGTATATGGCCAGGTTAAATATCAGAAGTTGGGGTTATTTTTGTAGTGGTTCCTGTATAAAAATAGGAATAGGAGTATTGTTCCTTTATGTGTCTATATGTTACTTTAACTAAGAGGAACTGTAAATTTGAGATTTAGGTGCCCTGCCTTTTTTCTTTTATTAAATGTTTCAGAACAGGACCTAGAATATTGCATCACTTTCTTGCTAGCACTTAAGCATCCTTCAGTTGACTTCCCCTTACTGTGGTCATTTTATTTTTACCTTTTCAACCGCAGCTTTGACCTATTGCCCATAGTGTTTGATGATATCATACAGCTAATTCCAAACATTAATTAGGCTCAGAGAAGCTGAGCTTGTGGAGGTGCCCCCCAAACTACTTAAGCAGCCTGTTTTCTTGTGTTTCATGCTTGCTCTATTTAAATGATACGTAAGACCAATATTGTCATTAACCGTTTGTGTACTGAGAATGTTAACATGCTTTTAACTGTATGGCTTGTCTGATGCATGTGTCTTTGTAACCATTGTAAATACACTGGGCTCTTTAAATGGTTTGTCATATATATGTGCAGCATATCAATGAAGGAAGAAGATGATAGGTTGGGTGGGGAAAGATAGTATAATGGTTATGCAAACAGATTCTTATGCCTGAGGCTCTAAGTTCCCAGGTGTAATGAAAAGTCTTCCTCTAAAGATTTCGGTATTTTGGAGAATTTCTAATAGGTCTTTCAAGGTATACATATTCTAAAAAGAATTTCTTGGTAGAGCATATACAAACGTTAATAAAGTAAAGGAAATTTGATAGGGAAGTAAAGGAAGGAGAAAGCATAAGAGAATCAGATTATAAAGTTCTCTAAAGTGAAATTTCTTGCACAGTTGAGTGAAACCCAGGATTTGAATGTTCCTAAGAATTCTAATACATTGGTGGTGGCAAGAGGGAGAGACCTCAGTACTTAATTATCTGGGACAGATTAATCTTTTAACTGATTATTGTAGTTTGTACTTATATTGATATTTAGAATAGAAGATTTATTCATATAAGTATTCTTTTGTTCTGTGGGAAATTCCTCAACAAAGAAAATCTAAAAATGAAAGCTCTGGACTTGCAGTTTCACTGGAAATTCCATTTCACTTTGAAAGTGACGTGTTATTATGGCTTTTAAGAGCAGTCAGTTAGCTAGGTATTTTTATAGAGCACTCACTATGACCTGACTTCTAGAGTGTGCTATTTACTTCTAGAAGCTTGAAAATTGTTAATGTTCTGTATAATCTGTCGAAGTTCAAAATCATTCAGATACTCTAATGTCTGGCAGGAGAAATTCCACAGAGATTGAAAACTACCCACAGAATATTTCTAGACATTTTTCACTTATATTTGAGGCTGTGAGGAGAAAGAATCTTCTTGACAAATTTCCACAGCTGCTTGCTACCCACCCTCCCAAGGTTATCACTGGGTGCGTTTAGACTTACTGTCTCCAGGTTACTTATAATTTTACTCAATCACCATCTCCACCATCAGTGTTTCCTCTCTTGCCTTCACTAAAGACCATCTTGAATATTGTCTAAAAAAGGGCAAATAGTGTTGATATTTTGATTAGATGTTTCTCAATAGATTTAGCTTAAACTTACTAATAAATGACTGTGTCTGAACTTCTCCTAAAATTTAATATACCCCATTATGTCTTTAAAAAAATATCCAACTTGGCATTTCCATAAATATGGATATGTGAAGAAGAAAACTTGTGATTTTCTTAGGCATTCTTCTATCTTCCCATTTCTAGTCTTTGGTTTAGGGGGGAAAAAAAATATGTGTGTGTATATATATATATATATATATATATATATATATATATATATTCATGTTATTTCATTGTTTTTATTTTAATTTCATTCTAGGTCCAAGGGCAACCATTAATGGTACAAGTCAGTGGTGGCCAGCTAATCACATCCACTGGCCAACCAATTATGGTCCAGGCTGTCCCTGGTGGACAGGGCCAAACTATCATGCAAGTACCTGTATCTGGGACACAGGGTTTACAGCAGGTAAGTGGTTTTAAAAAATACTCAGAAGAATAGATGTTTTAAATAATTTATTACAAACTAACAGCTGGTATTTTACTATTACACCAATAATAAATGCCAATATTCTACCAGTACTATTAGATTATTGATATTACAATTTCTCTTTGCCTGTTTGCATTTAATCAGTTTCCTCCCCTATACTACCAATGATATATAACCTAACGAAAAATAAAATTGTTTATCAATGGGAGTCGGGCTGTATGTAGCGCAGCGAGTTAAATGCAGGTGGCGCAAAGCACAAGGACCAGCATAAGGATCCCGGTTCGAACCCCGGCTCCCCACCTGCAGGGGAGTCACTTCACAGGCGGTGAAGCAGGTCTGCAGGTGTCTATCTTTCTCTCCTCCTCTCTGCCTTCCCCTCCCCTCTCCATTTCTCTCTGTCCTATCCAACAACGACAACAACAATAATAACTACAACAATAAAAAAAAGGGCAACAAAAGGGAATAAATAAATAAAATAAATATTAAAATTGTTCATCATTAACTGAGTTGACAAGTGATGAAAAATTACAGTCCAAATGTGTCCCACATACCTAAAACTGTACTTAAAACAGAACCTAAGATTTCTGGGAAATGTTTTTGACATATATGAAAATAAAAATCCAGTAGAAAGTTTGCAAAAGATTAAATAGGTGGTGCAGTGGATAAAGCATTAGACTCTCAAGCATGAGGTCCTGAGTTCAATCCCTGTCAGCACATGTACCTGGTTCCTTCTGTTTGTTCCTCTCTCCCCCTCTCCCTCTCTCCCTCTTCCTCCATCCATCCCTCCTATCTTTTTCATAAATAAATAAAATTTTTTAAAAAAAATATTAAATAAAACAGGAAACTTTAGTGACTAATAATTATCTGAAACTCGGTAGTAAAATTAATTTGGGTAACCAGATAAATCTGTTTCCTAATCTTTTTAACTGCCTACTCATTAGTTAAGAAGACATCCAGGAAGATGTTAGAATAGTATGTACCAGTAGATTGTCTCCAGATCTAGGCAGTTGCACTGGCAGAATCTGGCTGATGGTTCACTAATAGATTCTTGGAAACTGCAAGTTTTAAGCAAGAAATAGGTAAAAATAAATAAATAATAAATTTAGTCTTTTTAGCTAGTTGCAAAGTAGTAACTAGATGTACACTAGCAACTTAATATTTTTCAATATTTCATAAGACAAAATCAAAGGGAGTGATAGACAAATCCTTATCACCTATCTCACTAGGTATTAACACAAGTCTTCGATCTAGACCAGATCAGTTGTGTTCAGAATGGCATGGCCATACATAGACTTTCTGATTTAATTTGTCTCCCTTTTCTCTCAAAATTTATGTTTTTTTTTTTTTTAACAGTATCTTCCCATGTGTAAAAAGTCATCTAACGCACAAGGACTGGCATAAGGATCCCGGTTCGAACCCCGGCTCCCCACCTGCAGGGGAGTCGCTTCACAGGCAACTCCTCTCTGTCTTCCCCTCCTCTCTGTCTTCCCCTCCTCTCTACATTTCTCTCTGCCCTGTCCAACAACGACGATAACAACAATAATAACTACAACAATAAAACAACAAGGGCAACAAAAGGGAATAAATAAAATAAATATTTTATAAAAAAGTCCTCTAACTCACAACAGAGAAGAAAATAACTTTTCTTCAGAATATTTCCTGCTTTATAGAGGAATTTGGGTGTGTAACACTAGAACCAAGAGGTCATTTGCTAAAGAGCACTAACCTTTTTCTGTATTCTCGCCTCAGATACAATTGGTCCCACCTGGTCAGATCCAGATCCAGGGCGGGCAGGCTGTACAAGTGCAGGGTCAGCAGGGCCAGACCCAGCAGATCATCATCCAGCAGCCCCAGACAGCTGTGACCGCTGGTCAGACCCAGGTAAATCCACTACACCCATCAACCAGGAATGTAACTGACTTTGGATTGATCAGACAGTGGTGACAGACAGTATTTTATATGTAGGCAAAAATTTTTTAAAAATCTTTAAAATGTCTCCACAAAAAAACTACATGTACCTTTGTGTTACACAATTTATTTCCTACAGACACAGCAGCAGATTGCTGTCCAGGGGCAGCAAGTAGCACAGACTGCTGAAGGGCAGACCATTGTCTATCAGCCAGTTAATGCAGATGGCACCATTCTCCAGCAAGGTAAGTGTGTTCATGTGTTCCTTTGGGGAATGTTGGGGTGTCTTTTATTGCTTGAATGAATGGCTGCATCAGCAGTTTGGACTTGCTTTTTAATAGGAACAGCCGCAATAAAAGGTTTTGTCTAAGTCTCCATTAATAGTTGGGTCTTTGTCACCAGTATATAAAAAGAACTGCTCCTGGGAGTGGGCAGTAGCGCAGCAGGTTAATCACAGGCGGTGCAGAGCATAAGGACCAACATAAGGATCCTAGTTTGAGCCCCCAGCCCCCCACCTGCAGGGGAGTTGCTTCACAGGCGGTGAAGCAGGTCTGCAGGTGTCTATCTTTCTCTCCTCCTCTGTGTTTCCCCATCTCTCTTAATTTCTCTCTGTCTTATACAACAACAATAACTACAACAATAAAACAACAAGGGCAACAAAAGGGAATAAATAAATATTTTTTAAAAACTGCTCCTGGGAATTGCATAAGTGTTTAGTACTTTCTGGAAAAACTGTTTCTAAATAAAAGATCAGAAATAAGTTTTTTATAGTAGTAGAACAATCGCTATAGCTATAGTCAGACTTACAGAAGGCAGAATCCAAACTTTTCCCCACCTACCAAGAACTTGAAATGTCCAGGGAAATATTGGTTCCATGATAGGTTTATTCAAAACTGGAGCCCAAATAGTTAATAGAATTTTATAGACTATGATTATTAGATGATACACAACAAAGCCCAAGAAGAGTATACTTTTTCTCCACTTCTGCTGAGTATGTTTGTCCAGGGTGAAAGAGTATGTGCCAGACAGAAGAGGGATTAACTGTATTCCCTTCTTTCTGTGTACCTGCGTTTTGTTTGTTTTATGTTTTATTTTCTTAAAGTTACAGTCCCTGTTTCAGGCATGATCACCATCCCAGCAGCCAGTCTGGCAGGAGCACAAATTGTTCAAACAGGAGCCAACACCAACACAACCAGCAGCGGGCAAGGGACTGTTACTGTGACACTACCAGTGGCAGGCAATGTGGTCAATTCAGGAGGAATGGTCATGGTAAGAAAATTGTTTCTCTGTATCTTTGTTTTCATCCATAATGTATTTTCCATTATTTGTCTTATTAAAATTTTAAACCTTCAGTTTGATGTTTTGTCTGAAAGCATTTTTTATGTTATGATTAGGATTTGTTTTATGTTAACCAGAGTAATGTTCAGCTCTGGTTTATTATAGTGGTGCTGAGGATTGGAACTGACATCCGCAGCCTCACAGGCATGGAAGCCTTTTTGCTTAACTGTTATATTATCTCCCCAGCCCAATATAGATCCTTAAGACACAGAAATACGCTTCTCTTTTGGTGGGGATTGAACCGAGAGCCTTTGAATTCACCTAATGACAGGAAGGACAAACTTCTAAAATTAGGAATATTATGATTAACAGAGATTAACCAGAAAATGTGAGGTGTACATTGAAAAGCTAGGAATAAATTTAGGAGTGATAAGAAAGCTATATTCTCTTATGTCAAAGTAGGCACATCAGTATATAGTACCAGAAATAGGTAAATAAGAATGAGTAATAAAAAAAACACAGGTGGAGAGAACTACCAGAAACTATATAGCATTTCAAAGTTATTGTTGGAAAGAAACTGGGCCACAGAAGTCTCTTTCTTTTTTCCTCATACATTTAGTACAGCATTTTGTTTTATTTGTTGAGAAGAATTAGGATTCAGTTATGTAGTAAATTAACTTTGTGACCATAAACATGTAGTGGGGCTTGGTCAACTTGTACTTAACCTTCCTCTGTACCTACTCTTTTATGATTACTTTTCCTGACCATAGATGAGAGCAAACAGTCCTAGAAAAATGGATTCATGGGTGGACAGGATTTTGTATTGTTTCTCAGTTTGAATCATCTAGGATGTTTATTTTAAATGTAGGCTGTTAGTGTAAATGTTCTCGAGTACTCTGATATTAGCTGAGTGCCATATGTAACATTCAGAAGAAAAGTAGATTAACATTGACTTGGAAAATGTTTCCTGTGTCTTATGTTTCATGGTACTGTTTAATACATTTGCATTTTCTCTTCACACAGATGGTGCCAGGTGCTGGGTCTGTACCTGCAATCCAGAGAATCCCTTTACCAGGGGCAGAGATGCTTGAAGAAGAGCCTCTGTATGTTAATGCCAAACAGTACCACCGTATACTGAAGAGGAGACAAGCCCGGGCTAAACTAGAGGCAGAAGGAAAAATTCCAAAAGAGCGAAGGGTATGTATAACATGTAACAGTGAGAAGAATTACAGAAGTTGAACAGCCGAATTCTGCCTTTTCTGTGTTTTGTTTCCTGGAGTAGGTTTCTCCTAAAGAATTTAAGTTAGGTAAACTGAAGTTTTTTGTTTGCCTCATAAGATAGCATTTTATTTTGTGTCCGGCAGGTGGTGCAGTGGTAAAGCTTGGATTCTCAAGCATGAGGTCCTGAGTTCGATCCCCGGCAGCACATGTGCCAGAGTGATGTCTGGTTCTTTCTCTCTCCTCCTTTCTTTCTCATAAATAAAATCTTAAAAAAAAAAAAAAACACAGTTTTATTGCTATTAAGCTATCATTTGGAAGGACCTAGGTCTGAACACCCCCACCCAGACCCTCAGGGGGAGGCTTCACAGTGGATCAGGCTGTAGGTGTCTCCCGCTCTATCTCCTTCCCTTCTTATCCTATATCTATATAGAGAGCATGAGGGGCAGACCAGGCCTCTGGGAATAATGGATTCATCGTATAGACACCAAGTGGCAGGAATAACTCTAGTGGCAAAAATTAATAACATGCTGAAGTACAATTTTTCCCTTTTTTTTTTGTTTGCTTTTTCTTACATAAAAATATTTCCGGGGTAGATTGTCCTTGGCTGACATCATATTTCTGTGGTCTACAAGACCCATTCAGTCTGTTTTAATATTCTTTATATGCTACTCAGAGTACAAATGGCTGTTTGAGCTCTAGCTAGAATAGCAAAAAGGAACAAAAAAGATAACACTCTTTCACAGAACATTTCAAGAAGTCTCAACTAATGTGTATTTTCTTCTTACTGAGCTGCCATATATGACTATCCACTAACTAGTGTTTTCTCCAATGCTTTATCCATAATTCAATCATAATAGCCTCCAGTGAGTTTGGTAATAGCTGTCCTAAATTTTTGAGGTCAGAATTTGTGCATTAGATAGCAGTGTAGGGGAGGCATGACCATGGAGTAACAGGGATTGGGTTGGTTCTTCCCCCGAAAACAACAAATAAATTTGAGACACAAATGAAGTTCATTATCTACAGCTGAAATATCTGTAGCCTCATACACCAAGTTGCAGGCACTACCATGATTCCAAGCAGACTACTCTGGGCAGATGATCTCACTAGTGTCTCCTGAAACCTTAACCTCTCTAGAGCTCCAGCCCACTAGGGAAAGATAAAAACAGGCTTGGGGTATAGATTGACCTGCCAATGCCCAAGTCCAGTGTAGAAGCAATTACAGAAGCGAGAACTCCTACCCTCTGCACCCAAACACAATTTTGATCCATACTCCAAGTGGGGGAGAAGTGATAGGAAGCGGATAAGAGGGCTCTGAACTCCAACTTCATCAGTACCCAGGAAAGAGGAGGAAAAAGGGAGGAACATTTGGATGTAGTAATGAGGTCATAAGTGGTTGGAGGTTAAGAGAGGACTGGACCTGGAAGAAAAGGGGAGCAATTATGACAAGTTTAGACAAATAGTTGTAGAAAACCCATGTCTGCAGCGTTGGGAGAACTGCGTTGGCTTGCAAAGGAGGGATTGGGGACTCAGAACTCTGGTGGTGGGAACAGTGTGGAATTATACCCCTGCTGATAAAGTGATTTTTTTGTAAGTCAATATCACTAATTAAAATACAGATAGTGTGCAGTAGCTAGTATGTAAATGGTTTTACTTCTCTTTAGAAATATCTTCATGAGTCTCGCCACAGACATGCAATGGCACGAAAACGTGGAGAAGGTGGACGATTTTTCTCTCCAAAGGAAAAAGATAGCCCCCATATGCAGGTAAGGAGACATGATTATTTTCTTTATCTTGTAATTTCTTGTGAGGTAGCCTTTACCATGTCTACTTGCTATTTTTACAATAAGGGACTAAAGCTAAATTGGATGAAATTGTTGTTTCTTAAAGATTCCTTAGGCTTTTTTTTTCTAGTAAACATTTTATTTATTGGATAAAGACAAATCAACAGGGAAGGAGAAGATAAAGGGAGGAAAAAAACACCTGCAACATTGCTTCACTACTTGTGAAGCATCCCCCCGCCGCGCCAGTGGAGATCAGGGTCTTGAACCCAAGTCCCTACACATTATATAGCATGTGCTCTCCCTCTACCCCCTTTGTTGCTAGAAGTTCACTCCAGGCTGACAGTTCCAGATAGACAGAGAGTTATACCAAAGCTTCCTTCAGTACCATGAGAAGTAGGACTCTAACCTGAGTCACCTGCCAGCCTATTTTAATAATTAATGCGCTCTCTTTTTTTTTTTAGGATCCAAACCAAGCAGATGAAGAAGCAATGACACAGATCATCCGAGTATCCTAACCCAAGGATTTGTGATGGAGCAGACCAAGGTTGTGTTCCCAGCCACTGCTTCCCACTGTTTCAGGAAATTGATCTGTTCTTCCAATGGGACAATGATGATCACATTCTGCCCTGTTCTACAGGACAGAAGTAACTTAGTTTTTAATAAGTGGGAAGTCACTTAATTTTTAATAAGTGGCTAAGTATTATAATTGCAGCAATGTTTGGCAAATTGAAGTTGCAAGCCTTTGTCTCACCTTTTGAGTCAGGACCTATTTCACACTGTTGGTAATATTAACATTTCATGGATTGGGACAGTACAAGGACCCATGCCAGCCCATCAGTGCTACACATAGCACTTAGGTAGACTGGTGAAGCCAGCCAGCCATCTCAGCAGGGGTGAACAACCTCAGTCTAAACCGAAATCAGGGAAGCTATGGCCCTCTCCTTCCCATGGAATCTAAAATAGCATCCATCCTTCTGATGGGAGCTCTCAGGCTGACTAACTGAATGGACAGTTGTATTTAGAGATGGCTGTGAGACAAGAAACTCATTTTATGGTATGGAAACAATTATCTGAGATACAGTCATCTAATCTGTGGTAATAAGAACCTCTGATTGCCCAGATGATACTGATATTTTTGGACACCAGCCAAGAAAATGCTAACTCTGGGAATAGAATGATAAAAAGACTTGAGCACTAAAACTATAAATCGCTGAAATTCTTTTCATTTTAAGCTCTGGAAAGTTATGGTCTGCTTGTCCAACCGTGATATTTCATCTGGGGCCATAGTTTGCACTGTGGCTACAATTTTAAAATGTATTGGACTTCGAAACTGCCTTTGCTAAATAGAAAACAAAACTTTTACAACAGCTTCTGCGCTGAAGTGTTGGGCATGTGGTAATAACTCCTAATGCAGAGGACTAAACTAGAGATTTTCAATCATAGATTTTATGACAGCATCTGGGGAATAGGCGGCTTCATGTATGTTCCAGTCTAGGAGATGAGAGAGAATAGTATATATACACCTAGATGTTTTCATATAGCATGATTCTCCAGTGGATGGATTCCTGGAATGGATCGTTAAGATGAAGAGTATAATTTTATGTTTATACCATAATCTTTAAGCACGGAAAGAGAGAAGATTTGATCGTTGGCAATTTCCAGAAAACACTGTTCAAACAGTCTTGGACATATTTCAGGTCACCTGCTCTAGAGTTTGAAGTGGATGTTGGCTTCACCCCTGCAGCACTTTATGTTGGCCCCAGGGAGCAAACATTCTCATTCCATGGCAGCTGATTATTTGATGCCAGTTTCCGTCTGTTTCCCTCTTTTTCCATAGGCCTTGTGCATCACATTACATCAGACATTCTGGAAATAGGGATACCTACAGGGTTAGAAACTCTGTTGTGCCTCAGACATCTGTTTCTTTTCTAGATGTTGAGCCCTGGGAAAACAGACATTTCAGATGAGTTGCTGCCTTCTCTGAAAACAAAGAAGGGAGACCTAAGACCTCTGAAGAACATTTGTGTTTAACAGGAGTAAAGATTGACTTTCTTTGATTTCATTGTAATTGTATTTGGAAGGTAGAGAAAAACTCCACAAAGGGAATTTCTAATGGTAGAAAATGGAGGGAGAGGGCTATGCAAAGGTAGCAGGAAATTTTTTTTCCTCCTAGTTTCTGGAATCTCCCTCTGTCCAGGCTTCCATTTGTCACAAAGGAGAATGACCCTTTGGTGAACTTAGTAGAAATTTCTGACTTACTTGAGTTTAAGATATTAACTTTATTCAATAAACCCATTTTTGAGATGATTACTGAAAATAATGAGGAATTTATATCCATTTGGTCTACTTAAGAGTCTTCAAGAAATTGAATTCAGAAAATTCTCAAATCTAATTTCTAGTACTTAAGCCAACCAGTCTAAATACTATTTATTTGTGTAAGTTTGTACATAGAAATACCAGCCTCATTGCAGGGGCTTTTTGTTTGTTTATTCATTTTTGTTTTAATGAGTTTGAATTTTAATTTGTTTGAAATTAAGTACTCCATCCAGTTATTTTGTCATTGCATTTCAGACAGCTCATGATCTTTTTATTGTGGTCATTTTAGCACATCATTATAACCCACAAAGTGGGGGCAAGGGTTGATGTTTCAATTTTTTTGTTCTAGAAGTTATTTTATTCATTTGTCCTTGTAATAGCAGTGATGGCTTTATAGATGCAGAAAGAGTGAATGGATGAGTGAATAATTTGTTTCAGTGCATACTTGTTTCATTTCTTGAGTGTTGGGACTAGGATAATTTGTAAATGTATGTATTTTAATTGCACTGGTAAATTGAACATGTCAGTGTCTATAACACTGGACCAACAAAACAGTTTCTAGCTATTGGAAGCCTGATAATAATGTCTTGATTTTCCTTTGGGACTCAGCTCTGTAGGTTTTTCCCTCTACACAAGGGAGAGTACAAGTGATCAATCATTGATGTCATTGCAATTGTTATTTTTTAAAATAAATTTATAAAAATACCAAAAAAAAAAAAGTCCTGAATTTTATTTCTGTATCTGGGACATGGGTGAAAATGCCATGCTGGATTTCTGAGGCTGGAAAACTGAACAGATTAATCAGAAAAATGTCGGGAGTCAGGCAGCATGGCCAGTTAAGCGCACGTGGCGCCAAGCGCAAAGGACCGTGTAAGGATCCCAGTTCCAGCCTCCGGCTCCCCACCTGCAGGGGAGTTGCTTCACAGGTGGTGAAGCAAGTCTGCAGATGTCTGGCTTTCTCTCCTCCTCTGTCTTCCCCTCCTCGCCATTTCTCTCTGTCCTATCCAACAACGACGACATCAATATCTATGATAACAATAAAAAACAAGGGCAACAAAAGGGAAAATAAATATTAAAAAAAAATTTAAGAAAATGTAAGGTAGAAGTGAACCGGGAAGTTATATCCTGTGGTATGGGGCATCAAGAAGAGAATATTTACACAAGGGAGGGGATGACTTCATCTTTATGAGTAAAGATGAGTTTCTCAGAGGACATGTTTACTCATGAAACTATACCTACCTCCTCAAATGACATTCTCCTGTCCTAATAGAGAAAGCAGAAATCACTCCAGTTAGGAATAATGGTAAAGAGATTGGAGTAAGGGTTTCTCAGCTTCTAGACCTATATACCAAGGTGACATTTTTTAAATGGATAGCCCCAAATGTGCAAATGAAGACGAGGGTACAGTTCCCAGCACCATGGAAAGCCAAATTGCCACAAATTAGCAGGAAGGGGCATCAGCTTTATTCCTCATTTGTGCTGGGCTAGCTTCGTAGGCAGGAGAGAGATGACCAGGGACTCATGGCTGAGCTGGGAACAAGCAGTTCAGTCTATTGATGAGCAAGAATGCAGTGCAATCAATCTAATCCCCATTCATTAGAAAATCCTGTCCTTTATATCTCCTGAGGAGGAAGTGTCAGGTCAGAAGAAGTACATAGGATAGGGGGTGGGGAGAAGGAAAAAGTGCAGGTGCTTGGAAGTATTAAGCTTGCATCTAACCAGTGGGGATTAAACCAATGCCCTGTAGGCAGAGCAGGTCTCAGGTAAAGCAGTGATTATGCAAATAGACCACAGCATTAAGCAATGCAAGTGAACCTAACATGATGATCAAAACAAAGTCTTAGAAGCATACCAACAAGTTGGAGGCTGGAGTTTATTAACTCAGATCAAGTACCCTCATTCAAAATTTGTCTTGTATATGTGGAGATGGGAGAAGGTGAGAAAGCCTGGGACTGGAGACAATCAGGATGAATCCCCAAACCTAAACTGCCATAACTCTTGCCATTAGGGCCATAGCATCCCCTAGAATGAAGTCCCTAATGGGTCTCAACTAGTCTGTATTCTGACAAGGGGTATGGGGCCAAGGATTTGAATTCCTACATCCTATTTAGACTCTTATTAAGTGAATTAAATTCAACCCAAGTCATAAGTCCCTAGCCATCACCTCCCAAGACAAACTAGTCTTTTTTTATTAGTGATTAAATATTGACTTATTACATATCAACAGGTACAATTCCACATTGTTCCCACCACCAGAGTTTTGAATCCCAAGCCCCTCCATTGCAGTCCACCACTGTTCTAAGGTTGCAGAGGGTTAACAATCATCTCTACAATTGTCTATATTTGTACATAATTACTCCTTTTCTTTCAGGACCAGTCCTCTTATCCTTCAAGCCACAAATAACCCATTACTATGTCCAAATATCCCTCCCCTTTTCCTCCTCTCTCTGGGTACTGATGAAGCTGGAGTTCAGAGCCCTTTTATCGCTTCTTCCCCACTGGGAGCATAGATCAAAATTGATTTTGGGTGCAGAAGGTAAGGGTTCTGGCTTCTGTAATTGCTTCTCCACTGGACTTGGGTGTTGGCAGGTTGATCCATACCCCCAGCCTGTTTTTATCTTTCCCTAGTAGGGTAGGGTTCTGGAGAGGCGAGGTTACAGGACACTAGTGAGCTCATCTACCCAGAGAAGTCAGGGTGGAATCATGGTAGCATCTGCAACTTGGTATCTAGAAGGTGGCATGACTTGAGACAAAATGGTTAATGAACAGGAACCAAAAAGTAGGAACAGAACAGATGAGATTAGGGATCTTAGGGTGGAATAAAGCTAGGAAGTTTATTTTAGGCATGTTTGTGGGAGCCCACAAGTATGGTGATTTTTGCTTGAGTTTGATAGGATAAAGTTGGATAAAAATATTGTCTGAGAAAATGGTATCAGAGTAGAGAAAAGGACTAGAAATTTGGATTAGAGCAGAGAGTAGCTCCCAGTCTTGAAAAATTCTGTGGATAAAATTAACTACCTCCATCCACCTGAGCCACAGCCCATATATGTTTTTATTTAGCAGCAGAGTATGGGTAGCATCTGAGTCCCTCTTGCTTTGAGCTTGCAGCTCATGGTCACAGCTGCAAACACTGCAGGCTGCACTAGTTTCAGGACCAGTTTTCCTTGAGTGGCTGGAGACTGGGTCAGTCCCTACCATAGCTGCTTTATGGTGAGGGCAAGGTCCTGGGAAGGCCCACCAGAGGGCTTGTGGTGATGTTCCTGATAGAAGTGACCAGTGGTGCCAAACCTAATCTTTTGCAGGACTGGATTCACCGTGATCACACAATTCAGAATCAGATGCAAGAAAAGAAGTCACAGGGAACACTCAGTAGAAACAAGATTTGTTCTGGTAACCAAGACATAGAAGAAACCCTCTTTAACAACTAAGAAAAAAACTCGAGTTTAGGAGACTGCATAATGGTTGTGCAAAAGACATTCATGCCTGAGCCTCTGGGGCCTCAGATTCAATTTACAGCACCACTATAAACCAAAGTTGAGCAGTACCCTGTTCTCTTATTTTTCTCTCTGTAGCTCTTTAATAAAATAGTTTAAGAAACAATTATGGAAAAACTAATGGTGTGAGACAGCCTTAGTCTTAACAGTGTTTAAAAAAGTAAAATTACGTTTGCTTTAATCAGTTGCTGGTAGAACTTGCCCCTATAAATTCAGAGGTGAACAAAATGTTTGCTCCAGCAATAGACAAATACCACCTGTTGATATTTATTCCAGATCAGTTTTGCTGTGGAAGAATCTTCAATCACCTCTTACGTTTACGTTTCAAAATTAAGTGTGTGTTTTTTTTTTGTGTGTGTGTGTGTGTGTGTTCACCTCTTCATCACCACAGTACCAGAGGCTTCCTACAGTGCGTTGAAACCGGATTCCAACCCTATTGGGTGCATGGCAAAATAGAGCGCTTAGGTTATGCTAGCTTGCAGGCAGTTGACTTGCTTGTTTGAACGCCCTGCACAACTTCCCTCCTCTTCTAACCGGAAGCCAGTGCTACTAGTGTAGGTGGGTGGGAAACTACCACCGACGCCCAGCCCCTTTCGATTGGTAGTGCTCTAGGGTTCCCTCACTGATTGGCTGGTGGGTAGGGTTTCTATAGACGCAGTCGGTGATGATTGGTCACCACGTGGAGAATCCAGCGTCCCGTAACTCCAGGTAACCCCGCCGCCGCCGTCATGGCGACCGGCGAGCGGGTGGCGGCGCCGCCTCTGGGGTCAGTGAAGGCCCGGTTGGCGGCGCTGCTTCCCGATCTTCTGGTCTTCAGGAAGCCCCGGGGACCGGAACCTGAGCTCGCCACGGCCCAGGGCGTCCTCCTCGGCGTCCACGTGACGGGTGAGGGGCGGCGCTTAGCTCTCCCGACCTGCAGGAGGGATGGCCGTTGGGTCTGGGCTCCGGGAGGCCCCGGCCGTTGTGAGCTGTCCGCTGCCGCCGCCACCGCCGGAAACAGCTTCCCCTGCGGGGCTGGAGGACGTCTGTGGAGACGGTCTCCCTGCCCCAAGCGTCTCCCAGCAAGCACTCTGTCTTGCCCAGCTACTCTGTTGGCTTAGCTGATTGATTTGTTTTGTTTTTGGAGGGGGCGGGGGTCCGTCCATGCCTGTGATGCTCGCCAATGTTCTAGAACTTAAGAGGTCTAGCTGCTGCTGTGACAGTTGTTCCTATCACTCCTGTTTATGGGGTCCGTCGTAGGATGAAGATGAGGGGTAGAAGGTGCCTGTGCTCATCATGAGGTCTCCGTAGCGTTTGAATCCATTCCATTCATCACTGGTTTCTCCATCCCTCACCAAGAAGGGGACCGTATAGTTTTACTTGGCCAGAGAGCCTTAGAAAGGGTGGATGACTAAGAAAAAAAACAAACAAAAACCGCTTACTGGTGAGTGTCCATCATCTGCAGCTCCTGGACACTGGAAAGGAGTTGCTTAGGGTGCTGGGGAGACAGCATGGTG
This sequence comes from Erinaceus europaeus, assembly GCF_950295315.1. Taxonomy (NCBI): domain Eukaryota; kingdom Metazoa; phylum Chordata; class Mammalia; order Eulipotyphla; family Erinaceidae; genus Erinaceus; species Erinaceus europaeus. The sequence continues at coordinate 65,249,142 of NC_080165.1, forward strand.
CTTGGTGCTTATGCAGAAGACGGTCATGCTTGAGGCTCCCGCGTCCCAGGTTCTGTCCCCGGCACCTCCTTTAGACTGAGCTGAGCAATCTTGTTTCTCGCTCATTAAAGTGTAAGTAAATAAAAATAAGTAAATGAAAAAGAGTTGTTCTCTGGATTCCCAGCAACCAGCACGACACAGGCTGCTTTCTAAGTAACATTACTTTAGAAGAAGATGGAATTACGCATCTCAAAGGTCCTTGACCTAATGCATAAAGGAAAGAAGGGCCCTAATTCGGGCATGTTGAGCCTATTGGGAAAAGCCTAACCTGTTAGGATTCGCAGTTTAAACAGTGCTTTTTGTTTTGTTGGTCAGGGTTTACCGCATTAATGGACAGGTTCAGCCTGACTTGCAAGTCGGAACATGACATGGACAAGCTGGCCCACATCTTCAGTTATTACATCAGTGACATCGTGGAGCGTGAGTGACCATTGTAGGGGAGCCAAGAGCTGTGGCGCTTGACTCACCAAAAAGCAATCTTAATTTTCACTTTGCACATTTGTATTTTATTTCCAAATAAAGAATTCCTCGGGTTGTCGCTTATAACAGTAACGTGGTTCATGTGTATGTATTAGATGTAACTCTCAAAATGTGTTCTCATTTTATTACTGCATTGTAATCCTATAAAGTAGGAATGAGTTTTATCCTCTACCATGTGTCAGGCCTGTGGATATTTGTCTAAATGGGGGTGGGGAGGCACACATTTGTGCAGTAAGCAATGTATGTGCTGTAGGAGGTCCAGGGGTAGAAAAGCCTCTTGTAAAAAATATTCATTTATTTACTTATTTTGGATACAGAAAGAGAAACTGAGAGGGAACCGGGAGATAGAGTAAGAGAGACACCTGCAGCACTGCTTCACCACTCATGGAATTTCTCCCTGCTGGTGGGCGAAAACCTTTTTAAAAGAGTTTTTGATATAGTTAGGCCTACGTAACAGAAATCACTCTATACCTATACTTTTTAGTAATTATGTAATATTCTCTGCCTTCGGGTCAATGCATCATACAGTTATGCCTGTCATTTTGAGATTGATTAGGATAATTACTTTGTGGCACTTCCTTCAAGCACTTGATTATTTGACTCATCTCTCCTTTCTGAGGAACAAGTAGAAAGTCTTTCAGATCTTTTCTCATGAAGTTTGGATGAAAGAAGAAGAAAGTCATTATTACATATTGTAATACCAGGAATTAGTGAATTCTAGAAATACAGGGGGAAATAATACAGAGCCAGTCCTCAAAGAGTTTCTGTTTAATAGGAAAGACAGATAATAATTAATTGTAGGGCAAGGAGAATTCCATGTTAGGGTGGTCACAGGAGGCCCCTCTGGGTATTATATGAGACAGAAAATGAGAGGAACATGTAAAGAGCTCAGATAAAGCATTTTGGGCAGAAGAATACCAAATACAGATATTCTGAGTTGATAGACTGCTGTATTAAGAACTGAGAGAGAGAAAAAGAAGAACTGAGGAGCAGCTTGCTGATCAAAAGAGTAGCTTGAAGTGAGATTGGAGATGATCAAGCTCTGTGAAGCATAGTAAGGAATTTGGATTACATACTTTTATACAAAAAGAAGCTTGATAAGGCCTAGCAGGGGAGTAATGTGATCTGGTTTACAGTTTTTTAAACACCTTGGCTGTCTCCAGGAAAATTGATTATAGGAGTTGATAGAAGCTAAGTAATAAAAATGGAAGCTAGGAAAAACAGCATTTGTGGAGAAATGATGTAATTTGGTCTAGGGTAACAGTTTTCAATTTGGGCTAGAAAACTTCTTGGAAAGCTTTTAAAAATACTTGTGGGAGTCGGGCTGTAGTGCAGCGGGTTAAGCGCAGGTGGCGCAAAGCACAAGGACCGGTATAAGGATCCCGGTTCGAACCCCGGCTCCCCACCTGCAGGGGAGTCGCTTCACAGGCGGTGAAGCAGGTCTGCAGGTGTCTGTCTTTCTCTCCCCCTCTCTGTCTTCCCCTCCTCTCTCCATTTCTCTCTGTCCTATCCAACAACGACGACAACAACAATAATAACTACAACAATAAAACAACAAGGGCAACAAAAGGAATAAATAAAAAAAAAAAATACTTGTGTCTAGGCTTTACCCTGGGCCAGCTAAATCAGAATATCTCAGGGGTATTCTCAAGAATAAGGATTTTTAAAATATATTTATTTTCCCTTTTGTTGCCATTGTTGTTTTTCATTATTGTTGTAGTTATTATTGTTGTTGGATAGGACAGAGAGAGATGGAGAGAGGAGGGGAAGACAGAGAGGGGGAGAGAAAGATAGACTCCTGCAGACCTGCTTCACTGCTTGTGAAGCAACTTCCCAGCAGGTGGGGAGCCGGGGGCTAGAACCCAGATCCTTACTCCAGTCCTTGTGCTTCGCACCATGTGCACTTAACCCACTGCACTACCGCCCGACTCCTTTTTTTTTTTTATTAGTTTTACAGGGAAATCCAATGTACAGTCAAAATTAAAACCATTGTTCTAAAGATTGGACTGTGGAACTGTATAGAGATTGGTCAGTTTAATTTTTTTTTCCTCTAGTGTTATTGCTGGGGCTCGGTGCTTGCGCTATGAATTCACTGCTCCTAGAGGCTATTTTTTCCCCTTTTGTTGCCCTTGTTAGTAGTACTGTTGTTGTTATTATCATTGTTGTTGGATAGGACAGAGAGAAATGGAGAGAAGAGGGGGAGAGAAAGATAGACACCTGCAGACCAGCTTCACCACCTGTGAATTGACCTTCCCTGCAGGTGGGAAGCCGGGGGCTCGAACTGGGATCCTTACACGGGTCCTTGCGCTTCACACCTTGTGTGCTTAAACTGCTCCACTACTGCCTGGCTTCCGGTTTAAATTTTTTTTGCAGGTTCAACAGACAGGGTTTGCTGATATGTTGACTTTCAGTGGGAAGTGATGTGAGAATAGGTACTCGAGCTTTTTGTCTTTCATAACTGAATTAATGCGAAATCACGAAACTGAATGGGTAAGGCTAGGTGTGCAAAAGAAAATTAAGGGGCCTAAATGCTTGAGATAATAACTCATTCAAATATAGAAATAAAGTTAGTTACTACTGAGCCTGAAGCTCAAAAGATCTATCTCTATTACAGGTAAAAAAAAAAAGTGAGTTGATGACATACAAGTGATACCTAAAGTTAACTGATTGAGTCTGTGTGGGGAGACTATAAAGAGAAAGGGCCGTGACTAAGGCTTGAGGAATTCCAGGGGAGAATTAACAATTTAGGAGAAAGGACCTACAAAAAGATACTGCAACTATCCAGCAAACTAGGATATTGTCTTGTTCCTAAAGCCAAAGCGGATGTAAATGTCTAGAAAAATAAATCTGTAGCTAGCCGAGTTGAAAATAAAAGGTGTCAAGTACAGTGAGGTAGGGGCCAAGTGGTGGTGCACCTGCTTGGAGGCACACACACATTGCAGTGCACAAGGACCGGTGTTTGAGCTCCCACACCCCACTTGCAGGGGGGAAGCTTCACAAGTGGTGAAACACTGTTGCAGGTGTCTCTCTCCCTTTCTTTTTAAATTTATCTTTTTAAAAATCTTTTTAATTTTTAAATTCATTTTCCTTTTTTGTTGTTGCCCTTGTTTTTATTATTGTTGGTATTGATGTTGTTGGATAGGACAGAGAGAAATGGAGAGAGGAGGGGAAGACAGAGAGGGGGAGAGAAAGAGAGACACCTGCAGACCTGCTTCGCTGCTTGTGAAGTGACCCCCCTGCAGGTGTGGGGGGGGGCTCTAACCGCTCAAACCGGGATCCTTACACTGGTCCTTGAGTTTCGCACCATGTGCGCTTAACCCGCTGAGCTATAGCCCAACCCCCTAATTTATCTTTTGTAATCTTTATTTATTTAGTAGATAGAAACAGCCAGAAATTGATAGGGAAGGGTAGATAGAGAGGAGGGAGAGAGAGAGAAACCTGTAGCACTGCTTCACCATTTGCAAAGTTTTCCCCCTGCAGGTGAGGACCAGGGGCTAAAGCCGGGGTCCTCGCACATTATAACATGTGTGCTCAACCAGGTGCGCCACCGCCTGGGCCCCCTCTCTCCCTTTCTATCTCCTCCTCTCCTCTCAATTTCTCTCTATCCTATCCAATATAAATAAATAAAATTAGATACATAATTTTTAATATATAGTGAGGGGGGCCAGGCGGTGATGCACCAGGTTAACTGCACTTAGTAGCAAGCACAAGGACCATGCAAGGATACAGGTTCGAGTCCCTGACTCCTCAACTGCAGGGGGTGGGGCTCGCTTCACAAGCAGTGAAGCAGGTCTGCAGGTGTCTTTCTCTCCCCCTCTCTGTCTTCCCCTCCTCTTAATTTCTCTCTGTCCTAGCCTGTAAACTTTTATTTAATGGAAAAAATGGCCTCCAGGAACAGTGGATTTGTAGTGCTGGCACCAAGCCCCAGCAATAATCCTGGAGGCAAAAAAAAAAAAAAAAGAAAAGTGTTGCACTTCGCTAAGTGAATGCTGTTAATGATCTTGATGTGTTGGAGACAGAAATCATAGTGGAGCAAGCTGAAAGAGAACAGTAGAGAAGAGTTAGAGTGAATCAGATAAATGGAGAGAATTTTTATGTTAACTTTATTTTTTTGTATGTTTGTTTTTTCTCAAGCTATTTTTTGTATGATAAATAGTGATTTACAAGATTACAGAGTATAGTTCCGGATGGCACCCACTACCAATGATAACCATAGTTTTCAGTCTTAGAGATAGTTTGTTTACTTCTGTTTGTTTTTTCATGCTGTTCATTTCTCTAGATTCCACACATAAGTGAAACCGTTAAATATTTGTCTTTTACCTCTTACTTTAATAAGCATAATTACCCTCAGGCTTCATCCATTTTGTCCCAAAAGACAAAATAATCATCTTTTTTGATTGCAGGTTAGTATTCCATGAGTATGTACCCCATAATTTCTTTTTTTTTCCTCCAGGGTTATTGCTGGGCTCGGTGCCTGCACCATGAATCCACCACTCCTGGAGGCCATTTTTGCCCCCTTTTTTGTTGCCCTTGTTGTTGTAGCCTCGTTGTGGTTATTATTATTGCCATTGTTGATGTTGTTCGTTGTTAGGACAGAGAAAAATGGAGAGAGGAAGGGAAGACAGAGAGGGGGAGATAAAGATAGACACCTGCAGACCTGCTTCACCACCTGTGGAGCGACTCCCCTGCATGAGGGGAGCTGGGGGCTCGAACTGGGATCCTTACGCCGGTCCTTGTGCTTTGCGCCACATGTGCTTAACCCACTGCGCCACCACCTGACCCCACCATAATTTCTTTATCCACAAATCTGTAGATGAGCATTTAGGCTGCTTCCACTCTAGCTATTGTGAATAATGCAAGGACATGGCTAACATTTGAGGTTATTATTATTATTGAGAAAATGGAGTAAATAGCTGGAGATGCTGGTACAGCAAGAGTAGGTTGGTTAGGTTTGTTTTTTGTGATACTCACAACAATTATTCCTTAGAGAAAGAATAAGGTAAGAAGTAAAGTTCTTGAAAGGGTGATTGGGGCTAGGATACAAAGTACAAGTGAGTCGGGCTGTAGTGCAGCGGGTTAAGCACAAGTGGCGCAAAGTGCAAGGACAGGCTTAAGGATCCCAGTTCGAGCCCCCCGCTCCCCACCTGCAGGGGAGTCGCTTCACCGGTGGTGAAGCAGGTCTGCAGGTGTCTATCCTTCTCTCCCCCTCTCTGTCTTCCCCTCCTCTCTCCATTTCTCTCAGTCCTATCTAACAAAGACGACATCAATAACAACAACGATACTTAACTACAACAACAATGAAAAACAACAATGGCAACAAAAGGGAAAATAAATATATTTTAAAAAGTACAAGTGGGAGGGCAGTGACTTTGAAGAGAACAGGAGTCCTTCTTTTTAGAATGTTTCTATTTTTCCCCAACGCCAGATTTCTTTTTTTAGAGTTAAAGTTTTTGTTGCTGTTTTGTCTATTCAAGTGGGACAAATGATGGGAAAGAGAAGGAACCTGAGCCTCAGAGTGAACAAATAGATAAGATATGGGGGGTAACAGGAGGGATGGTGGCACACCTGGTTGAGAAAATAAATTACAATGGACAAGGACCCTGGCTTGAGCCACCACTCCCCACTTGGAGAGGGGAAGCTTCAAAAGTGATGAAGTATTGTTGCAAGTGTCTCTCTGTCTTTCTCACCCTCTCCCCCCCCTCAATTTCTCTCTGTCCTAGCCAATAAAAATAAATGATTAAAAAAAGAAAGGGGAAATTCAGTAGGCTGTTATTTTGACCATGCCATGGTCTGTTATTTCTCTGATTTTGATGTATTTTTCTCTCCCTTATTCAATTTCAGATGTGCTGTGCTTTGGAGGGGATATCCTGAATATTACAGGTATTTTAAGTTTTGAGTAAAAGACTGCAAATAAGGAGGGCAATAGGTAGAATTTGACTACTATTAGTAGATACTGAGCTGTAGGGAACCAAAGATGAAGAAGACAGTCTGCCTCAAAGGATCTCCTAATCTAATAGGAAAGCCTTGCCCATATTAAACTCACAGGTGATTTAAATTTTGTTAAGATTTAATGTCAGGGAAGTCAAGCCTTTGTGGGAAAAACCACAAGGCACTTGACCATTAGTAGCAGAAGCTTACTGTAAGTTAAAGAAGAGTGAAGGTGAAGATTCTTCTGTCTAGAAAATTCTTACAACCATAAACTACTATATATTACAGAGTTGACCTTTTTCTTTAAGTTAAAATGATACTGTTTTACCATTGGTTTACAGTACTATATAAATTTTGAAATTCTTTTTTTTTTTTTTTTGCCTCCAGGGTTATTGCTGGGGCTCAGTGCCTGCACTACGAACCCACTGCTGCTAGAGGCCATAATTTTCCTTTTTTTTTTTTTTTTTGTTGTTGTTGTTGGATACAACAGAGAGAAATTGAGAGAGGAGAGGAAGACAGAGATGGGGAGAGAAAGATAGACACCTGCAGACCCACTTCACCACCCATGAAGCAACTTTCCCTACAGGTGGGGAGCTGGGTGCTCCAACCAGCATTTCCTTACTCTGGTCCTTGCACTTCATACCATGCGAGTGAGCTTAATTGCTGCGCTACCACCCAGCCCCCTGAATTCCTATTTTTTAAACTTAGAATAAATCAGTATAAAATAGGTTTGAATAGGAGTCTACCATGTATGAATAACTCTGCTAGTACTTTCTTCTTCTGTTAGTATATTGATAGAAGGAAGATTGCCAAAAGTATACTTAAACTTTAGGAACACTTTAGTCTCTACCTAATTATGATTTTTATATTTATTTATTTATTTATTTGAGAGAAAACCTGAGCATCACTGTAGCACAGATGATGCTAGGGTGCAACTCAGGATCTCATGCTTGAGAGTCCAAAATTTTCTCAATGCACCACCTCCCAAACCACAATTACTACTTATTTTTTATAATATATTTATTTATACATGAGAAAGAACCAAAATATTACTCTAGCACATGCAATGCCAGAGATTGAACTCAGAGCTTCATACTCGAAAATTTAACACTTTGTTCACTGCACCATTTCCTGGGCCTTACTAGTTATGTTTTTATATGTTGAATGGTTTTAAGGATCTTCGGCAATGCTCTACCCTGGAAAATGTATGGACCAAGAAACATTGCCTGACACCTTCCTTGTATGACACCTTCTGCATTTTAGAGGACTAAGTGAATCAGCCTCTGTCAGCCTGTCTTCTGTCTTTGCAGGGAATGTGCTCCTGGCACTCTGGACAGTGGAAAAGAATCAACTAAGTGACATCATTACCCTGGTGGCAAAATGCAGTCTGGAGATTCAGGAGAAATTTGGGATTTACCATACCAGAGAAGGCCAGGACCTACAACTAAAGATAGGTAGTACCTACTAAAAGAATATTCCAATTAAAAATAAACACTGTAAAATTCAAATAAACTGGGAAAGAGTATTTGCAACTTCTGTCATATAGAAATGGTGTGTGTGTGTGTGTGTGTGTGTGTGTGTGTGTGTGTGTGTGTGGTCACTGGGCTTCACTGCTCTGGGTCAACTTCTACCCCTCCTCCCATTTTTAATTTATGATTAATAGTGGATCACAAGATTTTAAGATTACAGGGTATAGTTCCACACTGTACCCACCACCAAAGTTCTGTGACCGCCCCCTCCCACCCTCCTACCTCTCAGAGATAACTGCTATAGTTCTCACAAAGTCAGAAATAGTTTGCAGGAGTCGGACGGTGGTTCAGCAGGTTAAGTACAGGTGGCCCAAAGCGCAAGGATAGCACAAGGATCCTGGTTCAAGCCCCTGGCTCCCCACCTGCAGGGGAGTTGCTTCACAGGTGGTGAAGTAGGTCTGCAGGTGTCTATTTTTCTCTTCCCCTCTCTGTCTTCTCTTCCTCTCTCTATTTCTCTCTGTCCTATCCAACAACAATAACAACAGTAATAATAACTACAACAATAAAACAAGGGCAACGAAAGGAAATAAATATTTTTAAAAATCTTAAAAAAAAAGAAATAGCTTGTTTGCTTCTGTTTTCTTCTTTTATTTCTTTTTACAATTTCATGTGTTCTCTAGATTCCACAGAAGAGTGAGACCCTTCAGTAGTCCCTTCATTTCTTATTTTGCTAGGCATAATCACCTCCAAAACCATCTATTTAGTCTCAAAGGACACAATAGTGTTCTTTTTTTAAAATCTGAGTAGTATTTTATGGAATATATATCCCATAACTTCTTTACCAAGTCATCTGTTGATGGACCTTTAAGCTGCTTCCACACTTTGAGAGCCTTCTTGTCCTTATTCAGCATCTCCTGCTCATATGTACCTGATTATGTATACAGTGTCGTCTGTATAGGATTATTGAATACAGTATTTTGATTTATTATTGGTTGCACTTTTAAATAATGCTAAGTGAAATGTATTCTTTAACAATGACTGCCAAGAGCATGAAAGGTAGAATAAGAGTGTATAGTGAAGTCAAGGACTAGTAAAATGCTGATTACTTGATCACTCATTCCTGACTACAGGTAAAGAAGGATGGTATGTTATAGGTAGTAACTCTTTTTAAAGTTTTTTTATTAATTAAAAATGTTTTTATCCAAATGTATTGGATAGAAACCATTGGAAATTGAGACGGTGGGGGAAATAGAGGGAGAGAGACATCTGCAGCACTACTTGACTACCACAAAGCTTTCCACCTGCAGCTAGGGACTGGAGGCTCCAACCCGAGTCCTTGTGTATTGTACTATGTGCACTCAACCAGGTGCGCCACCATCCAACCCCTAATGGTAGTAACTTTTGAGCATTAACATTTTTTCTCCTCCCTGAGTTCTCTACCATGGACCTAATTGTCCATTAGAACCGCAGGTTAGAGATAGGGTACTTAGAGACCTACAAACTCTTATTTCTTCACCTATACAACCTAGGCTTGTTTCAATATTTATCTCTCAGTGTACTTAAGACAGAAGGAAATCTAGGGCATGGGTATTATTTTTTTAAGGTGAGCTTAACTAATACTTGTGCAACTATGGGAAATGACTTGATTAGCATGATACAAAGAGCAATGTTGGGAGTTCCAGACACTGTGCTTTGCATAGTTCTTCAATCAAATGTGCCTGTTTACTATCTCTCTCCCTCTCCCCTCCCCTCTTCCGGATAGGTCTATCTGCAGGTCGAATTTCCCAGGTTATTGTTGGTGATAAGCAGCACCGGTACCTCTTGGTGATTGGGCGGGATGTAGATGATGTCCAGTTAGCTCAGCGTTTGGCTCAGGCAAATGAAATTGTTTTGTCCTGGAATTGCTGGAAGCTCTGTGAGCAGTACATGTTTGAAGTGGAAATCATGAGGGAGGATGAAGCTGTGAAGGTAAGAAACTCATTCTGTCCATTACATGTCCTGAACAGATCTTCCTACTACACATGGAGTTCTCTGGTGTTCATATTGTTGTCGGACCAAAACAACAACCTTTAGATCTATGGTGGTGGGAGGAGGGGATGTTCTTCCAGGAACATAGATGTGGCAGAATAGTTAAGACTGGAAAAGATAAACAATAACAACAGTGGTAGCGTCCTCAGCCCCCTCCATTGGTTGGTGGGCACAGGATTAAACAGTTTCCTTTCTTTAGTTACGAGATATGCGGATCATTGACCCATTTGATTTTGATGAACATTTTGACAAATGTCTTGATTATCTACCACATTACCGGACAAGTGTTGGTAAGTTACTTTCTCCTCTCTATTTTAACCCCAAATAGTATGATTAATTTTCTAGCTAGTATAGAATTTTGTATGTTTTCTTTTTTTCAGATACTCTAAGAACTGCTCTGGAGTTAGATCCAGATTCCACACTTGAAGAAACCCTTCGGAAACACATAATGAAAAACCTTTTGAAAAAGGTTATTTCCAACTTCTTGAATCATCGTGTAGATTGTGTATATGTGTGTAAAAATAAGTGTACATTCATATTGATCCAGTTTTTCTCCTGTTCCTTCATTATAATGCCAGATTATTTCCTCACCTATACCAGTTGCTTTGATGACATGTCTTAGAACTTGAAATTTCTCAGGGCTGGGCAGTGGTGCACTCCATAGAATGTGCATGTTGTAATGTGCAGGGACCTAAGTTCAAGCCCCTCTTCCCTACCTGCAGGGGTAAGCTTCCTGAGCAGTAGAGCAGTGCTGCAGGTGTCTTGACTATCTCTTTCTCTTTCTTTCCTCTTATCTTTCTCCTTCCTCTCAATTTCTGTGTCTTCCCAGTTAATTATTAATTAATTAAAATGTTTTTTAAAAGAACCTTAGATTTCTCAGTCCTAGAAAACAACAGCCGTATTTGCTATTTAGATTATCCTTCAAGAAGCTGGTATAATGTGAACAGGGTATAGAGCATTTGTTTGATAAATATGCATTGGTTGTGTCTATATTAATCTCAGTCCCTTAGTAAATAATATAAAAACTAATAGAATTGAACCCATCAAAGCAACAACATCAAAAGCCTAACGGATTTTACCAGCCATTTAAGTTTTAAGTCAAAGAGTGTTAATTCCAAAGACTTATATATCTTCTATACCTCTAGAGCTTGAATTTTTAGTTTTTGTCTGACATCCGTAAGTTATTTTCCTCATACTATAATGGAATATAGACTTGGAGTACATAAACATGATACTGAGTGTTAAAGTCAAGGTAACTCACTGTGTCTTTGTAGATTGATGAAGGTCAACCTGTGGAATATATATCTGAATTCCGTACAGTGACTATGGTTTTGGTCAGCCTAGAGTTCCACAAGACAGCATGGATGCTGCACTTATGTCATCTTATCCAGGAGGCTGCCTTGTACATCTCCACAGTTATAGAGAAAGGAGGTGGCCAGCTAAGCCGGATTTTTATGTTTGAGAAAGTAAGTACAGGGAATCTGACCTATCAGCATTCAAGATGAGTGAAGAATAATAATCTTGTATTATCTGTTTCCGTCTCACATAACGTAAGTGGAAATTGGATTTTCTACTACTTGTTTTATAGTAAGCTATATCACATAGAACTTTAGTGATCACTAAGGAATGGGATGTTGTAGTTAATAGAATTTTCAGTATAATTGAATATATCCTTTTTGTGTATATGTTTGTATAGATAAATGTACATTTACATTGATCCAGTTTTTCTCTTGTTTCCCACTGTAATGTCGGCATATTTCCTAATCTCTACTAGTTACTGTGATGACATGTATTAGAACTTAAGATTCTAAGACTCTAAAACATTCAGTTGCTCCTCCTTTCCTTTTCCTTTTCCTCTTCCTCTTCCTCTACCTTTTCCTTTTCTTTTATCATTTTCCCCCCCAGAGCACTGCTCAGCTCTGGCTTATGGTGATGCAGGAGATTGATCCTGGGACTTTGGAGCTTCAGTCATAACCATTTTATTATCTCCCCTGCCTCAGTTACTTTTTAAAATTTCTTGTGAATGTCTAAAGAATATTTTTTCTGGCCCAATTAATAAATTAAACATAGCCAGCCCAGTACATTCCTCAGATAAATAAGGAACTTAGAAAAGAACAGTATCTTAATACTTGACATTCTAGGTGAAGAAAACAAGAGCAGATAGACTTGGCTCAAAATATATACTAGAATTTCTTTTTTCTATCTTTTTTGTTTTCTTTGTCACTGTCTAAACTTTACCATGCTGGGCTAACTTTCAGATAGAGTCTGAGGCAGAGACTTCCCCCAATGAGGTAGGGATCTGACTCAAAACTGGCATGCGGGAGTCAGGCAGTAGTGCAGTGGGTTAAGCACAGGTAAAACAAAGGGCAAGGACTGGCATAAGGATCCCGGTTCGAGCCCCCGGCTCCCCACCTGCAGGGGAATCTCTTCACAGGCAGTGAAGCAGGTCTGCAGGTGTCTGTCCTTCTCTCCCCCTCTCTGTCTTCCCCCTCCTCTCTCCATTTCTCTTTGTCCTATCCAACAATGATGATATCAGTAAAAAGCAATAAGTACAACAATAAAAAAAACTGGCATGCATGGCAAAGCAGATGAACTATTGAGGTGAGCAGTTTTGCCAGTCTTAGAAATTAACTTTTCCCCCCATATCTTTTATTGATAGAGTCAGAGAGAAATTGAGCAGAAAGAAGGAGTTAGAGAGAAAGACACCTGCAACACTTCTGAAACTTCTCCCCAACAGGGAGAGACCAGAGGTTCAAACCCAGGTCCTTGCACAGAAATGGAACTTTTTCTTTTTTTATGAGTGTATTTGTTCACTTTTTTTTGAAGTTTTTTTTTTTTAATTTCTTTATTGGGGAATTAATGTTTTACATTCAACAGTAAATACAATAGTTTGTACATACATAACATTCCCCAGTTTCCCATATAACAATACAACCCCCACTAGGTCCTCTGTCATCCTTCTTGGACCTGTATTCTCCCCACCCACCCACCCCAGAGTCTTTTACTTTGGTGAATTTGTTTGGTTTTGCCACCAGGATTATCACTAGAGCTCATTGCCTGAACGATGAATTTGCCAGCCCTAGCAGCCATTTTTCTTTCTTTCTTTTAATTATGATAGAAACTGAGAAATAGGGTGGGAGGGGAGAAAGAGAGATTCCTGCAGCCTGCTGTACTTCTCATGAAGCTTCCCCCACTGCAGGTGGAAACTGGGCACTTGAACTGGGGTCCTTGCTTAAGGTAACATGTAGCCTCTACAGGGTACACTATCACCTGGCCCTGAAATTAAATGGAAAGAAAGAAAGAAAGAAAGAAAGAAAGAAAGAAAGAAAGAAAGAAAGAAAGACAGGAGGGAAAGAAAAAAGAAGGTGGGAGAGGGCAAGGGAGTGTGTGGAGTTAGTATCATTGGTAAAGCATCAGACTTGTGCTTGAGACTCCAAGATACTGGGTTTAATTCCTTGTGTTACCATAGCCAGAACTGAGCAGTACTACAAGGAAAGAAGGAAGGGAAGGAGGGAGGGAGGGAACTTTAGAAAAGTTCTAGACATGAATTTTCTTATTTGAAATATTGTTTGAATTGTTCAACAAAGGTTTTTTTTTTTCTTCTTCTTCTTCATGTCCATATGGTAGTGGCCTAGGGTGTTAATGTCATAAATATTATATAGAGCACTGTGTGTCTACCAGGAGAGCTTTTAGAAAAGCATCAGGTTTCATTCATGGGCATTGATTCAGTTGAAGCAAGTCATATTTTCCCCAGATAAAGTTCTTTTCTCTTTCTTTGTCATCTGCCCCAGGGTTGCATGTTCCTCTGTGTTTTTGGCCTTCCTGGGGATAAGAAGCCTGATGAATGTGCACATGCCCTGGAGAGTTCCTTCAGTATCTTCAGCTTCTGCTGGGAGAATCTTGCTGAGACCAAGTGAGGAGGAAGGTGGGGCAGAGAGGAGCTCCTCAGGCTCTGGGGGCTCTTCAGGCAGGGTAGGAAGCAGTAACAAGAAGTAGAGGTTAAGGGCACCCAAAATCTGCCTAAATGGGGGAGGAAACATGCTAAAGGAAGTAAGAAAACAAGATTGATTTAGAAATATATATAGGTACAGAATTAAATATTCTGTATCTGGAGAAAATTAAAGTAAGTTTACATAAAGTGAGACGGTTAGGAAAGAACAGAAAATACATATCAAAATTCAGGGGTACTGCTTATAAATAAGTAAAGGTGTAAATGAATACAAATACTATATCCGTATGGGGCAGGAATGTGGAACAAAAGTTGCCTGGATGTGGGGGAGGTTGGGAAGGCACGCATAGGGACGAGATGTTATAGAGCAGTTTCCCAGACAGAAGGGGACTTCCGCTAGTTGATATACTCCATCTTGACTTTCACTTTTTTTAAAAAAATTTCTTTATTGGGGGATTAATGTTTTACATTCAACAGTAAATACAATAGTTTGTACATGCATAACATTTCCCAGTTTTCCATATAACAATACAACCCCCACTAGGTCCTCTGTCATCCTTCTTGGATCTGTATTCTCCCCACCCACCCACCCCAGAGTCTTTTACTTTGGTGCAATAGGCTTTCACTCTTGGTCTTTCCCAATACCAGTGATTTTTCTGGAATTCATACAGAAGTAGTCTTTCTTCTTCATATCCTCCTCTTCTCAACTTCCCACCTTCTGCTGAATCCAAATCCTAGTAGATATAGTAACATTTATTTTTCCATTGGCTGTAGTTTGACAATGTGGATTAGAAGGGATTTACCTTTTATTTATTTTATTATTATTATTACCATTGGGTTATCACTGGAACTCTGTACCAGCACTGAATCAAACTGCTCCCCCTCTTTTTTTTTTCTATGATAGGACTAAGAGAAATTGGGGTGGAGGGAGGGCCGACAGAAAGAGAGTGAAAGACTTGCAGCACAGCTTCGCCACTTGTGAACCCCCCCCCCCCCCCCCCCCCCCGCCCCTCGCAAATGGGAACCAGGGACTTAAACCAGGACCCTTGCATATGGTAATGGGTGTACTCAACCCCGGTGCATTACTGCCCTGTCCCAGAATCTTTTAAATAACCCTTTTCCCCACTAAAACACCATGGGGATAGGGAAGACTATATGAGCATGTATTTAGAAAGCAAAGTATTTCTAATAATAATAATACCAAGTTAACGATTTATTAGCAGGGTTGACAGTGAACAGTAGCACAGCTGGTTGAGCACCCACAGTATCATGTCCAAGGACCTGAGCTCAAGGTTCCAGCTCCCACTCCTCACCTGCAGGGGGCACACTCCACAAATAGTGAAGCAGGGCTGCAGGCTTTTCCCTCTCCCTTTCCCTCTCCCTCTCCCTGTATCCTTCCCTCCCTTCTCAATTTCTGTCATAATAAATAAAATGGGGGAAAAAGGGCCACCAGAAGTGGTAGATTCCTAGGGCTAGCATATAGCCCCAGCGATAACCCCAATGCAGTAAAAACAACAGAAAAAGATATGCTATACTTCTTCAAGATGAACAAGATTATATGGTGCTTTGTTTAACATTTATAGACTACTTTAGTATGTGCTACCAGTGTCAGAAAATGTATTGCTCCTTTACCACATGAAGAAACTAAAGTCACGAAGAGAAGTTACTAGCATATAGCAGAGGTGGGAATGAAGCCCAAATCTTCTGTACTCCATTCTGGGCTCTTTATTGCCCTATAGCTGCCTCTTATAAAAATGCAAATACTCTCCCAAATGTATACCATATGCTACAAATGTGATATAATAGTCATGCTCATCAAATTGTAGTACTGAAAGAAATTTGGAGATTCATCTGATCAAACTCCTTGTTTTACGAATATGAAAGATGCTCACTGGCTTTGCAGATACTCATTAGCCAAAGGCAGATATGTGTTGACATTTCTTCCAGGTTTGGTGAAAAGTACTCCTATTACTTCCTAGTTTTAGTGCCAGTATAATCATTTTAAGTTACTCCTGGTGCTGGCCTATACTGTTCTTATTTTTTCCCCCCACCAGGTCTTTAATAGGACTTCAAAACTGTGTGATTTATTTCACCACTGTCACTATGCTCCTTTTTTTTTCTTTGATTTTCCTTCTTTCTCTCTTTCCCTCTTTCTTCCTTTCCCTCGTTCTTTCTCTCTTTCTTTTTCTTTCTTTTTTTTTTCCAAATGGGGGTGAAAAACAGAGAAGGAGAAAGAAGAGATACAACACAGCACTGCTTCACCACTTGTGAAGTTTCCCCTGTGCAGATGCTCCCATGTGAGAGATAGAGGCTCAAACCTTGGGCCTCAGTCATGATAAAGTATGTGCTCTACAGGGTAAGCTATCTCCCAACCCTCTGCTATTAATTTTGCATGACCTCTGACTTTCAAAGGTCCTGCCCTAGGTAGGCTCTTACGCCTGAATGAAATAGTCATTTCTTTGGTGTTTAGAGGCTCTTACAATGCCCTTACTCCTATGACTCTTCGGCTTCATGATTTCTTTCTTTTTTTATTATTTCATTATTGGGGAATTAATGTTTTACATTCAACAGTAAATACAATAGTTTGTATGTGCATAACATTCTCCAGTTTCCCATTTAACAATACAACCCCCACTAGGTCCTCTATTATCCTTCATGGACCTGTATTCTCCCCACCCAGAGTCTTTTACTTTGGTGCGATATGCCAATTCCAGTTCAGGTTCTATTTGTGTTTTTGTTTCTGATCTTTTTTTTCAACTTCTGCCTGAGAGTGAGATCATCCCATATTCATCCTTCTGTTTCTGAC
Organism: Erinaceus europaeus; assembly: GCF_950295315.1. Lineage (NCBI taxonomy): Eukaryota > Metazoa > Chordata > Mammalia > Eulipotyphla > Erinaceidae > Erinaceus > Erinaceus europaeus. The sequence goes on from NC_080165.1 coordinate 65,265,841, forward strand.
TTATTTCACTTAACATGGTTTTTTCAAGGTCCATCCAAGATCAGCTGAAAACAGTAAAGTCACCATTTTTTACAGCTGAGTAGTATTCCATTGTGTATATATACCACAACTTGCTCAGCCACTCATCTGTTGTTGGACACGTGGGTTGCTTCCAGGTTTTGGCTATTACAAATTGTGCTGCCAAGAACATATGTGTACACAGATCTTTTTGGATGGATGTGTTGGGTTCCTTAGGATATATCCCCAGGAGAGGAATTGCAGGGTCATAGGGTAGGTCCATTTCTAGCCTTCTGAGAGTTCTCCAGACTGTTCTCCACAGAGGCTGGACCAATTGACATTCCCACCAGCAGTGTAGGAAGGTTCCTTTGACCCCACACCCTCTCCAGCATTTGCTGCTGTTACCTTTTCTGATGTATGACATTCTCACAGGAGTGAAGTGATATCTCATTGTTGTCTTGATTTGCATTTCTCTGACAATCAGAGATTTGGAGCATTTTTTCATGTGTTTCTCAGCCTTTTGGATCTCTTCTGTGGTGAATATTCTGTCCAAGTCCTCACCCATTTTTGGATGTGGTTATTTGTTGTCTTGTTGTTGAGTCTGGCAAGCTCTTTTTATATGTTGGTTATTAACCTCTTGTCTGATGTATGGCATGTAAAGATCTTCTCCCATTCTGTGAGGGGTCTCTTGGTTTGGGTAGAGGTTTCTTTTGCTATACAGATGCTTTTTAATTTGATGTAGTCCCATAGGTTTATACTTGCCTTAGTCTTCTTTGTAATTGGATTCGTTTCATTGAAGGTGTCTTTAAAATGTATGTGGAAAAGAGTTCTGCCAATATTTTCCTCTAAGTATCTGATAGTTTGTGGTCTAACATCCAAGTCCTTGATCCACTTGGAATTTACTTTTGTATTTGGTGAAATACAGTGATTCAGTTTCATTCTTCTGCATGTTCCAACCCCATGTTTCCAACACCATTTGTTGAAGAGACTCTGCTTTCCCCATTTAATAGTCTGGGCACCTTTGTCAAAGATTAGATGTCCATAGGTGTTGGGCCTCATTTCTGGGCTCTCAATTCTATTCCACTGGTCAGTATGTCTATTCATGTTCCAGTACCAAGCAGTTTTGATGACAATGGCCCTATAATAATACAGTTTGAAATCTGGGAGTGTGATGCCTCTGGTTCTGTTCTTTTTTCTCAAGATTGTTTTGGCAATTCTAGATCTTTTCTGGTTCCAGATAAACATTTGTAGCATTTGTTCTATTCTCTTAAGAAATGTGCTTGGGATCTTGATGGGGATAGCATTAAATTTGTAGATGGCTCTGGGTAGTATGTTCATTTTGATGATGTTAATTCTTCCAACCCATGAACATGGAATATCTTTCCACTTCTTTGTGTCTTTTTCAATTTCCTTGAGTAGTGACTCATAATTTTCAGTATACAAGTCTAGATTTACTCCTAGATATTTTATTGTTTTTGTTGCTATAGTAAAAGGAATTGATTTCCGGATTTCAATTTCTTCTAACTTAGTGTTTGCATAGAGGAATGCCATTGACTTTTGAATGTTAATTTTATAGCCTGACACCTTACTGTATTGCCTGATGATTTCCAAAAGCTTCTTGCTGGATTCCTTAGGTTTTTCTATGTATACTGTCATGTCATCTGCAAATAGGGAAAGTTTGACTTCTTCTCTTCCAATCTGTATGCCTTTAATTCCTTGCTCCTGCCTGATTGCTATGGCAAGAGCTTCCAACACTATGTTGAATAGTAATGGTGATAGTGAGCATCCCTGTCTAGTACCTGATCTGAGTGGAAATGCTTCCAGTTTTTCACCACTGAGTATGATGTTGGCTGTAGGTTTGCTATATATAGACTCCACTATCTTCAGGAATTTTCCATCTATTCCTATTTTTTGTAATGCTTTGATCATTAAGGGATGTTGGATTTTGTCAAAGGCTTTCTCTGCATCTATTGATATGACCATGTGGTTTTTGGTCTTGCTTTTGTTGATGTGGTGGATCACATTGACGCTTCATGATTTCTTTTAGTCTTACTTAGTTTAAAATGGAGTAGGTACTAGAACTAGGTAGGATTTTAGAGTTCATCTAAAATTACCTTTATAATTTAGGAAACTAAGATCCAAAAGTTATGTTGATCAGCCAAAATAACTTGATATTGTTTTTGTTTTGTTATGTTTTGCTTTTTCCTTGCAGATCAGTAATTTCCCAAAGTGTGTCTAATAAACTATTAGTCTCCTATAGAAAGTAATTTTCCATGAAATACGTTTGGGAAGTGATGAAAATTATATTTCCTTCTTGGTGCTTCACAATACACATTAGTATCAAAGTAATCTCAGTAATTTGTTATGTTTTATTTTGCGCAACATTTCTCAGATTTACTTGACTACCAAACACATCCCCCAAAAGACCTATAAGTCCCAAAAGAAGTAGTGTTCTGAGAAGCATATTTTGGGAATGCTACTCTAATTAGTTTCTGAGGCTTTCCTTCTTCACCAGAAATTTCAGTGTATAGCGCTAAATTCTGATAAGTCTGTATAGTATGGAAGTAGGTACTTTTGTTTGTGCCTGCCTTTCTGCTTCATTTCAGCCTCACCAGACCTGAAACAATACCCTATGTTACCTTTTTCACATGAATGTCTTCACCATGGGTCATCTCCTAAGTTCCCCTTTATGAAAAGTAACCTTCAGCTGAGGACTTCACTTATAGAAGAAACATGATCTCAGAGCCCATTTGATTGATCAATGGCTTCTCTGGATTATGAAGATTTCTCTAGGGTATTCTTGAGATTTGGGGAGTACTGTCTGATAAACTCTCTCTCCCTCTCTCTCTCAAATTTCTCACCCCCCCCCCCCATGACAGATGTTGCAGAACACTTTCACTTCCCCGCCCCAAATTAGGTCCTTTTCTGTCATCATGCTCCTAGACTCTCTTAAGGCTCTCTCACCCCTTCCCACCCCCTCCTTCCCCAGAGTCCTTTACTTTGATGCAATACATCCCACCCAGTCCACATTTCAAATAATATCTTCCCTCTCTATCCTTGTTTCCTAAGTTCCACCTATAAGTGAGATCATCTCATATTTATCTTTCTCTTTTTGGCTTACCTCACTTAACATAATGCCTAATGGAGAAAAATATGTGTATGTGTGATGATTAATAGTGGGTTATAAGATTGTAAGGTTACAGGGTTCAAAAATGTACCAGCCACCAAATTTTTGTGTCTCCACCCATTCACCTCCCAAAGATAACCACCATAGTTTCACAAAGTCTTAGAAATAGTTTGCTTCTGGTTTTCCCTTTTTCTTTTATTTTTTCCTTTTCCTTTTCCTTTTTTTTTTTTTTTTTTGTTTTTTGTTTTTTGTTTTCTTTTTGCAAGTTCAGTTAGTTCTCTAGATTCCACATATGAGTGAAACTGTGTAGTAGTTGATGGAAAATTTTAGAAGGAAGGAAAGAACATGGACTAAAAGGAGGAACAAAAGGGAATTGTGAAGTCAATAAAGGATACAAGAAAAAAAAATCATGAAAAACAAACAATAGGGGGCCAGGTAGTGAGGCATCTGGTTAAGCACACATAGTACTATGTGCAAGGACCTGTGCAAGGATCTGGGTTCGAGCACCTGGCTCCCCACCTGCTTGGGGGATGATTCACAAGTGGCAAAGCAGGTCTGGGGGAGTCTGTCTTCCTTTTTCCCCCCTGTATCTCTCCCTTCTCTCTGTCCTATCCAATTAAGGAACAGGGAGGGAGGGGAGAGGAAGAGAGAGAGAGAAGGAAAAACTGGCCACCAGGAGCAGTGGTGGATTCGTAGTGCAGGCACCAAGCCCCAGCAATAACCCTGGAGGCAAAAAAAAAAAAGAGAAAAATTATATTTGCTTTCTTTTCATAATGCTGTGAAAGCTGAGTCTTTTCATATGCATAAGTAAATTCATTCAGCAAGCATTTAGCATTAGCATGAGTCAGGGACTATGCTAAATGTGATGGATATGCAAAGATGCTTTCTACTCAGTTAAGTAAACAAGTAACTGAGGTACACTGAAATTTAAATGCAAGAATAAAATGTTATGGTAGCTATAATGACAGTGCAATGGGAAGAAGTAGTTAATTCTCCCCAGGGGTACCAGAAATTTTTAGGGGTTTTATTGTTGTTTATTGTTTTTTGTTTTTGTTTTTGTTTTCCCTGTGCTAGGCCTCAAAAAGCACTTCTTCTGAGCCCATGCCTCTGAGCCAATGTTCTTTATTCTTTCTGTCCTAGATAGAGAAGGAGGAAAGACAGCAGAGCACTGTTCTGTCACCCATAGAGTTTCCCTTACTGCGATGGTGCTCCTATGTGGTGGCAAAGCTGGAACCCAGGGCCTTGTGCATGGCAAAGCTTGTACCATACTGGATGAGCTCTCTGCCCAGAACAGTTTTTACTAAGGAGATGGATTTGAACCAGGTTGAGAAAGTGGGAAAATTAAGTGGTGAAAAGGGCACTGTGGACAAAAATGCATCATGAACTGTAGGAGATCTCTAGTACTGTTCTTGGTGTGACAGCAAATCCAGCTGCTTGGTTCTTGTATTAGGCGTCTTTTTCATGCCCCCAAGGCAATGGCCCCAGTGAATGAATAGTAAGAGTCTTCAATTCTGTCCTAAGGGGAATGAGTACAGGAGAACTTTGATGGCCTAGGAAACAAGGTTAGGGTTGTGACTGCTTTTCATTTCTCCTTTAGAATTACTCTCTGGGTTTGTGCATCCCTTCTGTTTGTTACTATTTGTCTTGCTAACTTATAATTCTGTCTCTTTATCTCCCTCATTCCCTCCATTCACATCTCCAAATGAACTTCTCCAAGCAAGACCCTTCTTTTCTTTTCTTTCTTCACCTTTTTTTTTCCTCCAGAGCATCACTCAGCTCTGGTTTATGGTTGCTGGAGATTGAACCTGGGCTCTTTGGTGCCTCAGGCATGAAAGTCTTTTTGCATAGCCATTATGCTGTCTCCCCAGCACAAGGACATTTTAAGTACTTATCCCATTATTTTTCTACTGTATATATTCACCATTGTTCATTGAATGGATGGATGCATGAATGAAAGTATTACTCATTAAATTTATTTGAAAGATTGATTTGCTTCAGAAAGGCTCCTGTGAGCTGCCTGACATTTTGATTATTCCTTTATTCTGGCATTTTTATCATTTGATCCAGTAACCTGGTTGTGACATCTATGTACCTGTTTTCACTTTGGGGTTCTATCTGAGGCAGCATGTTATAACAGAATGAATATTGGTCTAGGAGTCAGAAGGCCTGGATTCTTATTGTGGTCCTGCTATTGACTTTTGCAGTATAATTCTGGAAGAGTAACTCCTTCAGTTTTTTTTTTCTTTGGTCAAATGGAGTTAAAGTATATGCTCTATGTACCTGACATGTTTGCTATTAATTATGAATCAGATGATAGCAATCAATTTAAAATTATTTCAGGAGGCATGTATAAATTATCTGAGAAATATAAAGAATTTTTATCCTTTTTGCTAATAATAACTCCTTAATTAAAACTCTTGGAATTATGAGGACTATTGTGGTTATCTCCCTTATATTCAGTGCTTTGTACCCCTCATGTGATGGCTGATAGTAGCTTCTTGTCTTTTCCACTTTGAGATCTAAAACTAGGCTTGACTATAAGGAGTGGCAAATCTAAATATAACACTTGACTTGAAGGATTCTAACCACATAGTTACTGTTACTGCTTTTCTAATCCCCAGGCTGGTTTCTGTCAGTATAACCAGTGGACCTGTATTCTGTGGAGTGGTTGGAGCAGTAGCAAGACATGAATATACAGGTAGAATAGGACATTGAACTTTAGCTCTGTGACTTTTAGGATGAAGCTTAGAGAAGGTGACCTAAACATTTTCCATCCTTCTTTTTGCCCATCTGTCTCTCTGACACAGTTATTGGCCCAAAAGTGAGTCTTGTGGCGAGAATGATAACTGCATATCCAGGTTTGGTGTCCTGTGATGAGGTAACATATCTACGATCTATGTTACCTGCTTATAACTTCAAGCAACTCCCAGAGAAAATGATGAAGAACATCTCCAACCCAGGGAATATGTATGAATACCTTGGCCATAGAAGATGTATGTGAGTGACATTTATGTGCTAGTTCACTCCAGTCTCTTTTGAGAATGAGGGTATAGGGATAATCAGTATTTCTGATTCAGAATCAGAGTACAGGAGTAACCAGGTGCATGTAACAATAGTACTTGTATACTGGAATAAGAGAGATAATTGGAAATGTGATGTCTGACATCTTTTATGTCCAGCACTTAGCAAGTTCCTTGATTTTTTAAAGTTTATTTGTCTACTTTATTTAATATGACATAAATTGAGAGGGGAAATAGAAAGAGAGACACCTTCAAGATTGTTTCACCACTTATGAAGCTTCCTGCTTACTGATAAGGACTGGGGACTTGAGCCTGGTTCCCTGTGCATAGTGATGTGTGTTTTCAACCAGGTGTGCTGCTGCTTGGCCTATGAATTTCTTGTTAAGCAACAGGAAAATAATGCTAACTAATTATTTTAAACTAAAATATTGCTCAGCTCTTGTTTATAATTGATGCCAGGGACTGAACCATGAAAGGCATCAAGTTTTATATAACCATTATACTATCTTCTCATCTCAGGATACTAAATTTGGATGTTCTTTTATTCTTTGTTTACTTTGCCATGTATTCCTTGAGTCTGGAATAAATAATACTTCTCATAAAAACATTTTAAAAACTCTCATATAAAATTATGTATTTCCTCAGTTATGTGAAAGTACTTGCTTACGAGGATAATTTTTCCTTATCTATTTTGAGATATGTTTTATCTATTCCAGTCTATTTTTAATAGACGCAGTCTCTTTTTTACTTTTCCCCTAGAATGTTTGGGAAGAGACACGTGGCCAAGGAGAGGCATAAAAATCACCCCTTGTTAGGTGAGTTTCCTTCTATTCTTCATTTTTCCCCATACTGGTAGATACTAAGTATGACTTTAAAATAATTTAAGACTTAAACAACAACAAAAAAGAATAGCACCACTGAATTTATGTTAATTTTGCAGAGGCCTTGATATTTCCTTTCTGTGCTGAATATGTAAATTTCAGGTGGACGTTGGGAGAGTTAGCATAATGGTTATGCAAAAAAAAAAGAAAAGAAAAGAAAGAGACTTTCATGCCTGAGGCTTTGGGGTTTAGAGTTCAATCCTTTTACTACCACAAGCCAGAGCTGAACAGTGCTGAAAAAAATATCAAGTGGAAATCCTGTCATTTTACCAAGAAATATCAATGCTAAGTAAGCAAGTTTGTCAGTTAGAATTGAGCTGTTGAGACCTGACCAGCTTTCTGTGGATATATTTAGAGGAAAATTTCTTATCTTCTTAGATAGTGAAGATGGTGCTGAGACTGTTGCCATCTATACTATATAGTTCCTATTTTTCTGTTTTTTTTCTCGATAGCTGTCAGTCTGTTATCCTTATATAACAGTGACAGGCTTTGCAGACTAAATTACTGTTATGAAAATCTTTGCAGAAATCTTAATTAATAGCACCATGCCAGGTGGTGCCTAATTATTAGACTCTGGAGCAAAACTCCCGATCTCTATACACATTTCCATATAGTCTAAAAGATTTTATGGAAAGACATGTGAACCCTGAAGAATGAGATTCACCTAAGGGTTCTGGGAAGTTACAGGGAAAATCATTCTAGATGGAACCTTTACAAGCTAATTTAAATAAAGCATTTACTAAAAAGCAAACAAGTGTCTCTCCATAGATCGTGAGAAAGAACTGCAAGCCTTCCTAATGGCGCAGCAGGGATGTTTGCACCAGAAGAAGGGACAAGCAGTTTTGTATGAAGGTGGGAAAGGTTGTGGAAAAAGTCAGCTGTTGGATGAAATAAACTTCCTGGCCCAGAAAGAAGAGTACAGGTAAAGACTCTTGCTTTCTGACTTAGTTTCTGGTTCTCTTAGGACTCCTTTCTCTAGTTGGTAAGGCTCTTTTTTCTCTAGATTCAGCATCCTTGGGATGATAAAGTTAGTAATCTATGGACTAGGAGATGTTCATGACCATAGCTAACATTCACTAGGGTGTTGCCATTGAAGCTGGAGGAAGCAGATTCCAAGAAGAGCCTCTATGCCATCCAGACCCTCATGGCCATCTTCTTTGACCTTGATACATGCCCAGCCTACTGCCGGCAAGAGTGCCTACACAAACAACTCCGTGGGATAGTAGAGGAGCAGCTGCACTGCCTTTTTAATGACTTCTTCTTTGTGAAGGTAATGAGAAAGTGGTTCTCTGAATTGGGTTACTGGGGTTATTTTTTGTGGGTGATTGAACCCAGATTGTTTTCTAATCTAATGCCCTTAGGCCCTATACATAGTTAACTGGGGCAAGATCCATATTTGAAATCCCCTTTGACATCAAAACCCACACTTTGTCATTTTTGAGGAGTGTAGACTCTGATTGAGACACTAGGTGGCTGTATATCCTCGAACAAATTACCTACCCACTGTGAGCTCCATTATTTTCACTTGTGAAATGATGATAATAGTACCTTATGTGACTTTTGCATAGATTTTAAAGGAGGCAATGTTAAAAGATGACATTGTAAATGTGAAGATCTTTTGAAATTATCCTTAACCAGTCAAATACTCTCAGTAACTGTATACATGTTTTCAAGCTGGTTGTGGAGTTTTATTCTTCCTGTTTCCTAGCAGTGGAATCTATTACTTGAGCCAGGATCTGAATATCAAAAGCTTTGAGTAGGGTTTATGTGATAATCATTAGTGAGTATTATGAGAATTCACTAGTCTACAATTCCACATATTCATCTTCCATCACTTCTAATCTATCAAGCCTGCAGGACATTGCATTTACTTAAAAATAGAGAATGTAAAAATAGAGAATGTGTGCACTAGCATTTATCCAGCTCCTTAGCAAACCTTGTGCTAATACAAGTGGTGCCTAGGGTTCTGCCATAGTGATTCAGTATTTTCCCCTTTGACTCTCGGGTCTGTAGTAATTCATGTGCCTCAGTCTAGCTCAGGAAACAATGTTAGATGCCCATTACCTTCTTTTTGACATATCTTATGTATGGTTCATTCCAGTGTGTGTATGGCATAATGGTGTACTACAACTATTCAAAGTAACATTACCAAGTTCATCCTGTCATTTGATTCCTTAGTCATAGCCTGTTAAGAGTTTGATAATCTTGTATGGAAAGGAGCTTTTCTTTCTAATTACTTGTGGACTTTCAATTTTAGCCCTTGAACTACATATTAATATTACATTAGCATTTACAACTCTAAGCCCAATCCTGTTGAAACTTATTCTCATACAAAATTGAAGCATTTTCTATTTCATTTAGAGAAATTGTCTGTTAGATTGTCCTTCTGAATGCTAATGTATGAATACTTTTCCTGGTCAGTTTCCCTTATCATTTAAAGTATTACACATGGATGACCTGACAAGGCAAAAGAAGATTAAAGCATGTTTTTTTCAAGTGCTTCAGAAGGTGGGTACTTTTGCTACATACCATTGATTCTCAATATGTGGAGATGGTTATGCTTATTTTATTTGTGTTAGGGATTGAACTCAGGGCCTTACATGTATGAGATGTTATACTACCACTGAGTTATATCCACAACTCCTATGCTCATTTTAATATATCCACACCAATTGATTTACACATCCCTTGACCTATTTGTTGATATCTTCAATGTAGTTATCTTTAACCTTGAAATCCATCCTATAGCACAGTATACAAGATCTCTTACTAATTTTTTAATTCTGTTTCTTACTGTAATTTTAGAAACTTAGTTTAAAGCAGTGATTTTTAATTGCAAACAGAAAGCTATAGTATCTTTTAACTATAAAAATTTTCATGGTGCAAAGCACAAGGACCAGCATAAGGATCCCGGTTCAAACCCCGGCTCCCCACCTACAGGGGAGTCGCTTCACAAGCGGTGAAGCAGGTCTGCAGGTGTCTATCTTTCTCTCCTCCTCTCTGTATTCCCCTCCTCTCTCCATTTCTCTCTCTCCTATCCAACAACAACAACAACAACAACAATAATAACTATAAGAATAAAACAACAAGGGCAACAAAAGGGAATAAATAAACAAAATAAATATTTAAAAAAAAAATTTCAGACTCCAACCCAGTGTTATGAAATCAAACATTTATGTGAGGAGAAACTGATATAATCTTTCTCAAAACTGATGTAGCCATTTTGGAAACCAATCTGAAATTAACTAGTCAATTTTTATTTATTTATTCATTTATTTATTTATTTATTTTGATTGTATTTTTTTGGACAAATTTTTAAAATTTTTATTTATAAAATGGAAATATTGACAAGACCATAGGATAAGAGGGGTACAATTCCACACAATTCCCACCACCAGAACTCCATATCCAATCCCCTCCCTTGATAGCTTTCCTATTTTTAAATTTTTTAAAATTATTTATTTTTAATTTTTTATATATTTTTTGTTTATAAAAAGGAAGCATTGACAAAGCCATAGGATAAGAGGGGTACAACTCCACACAATTCCCACCACCAGAACTCTGTATCCCATCCCCTCCCCTGATAGCTTTCCTATTCTCTAACCCTCTGGGAGTATGGACCCAAGGTCATTGTGGGATGCAGAAGGTGGAAGGTCTGGCTTCTGTAATTGCTTCCCCTCTGAACATGGGTGTTGAGAGGTCCCAGCCTGCCTCTCTCTTTCCCTAATGGGGCAGGGCTCTGGGGAAGCAGAGCTCCAGGACACATTAATGAGGTCATCTGCCCAGGAAAGTCTGGATGGCATCATGATAGCCTTTGCAACTTGGTGCACTAGATGGGGTTAGATTGCTACATGGAAAACTGAGAAATGTTACACATGTACAAAGTACTTTATTTTACTATTGACTGTAAATCATTAATTCCCCCTGTAAAGAAAAAAAATGAAAATAGTAAATAAATAGAAATTCTTTAAGAGGTCTCTTTGGGTGGTAGCTTCTTTTGCTATTTGTATTTTAATTTGTTGTAGTCCCATTGGTTTATTTTTGTTTTAGTCTTCCTTACAATTGGATTTGTATCACTAAAGGTGCCTATAAAATTTAGACAGAAAAGAGTTCTTCCAATATTTTCCTATAAGTATTTGATAGTTTCTGGTCTAAGATCCAGGTCCTTGATCCATTTGGAATTTGCTTTTGTGTCTGGTGAAATGTTTCATTCTTCTGCATGTTGGCAGAACTCTTTTCTTTTTCTCTCATCTGGTGCACTGTGATTTGAGGAAAATTACTGATTTTCTCACAGTTTGAAACCTTTGCCATGATGAGATTAAAAACTTTGAGTATGATTTAGATAATATTTTGATGCTTATTTCAGTTATTAGTTAGGATATTTTCTTGCCCAAAGAAACTCAAACATATTTTTTTCCTTAAGTAGATATTTAAGTCACAATTTGTATTTACAAAGTAAAATGTTATATGGACTTAGTATATATCTTACTCTGAAAATTCCAGTCTGTGTTGATATTGTTTCTAAATTGTTGATAGGAAATCTATAGTAGGATTGAAAATGAGATGACTCCATTTCTAACCAGAGGTTGTCATTACTTCTTTGCTGTTATTTCTAGGCAGTGAGGGAAACACCACTGATTTTCCTCATTGACGAAGCCCAGTACATGGATACAGCTTCTTGGGAGTTTTTGGAGGCATTGCTCTCCAGTGTGCCCATCATCATGGTGATGACATTGACCCCTACCTACACCCTGTGTAGCTGGGCCCAGAACATCCTGCAGAGCCCTCAAGCTATCCTCGTACCCATCTCGGCGTTGGCAGCAACCTCACTGTTGAGAATGGCATGTTGGGAACTGGGGGTGGTGAGCATCCCCCAAGAGCTGCAGATGTGAGTGGCTGGGCTCTTCATTAAGGGAGGAACCAGTGTCATTATATAAGTGAGACAACTCAGGTCTCATCAGAATTGTGGGGGGAAATGGCATTTGTAACTATGATGGGGAGAAGACCAAGACTAGATTTCAGGGTGTCCAGTCTCTTAGCTAAGCCAGTAAAAGGCTGCTTACCTGGGATACCCACCTAGATTTTCACAAGACAGTTAGGACTTGGAAAGCTTGTTTAATATTTTCATTATATGTGGTCCAGTCCATTTTTTGCCAGGCCTTTTAGGAAGGGTAACTTTCTTTTAGTTAACAGAAACAGAATAGTTAAAGAAAAGTTACTGCCAAAATGCATTTCAGAGCCAATCTGAATTTTGACGATATCTCTGTGCTACTTCCTCCCTGTTTGTATTTATCATCAAGAGTTGATGTTTGAAAAAACAAAACAAAACAAAACAAAAAAAAACTACTCCTCAGTATGAAATACCCTATGCTTGGCTTTTTTCATGTGGACATTTTTAGTCAGCAGTCCCCTACTTACCTCTCTCCAGCTACCTTCTCCGCAGGTGCTTTGGAAACCCCCTCTACTGTGAGGTCCTATGTCAGGATCTTCTCTCTAAGGATATATTGCTTTTTCATGACTACCAAAAGAAGGAGAAGGAAAACAGCAAGTGGGAAACTCTCTCAGGTATGCTTAACTTTCTGACTTCTTTTTATTTATTTATTTAAGAAAGGATTAATTAACAAAACCATAGGGTAGGAGGGGTACAATTCCACACAATTCCCACCACCCAATCTCCATATCCCACCCCCTCCCCTGATAGCTTTCCCATTCTCTATCCCTCTGGGAGCATGGACCCAGGGTCGTTGTGGGTTGCAGAAGGTGGAAGGTCTGGCTTCTGTAATTGCTTCCCCGCTGAACATGGACGTCGGTCCATACTCCCAGTCTGCCTCTCTCTTTCCGTAGTAGGGTGGGTCTCTGGGGAAGCTGAGCTCCAGGACACATTGGTGGGGTCTTCAGTCCAGGGAAGCCTGGCCAGCATCCTGATGACATCTGGAACCTGGTGACTGAAAAGAGAGTTAACATACGAAGCCAAACAAATTGTTGAGCAAAGCTTTCTGACTTTCTAACCTGGTGTCACTACTAGATTTTCTTCAATATGTCGCCACCTGGTTGCTGATACTATAAATGCACAATTACATCTTTCTGGTTAAGGATACTGTACCAATGATATTTAGTTGTAGTGAAAGCACTAAATACCCAGTTGCAAGATCTTTAAATCAGAACAACCTGCTATAGCTTCAACAACCTAGGAATTGGGTTAGAAAAACAAGAGTTTTAAATATGAGTTTACTGGAGAGGATTTATCAACACAAGAGACTAGGAAAGAATTAATTACTGGGGTGTGGGCAGATAGCATAATGCTTATGCAAAGAGACTGTCATGCTTGAGGCTGTGAAATCACAGGTTCAATCCCCTGTACCACCATAAACCAGAACTGATTAATGCTCTGGTGAAAGAAAGAAAGAAAGAAAGAAAGAAAGAAAGAAAGAAAGAAAGAAAAGAATTATAGATTACTGATGAGAATAGTGACTTGAGGATTTGGATAAGGGATGGGAGATAGGAAAGGAGGGAATAATACTTATGTGTATATTTATATACACACATATACATACTGACATATCCTAAAGCTGTGATATAATAGAAGTGAGACCTGTTGAAAATAAGCAGGAAAAGTGAGAATATTAGATACTATATAGTATAGAAAATGTCAGTTTCTAAGAGAACAGGTAGGGTGGGTGGGCCAAATCATTTTAAAGGATATATTTCTACATCCTTTGTATCTTGACTAATGTTTTATATTTTGTGCTTTTAACACTATCAGTAATATAATGGTATTTACCTCAGTCATATTTTCTTTGCCTTACAGCCAATGCCATGAAATCCACAATGTATAGTATTTCTCCTGCTGGCTCTGAAGACCGGGAACTTTATGTCTGTACAGTCAAAGATGATGTGAACTTGGATACAGTGCTTCTCCCACCATTGTTAAAAGGCAGGTTCATTGAAAAACTCAAGTGGGTGATATAGTGTAGCTTTGTCATTGTGCTAGCTTCATTTTCTTCTGAAAATAGAAACCTGTCTTCCAGAAACACTTTATGGTACTACCTCAAGAGCTCTTTGGAGACTTATGATGCCACTTGAACTATGCCTTTTTTTTTTTTAAGCTGGAAAAAATAGTTCATTTAGTATGCTACTTGGCCATGTGTGCAACCCAGGTTTGAGCCTGGCCTCTGCTTCATTGAAAGACGTTTCAATGGTGTCTCTCTGTCTCTATCTGGGGGAAAGAGAAAAAAAAAAAAAGGTCATCCCAGAGTGGTGAAGCACTAGAGATGAAAACAAAACAAACAAACAAACAAAAAATGCACATTTATTTTGATTCTTAATGTTAGAGAACTAGAGCATAGTTTTGGCATATCTGGTGCTGGGAATCAAGCTAAGTTCCTCACTCATGCAAGTCTTGCACTTTACCCACTATACCACCTACCTCTCATCTGCTTAAATTTAAGTGAGGCTATCTATCCTCTTTGGGATTAGTGACCTGGAAAAGTTTACCAGTCATTTGATAAAAATTATGTCTTGAGTTTTCCTTTGTGCATATTTCTGTGCTGAAGGGGGCAACAGTCAAAGAAGGTAATGCTGCTGAGATATAAGGTAATTCAGTGGTGCTAATGAAGAGACAATGTTTAACAGAAAGAGTGCAAAGTAAGTTGATAGTGACCATTGAGATAAAAAATTTAAAAAATCATCAGAACTAGAGGGGAGATGGGCATAGTCAAATGAGAGATTATTTTTTAATGGTCTATTTAAGTGTTTGTTTGAAAGAGTACTATATCAAGCCCTCTTCATTAATATGAATAAACATCTTCACATCAGGTATGCCCTTGCTGAAAATATAAGACATGCTCATGAAATAGAAGCATAGGGCAACATTATAGTGTAATGCAGAAATCTGGAGTTAGAAACCTAGGTACCATCAACTCCTCTACTTAATGACTCTTATGGGACCTTAAATAAATTATTTATCTAGGCCTTATTCTTTTTGGTTTTTGTCTGTGTTTTAAGAAGTTCTAGACATATGATCAATTTTTCCCCTCTCATATTAATTAAATAGTGGTTTGTATGTCTACAATTTAATAGGAGTGTATATAAACACCATTCCCACCACCAAAAGACTGTGTTCCATCCCAACCACCCACCCCGGTCCCTCCTGTTCCCCCTCCCGCCCCGCCCCTCCCCGCCCCACTGGGAAGCCCAATGGCCACCCTCCCCTTCACTACAGCGTTTTTACTTTGGTGCCCTGCTCTAGATTTAATCAGATCCTGCTTTTAGTTTCCCTTTTCTGTTCTTCTATCTAGGCCTTATTCTTATCTCTTACAAGGATAAGCATGGGATAAGTTGAGTAGTAAATTAGTCATGGTCTGTAGTATTTAATGCATAGTTAACTATTAAAAGTTACTTTCTCTGGAGGTTTTAGGTTCATTTAGATATTTACATTCCTACAGCTATGACAGTCCACACTTGGCACTGGCTTTGCTAACTTTGAAACATATAAATGGGGCCAAAGAGATAACTCACTGGGCATGGTACCTGTTTTGACATGCACGTAGCTCAAGAGGTGTTATAGCATGGGGGAAGCTGTAGTATCTTTCCTTGTGTCTTTCTCTTTGTCCTTCTCTATCTAAATGAAAAAGTTTACCAGGGTGAAATTGCACATATTCAAGGCCCCAACTCCACAATAAATAAATAAATAAATAAATAAATGAATGAGGAGGACATAGATCTGGAACAATGCATGCTAGTAGACTATTAGCAGGTGGTTTTCTTCAGCAAGAGTCTTCACAACTGTTTCCACTGGAATTCTGAGTCTCAAGAGATAGTCCAGGATGTCCTGGAATGAGGTCATAGCACATGGAGATTTCAAAACTCCATGTCCTAGCTAGGAATTTATATCTCTTAATATAGCCCTCTGAATATTAATTCCAGGCCCTGGCAAAAGAATGGCCTATTATAAGAATTACTGTATCCAAAGAAATCCAGAGTTGTGGCTTACCACCAAGTATCTATAACTCATTCCAAATTGTTCTAGTCTAAATTTAGTTTCCAATTAAATAGTGTCACCTGGTAATTCTGAGATTCTAATTTTATCGGAATCCTGGGAAATAACTAGAAAGTGACTAGGGTCAGCATTGTCCATAGGGAAGAATAAAGAATTCATCAATTTATGTTGTTAAAATTTGGAGGCTCTAGCTGGCTGGGCTAGCTTCACGGGCGGGTAACAGAGATGACCAGAGACATACAGCTGGGCAGGGAAGCTGTATTTCTTTATTCAGGAACAACGATTCATAAACTAAACCAAACTAATCACCAAACAGAAATCTGCTGCCTCTTTCCCCACGGCGGCGCCAAGAACTCTCTAACTCTGCAACTCTGGAACTCTCTCGGGGTTCCCTGGGGCGGGACCAACCGGCCCACGAAACTAGCAGGACTGATCCAATTTTCTTGGCGGGGGGGGGGGGGGGGAGAGCTAGAACAACCCAATGTAGAGCATACAAAAAATTTATAAGCTACGTAGATAGCTGTTAATAAAGCCTTGGTCTAAAGGAAAAACTAAAACTAGATTATATTTGTACTTTAGTTATGTAACTGTACCACTAGTTCATACGTTCATACTGAGATTAAAATGAGAAGAAATTGAGATGTACAATCAAGGTAATACAAGTGATCATATGAAAATATTGGGTTGTCAGAAAAAATTTTGACACATAAATTTTTAAAAATTTATTGTGGGATTAATGGTTTACAGTTGACAATAAAATACAATAGTTTGTACATGCATAACATTTCCTGGTTTTCCACATAACAATTCAATCCCACTAGGTCCTACTCTGCCATAATGTCCCAGGACCTGAACCCCCCACCCACCCATCCCAGAGTCTTTTACTGTGATGCAATATATGACACATTTTTGTACAGAAAAAAAGTCATGGTATTTCTGACAACCCAGAAACTATTTGCACTTACATTATTTATAAGGAAACGTGCAAGAACATTTAGAAGGAAGATAAGTGGATGACCTACCAGTTGCTTGTGGAGGAAGAAAAAAAGATTTAGTTATTTCACGATTTGGGGTTTGATGACTTACCAGATGCTTTAATGTGTGCATCAGAAAATGGAGCAGTTTATTAAAAAGACCTGAAGTTAATTGAGATCTTACAGTTATCAAAGAGCTAGGAAGTCTGGCCTCCATCTTTAGTAGAAAGTAAGAAGAAAGGGGTCACTGTAGTTATGAAAATGAGGATAATTGTTATTATAGGCAAATGATTCAACCGAGCTCTGGGCCTACCAGCAAAAAGGTTTTGGTGACCATAGGGAAAATAATTATTATGGTGTAAATCTGGTTATTACTGGTTGAACAATGGATGGTAAATGAGATTTTTAAATGAAATTAAGTGGAAAAGAGAAGGACAAAAGGCAAACCTTTTAAATGTTTTTTAAGTTAACCAATTACAGGGCCAGTGAAATAGCTTACTTTGGTAGTGTGCTATTTTGCCACGTTCTCCACACAGGTTTGAGCCTGACCTCCATGTCACTGAAGGAAGCTTTGGTGCTGTGTTCTTTCACTCTCAATCTATCTAAAATAAACAAAATAGCCTATTACATATTTATCCATGTAGAAAGTTTGTTCACTGCTGATTTTTTTTCCTGGCAGAAATAGCCATAAACCAACTAGATCAACTGAGCCCAGAAGAACAGTTACTGGTGAAGTGTGCTGCAGTCATTGGCCACTCCTTCCACATAGATCTGTTACATCACCTCTTGCCTTACTGGGAGAAAAATAAGCTACTTCAGGTGCTGAGGGCTCTTGTGGATATACATGTGCTCCGCTGGTTCAACAAGAGCCAAGAGCTTTCTGCTAAGCCAACAATAGTGCCATCCTCTATTAAGACTGTTGATCAAACCAAAGAGGAGAAGAAAAAGTCAGGTAAGGAAATCCTGGGTGTTCCTTTATTTTCAGGCTTAAATAGAGAGGCTTGGGTGGGGATATCTGGTATCTTTGTTGAGAAAGATAATCTCTTAAATCTATGGTTAATAGAGAAGGATAAATATGGGATGATCTCACTCATAGGCAGAAGCTAAAAAATAAGAACAGAAGGGAAAACACAAAGCAGAACATGGACTGGATTTGGTGTATTGCGCCAAAGTAAAAGACTCTTTACTTTGGGGCTGAAGTGGGGTGGGGGGTTCAGGTCATGGAACATGATGGCAAAGGAGGACCTAGGTGGGGGGTTAGAGTATTATGTGGAAAACAGAAATGTTATAGATGTGCCAACTATTGTATTTTACTGTAAACTGAAACCATTATTCCCCAATAAAAAAAAAGCTGTGGCTAAGAAATGGGTTATTATTTGAATCATTAAGGGAACAATGGTTACAGTGAATGAATAACTTGTACTTTTTGTCAGAATGATATAAATTTCAAGAATATTAGTTCCTGATGAATCCTATGTATTAAGCATTTGAGTTTTTACCTATGGCTCAGAAAATATTTCCATGATCATTTACTGGCCTCTAGGTGGATTATTCTTTAAGTATAAACTGTTCCTAATTTAGAAAATACATTAACAATCAAGATATCCATTATATAGTTTTCAACCTCAAATTCCTCACACACGAATATAGAATTATGGTATAGAGTACCCAAAAAACATGTAGCCTAGGCCTGGGCATGGATAGGGCAGCCCTGCCCCTACTCATGTGACTTCTCAGATCAGGCAGTGGGCACTGACCCAGTGCAATGTCTGTGCAGTAGAAGATTTTTGTGGGGAAGATGCCGTAACTGCACATCTAAAGGAGATAACGAAAGACAACTTAGAGAAGAAGCTTGAGGGGTGCTGCCTTAAGCACTGTGATTATGGGAATTTAGTAGACCCCAAAAATGTAATCCATCACAAATACATGGTGCTTTGGTGAGGGTGCTGACTGATAGCAAAACAATCTTAGAAGAGAACATTCAAGAGAAAGGTGCCTAACTATTGCTTTAAAAAAAAAAAAAAAGCAGGATCCAGCTCCATTTCCTAAGATAACTGAAGTCTCAGCTGAAGAAAAACAAAGAAACCCAGAAAACTCTAGATACAGATGCTAGGTTCTGAGCAACCACCAACATACTTCTGAGTGACCCTCCTACTTTGTGGACCTTATCATGGTCTAGGCCAACATGATTTGAGACATTTCTAGACAGAACTCTGGAAAATCTTGATGTCTCGCATTGAGTTGGAATATAAGTTGTTAGCACCAAATCATTGGATTTTTTTTTTTTTTTTTGCCTCTAGGGTTATTGCTGGGGCTCAGTGTCTGCACCAAGAATCCACTGCTCTTGGACGCCATCCTTTCCCCCCCTTGTTGCCCTTGTTGTTCATCACTGTCGCCATTACCATTGTTGCCATTGCTGTTGTTATTGTTGGATAGGACAGAGAGAAATCGAGAGAGGAGGGAAAGACAGAGAGGAGGAGAGAAAGATAGACACCTGCAGACCTGCCTCTTGTGAAGTGACCCCCCCCACAGGTGAGGGAGCCGGGGGCTCAAACTGGGATCCTCATGCCAGTCCCTGCGCTTGGTGCCACATGCGCCTAACCTGTTGCACCAACACCTGGCCCCTAATTTTTTAATCTTTATTTATTTATTTATTGGATAGAGATCGTCAGAAATCGAGAGGGAAGGGGAGATAGAGAGGAAGAGAGACAGGGAGACACCGGCTTCACCACTTGCAAAGCTTTCCCCCTACAAGTGGGATCTGGGGGCTCAAACCAGGGTCCTTGTGTATTGTAACATGTTCACTCAACCAGGTGCGCCACCCAACCCCTAAAATCATTTGACATAGTGAAATTATTAAGTATGTGAATGTAATCTGGATGAAGAAAAGGTATGGTGAGTGGAAGAAGTTACTCTGCGGTAGCTCATGAGAATGAGCCTTCAGGGGCAGGCAAGGCCCTTCAGATAAACCACATATGGGTACTTCCAGCCATGGAGTGGTTAGCTGAGCACTCTGAAAACTTTACCATAGCCCTCACCCAGGCTAATCATCTCCTAGAGTAGTAGTGGCCAATATCACTTGGAGTAGTGATGGAGATTGACCCTGGGACTTTGGAGCCTCAGGCATGAGTCTCTCTGCATAACCATTATGCTATCTCTTTCCACCAAAGATGAGATTTAGCAAAAAGAAAATAAATGCTCTCAGGATTAACAGCAACCTGAAAGGTGCTGCCTGTGAGCTAGAAATCTAATAAACTCCCTGGAGGAACTGAGCAGGAGCATTGAACTCAATAATCTACTCCTTCCTTCCTTCCTTCCTTCCTTCCTTCCTTCCTTCCTTCCTTCCTTCCTTCCTTCCTTCCTTTTTCTTTTTCCCCTCTTTTTTGCCACCAGAGTTATTGCTAGGACTTGGTGCCTACACGACTCCACTGTACCTGGCAGCCTTTTGTTTTTCATCTTTATTTATTCCTATCTTTTTTGATAGAAAGTGAGAGATGGGGACTGGGTGATGGCTCAGTGGGTTAAGCGCACATGGCACAAAGCACAAGGACTGGCGTAAGGATCCCAGTTCAAGCCCCCGGCTCCCCACCTGCAGGAGGGCCACTTCAAGGATAGTGAAGCAGGTCTGCTGGTGTCTATCTTTCTCTCCCTGTCTGTCTTCCCTATCTCTCGATTTCTCTCTGTCCTACCCAACAACAACAATAATAACAACAACAACAATAAACAGCCAGGGCAACAAAACTGGGAAAAATGGCCTCCAGGTGCAATGGATTCACGGTGCAGTCACCAAGCACCAGCAATAACCCTGGAGGCAAAAAAAAAAAAAAAAAGGTGAGAGACAGAGAAATGGTGAGAGAAGAGACTCCTGAAGCACTCTTCCATGGCTCATAAAGTTTTCCACCTGCAGGTGGGGAATGGGGGCCTGAACCCAAAACCTTGCATATGATAATGCGTATTCTCTACCAGTTGAACCCTGAGCTTCCTCTCTTTCGAGCCATCCTAGACAACCTAGTTTTGCTACTAGGTCTAATTAACACCAAAGCACTACTCACGCATGAAGACTTTCTAGAGAACCTACTAGTAGCACCCAGTAGGTAAACATTGTGCAGTTGCCAATGTCATGCTGCAGTTGCACTGTCATGCTGCAGTTCTCTAGGATTTTCCAGACCCTCAACTTCCTGTAGACTATCTTACTACTCCACTGTTATGCCTCAGCCCATTTCAAAGGGACAGGAGCCTCCAGATCCCTTTCTTCCTTCTTCACTAAGTAGGGGCAGGCAGGCTCAGCCCTTTCATTTTACAAGGCCAGGTAGAGGTAAAGTCCTGGCCATAGAGGACACTGGGCATCCTCCCTTGAAAGTCCATGCACTGGATTGTCAGGTGTACTGAGTTGCCCCATGCTTTAATCTTGCTGCTTAAAAACTCATATACTGGCTATATACATATTTCTAGCATTTGACTGTGTTTATAAACAGGTGACTGTTGCCCTGACAGTATCTGCCTTCCCCAAGACTGTTCCTTGGGCTTCTGAGATGCTACTTAAACTGACATAATGCTTAACCCCCTTGTTAAACACAGTTACATGCACATGTGTGTGTGTGTGCGCGCACACACACACACACACACACACACACACACACATGCATATCTTAAACCAAAGTATTACCATCAGACACAAATTTTAAGTAGATTACCCCAAAGAGGACTTTTCTTTAATAAAGTCCCCTTTCCTAAAATAAAGAAGAAAGTAAGAAAAAAAGAAATTCAAAAATAATTTGCTTTGACTTTGAAATATCATCTAAGTTTTATATTTGAACAGAAATTTCTGGTGATTTGACAGCTATAATAATTTTTAGTAAAAACGTTCAATTTTAGAAGACCATCTAAGAAATCTACTGTGTTTCTGTGCCACTGACCACTTCTTTTCTGTTGTGTTTTATAAATAGTCCATACCACTCTCAGACTAGTGTAAAGTTCTTTACATGGTGAGGGGGCAGCAGTAAGAGGTAAAAGGTGTGATTAACATTTCCTTACAAACTAGCAGCATGTGCTTGGGAGTTTGCTTTATGATAGGTCGCATAAAAAGACTTGAAGACTCTCACTTAGATTTTCCAATTATTTCAGATGCTGGCTCTCACAGGCTACAAGAGGAAGTATCCCTACCTCAAACAGAGGTGCTTGAGTTTGGGGTGCCTCTGTTACGGGAAGCTGCTTGGGAACTGTGGCCCAAAGCACAACAGATAGCCCTGCACCTTGAATGTGCCTGCTTTCTCCGAGACTTCGCCTGCCGCTGTAGGAGCTGTCATGGGGGAGACTTTGTCCCCTTCCACCGTTTTGCCATCTGTTCTACTAAGAGCTCTAGGGAAATTTCCCAACTGTATCGTTACAAAGATAATAGCTCTGTACTAACACAAGTGATCACAGACAAGTTGCAGCTGCCTTCACCCCAAGGTAAAGTCGGGGGGTGGGGGGAGCAGAAAAGAAAAAGGCTTGTGAACAGCACCTATGAATAAAGATTCATACCTTTCAAGCTCTTCATCCAAAACATGAAATCAGACTGAAGGAGAAAGATAAGTTAGAAGAGCCATTGGTCCTTGTAACAGGAGTAAAAATAAAATTTCAGTGTTAAAAGGGACTTTTAGAGTCATACTTGTTTTTGGTTGACCACCTTTAATAAGTCACTTAAAACCATTGAAGTAAATAACCAGTTCCAACTCTACAGAGTGTATGAGTGCTGCTGGGTCATGCTGGGTGCATGGTTGGCTTGTATTCAATACATTTTATTGGTTTTAGTAAAATTATTTCATCCCATATATAGCGAACACTTATGTGTATCAAACACTGTAACTGGGTGTTAAGAATATAAGATAAATAAGCTTTGTTCTCTGAAATGCTCAGGTTCAGGGGGAGATACATTTATTTTAAGTAGAAAATTCCCATAAGATGTAGTTAAGGTGATAAAAAATGGCATATATAGGGGTTGGGATACTGAGAGGAAGGGGGCCATTCAAAGCAATAAGTAGAAAAGAACTCTCTCTGGAAGAAGATAGTAACAGCAATGATGTTGAGAGGTTACTTATTAGGACTCAGAAGCATAGGTGGAACTGAAAAGGAATGCAGTAGAACTGCTAGTGAAGACTTGTGTTAAGTGAAAGGACTGGTTCTGATTACCTGATAATGCCAAATAAGGCAAAGTAAGGCTAAGGTAACTATGGAAACGAGTCCGGCAGCACTACAAGGAACAATTCCCTTAGATGCCATAGTGCAACATCTCAACATCATTCCATATTTGCTTTTTAATCTGTGTGAAGGATACTACAGAAAAGCAATTTCAAATCTGGCAGCTAGTGGCTGCTTAATGGCAGCTGGGTAAAACTGAAAACCTCTGCTGATCACTGTGACTTTAGCAAAGTATGGCATCTTTTGCTATTAAGATTTTCTTATTCCAGCCTTGACTCTGTGGTTCATGCTTATCTGGTAGTAAACTATATACCCAGGGTTTTCTACTGTTAGAAATGCCAAATGGACATATTAATTTTTTTAAATTTATTTCTTTATTGGGGAATTAATGTTTTACATTCAACAGTAAATACAATAGTTTGTACATGCATAACATTCCCCAGTTTCCCATTTAACAATACAACCCCCACTATGTCAACTATCATCTTTCATGGACCTGTATTCTCCCCACCCACCCACCCCATATTCTTTTACTTTGGTGCGATATGCCAATTCCATTTCAGGTTCTACTTGCGTTTTCGTTTCTGATCTTGTTTTTCAACTTCTGCCTGAGAGTGAGATCATCCCATATTCATCCTTCTGTTTCTGACTTATTTCACTTAACATGAATTTTTCAAGGTCCATCCAAGATCGGCTGAAAACAGTAAAGTCACCATTTTTTACAGCTGAGTAGTATTCCATTGTGTATATAGACCACAACTTGCTCAGCCACTCATCTGTTGTTGGACATCTAGGTTGCTTCCAGGTTTTGGCTATTACAAATTGTGCTGCCAAGAACATATGTGTACACAGATCTTTTTGGATGGATGTGTTGGGTTCCTTAGGATATATCCCCAGGAGAGAGGAATTGCAGGGTCATAAGGTAGGTCCATTTCTAGCCTTCTGAGAGTTCTCCAGACTGTTCTCCACAGAGGTTGGACCAATTGACATTCCCACCAGCAGTGTAGGAGGGTTCCTTTGACCCCACACCCTCTCCAGCATTTGCTGCTGTTACCTTTTCTGATGTATGACATTCTCACAGGAGTGAAGTGGTATCTCATTGTTGTCTTGATTTGCATTTCTCTGACAATCAGAGACTTGGAGCATTTTTTCATGTGTTTCTTGGCCTTTTGGATCTCTTCTGTGGTGAATATTCTGTCCAAGTCCTCCCCCATTTTTGGATGGGGTTATTTGTTGTCTTGTTGTTGAGTTTGGCAAGCTCTTTATATATGTTGGTTATTAAACTCTTATCTGATGTATGACATGTAAAGATCTTCTTCCATTGTATGAGGGGTCTCTTGGTTTGGGTAGTGGTTTCTTTTGCTAAACAGAAGCTTTTTAATTTGATGTAGTCCCATAGGTTTATACTTGCCTTAGTCTTCTTTGTAATTGGATTCGTTTCATTGAAGATGTCTTTAAAATGTATGTGGAAAAGAGTTCTGCCAATATTTTCCTCTAAGTGTCTGATAGTTTGTGGTCTAATATCCAAGTCCTTGATCCACTTGGAATTTACTTTTGTATTTGGTGAAATACAGTGATTCAGTTTCATTCTTCTGCATGTTCCAACCCCATGTTTCCAACACCATTTGTTGAAGAGACTCTGCTTTCCCCATTTAGTCTGGGGAAATAGTCTGGGCACCTTTGTGAAAGATTAGATGTCCATAGGTGTGGGGCCTCATTTCTGGGCTCTCAATTCTATTCCACTGGTCAGTATGTCTATTCAGGACATATTAAATTTTTAAAAGATGTATTTACTTATTAGAGAGAGAACAGTAGAACATCATTCTGTCACATGCAATGCCAGAGATTCAACTCCTTATTCACTATGCCACCTCCTGGGCTATCAGGCTTGTTTTGTTTTGCTTTTTGTTTTTTACTCATTCCTTTAGCACATACTGATTGCCTCCTGGAAATTAGGAACTGGTCTGAGTGGTCTGAGGATAAAAGGAATTACTATTTCAATCAAATAGTTGCCATTACAGTATCAATTTTATGTGAGGGCTAACATTAAACTGTAACTTATGAGTTTTGTAATGGGAAGAGGCAATTAAGTTACTAACTAAGCCGCAGAGGGAAAATAGTCAGGGATTCTAAATGCCCTCCACTAATGTATACATGGATAATTACAGATGACCATCCTTTTCTCTCTATAGATACTTTTCAGTTCCAGACAAAGTCATCCAGAATTCAAAAGGCCTTCACGAGTAAACACTACAGGTAGACGGAGATGCTGAGTGTGGGCATGGGAAGGTCTAGAAGGTGGGACACACAGACCTTTAAACTGGGGCACTCACTTTATCTGTAGACCAGGAAAGCATCTGGACTCTTTAAAAAATTTTATTTGGGTAGAAACAGAGAAATCAAGAGGGGAGTAGGAGATAGACAGGGAGAGAGACAGAGAGACACCTGTAGCCGTACTTCACCATTCATGAAGCTTTCCCCCTGCAGATGGAGGCCAGGGGCTTGAACCCAGGTCCTTGTGCACTGTAGCAGGTGTGCTCCATCAGGTGCGCCACCATCTGACCCCACTGGACTCTTTACTCATTCTTTACTCTTCACATGTAGTCTTCCCCCATTTAGTTGACGAGGTGTTTAGACTGACTTTAGGTTTCAAAAAAATCCCTAATAGAGTTTCTTTGGTTGGTTGTTCCGTTTTTTTTGTTTTTTTGTTTGTTTGTTTTGTTTTGTTTGTTTTGTATTAGTGAGATACATGGTATAGGGTCACTAAAACATGGCTTAGCTTTGTCTTACCATGGTGCTGGGTATCAAGCCTGGGATCTTGGAGTCTCAGGCATGAAAGCTTTTTACATGACTGTTATGCTATCTCCTCAGCCCCTTATTAGGGTTCTATCAGAATGTATCAGATCTGTGACTTTCAGATTTTTATAGAGTGATAGGGGATAAGGCTAGACCTAAAATTAATGAAGTAAGGAACGATTCTTAGAAAAAAATGGCTTTGAGATAATACCCCAACAAGAGCAGCTACTTTGTACTTCTCTAAGTTCTTCACCTTCTCTCCACAAAGAACAGAGGAAGAGTTTCTGGATCAAGTAAGCAGAAAACTGGCATATACCAGCCCTAAGAAAGCCAAGTTGACCATAAAGCCCTGTCACTGTGAGGATATTCTGAAGTTAGTGCTCTCGCCCCTAACCCAGCATTGCCTAGTCATCGGGAAAAACAGCTGTGCATTTTATTACCTGTTGGAGGCTGCTGCTGCCTCCTTGGACCTGTCAGATAATTACATGGTGAGTAAGCTATGCTGTCTTCCTCTAAAGTGACCCCTTTCACTTGAGGACTTTGAGGTTTCCTGCTATCATATAAGCTGGAGTGAGTAATGGAGGAATGTGGAAGAGAGGTGGGAGGAGAAGAGGGCTCAGGGAGAAAGTGTAGTGGGAATGTGGCAGTGAGAACATATGCATATGAGCCATTGTCCACTCTGCTCCCAAGTCCTATTCTTGCAGCCCAGCTCCCCATTTCTGACTCCCAATGGTCAGGACTATTATAGCCTTACTGTTAACTTTCACAGCCCTGGCATCAGTGCATCCTAACCCAGTTTCCCCATCCCTTGTCTTGTTTGGAGGCCTTCTTCTATTTGAGGAAAGCAAGCAGTCTTCTGGGCCAGCCTTCAGCATTCTCATTTTTCAAAAAACACAAGGTGAAGATCTGTCAGTTTGAGGAGGCCACTTTCTGCTCTCTCCGGTCAGAGGTGAGAGCAGGGGTTGACACTGAAGTTTGGGGTCTTCCTCCTGGAGGCATATGCTATGATTTTTCACCTTTTTGTTTTGTGTGCATTGATGAATGTGATAGTGGGTTATACAAATTCAAAATATATATGTAGTATGTACAAACTGAAAGAATACCTGCAACATAATGAAGAAAATTGATACAAATTCCAACTACTATGTATAGTTAGTTATACCATAATTGTTTTCTTTTCTTTTTACTTTTTCTTTGTGTTTACTGTGCTTGTACTGAAATAACATTGCATTATGCTTCAGATGTGTATCATTGGAAATTAATATGTATAAGAGAAAAAAGGATTGATATAGGTACATACTGTATTAAGTAATATATTACTACATGAGTATGCTTCTAAAAGTACAGGTCTGTCCTTCACCATATAATTTACTTCTTTTATCCTATTTATGCATCCTTCTCCCTATTTCCTTCTGGTAATTACTGACTGGTATTACAGTCTGTAAGCTTCTATTATTTCTTTTTCTTAATATTTAAAAAATATTTTTATTTATTATTGGATAGAGACAGAGAGAAATTGATTTCTCTATTCTCACATGTGTATGGAAGGAAAAGACCCAAGCACTTCTCTAGCATATGTTATTGATGGGGATCAAACCCAGGACCTCATACATGCAAGTAGTGTACACTACTGACTAAGCTACTTCTCTGTTTAAAGGTTTATTTATTTTTATTTTATGAGAGAGAGAAACAACTGCAGCTCTGCTCCTGCTCAGCTCACTCAAGCATGTCTGTGGCCCGCAAGCATTCACCACACGATAAAAGAGCTAGTGTTTTATCTCTAGAGCCCTGCCCATAGTACTCTTCTTCACATTTACATTACTGTTTCTCATTTTCTCATCTCCAGGTCTGTTTCAACATGGGGCAGATCACCTTGGCCAAAAAGCTGGCCAGGCAGGCTCTTCGACTGCTGAAAAGGAATTTCCCTTGGACCTGGATTGGTGTCCTTTTCCAAACATTCCTTGAGAAGTATTGGCGTTCCTGTTCCCTGAGCCAGTCACCAAACAACCCCAGTGAGAAGTGAGAAACCTGATCAAATTTTCCTTGTTTTCTTCTAACAGGGATCCAGTCTAGAGTTTTGTATAAACTTACCTAAAGCTCCTATTTTCAAGCATATAATAGACAGTTCTAGTTCTCCTAACTTACTGTGTTGTGTGCTTGGCACACATACATGCCACACAAACACACTCATGTACACCCACACTCACACACAAAGAGTCAATTAAATGTAGCAGAATGCAGACTTATTGTGGTTTTGGAGTGCGACATTACCCTGTCTCACATAAAGATATGTGTATGTACACACAGATAAATATTTATATATAAATATATGCTCATATAAGTAGTAATTTAATCTCACGTATAATATATTGATACCTAATTACTGAACTACAATAATAGATAAGTACTACATTGAATCAAAACAGGAATTCAAAGAGAAAGACTTTTAAAAAAACCAAAAAATACACCTGGTTGAGCACACGTTACAATGCGCAAGGACCCTCTGGTCCCCACCTGCAGAGGGAAAGCTTTTCAAGTGGTGAAGCAGAGCTGCAGGTCCCTGTCTGTCTGTCTGTCTGTCTGTCTATCTATCTATCTATCTATCTATCTCCTCCTTCCCTCTCAATTTCTGGTTGTCTCTATCCAATAAATAAATAAAGATAATTTAAAAAATTAATAAAATGCTGGTGCTGCACCTGTGAATTAGCACAATGGCCATGCAAAAGGATTCATGCCTGAGGCTCCAGAAGATTCAGCCTCTGGCACCACCACAAGCCAAATCTGAGCTATGCTCTAGTTAAAAACAAAAATAAAATTAAACCAAAAAGGTGTCTGAACTTTTCATGGGCAAGAGGAATGAATTTAAAAGGCATGTGGGGCTAGAAGTCATGGGATCCCAGGAACATTTCCAAATTTGCAAGTCTGTGCATGAGTCCCTTGGATTTGTTACGGGGTGGGGTGGAGTGGGGGAGTTAGACCCTGTTGGAAATTAAGGGTATGCTAACCACCCTGTGTTTATAACAACTGCTCACAATAGTAAGAAGAAGCTGGCAGTTCTCCAGCAGCAGGTGCACTGCCTTTCCCTGCTACTGCAGCTCTATAACCTGGAGGCCACCGCCAGCAGCCGCAGGTTTGCCTGCCTTGCCACTCTCATGCAGAAGAATTTAGTTGAGGAGTTGGTAAATGAAGCCGAGGTAAATAAGACCTTTCTTCACTTCTGGACCTGACGCAGAAACTTAAAATGCCAGGGGGAGAGGCCTTGACAAGTGGCTGGTTTTAATCAGACTTAGCAGACACCACTGCCATGTGTTTAAGCATGTTTCTTAATTTTCAATTTGTAGATGAGTTTCCTGGAGGGATGCTATATATGAACTCCTTAAATTAAATGTAAAATTTTGTGGGGGAGGGGGGTGAGTGGTGGTGCACCTGGTTGGGCACACATGTTATAATGTGCAAGGACTCAGGTTCAAGGCCCCGGTCCCCACCTGTAGGGGGACAGCTTTACAAGTGGTGAAGTAGTGCTGCAGGTGTCTCTCTGTCTCTTCCTCTTTACCTCCCATTCTCCTCTTGATTCCTGACTGTCTCTACCTAATAAATAAATAAAGATAAGAAATTAAATAATAATAATAATAATAATAATAATAATACAATTTTGTGTGTATTCAAACAGCATTTGGGAGTGGGACTAGATAGCATAATTATTATGCAAAGAGACTTTCATGCCTGAGGCTCCAAAGTCCCAAGTTCAGTACCCCATACTACCATAAGCGAGAGCTGAGTAATGCTCTAGAGGAAAAAACAAACTACCACTCAGCATTTAGGAAGTGGTGGAAAGTAAAGAAGGGGACATAGATTTCATCAGATACAGAAGCCTCATAATTAAAAAAAAAATTAGAATTGCTGACTTAGGGGGGAAAAGAAGGAAGGGAAATGTGTCTCCATAATTTTTTATGTTTACACATTTTTCCTCTATCCATTTGCTAAAAGAATATTTGATGAATGCCTGTTATGGGCCAGACACTAACATTTGTTCCAGGGAAATAGGTAATGGATAAATAAAGCATATTAGTATACTGCATGATAAGCAATCTAGTGGAGAAAGTGGAGGCAGGAAGACATGAGATTCTAGGAGCTGAGGCTTACAGTTTAAGACAGTTAGGTTAAAGTGTCACTGAGCACGTAACTCATGGGCAAATGTATAGAGGAGATAAAGAAAGAAAGCCACATGTTTATTTTGGAGAAGAGTGCCCAGGCAGTGGACTCAGTTCACAAAGCATGTCCTCTGTCTGAGGAACAGTGAAGGAACCAGTGTGACTAGAGTGGGAGAGATGACTCAGAGACTGGGGAAGAGTGGATGACAGATGGTGCAGACCTTGTAGGCCACAAACGGGGAGGAAGGGAGAAGGGTTGATTTTAACTCTAAAAAAAAAAGAGGGAGGGCATTGGGAGATTCTGGGAAGAGAAGCCACAGTACTACTATATTGAGACTAATCTGAAAGAGGCCAGAGAGGAAGCAGAGAGGCTCGTTAGGAGGCTACTGTGGCTATACAGGGAGGAGACGATTAGCTTGGATGGTTGCGGTGGCAAAGGAAGTGGTATGGGAGGAATATTGAGAGTATGGGATGTGATGGAAGGGAGGAATTATCAAGAATGATCATAAAAGATACAACCTGGACTTTTAGAAGGGCAGATATGCTTTTATTTTTATTTTTTAAATTTATTTATTTATTACTGGATAGAGACAAAGAGAATTCAGAGGGGAGGGGAGATAGAGAGGAAAAGCGACAGAGACACCTGTAGCCCTGCTTCACCACTCATGAAGCTTTTCCCCTGCAAGTGGGGACCAGGGGCTTGAACTTGCGCCCTTGTGCACTATAGTGTATGCACATAACCAGGTGTGCCACCACCTGCCTCCCTCAGAAATACTTTTAACTAAAATGGGGGAATTGTGCAGATAGAACAGATACGGGTTGAAGGTTGGGAGTCAGATTTGGAGCATGTGTAACTTCAGGTGGCAGTGTTGAGTAGGCAACTGATTGTAATGGTGTGAAGTTGACAGGAGAAGTCTGGACTGGAAATAGACACGTGAGAGTCATCAGTGTGTAGATGGTATTTAAAGCCAGCAAATGGATGAAAACACCAAGGCAGCGAGAAAGAAAAGAACTGAGTTAACAGCCCCAGTGTCAAGAGTTCAGCATCTAAAGGGAACACCAGCCAAGGAAACTATGAAGTTGCCAGGGAGACAGGAGGAAAACCAAGAGAGCATGATGTGAAGTGAAGACAGTGTTGTAGAAGAGTCACTGGGGCCAGGTGGTGGCACACCTGCAGAGCGCACATGTGTCCATGCTCCAGAATCCAGATTCGATCCTCTAATCCCCACCTGCACAAGGGGAAACTTCACAGACAGTAGAGCAGTGCTGTAGGTGTTTCTCCTCTCTGCGTCTCTCTCCCCTCCTTCCTCTCTCACCTTTTATCAAAATTTAAAAGTGAAGAATCATCTGCTGTGTCAAATGTACATTGGTTATGATAAAGATCAAGGGAGCAGTTCTGAAGTTTAAAGGACAAGAACCAGAGGCCTTCATTAAAGAAAACACAGAAGTGGTATATAGTTTGGTCAGTGCTTTAAAGAGAAAATTCTTGGACTCGAAAAGGGAGGTGGATAGGAGCAAGTAGAAAAGGTAGATTATTTAAAGTAAAGATAGTGTGAATGACCAAGCCAGCAATACAGGAGTGAAAAAGATCATGTCTTTACCGCTGGAGTGAGGGGGTAGCAAGGACACAGAAAGGAGTCCTGACTGAGTGAACAATAAGGCACCAGAGTGGGTTCTCGTCAGGAAAGGGACAAAATGGAATTGTACTGTGAAAGTCCAGTTGGAATCTTTTGCCCTGTGTTTGTCGCCCCACAGGTTGTCTCTACCTATGTGGCCCTCTCCCAGTTCTCCCAGACCATGGGTGACAGGGAAAACTGGCTACGCTGTGAGAAGATGGCCATTCAGAAAAGCAGCCTGTGCTGGTTCTCCAGGGAAGGATTATTGGCCACAGCCCAGCTCTTGCAGGCCTTAGCCTACACCAAGCTCTGCCTTGGCTATCTTGACTACTCCATCAAGCTGGGTAAAGGGGCTTGGGGCTGGTGGACCTAGGGCATTTAGAAAGACCAGCTTCAGACTCAAACCTTACACAGTGCTCTCTATTACCTTTCTTAGGCTTTCAAGCTCAAGAGATATGCAGATACATCAAGAAACCAGCTTTGGAGAATCTAGTTCTCTCCGTTCTCTTCAGATCTGCATTTCTAAAAAAGAAGTATTAAGATCATTTTCTATCTCTTGTGTTGCCTAAGGGGGGGGGGGGCAGGATCTCCCAGTAGAGAAGCAGATATTCTATTTCTACAGCGCAGGCTCGCTCTCTCCCTTCTTGTCACTCCAGGAAGCATTGTCATGGAGGGTGGGAGGGGGAGGAAGAGGAAATGCATAGTGCAGCAACTACTTTTTTAAAAAAATATTTTTTATTTTAATGAGATAATGATACAAAGAGAGAACACTGCTAAGCTATGGCTTATAGTGGTGTTTGTGATTGGATAAGGGACCCTGGGACCTCAGGCATGGAGGACTTTTGCATAACCACTATGCTACTCCCCAACCCATTCCTTTTGATTTTATTTTGGATAGATAGAGAAGTTGAGGGAGTAGTAGGATGGATATATATATATATATATATATATATATATATATAGGGAGAGAGAGAGAGAGAGAGAGACTTAATAGCACTGCTTTACCACTTGTGAAGCTACTCCCCTACAAGTGGGGACTGGGGGCTTGAACCTGGGTCCTTGTGGATTATAATCTGTGTGTTCAACCAGGTGTGCCACCACCTAGTCCCCTATTTTTTTTTTTTTCCTTCTGCAGGGAGGTAGGGATTTGTAACTCAAAACAGGTCTGACCCAGGCATAGAAACTATGTAAACATGGAGATGACATCTGGGAACTCTTGGGCTGCTTTAAAAGTATGCAGTTTCCCCTCTCCTGCAATATCCTCCCTTCTCCCTGACTGGTGCCAGTGGCTCTGTCTCTTGGCAGATTTGATCTGTGTGTCCATGTGCTGGAGAGTCAGTGGCCGCTCATTTCCCAGGGTCATGATGTCCTTGGCCTGGCCTGCTTCTATTCTGCTTGCTTAGACCTGCTGCTCCATGGAGAAGGTAAATCTTGTGTAGGGCTCTGCTGTGCTCCTGAGAAATCCAGGCCTCATTGAGGCCCTAGGTTTGGAACAAAGAGTCATGAACCTGCCCCTAGGGCATAGCCTGTGCTCCTAGCCCTTGGATTCTTAAAAGTCTACAACCATGTTGTAATTCAGAGCTATCTGCGCTTGAGATATTGCTGCCCCTTCCACCCTCCCCCACGTCCTGCACCACACACACACACACACAATACACTCTACCAGCTCCTCCATTGATAACTCAAACTAGCTTGGTTACTTTCTCTGCCCACAGGATTCCTGTATCGTCCCTTCAGTGAGTGTCTGCGTTTCATTCAACACTATGAGCACAGCTGCATTCTAACCTCTCAGAACAATGTCATGCTGGGGGTCTACTCCTCTCTGGCCATGTGGTAATATGGGGCAGCAAAGGTTTACAAAGGGACTGTGGGAAAGGAGAGAAATGTAAGGACACCCTAAGTCATTTAAAGTCATAGCTTTTCACTTTATTTAGGGAGCTCTATTCCACATCTATAGCCCACTTCTAAATACTTCTATTGTTTTAGAAGGACTTTTCTTGTCTATTAACAGGTTTAAACCTATAGGTTGAGAATTAAGTCTGAGGCTACTTTTAAGTGCTTAATTTCGTGGCAAAGCTGAATAAATACTAATGATCTCCTTTTAAGTCTCCTTGCATGTGACTTAGTAGTAACCTTAGTCACTTTCTCCAGGCATGCATGACTAGAGATATGGAGAGAGAGACACACACTATTTTACCATTTGTGAAGACCCCCCCCCCCCACTCCAGGTGGGTACCAGGGGCTTGAACCCAGTTCCTTGTGCATTTTAACATGTGCACTCAACCAGATGTGCCAACTTCTGGCCCCCTACAATTATTGTTCAATGTCTCAGTTATTACTGTATGGATCTCAAAAGAAGACCCTTTTAGATCTCTTACAGGTCACTTTAGCTGGAGGATAAGGGACTTACAATGTGAGGAAAGGTGTAATAATAGCTCCTTTCCACTCTGCCCCTGTGTGATCAGAAGCAGCAAGGTCTTGACCACTTTCCAATGCTTCAATTTTAACTGTCCAACAGATCTTAGAGCCATAAAGAAGTCAAGTTTAATATAAGAGCCATGATAGGTAGGGAAGCAAAGGATATTGCTGAGAGCTGTGATTCGTTCTCTTTAGGTTTGCCCAAGACTCACAGTGGTACCAGTTGAAGCAACACTTCTCCAAGGCTTGCCAGTTGGTGAAAAGAACAGACGCCTCACTGTTTGGTTCACATAGCTTTGTCCGATTCCTAGAGTGTCATGTTTTAATGTTACAGAAAATGCCAAAGTGTTTATTAAGGCATATTTCCCTAAAGGCTCATAGCCAGACCCTCAAGGTATGAGTTTTTCTGCTTTTAGTCCTCCTACTAACACCTAACTCATCGGGTTACTTACACTATGTGGTACTCTTCTGCCATTTGCATCACTCCCTTACTCTTTTCCTCCCTGCCCCTTCTACCTACTTCATGTACCTTCCCAGATACTCTTGCACGCAGATCAGGACTGAATCCCATAACTTTCCCATTGCCATTGAAATGTTAACATTTAAACCTTCTCAATGACATCGCTTTGCTTCAGGCTATAATTTGAAACACCTTCCTGTAACTTTGCCCTCTGATCCTAAAACACTCCACTTTCTCTGTGTCTCAAAACCCAACTTGCTGGGCCTACTTTACCATCAGTAGCCCTGCCCTGTTCCCCCAGCCCTGAGTGAGAATGCTAAGTGGGGGGTGTTATGGGTTCTGGTAGACTGAATAGAGGGAAGTATATACTGATCCCTGGCCTAATGGACCTTCTTTTCCTTTCAGTACTACTTCAAGGAGTTCTTCTCTCGATGCGTCACCTGCCCT